>NC_070633.1:13360919-13968836 GCF_947347685.1 Pleuronectes platessa
GTGTGTATGTACGTGTGTGTGTGTGTCTGTGTGTGTGTGTGTGTGTGTGTGTGTGTGTGTGTGTGTCTGCCTCCGACTGTGAGTCGGCCTTAATGCACATCCCTGTGTGGATTTGATACAAGTGATGTTTCAGTGATGTGCTTCTCTGCAGGGGTGAATTCCAAAAGATGGAAATCGTGTCCATGAAAGTTTTCTCTGAATGATTTTCCCCGGGAACGGAGCAGATTTTCTGCTTTGAAAGTTAAAGCACTGTCGATATGTAAAACTCACTTAGATGCTAAACTTCAGGCCAACATAGTGTGAGTACACAAAGTCGGGCTCCCATTCATGGTCAACGAAGCAGCTCCGAGTTGTATATCAGCATGTCATCCCAGATTAGAGGCGCAGTACTTTTGTTTTCCTGCTTTGGAGGACAATTGGCTGTGACTCTGCTTTCAAATATCAGCGAGTAAAACTGATCAGAATTCAGCTCCAGCGGAACAAGACATGCGCTGTAATTACCAAAGAACAGTAAACACATAAATAAACAAAATGCCCAGAAGTGCAGCATCAGTGTCACTTATGTTTGAATGAAGAATTGTCTGGAGCTCACTTGGCACATATGATTGCATTTTGATTAAATCATGTTTTCAAATTAGAGCTCTCACATGCATATATGGAAACATCTCAAGATGTCTGGCAAGATTGAAATATGGCTCTTCATATTTGGCCATAAATAAGAGATGATGTTGTGAGATGTTTCCAGATCACAGCAGAGGAAGGGGGCACACCAGTGGATGGTGGGAGTCAGGGACTGGATTAAGCAGCGCGGCTCTCCTTCAGGCTTGGGAGCACAGCCACCTGTCACTCCTCTTCAGCCCCAGCAAGAAATCATCCAATTTCATCCGCACGCTAGCAGAAGGTCAGCGGGATGGTGGGCCATACTTTGGGAGAGCAGAGAGAATCGTTCTTACTTAGAGCTCCGTCTCCTGGGACCCTTGTTCCCCTCAATCACTTCCCGGGCTCCGGACACGCACGAGCCACTTGGCTGTGACTCCGGCCATTACACGTCTCCCCCCCACTTCAGTTGTAGAGAACAAACCAGGTCCGATCCCTTTGTTTAACTTTAAAGAAAACTGAGTAATAGTTCTATGCATCTGCTTCTGTTAAGGTTCTTTGCAGCAAAGATAATGAGGCATTGACAGTAAAAACATCTCTTTTCATTTAGATCTACATTTCTTTAGGTAGATTGTTTTGGTATTAAATGCAGCTTGGAACTTGTGGATGCTGCAGGAGAACTAAAGCCTCCTTAAATCTGGTGTCCGCTAAACCAGGTAAGCTTTTAGGAGATACCTGATGATATTTCTTTTTCGGTTTAAACCGTGTGAACATATCCGAACTGCAGACAAAGAAGTTCACGAGTGCACCATTAACAAAAGCTCAAATTAATTAGTTGTTTCAGGGAAAACAGATAAAAGTAGCAATCAAAAGGCAATAATGTGATATAAAAAATAATAATAAGTCATAATTTTTGCTCTAACATGTAATTGGATTTATGATTCAGCTACTAAAGCCTGCTTTAATTTGTACTTTGTTAGTCCCAACTGTTGCCTAATGAATACAACGCACCTCTTTTTTATTATAATGTTATATGTTATCAACACACATTACTATACATATAAGAGATCAACAGAATCAAGCACAGATATAATGGATACCCAGGTTAGTGTAAAGTAATCAGGACATATCCTCATCCTTTTCCTCTCTGGATCAAATCCCAGTTTGGCCAGTTGAGGTAAGGTTGATTGGAGACTCTAAATTGACCTGAGGTTTGAATGTGAGAGTGATTGGTTGTTTGTCACTGTACGTTGGCCCTGTAATGGACTTACCACTAATTTATGTCCCCTGTGTTTGTGTTACATCACATTGCGTGCTCTTTAGTGGATGGGATTCTGTTGGAGGAATTCAAACTCATGACGTGAGCATTTCTAAATCCCAGCACAACTCAGGCAACAATGGATCTGTCACACTCCAAACATGAGCCTGTACACTGTTTCAATTCATATATTTACTGCATGAGGATTCATCTGCTGGCTTTATCTGTAATCCCAGTGCAAACATCAGTAAATCTATTTTTCACTTGTTTCAAAACATAAAATTTCAGACGACAATGCCTCTTTAGTGGTTTGTCAGCGCGGCAGAGACATGTCTCAAACCTGTTTGGAAGTCGTTTCTCTCGGGAAAAAAAAACTGCAAGCTATTTTATGTTCAAAGAGTTATTTTTGCAGCGCCGGTGTCATTTGAATCCTCCTGTCTGACTCTCAGTCAGACTAAACAGCTTTGAGAGAGCAGCTCTGCTCACGTTGCATGGCTCAATTTGCCAGTGTGGAATCCCTCCTCTCCGTTGGCCCGTCAACTGGTGTCGCAAATCAGTGCTTGTGTCCTCTTCACAGTGACACGCAGCATGAGGGGAGGGGGGGCTAATAAATAAATTAATGTCGTCCTCCCGCTGCCCTGCATGTTAAGGAGTCATCATCATTGTTGTTGATCGGCAGAACAAGGCGAACCTGAGTTGTGGGGAAAGCTGTGCTCTGAAACACATGTTGCTGTGAGCTTTGATCCGGCCTGACAGACGAGGAAAGCAGCAGAAGACAGGCAAGGCCAACACTGATCAAAGTCAATGCCAACATACCTCTGCTTTTAATATTTCATACAGCAGCATTGGATTACTGAAACATGCCATCATAAAATATATGCCTGCTTTTGATTGATATTTGCTGAATGGGTGTCATCCAAAGCTTGCATGTGCCTTCCAATCTTTGAAACCACATCTATAGAAAAAGGGGTGAGGAGGAATCATGTTTGCTCTCACTCCAGAGTGACGCAATGAACTCCGTGATCAGTGCTCTACAGCAGGGCGAGCTCTCCACTTCAGTGTTTATTATTTATCACTGCTGTTTCACCTGACAGACAAAGCAGCAGTGACAGATGCTCAGAACAAAATAGCGAATGGCTGAATCACAGAGAATCCTCCACAGTGACACTGGAGCGCAAAGACAAGACGCCTCTCCTTTCACAGTATTAAGTGATGGAGTGTCAGCGCTTCACACAATGAGTTCAATCTTGATATCATGTAAATACAAATGACTGCTCTAGAATTAGCAAATTTAATATATGGAAATATATACATGAAATCTAAACTTTTAGGTAAATGTAGTTAAATTTGTGTATCTAAATTGAATGGAGCCGTTCCACCAACGTGGCGACATTGGCTAAAATATAATATTATTGGGCAACTGTGACATTTCATAACATGGCCACTAAAAGTGTTTTCCCCCCTAAAATGTTGTTGCTGGTTTTTGCTGCGAGTACTCATCTGGCTCGACAGAAAGAAGTCTCACTTTCTTGTCTTGTCTTCTGAGAGTTGGGTTGTTTCAGGAAGACGGAGGTGGAAACCAGAGTAGGTATTGGAGAGAGGAGTTTGGATTTATCTGAGAGAGAAGCTATAATGGTTGAATCTTTTTCTGCTGTCGACAATGTGGATAAAGCAATTGACCTCCATGGCCGCCCCTACTACCCCAACTTATTGAAGAGTGTATTCAGAGAAAGGCAACAAGCAGAGAAGGGACACCGAGCTGCTGAAGGGGTGTGAAGCTCTGGAATCTGGCAATCCTACTTTCTAGACTCTTTTCTAACAAGAATAACAACATGAACATTTTATTGTTGAAACAAAGCACGATTAGTGGACATTGGTGGACTGTCAGAGGTGAACTACTGAAACGTTTCTAAAAGTTTTTATCAGCAGCATTAATTTACACGCACCCGCATTTATAAACAAAGGGCCTTAGAATCTAGCAGTGCAGCAGAACTCTAGAGGGTACTGTAGGTAAATAAGTTTCAGTTTTCCTAATGGCAGACTGCACCAGTAAAAGAACTAATTCATCCCATCTTTCATCTTGTTACTTAACAACAACAAGAAGGAGTACGACTGTTTTTCAATGCTTTTAGTTGCCCACTCTCAACAAATAGAAGAGTGAAATAGAGCAGGTTGTTTTCCTTTTCTTATCCTAGGAGCATAAAAGTTGAATGTATTTATATGTCGGTGCACTAATGTGCCGTGGGGTGATGCAGTGGCTGGGAGCCAATGACAAGTTTCCCTTTGGGACAATAAAATTACATTACCTGACCTTAAATGTACTATTGCACATCTCCTCCTCAGTTTGTAAAGGGGAAAAGAAAATGCTGCCAAGTAATATCTCTCCTTTCCGTCTGATGGTTCAAATGTTTATTTCTGTGTATAAAATCCGTGGTGTTTGCACTGTTCAGAGTCCACCTGGAGAGACTTTTGTTTGAAGGCCTTTCTCTGACAGCAGAAGTCTTCATCCAACTCTCTCCGTCATGACTCAGATGGAGGTGAATTTTATCTCAGTCAAACCGACAGAGACCTTTGCTTCCAGCTGGATTTCCTCTGGTTATTTCAAACACATTGGAAGTCTTTGTGATTTGATGCTTTTTTACTGCAAACTCGTACAAAATGTAGCGCTGGTTTCTGACCTCTGAATGTGTCAGTAAACACAGTAAGATTGTAAAGATCACAGCATATGAATGATTCTCTCAGAGCATGAATGTCACCTTTCCAAACAATGAGATGCTGCACCTCTATTTTAACTTAAACATGTTGTGCCTGTGGAGGAAGATGTGTCTTTTGCTCAATATTTGCATAGTGATGCCCCACTAAATTAAAAGTAGACAATAAGCAAAAAACAAGTAAAACATTTTTTCAGTCAGTGAAATACAACCGGCCATGAGATGTCGGAAGTTCCTCTAATTAACAACAAAACAAAAGGTCATAGTTTCTTTTCAGAGCACAACAGTGGTACCCATTTATTAACAGTCCATTTAAATTCAAATCACAGTTTCTCCAAATTAACTTCCCTCTCTTTAACCATCTGAGATTTAGCTTTGCTATTGCAAAGACAATCAGCGAGGCAGTGAAATCTAATTTTATAGCATCCACAACCTGTATTAGATTTAAATATAATATGCTGTTTGAATGTTTTAGATGGAGCCATAAGCATTTTTATAGGTTTTAAATGCCAATCTCCAACTTGATTCACAATGCCATTTGTTCAACACAAACACCTAAATTATCCTCCACATCGATGGAGAGAACCGCTCTAAGCCATAAAGGATCCTGACAGTGCAGCGGTGACAATAAAAGACAATGGTGCGCTGTTGTCATAATAACCTCTTTAAGTAGCCCCGTCCGCTCATCACTCACCTTCCATCTTGATTTACAGAGTCGTGATGACACTCACCAAAGGTCAAGTGAGGAACATGGCAGAGTCCACGTCGGCAGTTTGTCACATGTAAGCGCTGTAATCCGCCCATTATCTTAATGACGTTGTCAGTGGCCCCTAATGACCTGGCTCAGACGTCGCCCGCTGCACTGTATTAATTTGAGCGGGCCCCACACTGGGGAGGTTATTTTTTCATTGCGTCTGTCAGAGTCAGATAAACCCCTGCGCGTCATCCATGCTTCGGCCCGGGGAAGAGAGGGGGAGGATGGAGAGACACGAGATTCTTACGATACTCTTCTCTTCCCACTCTGTTTTCATCCTCCTTTCTGTATTTTCTCCCTTTTGTCTTTATTCCTTATTTCTCCCTCTGTCTGCCATCAGCTTATCTGCCTTTTCACCCACCTCACACTAACACCCATCACATCCCCCCCCCCCCCCCCCCCTGCTCCACATGGAGGTCCTAATATTTTCCCGCGGGGCGCCCACCTCTCTCAAACGGTGATGGATGGCTCTGGCTCCCGTATCGATTTCCAAACCGAAACAATTTAGGGACAAAACAAGTAGCAGTTTATCATATTGATTTTACTCTGAATTCGGTTTCTCGCTTTAAGGTGACACCGCCCATCTGAATAAGTACAAGAGTAAAAGCACAGATGAACGCCCCGCACTCCTTTGCTGAGCAGCGACTTAAGGCCAGTTTCACACACGCCTGCAAGACTGAGCCGTCTCAAAGTGCTTTTTAAGTGAGCAGTCGATGTGGCAGCGGGAATATGTATGAAGACAGGTTGCCAAATCAGGAGTGAAGCCTCCCTTTAAGGCGCACCGTTGACTGGGGCATTTGTTCTGTTCAATGTGAAATGGAGGCGTTAGTATGTGTAGGGTTGGATTTTATTCAAAAGTGGAAATCACACATCAGCAAATCGCACTGAGCATGCTCACTGTGCTGCCGCGCGGATTAAAAACAGAGAAAGGATAATTTGTGGCTCCATTGAAAGGAGCTAAATTCAGTTTCCCGATATGAGCAGAGGCAGGAAGATCGTCGCGGACTTGTCTACGGTCACATTATACACGGCAACATTCCCTGTTTTCTTTCTGATGGAGTCAAGTGTCAAGATCGTCTTTTAATACCAGATTGGATTTGATTACAATCTGCTGACGCCGCAGCCTGGGACACACCTGAAAAGGCATGTGGCTCTGCCCTGAATGCATTAGTGCTGACAGCGGAGACACAGGCGAGCGGACGTGCCCTTGGCCACGGCGATCTTAGCCTTGCCCCGAACAGTGACCAGCCCCGACAGCCACCGCCGAGCGGGGAAATTGCCTGGGAATGAAAAGGCCCATTAGAGAACTTATACGATAAACAAACAAAACGACAACAGGACGCAGCCGACAGCAGCTTGGTATTGCATGCGCCTCATGTGTTTAACCTTGTGTCCTTTCCTCACGCTGGGTCTTTCTCTCAAGCTGCTTAAATTAGCTCGACTCCCAGGAAGTCTGAAATAGAAATTGCTTTTACACGGAACTTCTGCAGGCTGGTGACAGTGGGGAGCGCACGTATTCAGTCGGACATGTAGCTTTGGAGAATCTATTTCCTGAGTAATGCTCATGGAAAAAGGACATTATCGCCCTTATAAAAGAAATCGCTGCGAAATCAATATCAAAGAAATGAGAAGAGGATATTGCTAAAACTGCAAACCCTCACTGTGGTATGTAAATCCTGATTAAATATAAATTGTATCCCCAATGATTTATATATTATACAATTAGATAAATAAAAAATAGACCCATGTTAATTATATTTTCAGATATATAATGCGATATAAAGCTAAAGACTAGAAATAACTTACAGTTCACAAAGTTATACCAGGTTTCCTTCCTGTTGCCTTTATTTCTCTTAATGAAACACAGCCAGTTTTTTGCTAAAAGGATGTTTGTTCGACCTTTTGCACACAAATGAATCTCAAGCAGGTGTAAAGGCAGTAATAACCCTTGGCTAGGAGGCGACACTATTAATGATTAAAATAAATATAAATCCACTGCTTTTAACAGGAGCATCGTTTTCGCAGAGTACCAAAAGTTCAGAGGTGGCTGATATAACAAGAATGGAGCCAATCAGAGTTTTGCTTTATAATAGACCATGACAAGTTTCTGTATTAGTATATTAAACTTTCATATTAGCGCAGGGCTGATGGGTTGTGATGTTCGTTTATTTGTGCAGTATGTTGGTGCACAGTCAAATTAATATGAGAACAAAATGAAAATAAACTCTTTCCTTGTTCGTGATCACCAGAGGATGATCCCTGCATGTTTCCTAACACGTTATCTCATGTTGTCTTCATCTAGCAGCGGTTGCATTGCCAGTACATTGACTGTGGATCACACAGAAGGTTAATGACTGTTCCAATGCCATCCTGTCGATCCAGAAATGGATATTAACCACACATCAGCAGGGCAGTGGGTGCTGACATCGATATGGTATCCGATATAAATATCAAACACGTTTCAAATTATGCCAACATCGCAGCCTCAGGGGTGACTGATAACACTTTCAGTTTTGCTATTAGACCCCACGACAGAGAAGAAAATATAATGTTGAAAATAAAAAAATCACATTTGTTTGGCTGTGTCTTAATGTGTAAGATTCCTTGTAAATGTCTGTTGACTTTGACTGAGAGAATAATTTTCGAGACACGTAATGGGCCGAGCTGTGGGATGTTGCTGCTGCAACAGGTGTTTGTTGCCGTTGAAGAAAGTAATTTATGACTATTTGGTTTATTGTGCACCATCAGCATTAAATCAACCATACAGGCCCCAGGTGAAGCATCATTTCCTCAGAAGGTCTGCATACCTTGTGGTCCATTAGAAATGTCACGCAGGCATTACTCCACAGTATGTCATAGTTAGAGCTGTGCCCTGTAGGTGGCAAACTCATCTGGAGAAGACCCCGTGCTCCTTTTATGGCGTTGGACATCATCAATCTGCAATGTTCCCTGCTTTCCAGTACTTATTTAGTGTTGCAATTTACTTTTCCGTTGACCTTTTTATTACCCTAAACATGTCATCTGCAGGTAACTACGGGTACTTCTAACCTCAATATATTTCCCAGAATGCATTTGGGCTAACCCCCAGTGGACGAGGTTGTGTCTCTACTGTATACTGTGTGTGCAGCAGAGACAGGAGCAGAGATAGCTCAGTGTATTACAGTCATTTGTCCACTCAGGAAAAGTGTGTGGAGGGTGAATGGAGGAATAGATGGAAGCAGTAGTTACAGTGGATTCTGACCTGTGTGGCTACTGATGGAGGTAAAAGTGGTTGAACTGCAGGAGTGAAGAGCAAATGCAGTTTTTGAAAGAAGTCAGTCAGACTGTATTTATACAGCACTTCTCATACAACCAAAATCTCAAAGCGCTTCACATACAAACAGCCTTCCCCCGGGTACAAACACAAACACCCACACCCACACACATACACACACACCCACCCACACACACACACACACACACACACACATGTTTTTAAGTGTATTAAAGGGGAAATAATACAGCTGGTGAATTGAAAAAAGTTTACAGAATAGTAAAACAGGCTAAAATATAAATAAATGGACACGAAAATAGATAAAATCCAACTGAAAGCCAGAGCATTAAGGTGGGTCTTTGCACTTCAAAAAAATAGCATATGAATAAATGTACAAATTTCAGAAACAAACACAAAGTAGAATAAAAAGAAAAAAAATGTAAACTGGAGCTACACTGGAAACATGTGACCTTGGACGCAGGAGTGAAGTCAGAGCTTCTGAAGAAAGTTTTGAAGAACAAGTGGATAGTAAGAACATATAGGTTGGTTTAAGGCAGAAAACATAGCGGCAACATCACGCATCAGTTTACGGGCACAGTGTTCATTGATGGCTGCACGGTCAGGACGGGGTGACCTTTAGAGGAGCGCCCACAGCTGTGCCCATGGGCTGCTGTCAGGCTACTGTTGGCCCGGTCTGACCTCTCAGCGCTCAGCGGCACCTCCCCACACCAATATCTCCAGGCCGTCGCACCTCTGCAATTCAAAGACCCAACTAAACATTACTGCTATCATGAGATCAAAAAGAGCAGCCAGCACGCCGGCAGAAGAAGTACAGTGGAGCAGCCAGTGCTCTTAAGGTGAACTTTGAATGTTGAGTGGGGCTTTTAGAACAGTAGCTCAATTAAGGGGCTTATTTGCAATAAGAAAATATAGATTTTCTTTCATAACAGCTGAATGAAGAGTCACTGAGGGAGCCTATGGAGTCACATAAGGGTCGTCAATATTTTGAACTTTGAAATAATTTCACAGCTTGTGATTGTCACATTTTGTGTGAATGTAAAAAAATACAGCCTGTATGTACTTGGTTGGCTTTGCAACTGCCAATTTTCTCTATTAAGCCGTGTAACTGAAAGAGATTTTTTAGAAATATCAGGTTATATATTAATTAATGTATAAAAGATATGCAGCACTCATTGGTTAAGCACAACACAGTAAGATGGTAAGACCAGTATCACTGCATGAGCGGTTGGGGCTGAGTCGATTTACAAGAATGTAACATCATTAGCATCATAGCTAAGCTAATGTTATCAATGAGCAGACGCCCTACTCGGTATGAGCCAATCTGAGTCAGCATATTTTAGTTTTACAAATTTTTACCAAAACGGTTGACCAATCAATATAGAGCGGGCCAGTTGGCCGATCAGAACAGACTGGCTTAATCAGGAGGAGGTTCTTAAAGAGGCACCAGTTTAAACTATGTGTTTCAGACAGAGGCTGAAAAGGGGAGCTGCAGCAGTGGACAGCTTAAGGACAGGGATGTGTTTACTGAATATTAGGGCATGTAAATCTTTTTAAGTAATAACACAAAATAATAAAAACTGAACCCGAATATGAGCACAAAACTCTCATTTACTGTGCTTCATGAATCCATTTGATTGCACTTTTCTCTTCTCTTTTTAATTCACCTCTGATGTGCACTGACAGTGTATGAATTGGAGTAATGTATGTGTGCGTTAGTGAATGTGCCTTGTAGTGTAAAATGCTTTGAGTGGCTGTAAAGACTAAAGTGCGATATAAATGCAGTCAATTTACTCTCTTTAAAAGGTGCCTTGTGTCTTCCTGAGTATATAGAAGACAACACAGTGTGTGGCTGTTGCAGTCAGCTAGTTGTATATAATGATCTCAGTCTAAGCTCTGGTGTCTAACTAGCTGCTTCACTGGTCTAATAATGTCAGTCCGCCGACCAGTTGGAATTGATCTGGAGTCTGAGTGGAGCCCAGCTGTAAACAGTTCTGCTCAGGGAAAAGACTTTGTTTTTCTTGGTTTTGCTGCCATGTCCATCTCTCTAGTCACAGTTTGTAGCACAGACGCCCTTCACGGCCTTGAAAGGACATTAAACTTTCCCAATTAGGCACTTTATAGTCATTCATCACACACAAGCACTGGGATTGCTGTGATTTAATAAGACTAATTCCCTTACGATATATGTGCACGAAGCAAACTGCAATGCTCAGATGTGTTTCCATGAAATATCACTGTGATACAGAAAAAAATTAACTTCTGAACATCAACAAACCTTTAAAGAGTTTCTCTAGCCTAATATTTATTTGCACTTAGTCTACTGCCAGCCTTTTTTCTATTTTAATAAGTGTAATAGATTTTTATTCCCAGCGTTTTAGGAGTGAACCATGGGTTTAATTTCCAATCCTGAAGAACCTTTTCATTCATTACTGTGAAAGCAATTTATAATCAAACCAAACAGATTGCTCAGGGAACATTTAAAGCTACGGAAAAAAAAAAGTTATCTTCGGTCTCTCAATAAAAAACAAAAAGACCTTGTTTGATAATATCAGGAAGTAGCGTGGGATCATGGGAGTTGTTGTCTTCAACACCTTAACAGATGAAAATCTAAAGCGACTCAGGTTCACGGATGAGATAATATATTAAAGTTGTATTCAAGTTACAAAACAAATGAATAATCATAGGAAGTGACCAATACAAACAATGTTATCTGACTAACTAGCTATCAGGTGGTTTTACCTTCGTCATATGTTTTTAGACCCGGAAGTTATGAAGAAGACGGACCACGCAGATATTACTCAATTATAAGTCGAACAAAATGAAACGTCCCATTACCTCGAATAAAAAATCGGGTATCTCTCTGGTTTTAAACATTTTGGATCAGTGCACAAGTCATGTCTAGGTCTAGTTATTTTTATACATTATCGTGACAAACTGTTACATATCATATCTTAACAAAGATTTATATGTACCGTCTTCATTAATTTATTGTTGGTACAAGGTCAACATTATCATTTCCAGCTGTTTACTTATCTATCAGCGGAAATGTTGCGATTCAGCATCAAGCCTATTTGTCTTACGTTACCTGGGGTTGTCTCCAGCAGTTAAAAGCCACGCCATGTTTACCTCCTGATTTGCCTCTATCTTTATCTATTCTTAAGTTTTAGTGTAGTTAGCTAAACAGGGAGCACAGCGGTCCTAGGGCCGAAGCTCCTGGCAAACAACCATCACCATCCGCCCTCAGCGAGAAACCTCTTTGGGCGGCAGAGTCAAATTACTAGTCTTCAATTTTTAGCTGCAGTGCAACAACCCCATGCATATATAGAGAATGACTTTTCATTCAATTCTGAACACATTTATCTGAGGATTTACTGACTGAATTTGTTCCTCTCACCTGTTTGTTGTAATCCATTTAGATGGAAATGCAGGTGGCTCATGTGTTGTGCTCCAAGTTTAAGGTGCAGAATGTGTATCCCTCACAGGGACAGAGATGGATTCCCTATGTTGCAGTGCTCGACCCCTTTGTGTCAGCCACTGCTCAGTGCCACATGCACACGCGCACACGCGCACACACACACACACACACACACACACACACACACACACACACACACACACACACACACACACACACACACACTCCCTGTAGGCAGCACATACATCCTGCTGGCCTCTGTGGCCATGGGTCTGAGGTGCAGCACTGAGCTTTAAACTGAAACAATAGATTATTGTCACCTCGGCCATGTTAGAGCCAACGGTGAAGAGAGCCTTCTGAAAAGGACAATAGGGTATGAATTGATTTATGAGGGTTCAGGGGACCATAATGTGCAGTAGTAACAAGGAATCAATGGGCTAGAAAAATGCTAACAGCAGCCCTTTATGTCCTAAGCCTTTGTCTCATCCAGAATTTAATTAATTTCACTCCTTTTTGGGAGCGAGTGGAGTGGTGATGGAGAGGTGGAGCGGTCTCCTCTCATGCTGCTGCTTCAACGCAGTTTATAAACCAGCTCAGTCTGGACCCATGAAAAGTGAATATGACAGATGTGACGGCAATCATATGAAAATAGCTCATCCTATGAGGACCGGAGAGATTTCTTTTCCCCTTTTGACTGCTAAGACAAAGTATAAAGGTGAGAGAGATGTTCACAGTTTTCCCCCCCTTCCTCTGCAGTTGCTAACATGACCCGAGGGACTTCAGAGAAATCACGCTCCAGATGCTCCAGACTGCTAATTTACAGGTTCTTCATGTGAAGCTGTGTTTCACATTCCCTGACTCCTTTTGTTTTCAGTGGAGGACCCTCATCAGTGTGTCAGCACCATGAGCCTGTATTTCGTTTTGAGCAGATACTGGAGGGTAAAAAGGCACTTCGGCAGAAATTGGATATGCAGCGGTTAATCTCTGACAGTGTGCAAATAGATTTTGACAGCCGAATTCCAAAACTAATAATACACATGTTGTATTTTAAAGCTATAATTCGCTTCCAGTTAATAACAACGGGATGACACATAAAAAAACACATTATTCTGCCATGACAGCATTATGGAATAAATTCAGCTCCCATTTCTCAAGAATATGCATGAGCCATAAACTCTTTGACAGCAGCTCATATTTTAACCCAAAAGGCAAGGAGGAGACCCAGAGGAGAAAAGAAAGCACTGGTACGGTTACTTTGAAATAAAAACTTTTTTGCGACGGCACGGTGTTAGAAGCGCAGTGCAGCAATCTGCTTCAGAGTAACAGCACAGACCTTACAATCATGTTATATGGCGCTGGAACAAGCCTTGACTGTAATATACATTATATGTTATAGGAGCAAACAGCCCTAATTGACCTTGTCACTTTTTTCTTCGTGCATCTAGACATGCAGGCTACGTGACAACCACAGACACATTTAGCAATACAAATCTCCAGTCTCACGCGTTACATAAAAAAAACTATGGCTGAAGTATTGGCTTTCTGTCTGGAAGTGTTAGAGTGAGGAAGATGTGCTGTACATTAGATGATGTCCCGTATATTGAATTAGTCGCTGAGCTGTCTGTGAATACACACAGTGCAGCCCCTGGGAAGCCTTGGGATTCAGACACCAGCGATTGTCTGAATTTCGTGACTAGTTAAAGGTGAAAAATGGAAATCAAGGTTTTTGGAGCAGGCTTTGCTCTAAGTGCTCGTGGCAGAACAACTAATGACTGAGCTGGACCCGCTGTCATGGCGACTTCACAGCGTGCCCATCATGTCTGGAAATCCAATAATCCTCAGCCCAGTATCCACATACAGAGCTGAGGCTTTTTTACAGATCACACAGGGAGAATTCACTTTGAACTTCTTGTCCGTGTGTGGTTACTGAGCCTCGTCCCCCTGGTTATCAGCTCACTACCTCCCTGGATGACAGGGCCAATCAAGTCGGCTCAAATTGTAAAAGTTCACATTGCAAGTAATGCATACATGGAATGCAAATCTTAGCTGTGGCGACTACTGTACATACTTATGTAAAGCAGGTTTAGTGTAGTGAAAAGTGTCATGGGAATCCGTTCGGTAGGTTTAGTGTAGTCCTGTCGACCAATAAACAGACAGACAAGGGCGAAAACTTGACCTTCTTTATGGAGGTTAAAGAAAAAAGCGCTTTTTTTATTTATTTATGTCAACTACTTATTATACTTTACTCTTACTATATTTTACTATTTTGCTAAAATGCAATAGAAAAGCATTAGCTACTCAAAGCTACAAAACATTAGACTTATTATTGATGGTGGTGAGACTGCTCAAGGAAAGAAAAAACAAATATACATTTAATACATATGATAATCCCGATTTTGTAGTTTAAGCTTCTTTCCCACTCAGTTGCCTTTATTGTCTGAGTTCTGGACCATTTTGATTTACTAGGGCAGTGCTTGTTTAAAACATGTGTCCGTTAGAAAAGGGCTGTTTGTTTGGCCTGTGGTGATGCTGGTTGAAGCTTTGTCGAAACTGTAATTGTGACCTGCAGTAACTAAGCCTCGGTGAGAAAAGACCGACTGCAGGACTGGAGAATCATTTACCGATATTGATCGCGTGTCCAGATCACACCAAACTCGACAGTGCACTTCTCTGAGCCTCTAACTTTCCACATGTGTCAAGCTGATAGAAAGAACGGTTCTAAAGATATTTCATTCTACAGACGGATATTTAGGTTTTTCAAATGCAAACTTCAGCAGTCATTATTGTTGCTAGAACATGTTGGAGAAGATGTAGGACATATGGTTATATATTTGGTGTTAGCTCTGAAATGACTACAGTTATTACAGATGTTGTGAGAATTTGTAGCTGGTGCCGGGCGTATTTAAAGTCCTTCCTGAATTTTTTTAATCCTTACAATGAATTCAGAGCGATGCTTAGAATGGTAGATATTTATTCATGGTATATTTATTTGTATGGTTCTTACTACAGCACATAAGAACGTCATTAAATATCATATCCCACATACAATAAAACCCTATTTAGTATAACAACCCCCTATTTGACAATAGTGACATTGCTACCACAGACGGATACTGTCAATGCACTTTAACACATTCTTTTATCTTTGAGTGCAAGTTCAGTTTCCATGGAAATATGTCTGTAGTCGAAGGATAAGAAGGCACAGACAGCATCTCTCACCTCCATCAGACCCTAAGTATATGAGGTCACAGTTGTAAAATATGCAAATGCTTTCATTATTGGAACAGGCTTTAAATCAACAAGAAATGATGAAGTGAATGTTTGTCCCTAAGATTAAACTGGAAAGCAGAGAATTTTGTTTTCATGCTCAACTCCCATCTAACTCACGAAGGCCAGTAAAGAACTCCATTTACTCAAAAGGGCGCGTACATGTGTACAAACACACAGTTATGTTTATTCTGGATAAGCTTGCATCACTCACCGTGTTATTTCTGCGAACCAGCGGACGACAACACTTTGTCAGTCGAGGCAACAAACGACGCGGCGGCAGCAGCACTTTAAAAAGCCTGACGATTACGGAGGAGCGTAGATATTTGAGGACAAGGTACGGAAAAATAAACATAAACAATAACAACACTTTCACTTGCTTCTCTCAAGGCAGCCACTGGATTGATGATGATTCTCTCAGGAGAGCAGTAAAGCAGGATGAAATGCAGTGGTACCACAGAGTATTTGACACTTAACAGAGCACTATGAATTGAAAATATATTGACTGCCTGCTGTCTGATAGGCGGTATGTCAGTATGTGTATCCAGGTGGTTATATGAACATTGATTGGCTGGCTGCTTGTGTGTACTGATGCGCACCGCCTGGCCTCAGAGCTGCCAAGAGCAATACTCCCAACAGTGGCCAGATATTTGTGGAAGACAGTTTGCGGTGCCATGAAACACCAGCACTACTACTGTACTGGGAAACAATTGTTGTACTGGCCAATGTAATGAACGGAGTAGCTTAATGAGACAAACAACTGGGAGGGACCATAACACATTAAAATGTACTAATTGGATTAGTTTACTGTTTTAAATGATTTAAATGGCAATGGTCTGTATTTATATAGAGCTTTTCTAGTCTTCATCACCACTTAAAGTGCTTTACAGTACAGTTTTCACATTTACCCATTCACACACACATTCATTCAGTCAAAGGATGTGCAGAACTTTTCTCTATGAGAAGGGGCAATTTGGGTTTCAGTATCTTGCCCAAGGACACTTCGGCATTCTGAATGGGGACGACTTGGATCGAACTGGCAACCTTCTGGTAAGAGGTTGACCGCTCTTGCCCTTGAGCCATGTTACTATTGTTCTGATTGTAACCACCAATTAAACCAATAACTAATACGTAAAATGGCAGTGTTTAATGACATCATGAAGCAGCGTGGGATCATGGGAGTTGTATTGACCTCCATGGACTCAGGCACACATCATGTTCATGAGGTAACGCATTCAAGTTCTATGCAGCAAACGACAATAACCAATCATGATCTATCATGTGTGACCAAAACATTGCTAGCACCGTGTTTTTTCCTCCATTTTACATTGTCTCCTGGACGTTATAGCAGAGACAGGTAAAGCCTCAGATAAATAGAACAAGATGCAATTAAAAGGCGACCAAAATGAAACGTCCTGTTACCCTGAATACAATCTGGTATTTCTCTGTTTGTGTGTGGATAAGTTGTGGATAATATAACTACATAAGTCAACAATGACTCTGAGACATTTAAATGAAGAGTTGTTACATATTCCAGCTTTGAACACAATACTATCAGGGATGATATAGTACAAATACAGCACAAGCTATAACCTAAAGAGAAGTGCCGGATGAAAATGTCCCGCCTGAAAGAGCGAAGGCAGAAAAGCGGGATGAATTTCAAAAGTATTATCCAGATAAACCAATATGCATGAGAGCAGAGCGTCTAACCAGCCCGGGTTTGTTGTGGCGGGAAGACAGAGCAGCAGAGCGTGTGCCCGGATCTCCCCTTCAGCTCCCCTGCGGTCGCCCCTTCCTGAGGTAAATCCCACCAGGCTACCTGCAAATCAAAACATATGTGGGTAAACAACACAACCGAGTCTTGGTTTAAGAGGTGAGTGAGATCGGCCACAATTTCATTCTCATAACCACAAAAACAAACACACACACACACACACACGCACACACACACACACACACACACACACACACACACACACACACACACACACACACACACACACACACACAACAGAGCTACATAAACCCTGTGCTCTAGGTAGCAGGTAACCAGCCAGCCAGACAGCTAAGCCAGCCAGGCATGTGGAGAGGGAAGTGATGCAGTGAGACTAGCGATATCTCTCCTCTATTTTAGGCAGCTTCCTAATGAGCATCCTCAGACAGGGCTGTAGGGGAGCAGGGCAACTGCTGAGCCTGGCACCACTCACAGCCCGAAACAGAGCAGCCAGCAGGGCTAACAACCATCAGCAGCCCAACCAGCTGCTGCTGAATGCCCCAGTCCAGGCACCAACACTCCTGGGAGGACAGCGATCAATAAAATCCACAGCCCTGGAAGATATGCGGGAAGAAATGTGTTGAGGCAAAACAGGCTCATTTAAAGCTAAACTGTCCTATCAATGGGGATAGAGCAGCATGCCGAATATCCGTCCGCAGAGCAGGAACGGATGGGATGCTACGCTCACTGTACGCAGGCGTGGGATGGTCTGCACTTTGGAAGGTCAGAGTAATTGGCCAAATGAGGGTTTGCTCACGTATGTCTGCGTCAGAGGAGAAGAAAGAGAGAGGAGCAGAGGAGAAGTAAAGGAAGGAGCAAACATCTGTTCAGTCACATGGGTAATTTGACAGCGAGAATGATAAGTCTTGCTCCCTGATGCTAAAGCATGTTGGAGAATTTCAATGTTTCGACGTGAATTGGCCGATTAATGAGCAGACTTTTAATGTCTGGCCCAGAACACAGTTGTTTTATCCATGGGCTGTTTTGCTAAACATGACGCCCTCCTTTAGTCGTCTTCTCAGCTCTGAAGTGATCAGCCGTCTGCGATGTTTTAATCAGAGCTTTGCAATGTGATTTTGACAAAGAAAGAACCTTAGACTCATTCTTAAAGGGTCACATGGGATTTCAACAAAGAAGGAACCTTTGACTAATTCTTCAAGGGTCAAACCAATTATAGACTTACACAATAATTCAGTGTTTCTATTCATGAATGCATCTGTCTCTGAGATTTCTGCCACCACTCCAGAACAATGGGGAAGTACTGAGGTGAAAAAAGGAACATCTCTCCACCAACCAAGTTAATTCTGCCACAGAATCTTTTCCACAAAGACATTTCGATGAAGGTAGTTTGCTCTCAGGATAGTCCATTATGATGGCAAAAATGTTTTTAGAAGGACGAGATGTTGAATATTTTAAAATGTATTCCTGGTGTTTAAGCAGTTTGGCAAATTCAAATATTGCTATTGGAAAATATTGCAAAAAAACCTAGATAAGATTCAATCACAAAGTATTTTACATCCAGTCACAACATTTTGAAAAAAGAAACTTGTTTTCTCAAATAATTGATATGGGAAAAAGTGTACATCAAATGATCATGGTTAAGATATGATCAGGGTTAATTAGGTGAAGCACTTGATTGAATAAAGTTAAGATCATTGTTGTGGATGATAATACTTAGAAAAAAATTCAGTTTCCTGCAGGAGGGTCACATGTAATATCAGAATCTGTCTGATCCTCAGGGAAGACTGACCAAACCTGACCCAAGCCTGATGCAGATAATGTGAGCTGCACTGCCCCCTGACAAGCATCATGTTTTTACTGGTTACAGAAACATGGGGGCTAATTGTGCTCAATTATATCTATATATATATTATACATTGTGCAACAGCAGCACAGAGCTGGAGCTACATCCAGGCAGTAACAACAATTCTAACCCATACACACTATGCAATGTTATCTGTGGTTTTAAATATACGAGTTTTGCTGTTGACGATCTTCATGGATTCTTCTTGAACTCATCTGTAACAGTTGTAAACAGAACTATTTACATAATTCAAACCGTTGTGGTATATCTTGATTAGCCGTGTTCAGGTGTTGTTATTTCAGATAGACTTTCCCAGCTAACGTGACCAAACTCACAATTTTGGTCCACACCCGGCCAATTCACTCGAAATACACATCCACCAACTACCCTGCTCTTTACACCTCCTACTTGCTAAGAAGCTCAAATCTAAAGGTGCAGCATTTTCCAAGATTAAAACTTTTCTGTGATACAAGGTTGAAGCAGCACGATTACACTCCATTCACTACTATGTGCTGTTTTTAATGAGCCTGCCATGTTTTCCCCAAGCTTTCAGTTTTGTCACATAGACACTTGAAAATTTGAGCAGCCTGCTGGAACAAAGGAGTCAGATGTCCCTTGTGTTGTGAGTGTTATAAGACGACATATGGTTCTCTTTGGGTAAAAAATCGGCATGTTTGCGACTGTTTGGAGAGACTCATGAGTGTGTGTGTGTGTGTGTGAGTGTGTGTGAGTGTGAGATGCCACGATCTCTCGGCACGTCTGGCAGACCACAGACCTTGTGCTGTCAGGCTCTGTTGAGGAGGCTCAACTGAGGTGGCATTCACGTCCCTGGTAATTATCAGGACTATGATGTGGGAACATTAATGATGTATGAGGGCCCAGCGAGGGGTGTGAGCCGCTGCTTCACAGGGCCTCATTACTAAGAAATACCACCAGAGAGCGAGGCTGCACAGCCACACCCATGCACGGCCTCGGCTGAGCCTTCTCCCACATTTCACTGTCTCTCAGTTGTGCTCAGATTCGATTTTTTTCATGTTTGTCACTGTTGTTTTCACACAATAAATTAGCTTCCAAACACCAACATGATTCTGTGAACACATCCCACTTCTTCGTCTCCAAGAATAATCATGTGTGGTAGTTAAGTTTGTCAATACTGAATTATCTGCTCCGTACATGGAAACATCTTTTGGATTAATAATGTTGTCAAATTACAGAAATTGGAGTCAAAATGTCAAATGGAGAACTTTGATCTTAGCAGAGCCCGAGTTTGCCCTCCTGTAACTGGAATGGACAAGATGTCTGATTATCTCTAATTATAAATGATTAAGCACCTACTTGCTGCAGTCAATGACCATTGATTGAGGGGAATGCTGATGTGGTTAGTGTGGCCCTGCTTTGGACGGCTTCCAACAGGCTTTCAAATTTCTCATTTCAAATCAGAGAAGGTGCTCATTGACAAGATTTAAATCATTAAAGCCATCCACTTCTCTCCTGTAGGGGGATTATGGATCTCTGGGCTCCCTGTGCTGTCCGCTTCATGCATGCTGAGTGGAGGGAATAGGGAATGGAGTCGGCGAATAAAGGATTTAGAAAGAGAATAAGGACAGAGGGGGAAAAGTTGATTACATCTGTAGGTTGTCAAACATTTGATCATGAAGTGAAGTCGGAGATCAAAAGGAAACCAAGAAAAGTCAACATCTCCACACATCGCCGGGTGGCTGACAGACTTAAACGGGATGAAAGGCGATTGCATGTTTGCAGCCTGTTGAACAGAACAGTTGTCTTGGTTCTCGTGTTGATGTCTTCTGAGTAGCACCGGTTCTCAGGGAGATTCAGCCCGTCGTGCTTTCCGTCACAGCCAAGAGGGCACGTGCATGACTTCCTGTCTAATCAGGTGTGGTATCCATGGAAACTGAGGTAGCGGAATGTCATGTGCAGCATGAATGCATCGTGTTGTAACACTCTTGCCAAACTGCTAAGGCTGTGGGACTATAGCCACAGAGAATGTTAGCTAGAACAACAAGAACAACACATCCCAACATAAACACCCCAGCAGACCCAGTTTCACATAAACTCCTAGAGACTTAAACATCAAATAAGAGATTCTGTATTCTCAACTACACTATTATTCCTGGCAGTGCAAGCCATATACTAACAATTGCTTATATGCACATGTGACAAAGTTGTACAGCTGACAACATCATGATTTCATCATGATTCTGAAGGTATAATTCTGACCATGAATATCTGTATCCAATTTGGTGCAGTAAACTTTTGATTATTTCAGAGAATACTAGAAACAAAACATCAAAGACCAAACGTCAGGGATCACAAGAGGCAGTATGAGTCATCCTCTGGGAAACATGAATAACTGTAATAGAGTCCACGTCAATTCATCCTATTGCTGTGAAGATTTGGTATTTCCTTATGGATCATGGACTAGGTATACAGATGCAGGACATGACAGCCTCACTAAGTGAAACCTGTAGAGGTCATAAGCCCCGCTTCCACCTTGCAAACAGATGGGACATGGCCCGAGATAAAAAGTCAAAGTACTTGCCAAATACATTTTCCCCATTTCTTCATTCATCAGTCATTTACTTTAATCCTTATCACAATAATGTATAACTGTGTGTGTGGTTCTACTCCACATCACTACTGTGCTGACTCTGGATCAAAATTATGTAACATGCCTAACATGGCATTTCCGTCTCAAGGATATTTTGGCTTAATTTTTGTACAGTAGGAGGAACTGGTGATGTGTCATTCATCTTCATTTACAGTCCATGTTGTGGAATACAGTGATGGATTGATAATGTCATCATTAAAGACACGCAGCTAGCGTCTCTTTTGACAATTAAACGGTTTTCTCAGTTTTCTTATCTGCTAAATATTTTCAGAAAAGTTTAATTGATGTGTTGGGGGAACCCATGACCTCCTGCTGTGCTACAGGATCATCAACATCATGAAACCAGCAGTAGTTTTGAAAAATATGAAATAGCCATGGCCATTCACTTTTGTTTCCCAAACTTCAAAAGATTGCCTTTGATATCTGATTGAGGAATGAAATGATCAAAAGACTAAACTTTCCTTGACAATTTCCCTGAATCCACTTGTTGGTTTGTGTCTACAAACAATAACAATAACAATATTTTCTTGTATTTTGTTGGTAGCAGTCATATGCAAAAGAAGTTCATTTGGATATTCATATTTGATAAACACTTAAGAGGACATTGTCATTGTTAGAAGAACACACATTATAGAAGTGGTGCCACTTTGGGTGGAATATTAGCTTTAATCTGAATGTGAACAATGCCCACGACAAATTTACTACCAGCAACATCCAACAGTTTCATTCCACAGTCGAGTACAATTGCTTTCTGATTGTTCATATCTGCCCAAATGAGCAAGACGAAGGTGGAAAGCACAGCAGGGTTTCATTCTCTCTGAATACAAAAGAACACCCCACAGCTCCATTTCAACGGCAAAGACTGTAAAGATAAAAGATTTTTTTTCTTTTTAAACCTCACTTTGTAATTAAGGTTATAATGGTTTTACCCTCTGTTGACAGATGTGACCAAAATATAGATATGTCACACTGAAAACCATCTCGGAATACAGGTAGTAAAGGTTTCCATGCAATCTTTCACAAAGCATTGATATACAGGACAAGTCTACGTCCTCTGACTTTACCAAAATGATGAGAAGATTCAGTGGAGTTAATCCAAATGCACTGCATGCTGGGAGATACGCTAGTGAGCATAATTAAGACATTCTTTCAACTTACAATTTACTCTCACAGCAGCTCTGAAGCTGAGAACCATCAAGGTGAAACTGGCAAAAGCAAGACTAAGAAATGAGTCACTGATTAAAGGTCAATCTTTTCTTTCCCTTTTGTTTGAGAAGCGCATGTTGAGCTCGACACAAACATGCACTCACACACTTTTTTAAATGCCCTCACTCTGAAATTGTGCCTGGCAAAGTAAAGAAATGTTCATTATTGTGAAAACAACTTCATCAACCCTTTATGAAGTGCACTGTGAATGGTAATGCCTTTTCTTACTAACAATACATTAGTGTTACATTTTCTGACTTACAGTGGATGAGAGCTCAGTGGTACACATGTGCAGTAGAGCCATATAGGAACCATCCAGCATCTCTGAGACAATATTGTTGACACAAGTTAAGATATAATATACATGTCACTTGGCACGTATCAGTAGTATTTCAGCTTTTTTAGGCTTTTAGCCTTTATTTAACAGAACAGAGTAAGGCGTGGAGGATGGAGAGAATGTGGTGAAGACATGCGGCAGAGAGCCAGTGCTAAAATGAACTTGTGGCCGCTGGGGGGGCAGACTCAGTACTCAGTCATTCAGTACATTCCATTGTAGTAGGTGCATTGCGGTTGTAAAGTTTGTATTCTGGTACCTGGAGTGAAGCTTTAGGCACGATTAGTATCTTCCATTATGGGCTTTACCAACAGGGTTTGACTGTTGTTGCCAGATCAATCTCTCTGCATGGATACTAGGCCCTATCTGGCAGGAAAATACTGGGAGGTAATGTCATTTTGTTGGACATTTAAACTCAAGCTCAAACTGTTCACGCATGCATGAATATGTCTAGATTATTTGAAGATTGGAGGGATTAAACTGTTGACATTGTGTCATTGCATTTTACTGTTATTGGTATAAAACGGCGATTTGTTAAAATAAAAAAGTGCTAACTTTATTTATCGGTGTCATAAATTCTGCCGAGCAAACATTGCAAACTATTCAGTTCAGTCAGACTAACTTTTTTTAAGTTAAGTTAATTTGACATTTTTAAGTTGGTACAATTTGACAAGACTAAGTAAATCCAACTAAATTTAAGTGACATTAACACGAAAAATGAATGAATTAATGAATTAAATATAACTCGAGATTAGTTTTTGTACTTACCATTTACAAGGTGGTCAGTTTCCTAAATTTGTACCTCTGCTGAGGAGGATATGTTTCCATTTGCATTTGTTTGTCAATGCAAAGATCAATAAACAGATTACCACAAAACTGGTGCTGATCCAGGAATTTTTTTTCCCCACTTTCTTTTACATTGTAAGATAAAGCGTTTTTTCAATATTTCCATTTATTTCTAAGAGATTGTTTCATGAATCTTAAATGTAAAAAAAATCTGGCATATTCAGAGGACTGATATTTATGAGTGTGTGCAATTTGTTGCAGATCCAAATAAAAATCAGTTTTTTTAATGAATTTAAATGTGGTTTCATATGGGGACTGTTTTCCTCCGTGAGTGCACTTCCAAATGTTTATGTAATATCAATTTGTCAGAGTTCACACTGTGGATATATATGTGCACATGAATAAGCAATGTGGGTTTTCACTTAAAATTATTTTTCTTAATACTTCATGTGGATGTAATTTGCAGTAATCACGCTCAGTCTTCTTTACTTCAGAGGAATCTGTTGTTGTCTCTGATCTGCTGACTGTACATTTTCTCTCTCCACTGCATCTCCTCCCCCCTCCTCCCCATCCTCCCCCTCCTCTCTCTGCAGGTGTGGACTTTGCGGTTAAACGTCCTGCACCGGAGCTTCAGAATATCTAATGTGAATCACCAAGACATAACCTTGGAAAGGAAGGAAGCCTGAGCCAAATGAGTTCCAGCCCACGTTTACTCTTGATTGTATCTGTTTGGACAATATGTAAAGCCTAGGGTCGGTAATGAGCCCAGTTCTACTATCAATTAGCATGCAATATCAATTAGCTACCAATCTCACAGCACATTAGTAGGGATAATGGGTTGACCCCTAATGCCACGCGTCCACTTCACTTCAGTGGGTCTCTCCAGGCTACCCCCTCACAACACTACATGCTACAAGACATTAATTATTGAAATCATCTTCTCCCTGAAATTCAGGTATCAGAGAGCATCACCACAATATGGAGTGTTGCCGTTCTGTAATCCCCGACTCGCTGCAGAGGAACGGTCTCTGCCCCTTATATAGTCTGAAGGGTCTATAAATGTTCTATGCTCGGCGTCACGTGAGTTACAACGCTCAAGGCAGGCAATAACTCACACCATTAAACATAACGAGGGCTTAGGCATCAGCAACAACAAAAAAATGAATGTCTAATCCCACGTTGTCCTCCAACAGCGAGTCGGGTAGGGTACCCTGCGAGGACGATCCATCTTGCAAGGTCAATTAATCTGATATGTACCGAAAACAAATGCTATTATCTTAAATGATCTGTGTTAGCCTGTCACCATATGGTGCTACTTTTGTCAGTCAGATCCTTGCAACAAGTGAAAATACATCACGAACAAAAGAAATGGCTCGATCAGATTTAAATTGTGCAGTTAGTCAGCTCTTTTTTGATGCAACAATCTTCAGAAACCACAGAGCTAATAAAAAGTGTTGAGATGAGGAGAAGTTCAAAAAGAAACCAAGGCTCAGCATTTTCGAAAATACTGAAACTATTCTTTAAGCTTAAACAGAAATAGTTCAGATTTGTTTGCAGGGATAAAAATACGAGGTTCGGTGTTAGATGGGCGTGTAACAGGGGCATGTCTTCAAAAGTCAAAGGTCAAATTCTTCGATGTGTTGCAACATACAGTGTAAAATGTGTTTCTTAAATCTCTGAGTCATATTTTGGAGTGGGTGCTATAAATCCCACTCGCTTACAGATATGGCAGCTGGTTTAAATTCAACATCACAAGATGAGGATGGGGCAGCTCATTGACATATAAAGTGCACGCAGAGTATTTGTTCAGCTAAGAGTTCATCTTTTATTCTTATTCATCCATGATATGTAGATTTATGCCATTAAAAACCTTTGTGATTAAAACTTCTTCACTCTCGACAGCGTTATGCCACACTGGGCTGCTGAGAGCAAGACATATGTAATCGGTTATGTAACGGTTAGGGCCGTCCTATCTGCTCCACATTTCATCCGTTTCTGGCACGACAATCAAAATTCAGCAATTAACCTGCTCCGTCCCCCCACACTGAGATGGACTGCTGGACTGAGGCTGAACTTCAGAGGTGGCAAAGGAATTTAAAAGGGATGAGGGAGTGGAGGGTGAGCTCGCAAATGAAAGCTGACATCCCATGCTCAGGAGAGACGGTACATATTTTATCAGTACATGGCCGATATTTCAAAGATGCTGTTGGATAAGAGACATCACTTCTGCTTCTTGTGCAAAACACTCATGAGTCAGAATTGAACCATAATATTTATTATCCTCTGCAACAAGGTTTTCTCTTGATCACTAAATATTAAATTTAGCGGGATCCCTCTGTCTATCCTCTAAATAGATCATATCCAGCTTGCATGCTGTACACCCCAAAAACAAATGTTGGGAACACACGTTGAGATGTTCAATAAAAGTAAAAAAGTAATATTATTATATTATGAATGAAGAATTTTTATTGTATTTAGATAAGCCTAAAGTCATGTCTATAGCCCTATAGGATGCAGATACCCCTAACAATACATTTTTGCACTATGCATCTGACTTTGTGCTATTATGCTAGGACTTCTTCATGATGTCCCTTATCATTTGATATTATATAGATCGCTTTCGGATGAATATAGGCTTCAAATCATCTCGCTTTCATTTGAAGAGATATCTTGGAAAATGTGTTTTCTAGCCATATTTGTATTGACCTTGACCTTGACCTTTTATCCAATCAGCCCCTGGAGCTAATCATCTAGAGACGTCCTGCCTAGTAATATTCTCAACAAGTTTGGTGAAAATACCCCCCCCCCACACACACACACAAACACACACGGGTGAAATCCATGTGCTGCTTGTGCAGCTACCGATGTGCAGGGTAATAACTGAGGCAGCAGCTGGACAGTGTTTTCTAATATGGCCGTTCCTGCTTTGAGGCTGAGCCAAATAACATCACATTCGTTACTTGCAGTGGCGGTAAGGGGGGGTGGGGGTGGGGGGGGGGGGGGGACTCAACAAAACAACACAACACACAATATGCCAATCCTGTAGCCTTCATCGAACTGCAGAACTATGCTAAGCTGGCTCCAGAAATGTAGCCCCATTGTGATGTCTAAATGACTGTGGCCACTTTCATGCCGTTTTCATTTTTTCAGAGATGTGTCAGATCTCACACCCACGTTGTTGTCCCTTGCTGGCTGCTGAATCTGTCGGTCCAGACCAAGCTCCTTTATCCTCTTTTTTTCTTGCAAGGCTGTATTTTTGTAAAGACAGTCCCGGATGTGCTGCAGTTCCACTTGAAGTTGCCATAACTTTGCCATTCATTGGATGTATTTAGACAAAAATTTTATAAATAGAGTTTAAACAATTTCTATTGAATGCTCACAGACGCTTAGGGTATACCAGGTGTATTGTATGAGTAAACTAGTATCTAATAAAATTATTTTTAACAGGTTTGAATAACCTACTTTTGTCAAGATGTTGGAGGGGGCGGCGCGCAGTATTAACAAGCCACTACTAGTTACAGTACTTCAATCCATCTAGCTTGCAGCCTGCTATGATCACCTTTCAAATGAAAACAGCGATACATCATCACGTTAAAACTGAAAAAGTTGGACATCATACATAAGGAGATCGAGCAAAGGCCAGTGAGAGCAGACACACATCCAAAAAACTAACAATGCAAAGCAACAAACCATCGGAGCAAAGGCTGGACAGTGAAGCAAGAGATTCAAAGTCGAAATGGAAAGATAGAAAAGAAGCAGGAAAGGTATAAAAACAGGATGGACTGAGAGAGAACTGCAGCGGCAGGTAAGTAGATATACATTTTAACAATCCAAGTGCATGGTTTACAGTATATGGCACAAATACATTTAGGGCGTGTCCAAATCCACTTCTGCTGGTTCGATGGCAGAAAAAGGGCTGCTGCTAAAAGGGGCATAGTTCATGTGTGTTGGGTTTGACAAACGACAAACCATTCAGAGTGCCATCTCCCATTCACGTTAAAAGCCAGGAGCAATTGCACCTTTATTATTATTATAATTTTGGAGTTGTCAGGTAGTAAGAGAGAACACTTCTCTGCTGAGGGAATACGTTGTATATGAGTCAACCATCTGTGTGTGTGTAACATCCGTAAATACATTGTGCACTCGCCATTTGTTGGTGCATCTTACCATCTCTACAATGGTGCATTTCTATAAAATAAAGTGAAATACTTCACTGACTCCAGACCAGGTCTTTGTTGGACAAAAGTATAATCCCTTTCCTCTGCCTCAAGAAAGCAATGCACCAAAAATATGCCTGACCACACCTCCTATTTAGATCAATATGCCAGTAGATCCTAAGATGGGTTATTTAAACAATGAGGGCAAAGACACTATATGACTTGTATGACCGAGCCCAAAGTTGCAAATCATTAAACCAAAACAAAGACACGAGAGACAAATCTTCTGTGGGGCCAAGAGGAATGAGATGTGTCACAATTATACGTACATTCACCCCTACAACATAGTCATACATGAGGTTTAAATATCAGTACTTTTTAAAGTACATTTTATTTTTATGTCTTTTGTCAGATGGCTGTTTCAGCACGGTTCTTCAAACAAGTACAGCAGGTAAACCTTTGTCTTTGTCTGTCTGCTGGAACATCGCAGCGTGCAGCGGGATGTTAACGCAGTGGATCAGCTTTCTGTCTCTGTCACAGCAGGGACTTCTTCTTGTGGCCTCTTCATAACCCTGCCGGGTGTAGAGCAGTCAAGGAGGAACCTGAGACTCCAGCTTGTTCTCCAAGCAGCGTTTGAATTACATAATGTGGGTGAAATCCAATTGTCTCCAATCATCTCAGGCTCCCATGTTATCCATCATTTTTATTAGTGCGGCAGTGAGATAAGACTTTGTTATGTTTCACAGAGAATCCATTTTCACATGAGCAAGAAGAGAGATTAAATATGTTTTAACTGCGAGGTTACTTGAATCGCAGAGCGGCTGCCCCTCAGTCTAAGCTGCTGCTTCTGGCGCAGGGAAATAGAGGAGAAGAAAAATGCTGATTTCTTTAAAGTTTGTGTGTTCAAGTAACAAATCTCCTTGCATGGGGGAAATTGGGATGACATAAAGTGTAGAGCAGGCCTGGCAAAGAGTCGGCTGTACAGCACAGGGATTTATGAAATTGAATTTCAATGGCACATTGAGCAGTTCACTGAGAGTGTGCCAAAAGTGAGAATCCTGTGACGGATTGAGACAAATCACTGCCCAAATGAGCTGACAACAAGATGCCTGAGGCATTGCATTACTATTCAATTAGCATTAAAGAGGGCTTTGGGGAGAATTGTTTTGTTCTATTTTGCAGATAAAATATGAGCATCTCCCACAGATTTCTCATTAGGGCCACTTTGAGGGTAACTCTCGTCCCATTTATCTTCTCCAATGGGGACCCCTGGTGAATTGCAAAGCTTCAGATGCAGACGAGGAGGAGACACTATTGAGTTGTGCTCATTGAACCGCAGTGTGGTAAGTAGTTAACTACTTTCCTTTCGGTTCCTATCTGGATTGGGGGATGTTGAATGCATCGTGGGCGTCTACAAACATGATTGTAGCGATAACAGCATCCTCCCATATTCAATTTGTCGCGGTTTTGATGAGTAATCACACCTGTGTATTTTGGTCTCCTGTCAAACTCTCAGTGACGTCCCAGGCTTCATCATACTATCACATTCAATTTAGACTAATATCTACCGTCTGTCATTTTCTAACATGGCTTTGTCACGTAGCCATGACAGCAAGAGCTCCTTTCTGCATAAATACCCACTTTAACTTTCACACATTATATCAATCCCACCTTCAAGTCATCAATTAATGCCACTCTAATTTTTTTAATTTTTTTATCCATTATGAAGACTTATAATGCGTGAGAAACCTTTTCTCCAGGCTCATGGTGCATTAATCACTGGTACTCTAATATGCTTTTGTTCTGATCATGGCGGTGGCGAGCCCAGAGCTGATAAACACGATGACATCTCGTGAGTGTTCCTCCTGAGCCTCTGTGTGACCGAGAAGCCAAACAACAAAAGAGCATCAGCAGAGAAAAGGCCAGTTTCAAGCCTTTGACAGAGGGAGGCTACAAAGAACACAGCTCTATTCAATCTCTACCTGCATGCACCTTTTTTTCCTCCTTACAATCAATTAGATTTTCTCTTTTTAATTATGGCAGGATGATGATGTATGCAGCACTAATAAGACATGAATGGGAAAATGAAAGGTCGGTGAGACCTAGATAAATGACTCCCATTATTTCACCAATCGGATAGGAGCCCCTCTATATGTTCTAATTTGAATGATAATAAAATTCTGAATTGCTTTGTCCTAGCAGGCCACTTTCTCCATGATAAGCAGCATGGCAAGGTAACCTTGTCCTGTAACCCAGACTCCCATCGCCTTCTGAGACCTGTAATTGCTTTAAATTAAGGAAAAGAAAACACGCACAGTTCAAGCCGGCATCTGATCCAAACATCAGGGGATGAAATTCTCTCTGGTTTTTACATTTTCCTTTTCAAACAGCAACAAAACAAAACTTTTATGCAATAATGTGCATTTTATTTTCATGGGAGAAAGGAAATAGATCTGCAGCTCTCAAGATCGGGTTTAGTGTATAGTTAAATAATATACATGTACTCCACCTCAAGGCACATTATGTCTCAGATGACAATGTCAGACCGAATCGGGCACAAAGCATCCATTATATGTGTTTAGAAGTCCTAAATGAATTGTTTATTTTTAGACAGCCCTTTGACAGAGATGGATAAGGTGGCTTTGGGAGTATAAATAATAAATCACATTGTCCTTGTCTTGGAATACGTTTGAAAAGCAATGAAATGTGATAAAGTGTCTCATCCGGGTTGTCTGATATTTGTGGCAGTCACTTGTGAGTTGACATGCGGTGCTGTATAGGTTACTGATGGCACAGCAGAGCGAGTCTCAGTGGGTCCATAGCACAGGAAAGACGAAGGCAAAACAAGTCGATGTCAGTCTGTGACTGTGGAGCACGGCTGCTTCTCGGGTTTAACACATCAGATGCCACATCACACACTTCATACAGCTTCCTCTACTACAAAGACTACCTGAACTACCACTACTACCACTACCACTACCATTACTGCTACTCTGGAAATACTTCCCCAATGAAATTTGACTGAGTCAGTTAAAACGTACTTCTATCAGTATGTTTTTTCTTAACCTCTATTTGAATCTTCATTTTATAAAGTTGTTGTTTTGCTTATTGTGAAGCAATTTGTAATTGTGCTTTACAAAAGTGCTGTTTGAAAAAAGTTTAAGATATTGTTACTACTTCTACTACTATTAAGACTCCTACCAGTTATAATAACATAATCCATCAGGATAGAAACATAGTAAAGCTTGATGGATCCCTATCTGACTTTCACTTTTACTTTTACTTTTGAGTACTTGAGGACTTTATCAATCAATTCACAAATCACGATTTCTCTCATAGTGCAAAACAGGGAGGGACATCCTCTGTCCTTAACCCTGAGTTGTAGTGAAGAAAAATTACAATAAGGGATGTCAGGAGTATATGTGTCTTCATTTGATTTGCTCAGCTACAACTATTAGACATCTGTATATTGGTTGTAAGTTACTGAAAGTATTACAAATATCAGGATTTGATGGGGGAAGAATATATTTATACTCTTTACCCTCACTTTTTTAGGGATATGCCAAGTCAAACATCATGACTTAATACAATTGCATCATATGAATATTTCTATATCATTATTAATTACTAATAATAATTTTGTTTAAATAATTTTGTTACTTTTACTTGAATTTTATAAAAAAAGACCTCCACAATGAGGCGGATAGATGTACAGAGGGTGTGAGCTGTATAATTTCAGTGATATTCAGATATCATGAGTCCAACAAATATAATGACTCACTGTAATAACCATGTTACATTACACAAATTACCAAATGATGCAAAATAGAGCTATGCAAATTATTGTGCTGTCACATTATTTGCCAATACATGACTTGGCATTTCTGCCATATTTAGTGCAGCTATGGAAATGACAGTTCGAGCTTACATTGTTCCCCTGGAAGTTGCCATTAGAAGGTTCTAGGATCAGTGTGTCATTTCTTTTCATTCTCTCTCCTGGCGTTCTTTTTCGGTTCCTGTATAAGTGTATTTGATATCTGCTTTAGATTGATAAAATTGAATTTACTCAGTCAGTTATGTAAGGAATTAAGTGCAGCCAGATTTGTGTCATGCCTGTTTAACTTGCCGTAAGAGCAGCTTGGCTGTGCTCTGTCTCAGCCAATTGGAGGGCTACATTGAGCAAAGCAGGGTATGTCTTTTAATTAACTGGGAGTAACCGGTCAGCCCATGGATATTGGAAAGCATAACGGTGAATTGGAGAAATGTGTTTTTGTAATAAATAGCAATGATGTGGTTTTTGCGGATTCATTTATTTTGATTAGGTCCAGTATTGTTCCACTTTATGAAATTAATTGAATTCTTCATGCGTTTAAGTAAACGGACAAACAAATTTATCAAGAACTGGCAAATGGCTCTCCGTTCTGCTGTGCCTGTGTGTGTGTGTGTGTGTGTGTGCGTATACGTGTGCGAGTGTGTGTTTGTGTGTATCGAGTGTATTGTGGAGCATGTATGGTTTTATGACAATGTGCTTGTTTTCCTGACCCCGTCTGAAAACTTGCAGAGCTGGACTGAGTTCAGTGACAGTAGCATCAGAGAGATTATCCCACAACAAAAAGTTCTTCATTTTTCTCACAAGCTGTGTTTTGAACATTTGTCATCTTTTCAATATAACTGCATTCACCATGTTTAATATATTCTCTTATGTGAAGAATGCATAATCTGCAACATACATAAAAATACAGACAACAGTCGATTGCAGAAAATCGAGCCAAATGCTGAAAACATATAGAAGAAAACCAAATCAATAAAAGTTTCCTGTGGAAACAACGAGGTCAAAAGAACACTTCTGTGTATTGACTTGTCACCGTGGTTTTCTCGAAGTGTGCATAGCAGTTATCGGCAAGCATGCGATCAGCATGTTAAAAGTGAAGTAAATCTAAGTCAGTCATTCTCCAACACTGTCAACACATTGTGAACTGCAGTGAGCTGTATTTGTGCGTCTGTTTTTTTCTCTCTATTTGCAGTCAGTCAGTGTTATCTTTTCATTTTATGTTGTCTGTGCTTGCTGTACTTCTCTGTGTCTGGTTGTATTGTCTGTGTTGTCAGTGTTATTTTCCATGGTGCACATTGCGTTGTCAGATGTTTTTTAATTTGCCCATGTTTAATTTATGACCAGTTTTTTTTTAAATGCTGCGCATGTGTTGTCAAATTAGGGACAATGTTTTCTCATCCGCTCGTGTTTTGTCTATTTGAACGCGTTTTCATATGTCGCAGTGTGTTGAGCTCTCACAACCACCAATGCTTGATTGTGAACCTGTCAGAAAAAATTCCTGCAGAGCAAAATAGGTTAGGCCCAGATTTGGCCCACACCAAACGTTTTCATCTGGCCCACATACAGTGTAAAATGATTGGTCCTGGTTGGTCCATAGCTGCTTGCCAGATCCGGGCCACAGGTAAACCACAGCATTACCGGATGTCAACCGAGAAGGTGCCACATAAACTAGAACTGTCCCCAACCTGGGCCTCACTGTGTTTTAGTCTGGCCTTGATCTGGTCCACATTTCATATCCTTAACCAGCCCACATACCCTGAAGAATGATGGCAATGGTCTTCTCCTGTTTGCCAGATCTGGGCCACAGGTAAACCATAGCAATGCTGCATGCATCAAGAGCTTCTCCCTTCCATATTCGTATCTAATACCAAAAATATCTGTCTGTCTATTGTGGCTCGCATATCTCGAGAGCTGTTAATCCTATCGGCTTGATACTTGCCATGTGTATTGTTCTGATCCCAGGGAAGTGCAGTGAATTTGATGTGATCTGGAAAAATGACAAGTTCCATATTAATAACATCAGAATAAGCAGGCGACCAGTGCTCTGTAGCAGTAGTGACTGGGACTCATCAGCGTAAGTGAAGTTGTCAGCAACTGTAACACAAACTGATTCTCCAGTTCGGGGTTCTACATACTGAGATCCGCTGAACTTTGACTAAACAGCTGAGCAGCTCTTTGTGCAGCTTCAGGATTCTGGGGCCGAGTCCTGCAGCAGGTCTAAAAGCCACTGCAATTGTGTTTTTAACTCAGTAATCTCAATGAAAGATTCAACTATCATCCAATCAAGGATTTGTTGCTTATTTCTAATGTTACTAACAAAATAAAGGTGGAAGGAGAGAAGTGCTGTTGGAGACATCAATGGCTTTTTTTTAAACATCAAAGCAGGGTTGCTCTGAGGACTTGATAGGGTGCTATACCTGTTTTTTTTTTTTTTACCTCTGATCGCTGCCCTGATGTTTTTCAGAAGCCTGCTTACCACTGACACAGCCTTCAAACTATTATATCTCTCCGCTTCCTTCCTCCTCATCCCCCACTCCCACCTCCCCCGCCCCAGATCATAAAAAGCACTCTCTGCAAGTCCCTGTCTCAGCAGAAAACATCGTGAGTTATAATGATCAGGCGACACAGGGCCGCAGGAAGTGGTTAAAAACAAAAGCAAAAAAAGTAAAAATTACACTTTGTACTCTATTATGTATAATTTGTTCAAAACACAGATTTAAAGAATTTTTTGTTGGTTTTCTAGCGATGTGAAAATGGAAACACTCACTGTATGTGAGACGCCATATACCATCTCAGATCAAGTCAAGAGGAGCAGAGGTACGTTTTAATGGAGCTAAATTTAATCTGAGTAAAGTAGTGATTATGTAAATTCCTCCGCACAACAATGGGATCATCAATAAGAGCAGGATGTTCATTAGGCTCAGCCAGCTTTAATATATGGATGTTACGGCTAATACACAGAGCAGATTGGTAAGCAAGCCCACTCATGCATGATTTCTCTGTTAATCGCTCGACACTGTATGCCGACGTGTCAGCCGCAGAGGGATGTCACATCTTCTGCTCCTCTTACAAATGATGTTATAGCAGCTGCAGTTTACAGAGGCAGCAAATGTAGTCGCTGCAGAAAGGAACTTGGTACTTTCTTTGCCCTTGTAGACTTGTATTTTTCTTTAAGTGTTAATTTTTATGGATAAAATTATGAACAGAAGCGATTTATCTACCTTGGAGGAAACAGAGCACCTGCTAAGCACCGTGACATTCAAGAGGTAATTGGACTTAAATTGTGTCTCATTTTGTTGATGAATGCGCGATGAGGCCGGAGTCATTAAGATATCAACATTCAAATTGCAGAAACTTACTTAACCATTGGGTTTTGGTTCAGGTGTTTATGCCAGAAGGGGAAATTATAAATTAATGTCTGTTTTCTTCCGCCTCACTGGATGTTTACACAAAACTCACTTATGGACACACACCGCGAAGTTAAGTGGATGTGATGAATATATATATAGGAGCAGGTTTTGTTTCTGAAGTGTGGGAGGGACACAACAACTATCTTCAAAAAGGGGAAAAACTGCGAATGCTATTATTCTGTGTTTGTTAGCACGTATATCAATCTGGCAAATAACAGATTGTGATTAAAGTGATTGTTTTGTGACAATAAATCCAGAAGAATGGAAAGCTGTACTCACAATTGCTTTATGCATTTATTTAATCTTAGAAATCTCAGTTGTCACACAAATAGAAATGTTTTGTAATTTGCTTTATTATTAAGGCAACAACCCCTATATTTATCTGTTTATCATGACATTTTTTGTAGTGATGGTATGTTTTTACAAAGAGCATTATCTTTTTCTTGTGTGCCAAGGAGAGTATTTTTTCTAAAACCCTAGAAAACATTATTCCATCCATTACCTGCACAGCTTATCCTCTGGGGGCCAATCCCAGCTGACATTTGGCGAGCGGCAGGGCACGCCGTGGACAGGTCGTCAGCGTAGAGACAAACAACCATTCAATGTCATATTCACATTTACAGTCTGCATGTCTTTGGACTGTGGGAGGAACCCGGAGTACCTGGAGAGAACCCACGCAAACAAGAGCAAGCAAACTCCACATGACAAGGACCCAGAGGAAATGGGATACGAACCAGGAACCTCCTTTTACTGTGAGGCGACAGAGGTCGCAACTAAAAAAACATTATCTTTTTAGATAATAAAAAAACACACTGATCTAAGCCTTCTCCGTGATCTGTTATCTTTCTCTTCATATGGCTCCAACGAGGCTGGGTTGGCAGTCTGAGGTGGATTAGGTCCTCACTGCTTCTCTCGTCTCATCTCATTTCGTTTGGAGATATTTGTTACGAGCAAATCAATCAAACTGAAACAGTAAAACAGGATTCTGAAGTCTGAGGCTGATGCTGTATATGTCCCCCCCCCCCCCCCCCCCCTCATCCCCTCAGAGAGGAAATTGCACCCTTGAGCCGGTGTCATAAGAACTTCGATAAAATGTTAATGTCATCCATTTCTTCCCTCCACGGTAATTGATCCCTATAGGAAAACTCTACACCTGGCAGTGATTAACATTTTTATTAATCACACAATATACACCAATCAGCCATAACATCAAAATGTTGGGCTCTATGTGATGTGACCAAAAAGCACCTGCATAGCTTTCTGATTTCAAGGATAAATACCATCACCACGACTCCCAAAACACAACAAGTCCCTCAAACCTACCATTGAAACATGATTTAAAGAAACACTACGTAACAATTCTTCATTCCAATGTCTCGACCTACGTTAATGACTTCTGTAGTTACATGATCCAAAATGTTTCAACCATGTTAAAACACAGAGAAATACCCAGTTTTATTCAAGGTAACAGGACATTAGCTTGACTATTTGCAATTGGCAGATTTTCATAATCCCACGATGCTTCACGACGTTATAGGTCTTCTGTTGTTTATTTGATTGAGAGACCCCTGTTGACCGAAGTTACAAATTGTGTGTATAAATATATTTGTACACACAATTGTTGTTTTCATATTAAAGATTATATCTTCCCTGAAAAACTGCAGCATGTCTGTGGCAATTTGGAAAGTGACACAACTTGAGGTTTCTCCGTCGTTTGATGGCTGAACACGGCAGAAAATAAAGAAGTAGCTGCCTCTTCTCGGCCAGAAGTCACTGTAGAGGCAGAAGTAAGCGAGGCAGGCTGAGGGGAAGTGGTGCACCACAAAGGTAAATGACAACACTTCGGTCATGTAGCAGTGAGAGTATCCGAGCTGGTGTTTTCTTCCCCCTCCAATGTATTGGCTTTACTCACTAAGTCAACGTTTTTTTTCTGTTAGTGTGCAAAGTGTGTGAACTTCCACCCTGGATGGTTTTCAAGCTCGGATACATCCTGTCGTGATCCGGCTGTGTTTCTGAGAGGAGGGAGACGGATACTTGTGCACGTTGAGAGCTCGATAGGTTATGTTTCTCACGTTGTCCAAACCCTGCCTAAACCTTCCCTGATAGTTAAAGGAGTCTGAGGGTGCACTGTCGACGGCAACTTATCACAGAGTGTCCCTAACTACTGTCTAATGAGACCGCTGACCCCACTGGCTGGAGGCAGCTCACCCAGCAGAGCGCAAGCGGTAATTCAAAACTGAGACAGTAATCGGTTAATGGGGGAAAAAATCAATAGGGACAATTTGGGAAGGCTTTAAGAGACAAGAGTGCAGAGTGCTCCGGTGGCTCAACGGTTGAAGCACATGCCACGTAACCACAATGTCCACATTTTGATTCCGGTCATGAACCTTTGTCGCATGTCACACTCCTTCTCTGTCTACCACTTGTTTCCTGTCTGCTTCTCCAACGTCAGGGGAGCCCACATAAATAATCGGACACAAAAAAGAAGAATCATGAGGAAAAAATGTTTTATTGAGTGCATGTTGGTTTGATTAGCAGTTTGCTACTTTTGATATGATCAGCTTTGTCATTGCAGATGTACCCCTCTGCGTTGTCTCACACCCTCGAGCGGCTGACCTCTCTCTTTCTGAAGTCACCAGCGGAGGCGACGCATCCTCTGTTTATTTATTGTCACAAGCAGCAACAGATCCTTCTCCGGCGGCATTTTAGATCTCTTAAGGAAAAAAATGGGTGTGATGAAAGAGACAAGTGAATTCATCCAGCGGCCCGCAGCATCCAGAGTCTGCTGCCGGTCACGTGTGCAAATAAGCGGAGAGGAAAAGAGAAGTACACGGAGGGGGTTCTGAACTTTCTCTCTCTGTTTTTGAGTGGCAGTACGTCCCCCCCCCCCCCCCCCCCCCCTCCCATGAATACCAAGGGCAATCTGCTTCCATAATTCATAACCCAGCTGTTCTAAGGTGCCCATATTTACACTTATATTGCAGAACCAGCAAGTGGCCTTTTTCCCTTTTTAATACTGTGGCAGCCAGCCCCTCTCCGCCTTCTGCAGCAGGAGGCCCAGTCCGAGTCGCTCTGGGGCTAAAGGAGCGCACTGATGGGTGGCAGGCTGGCGAATTTATAAACAATGCCTGGTAAGATCATATTTGCTCTGTGAATTATTGAACAGAGTTTTATGATGCTTTTTAAACTCCATGAGAATTTGATTATAATTTGATTATAAGCCCGCTACTTCCTGAGGACTTGATTAGGTTATTCATATGGTTTAAACCGCAGCTCTGTGCCTCGCTCGGGGACGTCTGAGGAATAATGAACAGCGTCAAATTTACCAGGGCAAAAAATCTCAATGCAGTATACAACTGCAGTGATCAACAGTCATTACGTGGCCACCGGCCAGCAGCCCAGGCAAATGAATAACACATGAATCCCTGTTGATGAAACATTGGAGAGTAGTTACCAGTACCCAGCTGTCTCATCGAGATTGTATTCATCGCCAAGTGGAGCAGATCTGGTCATAATACAAGCCAAGCAGGTGGTACGGAGGCCTCATGACACCATGGGGGCGACTGCTAACAGGTTTGAAAATGACCCGGTCCGGCAGCCACGGGCAGATTGTTTCACTTTCTCCATTTCCCTAATAATCCCTCACAAGGACAGAGGCAGTCTGCCGGTGTCTCTTACACAGAGCGAGTTGGCTGATCACAGATATGAACCAGATACTCTCTCCCTGGACGACTCCAGAAGATACTGTGGCAGAGCTGTCCCCAAAGGCTTCAAAAAATCTATGGCCGGCCACTGCAGCTGGAGCTAGTCTGTCATCTGCAACGGTCAGCCTGCCCGTGACTTTGGATTACATCCCCCCCCAATTCTGTTCCACCTCCCCCCCACCCCACCCTTGGGATGAGAACACGGTCGAGAGCGGGGACAGGATGAAGTTACGGAGCGAGACACAAATCTTGTTGATTGTATGTGGTCAGACTGCACAGGAGGTTCGGGCTTAGCTGGAAATAGCCATTTGTTGCTGTTGTTTTTCATCAGTTTCCACCAGGGACACCTTCAGCTGACACCATCTGAGAGACTGTAAACACATTCTGATGTGAATTATACACCTATAACACAGGGAAGGATCCTGCGTTCCCTGTTACATTAGGTTTATATGTTACGTGGACACAGCACTTTGACGTAAAAGTGAGCCGCATGCAGGGACTAATAAGGGAACTTTTATAGACTGTTTGGAAGTTGTTACCAATGTGATGCATCGTGTGAAGTTCGCAACTAAAATCATCTTTATAGATCAGTCCTCTACTTATTACTCATCTTAATAAGACAACTTTTGGGTTGTGAACACATTGGGAGCCGAATTCATAAATTATCATCTTATTAACATTTATAGCTGTAAGCGTGATGATTTATCAGAAAGTGAGAAACTCATGAGCATTTATTTGTGGATTTGCAACATTTCATCAGTGTCTTGTGAAAACAGTGTGTCTCTGAAACAGGAACCTTTTTGTGGGATTAGATTTATGACGAGTCATTTTTCATCTAATTTTGTTCATTATTTATTTAATTAGTGGATCATATTTCTCAACCCATTAAAGAAAACTCCCAAAAAACATTGAGAGCTTTCATTACCAAATAATGAGATTAGGATTTGATGATTTAACTGCAGGATTAAAAAATAAAGGTGTGTACTGTACGATCTTTCCAACCTGGCAACTCAATTTTTTTCTTTATCAGTGGTTTAAGAAGCTTTTGGAAATGACTTGCCAACAACTGAATTATTACATTAATTATTTTCTATGACAAAAGGCTTCTAATAACAAAGTAGCAGCTTAATGTAGTTTTCCTATTTAAAACATCAAGCTAAAGTAGAGTGCTTACCTCTGCCAAGGCCAAACAGTCCCCTCATAAACCATATTTAGATTCACAAGATTTGGATTTTATTTGGATCTGGACCTCATAAATATCAGTCCTCTAAATTCTTTTGAGTTATTCTCTGAGAAATCTATAAGAAATGTTGAAAGCCGCCTTTTTTGCAATATTAAAGAGAGTGAAAAAAAGTTCCAGGATCCGCCCCCTGATCCGGATCTGCACCAAAATGTAATTGCTTCTTGCCTTGGGTCATGTCCCATCCCTCCACAGAATGTCATGGAAATCAATGAAGTGATTTTTGCATTTTCCTGCTCAATAACAAACAATCTTAGACAAAATCATAACCTCCTTGGCTGAGGTAAGAATGCTGCTTATCTTCCTATTTTTGGAGAACTTGCTGCAGTGCTACTGGAGCTCCGGTGTGAGACTCCGAGGAGTAGACAGCTGTACATCAACACGTCTGCACAGGTAAAACCAAGAGGCTTCAGAGGTAAAATGGGTCACGGCTGCTCAGGAGGGGGAGACGGAGAAACAGACAAAGATGCAGTGATGGGGATACAGCGGGGGAAAGGAGGCGTGGAAAGGTGCAGCGCATCTTTTGCAATGTGCCGGCTTAAGTTGTGTTGTTGTAATTGCTGTTGTCAGTGCTGGTGCGTCACCGCAGAGCAGTGCAGGTGATAATGTCACGGAGGATGGCTGGCATGTCGGGCAGCAGATGCCTCATTTCCGAGGCGTTCCACATTTTTGCACGTCGTCGTGAAGGAGATGTCATCTGAGCAGAAACCTATCCGACAGCTGAGAGTGAAATGAGGTGGGAAATCAAAGTCACATTCTATTTGGGAGCTTCTCCGCGGGGCCTATCTGCGGGCTGAGATCACCAACAGCATCCCCCTCTCCAACCCCCCCCCCCCCCACACCGCCTTCTCTCTCCTCCACTCTGTCCCTGTGGTTCCACGTAGGATGGGCCCCAATTCCAGCTCTGTGAAATAACATGTTATTACCGAGCACAAAGGCGCACACAGAAGCATTCAACGTGCACACATACAGCACGTACAGGCACTTACACTGAGATAATGTATTTGTGGGGAATACGTCAATTTTCCAATTTCTATTATTTACCACTGCTCAGGCCGCCTCTCCCCAATGTGAGATAACTAGATAAAAAAACCTCATAATTAACACGGCCTGTTATCTAAGTCTATATTTAGGTGTCATTAATAGTTAAAGAAGCTTCAGTTTGAGCTTGTTTACTTTTAACATGACTTCCCCCCAGAGGAACTTGCATGTAAACACTTTACAGCTCGGCGCCAACAGGGAAGTAACGCTTTGTTGGGCGGGGAAACCAGCAGGATGGATCGCTCCTTTCACAGTCTGACTATTAGTTTTCATTAGGCGGCCCAGGAAAACCCCAAGATTTATAGTGCCCATTTCCTTTAAATTCAGCCCTGCAGGGTTTTACCTGATTGCTGCATGGAACAGACAATGATCATCTCCCATCCATCTCAACGCTTCGCCCCCATTTCCATAAATTCTGTGGGAGATCAGGAGCCTGTCTCAGTCTGCAATGTCACAGTGAAAGACATCCACCCCAGCTGGACTTCTAGTTGCTCCAGTCCCCACAGCATATTCTGCCGGGGCTTAGCGTGGATCACCGCTGACACATCTGCACCTCGAGTGGTTCACATCCGAAGACATGTCAATCACCACCGCTCAGGGACCTCGTTGACACAAAAAGGACTTGTTTTTTTCCCTCCCCTCATTCCTTTGGTCCAAGCAATATCCGGCAAATTTACTAGCATCAATGTTGCAAGCCATTGATTGGCCGGCTGACCCAGCCGAGCCAGCGGGTCAATCAGAGATGTTTGTTGCGGAGGGAAAAGGGTCATTTTCTCCGAGTGAAAATAATCAAGCCCCTCGCTGCATCGGCTGGAACATATTACACATTGTTCCAGACACCATCGACACCGATTGGCCATTATTCAATGGTGAGATGGAATAGAGGCGAGATACTCTCGGAATAATGTGATTAGATTTCTCTTCTTCACTGCGACCAGTTAACATGTTTTTATCGATATTTGTTGTTTCCTGACTTTGAGTAATCATTCCGCTCATCGTTATTCCAAAGTTTTCTCAGACGGGGTGTGATCATTGTCGTTATGCAAAGCGATGTCATACAGCACGTCCAGTGATTAATCTGAACTGGCATGGCGATATAGGATTTCCTCCCCCACAGCGGGATCAATAGCTTCTTGCTCAGCTGGGTAAAGTCGGAGATTTCATTAACCCATTTCAAAAGACTTGACCATCTTCTGTGAGTTATTATGAGAGGGTAAGAAGGCCAAACGCATTCTTTAGCCGAGGCGACGTCCTTGCGGGTTGGCATCTTTTCCTCATTGGCTGTTGGCCGGCAGAATAGAAATGATGACCAAGATTTATATGCATTTCAGTCAATGGCAGAAAAATCCCCGTGTTTAACCGATCAATAATGTTGCGATCCATCAATTGTATTTCTCTATTCCTGTCAGAGACGCTCTCCTCCTTTAAACTATATTTGTATTCCCAGCACAGGCTATGAATAAATGTTTTGCTTAGAAATTCCAAACCTCCTGTTTGGTTGGCAGCCATGTTGCTTCAGACCAGCCGCATGTTTTATTCATACTTCCTTCGTCCACGCAGCCAAACTTAAAAGCAGCAGACGTGATGCATCTGATTCCTCTGATCACTGATGCTCCGAAGCATGTTTTCCACCTCTCCTTCTACTGTTTCATTCAAGTGGACTGGACTCCATCCTTTTCCACAACATTAGGCCACATCCCATTAGCGTCAGAGGGGTCTGTCCGTTGGAGGCTGTGAACGAGGCAGGCTGCGGCCGTCATCACGTGCGTCTGAAAGGCTCGTCTGTGAGTCATTCCGCCCAGTGAGCCGCTTCTCACGGCCTGTTCTCGGGGTGAGCAGCTCCGCTTCTCCGTCTGATTGTTGCCGCTCTGGAGCTGAACCGCCTGCTGTTCCCATTCCTGAGGGACAGCCGGCTTCATCCGAGAAAATAGAGAGGGAGAGAGTCAGAGAGGGAGAAGGAGCGAAAATCAATTTCTCATTAAACAAATTTGTAAAAGCTGCATCAAAAGGTGGTCAACATTTGCTTTGGCGGAGCTTTCGGTTTGATGCGACCTTGAGAATCCGATGCGTCGCCTGACAAATAGCGTGCACGTGTTGCTTTTGTCCCACTCCTGATTGATAGCTGGGTCGTCGCTCGCTTCACTCTCCAACATGCAGGAACAACAGCTCAGCGGCTCGCAAGTCAGACGCCAAGTCGATAGTGGGCCGTGTGTCCATGTGACTCGAATCCGATGTGAATTAAATCCAAAGAGTGAATAAGAAAGAAGGAGGGCGAGGGAGAGAAATCCAGGGGAAACTCTAAAGTCCCGTCACAGGCCAGAGGAGGGAATGTCATCTTCTCCACGTCCTCTCTTGGCAGAGGAGTGAAATTATCCATCCCAATGTGCTCATACATCTTTTCTTTTACAGATGACCGGCTTTCCCCTTTGGAATTGACAACCTCAATTTATACTCATTTCACTTTCTCTCCACAGGCCACACAAGGGCTCCCTCCTGAGGTGTACCTGCCACGGCTATCAATAGAGTGAGTCGTCATGGGCTAGCTAATGCAGCCCACTCCCACTGAGGTAATCCTTCAGAGGCGTCCCGCGGCCAGAGAGAAATGTCAGAGCGCTGCTGCAAGGATCCGTCTACCCTTGCATACAGAGACGGAGATATATCTTATTTAAGCCTGATTTAATTTGGGCTGCTTGGCACCGGCGAGGGGAAGTGTTGTGTGTGTGTGGAACAGACGGTGGCCGCTGGGGATGCAAAAAGTCGGTCTTTATTTAGAGGCTCCGGTACAGCACAGGCCAGATGCACCACGAACTGAACTGACAGACGTAGTGGTCACAGATATTTCTGAGCCAGAGTGACGGCCCTAACGCAGCTTCCACGACTGACTTTATTCCGCCATGTTGTATGCAGGTAGCTGGCAGTGTTTGAAAGTGTTACATTGATAATTCATGGTGCTCAGTGGGGGCTCGGCTCTAAACTTATGAATAAAACTTTCTGAAACATCCACTTTCATCACCTGTATTCTCTGGTTTCCTGTGGTGAGAAGGTTCCAGTGGGATCCAGAGCTGGTTCACATTAGAGTCGTTGAACAACCCACTGGTGGAAAACAAAACGGATACCAACGGTTTTAAATCTTTTACCTCATTAACTACAAATTGAGACGATCCTAACTATATTCGAAAGCATGAATTAGGTCGTTGGATTTATTTATTTTTACCTATTGAGCAGCCGGGTTGTTTCCATTTATAAGGAGCAAACTATCACAGTGAAAAATGTCTCACCTTATCAGTGTTGTTATTGTTGTACTGAGGAGGAAAGCTGGTCCCTTTCTCCTCTCGGTGATGCCTCAAGAGAACACAAATCAGTGATCGGCTGCCAGAAAGCTACTGAGCTGTCAGTAAATGAATCCCCACAGCAGCAAACATGGCCGTGGTGAAGAAGGCTGGGTGGATTTGGCAGCTTCTTACTGTAAATGTACCGACAGGGAGATTATCATTTAAACTTTTTTTTAGATCACATTAAGAATATTATTAACAGATTTTGCTTGATTGGATTGGCTGGATTTGAAGGTTGTCAATTTTAAAACCCCAACCTACGTCTTAATGGTTTTTGTCCATATCAGCATGGAGGCTCTCCATCGTCATAGTAACGATACCAGGACCCGTAGGGGCTAACCAGCGGCAGGCACACCAGACATTTATCACCATGGTAACAATCATAAACACAAAGTTAAGGCTGGGGAACTGTTCGGTCAAGGTTTGGGAAGAAAATGTGTTTTGGATCACGTCGCAAAATAAATACTTCATTAGCCTTAGATGACCTTTGTTGCCATGGCTACTGTAATGAACTGTAATGACACTGGTAGGGCTTGAAAAGGCTCATGGGAAATGAACAGTGATCCCCTGTGTGTCCGTCCTGTGTTTTGTCAGTCAGTCAATCTCAACCTCCTCCCAACACAGACTTTGTGTCTCACCTTAATTCCCCTCATAATAACTACAATCGCTAGAGGTCGTCAGAGAATAAAACTTTGTGTGTTTTTACAAAGATAAACAACACTTCTCCATGTCCTCCCGTTGTCTAGAAATGAACCAATTAAATACCAATTAAACATTTAACATCAATAACAACTCAGATAATGGCTAATTCAACTTTTTTCCTCAATACTTGTAAATGCATCACCACATTTTCTTTACTGTAAATCGTCTGTCTCTTCTTCAGGATTGACGAATCAGGTTGAAACATTTGTCTTGCACCGACAGTTCATTTTAACAGAGACCTTGAAAACACAACTCACAAACCCCTGCCGTCATTAAATATGTATAACTAATATCGAAAGTAAAGTTTTATCTGTTGCACGCATGGCTGCGGACACTTCATGAGTTGGGAGAGGAATGGGGAGGTGTGCCCTGTTTCTGATGTTTTCACAGCTCACTACTTTCTAATCCACTCTGACAGAGGAAGCTCGGCGGGAAGGCAGCACAACAGAAGCTCGGCTGCTCTGTCCTCTGCAGAGCGAGGATCCTCCCTCCTACATTCTAATGCCTCAGCAGAGAAAAAAATCTTTCTCACCGAATGAATAAATCAATCAAATGAACTAATGAATTCTTTGCTGAACCCCCCGCTACTTTCTTCTGTTATGTATTTATGCAATGGGATATGTAGTGTTAATGCTCAGAGGTCACTAAGAGCTTGATCCGTCTATGTCTCATGTCCTCTTAATGAAAGTGCGAAAGGCATTCACCCTCACTATTGACCTCGCTGTCTGGCAGATGGCTTCATAGCTGCTCACACACACGGCTGCCGGGAGGAGAGATGATGCCTCAACGCAAACAACACTCACAATCAGCTCTTAAATAGCTTTTTCCCCCCTCCACTGAGTCGGCCATAGTAACAATCCTGTGTAATAACTACAGATACATTAGAGAGAGCAGGCGGGGGAGAAATCTCCAGCAAAACAAAGAGACCCTGTCGGCGGATGCAGTCATCTTCAGGAGCGAGTGTGGGTCAATACCAGACGGAGGAATGAATTGTCAGCCCTGTTAGCCGTGAGTGGATCTGAGAGAGGGATGAGCGTTCTCAGCGAGGGTAACACATTCCGCTCCTAATCTCGCAAAAATACTATCTGTATCACACAGTGACTGCTGTATGGTGGCGATGAAAGGGATCCAGCATGAATGCTCTGGCATGCTCCTCTTCCTGGAGAGGATCAGCGGTTCAGAGCCAGCAGAGCCTCGCCTAAACAGAAAATCATATTATTCTATTACATCCCCATCGTGAGTGTGTGTAATGTACGGAGAGGTAAACAAATCAATCAGCACCTGCAGTCGTGGTCACGCAGGAAGGATTCAACAGAAGAAGAAGAAGAAGAAGAAGAAGGTTTTACAGAAACAATCTTTCGCTCTCGCCTCATGGCTCACACACACACACCCTGAGATATTTGCGGTACTTTCAGACCTGTTGTCTGGGAGACCATTCCTTGTTTAGATGTGTTGTCAAGGAAACAAAGATGGAGAGAAAAGCTGTTCAGAGAAATTTTTAGAAAATCCATCTGCTCGGTTGGAACCGGGAGAAAAGTAACGCTGCAGCCTAGTTGGACAAGTGCTTCTGATCAAATATAACTTCCAAATGGAAAGTTTTTTTTTTTATATTGATTTTGCTCCTGTGTTTTTAATATTGAAATGGAGCCTGGTTGTTGTAATAAGCCCAGCGAATTCCTTTTATTGCAGTCCTACTGAACCTTTTACCTACCAGGTATCCCTCTGTAGTATAATTACCACCTTACTGGGCCCCCCTCTCGGTAATTCTGAATAACAGGAAGTCCAAATGCTTATAATCGCCTATGATTACCGGTGAAAGGTTAAGCTGCTTCAATCCCTCAGTCCGCTTTGCAACAAAACCCCAGAAAATACTACAAAGACTGGGGGATTTGTGAGCCGGCTCGTCAGGGAGGCTGAATGATCAGGGTGAATAATAGCATGTTCTGCATAAGGAGTCACAGCGTCGTTTCATTGCAGTTGTGTTACCCAGGAGAGCGACAGCAGCTGGACATCTGAGGTAGCAGACATGGCACATATTGTGCAAGCGATAAAAAAACTCAGTGTGGCCTAAATATCCTCGGCAGCCTGGTTTCCTCCCTTTTCCAACATCCCCCTGATTCTGTCACATCCTCACTGTTCTCCTCCACTGCCTCGATCAACTCCCTCGCTCTCTATCTCCCCGTTCCACGTTGTGTGTTCAGACATGTATCATGCAGTCCTTCAATGATCATCTCCTCCCGCTGATAAACCTCGCAAACACAAGATTCCATCTTCCTCTAACTCTCACAAGTTTTTACCGTGGATGAATCATTCATTCAGCATAAGAATTCCCAGGCCACAGGGTTCAGGAGGTTGCATGCTTGGGATTCGGGCACCGCCATGACTCCCTGGCGTCTCCCAGGGCTGATCTTTGCCGATGGGGGCTGACAGCAGCAATCAGATGGGAAAACCTGCACAAGGGGGATCTTAGACTGAATCCCAGTAATCTGGCATGAACACAACCCACCTCATCAACACAGCAGCAGTAATTGTGCAGGTGTTATTTGAGGAGCCTCTCCAGAGGTTTGTGTTGAGAGCAGAGGCTGAGGTGCCATCACGTGCCGTCATGCCTCAGCGTGGCCCGGGACGTCTCTCCTTCCCCCCAGGTAGCATTAGTGAGAACTCCCTGTCAACAGGCCCAACACGAGGGGCTCGTCTTAAGGGGGTAAAGGCAGACAGAGCAGGGAGGTGCAGGATGACAGAGGGAGGAAAGAGGTAGGAAGCAGGAGACGTCCAGGTCGCAGTGGGTTCTGACAGTGGAGGGCAACGCTAAGCCTCATTTAGAATTCACTCCCTGAGAAGCAGCTGTTGCATCTTTTATTAAAGGAACAAAGGAATGGCGTGCTATGTTCATACGAATGTTCTTGAGAGTCGCATCTAAAGGGACGAGAGGGAAACAGGACTGTGTGTGGGAAAAACAAAATCCTCATTTCAGGACCACAAAGACAGCCAGCATGCGGCTCATTATACAGTGCTTGCTGCTCGCTGCTTGTTGTCTCCAGTGCAGGTTCTCACCCTGTCATCGTTTGGGTCAAAAGCCACCTCAGATGGATGGCCAGGAGAGTTGTCTCCAACACTTCCAGACAAATCAATACCTGAGATCCGGTTTTATTTCTGCAGGAGCCCTCTCTCTTTGAAAATACATACTTTTGCCACTCTTGTTCGGCCTGAGATCCATTTAATTAAAACAAGGAATCGCTCGAGTGTAAATTCGAATTACAGCAAAACATTATCTGAGATGCCCACAACGAAAGAAAAAGAAAAGACGCAATTGATGTATTAGTGTAAAGCAGAGAAGGCTTTACTCTCAGTCTCTGGAAATGGAAATGGAAATTGCAGTTGCAGCCTCCCACTTCTGGTCAGCGACTGTGATTCGAAATCTCATTATCATTTTCTTTGCTTGGCATTTTAATGCACTGTTAGGGATAATAACAAGATGGACCACAGCTGCCCAGAAGGCTTGTGAGCAAATGTGTCTCCTTAGTGTCAGGCAGATTCACCCCGAATCAAACAACAAGTCAACAAAAGAGAGGAAATCAAGGAGCTGCCAGTTTCTGTATCCAGCAACAAGCTGTAATGATGTACCGTGCCAACCAATAACGCTGTAGTTTTTCACTATATTCAGACTGAGGTTGAATAAAATAAAATCCTGGTCTGTCTTGTGTCCTGGTTCTGAATCATGTTTACATGCTGCAATGATCCTCTGTCAATGAGCTTTGTAATAGAAGCTGTTTCATCATGTTGCTGTGAATTGGTTCGACTTTCCTCACCTGTTAATTCTAAAAGGTGAATTTTCCAAATCCTCTCACCAAAGAGCGCTTGTGTGATTACACACCACAATGCGGGCTACACACAGTATTTTATCATTATCATTTAAGAGCTGTATTTCACACGCGCCTCTTTTATTTTCCACACATGAAGATTCCTGAAAAGAAAGATATCAGAGGTGAGAAAATGTAAGACATGGTTTCTATCTCTCGGGGCAAGTATTTCCACTTTTTGGGTTCATGAAGGAAGAGGATGAGAAATATATATAAGGAGCTCAAAAGGGATTGAGCATCGCACTCCCTGCTGAAAACACGATGGATTTAATTGTACTATATGTAACTTCAGCCGCTAGGGCCCCCCTTTATCAAAACAATAACATAATACCTGGACTGATGACGTTGCTAAGCAGCGTGGGATCATGGGAGATATTTTATTCATCACGATTGCCAATAGAAATCTACCGGTCGTGGCTCCGGTGCAAATCATGTTCACGTGTGAGGTAATGTATTTAAGTTTTACACAGCAATCGGCGATGAATAATCATGATCCATAAAGTGACCAGTACAATCGGCAGTAGGGTTTTGTTTTGTCGTACCTCATTTGCCTGGGAAGGTTTGGCAGAGACGAGCAAAGCCAAAGGTGAAGCCGATATGACGCAAATAAAAGGCCAACAAACCAAAACGTCCCATTACCTTGAATAAAATGGTTGATTTCACTGGGTTTGAATATTGTTGTAAACATCTTATTTAAATGTAAGTACACACGTCAGCAAAATATATAACATAGGTCCAGGCATTTCAATGAGGAATTGTTACATTGTTATAATCGTTCAATAATCAAAAATTCTAAAACATGGCTCCTACATTACCCACAATGCCACTAACAGGTACAGTTTGGTCAGAGATGGAGGTGTGCTCTTCTATAGCAGCTTGTGTTTCCTAGCATTTAGCCTCGAGCAGACATCAGAAGGAGGCTGCAGATATGTGCACATCAGCTGTTAACAGATTTCAGGATTTATACTGATGTGTTGAAAATGAGTGGTTATCCAATCGAAGGCTACTTGTTCTTTTTAAAGTGGGTTTTTTTCAGTCTTAAATGCATGGATCTTTTAGAATTTGAATTTGATCCCCCCCCCCCCCCCCGTCTTTGTTTTGTAGATACATTGTTAATGTGTGAGCATGGCTATCTCTAACTGCAGTGACGACAACGTTGAATTTGACTCCTGCTAAATTAAATCCACCCAGTGTTTCACCACCTGCACTTTTAATATGAACAATGTGTGCAGTGGGAAACGTTCAGTTTGCATTAGCACTAATTTAATACAGCCCTGAGACGGCATTAGAAGAGAGGCTGGCATCAGTGAGATAACATTAAAAGATGGGGAAGCTGGATTACATTCATGTATAACAATCCCTTATGTGTAGGTGGTTATAATTTGAACCTCACAATGGATACGATGGCGGACGAAGACACTGCTATACAGAATGCAAATGTGATATATGTCGTTTGCAGGAGAAATGATGACCATAACTTACAGTGGAGTTTGATTTCATGTAAATCAACTTTGAAGAAAAATATATATATGTCATTTTGTTTGTAAAGTGTCTCTCAAAAGTTGGATAAGACGTAAAAAGTGTTGTACTTGACTGAGGGAGCAATTCATTAAATCCACACAGGCAATAAGTATTTCACAAGTTTCTTCTCACTCACAGCAGCAAGCTTAATGTCCTTAAAATGCAGCCGAACACACACACATTTAATGAGACGTGTTCTCGTTGGCTCAGTGTGTACAGAGTGGCCACGCCTGCGGATGTCCACCGGTTCAAAGGCAAAGCTAGTTAGCCTTTCTCATCTGTCGCTCACAGTAGGACGAGCAAGATCAATAGGAAGGTAAGCCGAGAAATGTCAACCTTCCATTTTGTTTTGACCCAACAAAGGCTGAGCAGAGAGGAGAGGAATCATCACTGTTAATTATGAGGCCCATTAAGTTTTGATCCGTCTGAAAACCCTGTCAGTAGAAAGGTGCTATTATCACCCACCCATAGCCGGGTTCCCTTGAATTAATTTCTTGGAATCTGTTTCAGTCGGTGAATAACAGCCCCGATGACAACCGCCCCTTCACATCGCGGCGCCGCTGCCGCACATATGGCAGAGGAATAAACAAATACTAAAGGACACTTTAGGCCGTTGTCATTGTTTGTGTTGTGGCTCATGATAGAATAGAATTAGCTGCTTGTCAGGCTGTGTGATTACAGAGGACTGTTGGTTGGAACTTCTCCACAGGGCATATTCCAGACATGTTTCATGTTTCATTCCAACTGTAAATCATAATTTAAGCAGCATCACTGGTATTATATAGTTTTCTTCAGTTGCGCTGAAGGATGAAATATGTTCCTGAGACTGGAACACAGAAAGAAATTATTCACAGGAAATGGAAATTGAGTGTTAATGTGATAATATTTCTCCTCCTCTCACAACTAAAAGCTACGGCGATACATCACCCTCTTCCGCGCGGCACCTTGAATCTTCCGCTAGGTCAGAAAAACAGAGCGGAGAGGGAGGATTTTCTTTGTTTGTGCGGCGGAGGAGAGAAGGATTTACATTTGTCACCGAGTGCGATAACAAGATTATGTTTTATGATTTGATTTTTCCCAAGTGGTGTCAACTGCATCCATGATCATGATGAAAAATAGGTGGATTAGTACATTTGGACTCCGGAGAGGTGGCGAGTTGGCAGTGAGGTAAAGAGGTCACCCAATTACCAGCGTTGTCAGTTTGATCCCCGCCAGTTGGAGCAGAGCGCTCTCCAGCTGCCTGCTAGTTACTGGAGGTTAGCTGGAGTCAAATCTGTAGCTACAGCCCACTCACCCCATCACCACAGCAGGAAGGTCCTTGGGCAAGGCACCAGACTCCACAGTGCCCTTTGAAGCAGAGTAAATAGTGTCTGGCAAGTATGAATGCAGCTGAGACATAAACAAGACAGGAGCTGAGATGACTCAGAGAATAGACTCAGTCTGCAGTTTGTTAGGAACAGCTACTTAGCTGAAAGTAACGCAGTCTAATAAAACAGTCCTACATAAGTTCTACCTTAATTATTTAGGGCTAAAAAGCATACTTTTTCATTTTACTTTCCAATAGTGTGTTTTACGTAGTTTGTGTATGTAAAAGTTCTGCAATTTCAAGGATATCTTGATATCAGGTGACATCACAACCCCCCCACATATTGCATATCGCACGTCTAGTGGATGGTCTGACCCCCCCCCCCCCCCCCCCCAACAAAGCCAGGTAAAGTGAAGCCAGAGGACGTCATTTTCTACACGTGGTCCACTTATCACAACAGCATGAACCAGCTAGACAATCAGAGCAGACTGGGCTTTATCGGGAGGAAGGTCTTAAAGAGACAGGAGTGAAAACCAAGTGTTTCAGACAGAGGCTGAAAAGAGGAGCTGCAGGGGTTGAGAGCGATGTGTTTTCTGAACATTAGAGCTTGTAAACCTCTTCAATCATAACTCAAATTAAATTATGAATCTGAGCTCAATATGTCTTCTTTTGATTTATTTTCGAGAGCTGTTGATTAAACTGTATAATGATGTTGAAGGGTATATCTTGTGAAGCTGTTGTGCTGCGTTTCGCCCTCGATGATACAAATTAGGGTGTTTTAAGAATAACTGTGTCTAGGCCTCCTGTGTGAGCTGTTTCTTTTCCCACCACTTGTACACATAATAATTTGTGCCTGTTATTTTGCGGTAATTTTTTCACCAGCAATAGAATAATCTGAACTGTGATAAACAACTTTAGAGGCTTTCAGATTACGATCTTTGCATTTGAAGGGTCTCTTCCTGTTTTGAGCGAAGTCAGGGGTGCTAATGTCTACCTTGTTCTACTGACAACTTTTATGCTGACCTATATCTGCACAACCATTGGATGCCATACACACTGGCTGCATTGTTACTTGGTATTACCTGCACAACTACCGACATTTAGACTCAGGATTACTTTTTGCATGGTGAGCCTTGTAAATATTAAACATGATTAACATCAGCATGTTAATATTGTCACTGTCCACATTTTCAAATCAGGATTAAAATGTGACTTTACTCAGCGGGGCACAATAAAGATAAACAATGACCTCATATGTGAATTATTGATTAACCCTAAGGTGTACCATGGCTGTTTCAAGACATAAACACAGAGCCATGTGGAGCAGTGCCTTGAATTTCAGTAAGAATTGCTGACTTGAGACTCTGAGCTAGTTTTTGTTTGGTGTTGATAGGCCAAGTAAAAACAGAGATATCATCGTCTAAATTCAATATGAAAAAAACACGTTGTTTTCTATATCTGATTTCTGGTTTTTGGGACCAGGGTTGTGATAAACTATTTCAATGTGAAAGAATATTTGTTTGGTAATGTAGGCGATATTGTGCTGGGGGAAAAAGGCCTTGAAAAATGGAATAGTGAACACTTATTATGTGATGAATAAAGGCAGATTCAAAAGCATTAACAAAACGTCCAAAAGAATCCAGCACTTTTAAGGGTTAAGTAATGATTGTGATGAAGGATGAACAATATGAGTTCATTATGAAACAGGGACGATTCTTGGTCGAGCTGACATAAAGGCAGCCAAACCAAAAAGCTTGAGGCAGAACAGAAACTTCCCAGTGTTACACCACATGGGAGGGAAGTGATGAGAAGTTTAGGTCACTACAATTCATGTCGGGATTGTCATTACCTCAGCGAGAGCGGAGTCTCTCTCAAGGTTCATCTTATCTCCATCCCGGAGAGAGGAGGGGCGATTCCTCACACTAAACATAAAACACCCCTAATCTAAAGTGCTCCTGCTGAGGCCTCATGAGCTCTCAGGTCAGCCACCTGTGAAACAACTGTAACCCTGCTCAGGCAGAATAAAAAAGATGCATTAAGTCACAAAGTCCGTGAAACCTTTTACACTCTGTCGTTGCTTTATTGGTTTGGCCTCTGGCACCTCTGTTGAACTCAAACATGTCTGATCATTCTCCGGTAGTTTGTCACTTGGTACTTGCTGGATTATTTTGGTTTTACTGCATCTTTGTTTGTTGTCACCGCGCAACACTTCCCTGCTTCCAGCAACACAAAGACCACTGTCTGTTCTCATAGTAACATGAAGGTATACTGTTTTTAATCAGAGAGGCTGAACAAACCCGTGGTCCTTAGAAGTTAGTTTTATATGAAGAAGAATCCAGAGTTAGTTGCATATCAACAATTGGATGATGTAACAGTGAATTACTGATTATGACCGGATGATCGATCAAGAGTAAACTGATCACATAAAGTCAGTGTCCTGATTATTGTTGAGCAACAAGGGATTCGTGATGCATCTTGTAATATTTAAAGTATTGACTCCTCATGAGTTAAGAATTAACTTAAGTACGATATTTACCGTTAAAGTCACACTTCAGCAGATTAGTACACCCTTTAAAATTATTCTTTGTTTCTCAAAATGATATATTCAAAATAATTGTAATTCAAAAACAAATCCCCTCATTGCTTTAAAGTTACTGAAATGTAACTCCACTCCTTCCTGCTGGGGAGCCCACTGAGCCCCAGACAATTGGTTTCTCAGGTTTATGGCGTCCCACATCTGAATCGTAGACTGTATATAAGGATGGACGACACACCTCCACTTCTTCCTACAATGAAGAAGTTTAAGTAACCCAGAACAATCCACGCCCTCTTCTACACTTAGGGCCAGAGTCTGCACTGTAGCGATCAGGGGATGGAGCTGCGGTAGTGCAGCCCTGCCAGTACATGCGCACGACCAATCACGAGTCAGTCTCAGCTGTCAATCAAGATGATTTCACCCTTTTTTCATTAACATGCAGGAAATGGGTTTATGACCTATACTGCCGCCAGCCACTAGGTGGCTATCAAGAGGCTATATCCTCAGTTTTGGCGAGTCGTCATTTCGTCCATCTTTGTATACAATCTGGTCAGAATACTTCCAGAGACTTGGTTTGTCTTTTGTTTAATGCAGTGTTAGGTGGTGCTGATTGCTTATTTTGCTGAAAATAAGTCGTACAAGGCGGATGTTAACTTGGACATGTTTAAAAACTTCAGTGAAGGGGAACTTTAAACGTTATTACTAAACATGAAAACTGGGGGGATGAGGGCCTTGCAAAAAGTTGAAGACCTCCAGGTGGTAAATGGCCCACGAGACGATTCATAAATCAGATATGTGAAAAAACTTTTTCATATGTTTGATGAATTTTTTTCTGTAATAAAAAGATAATCGCATAACATAATGGAGTACCATGTCCTTCAGTTCGGTCCCATCTGGCTGTGACTGCCAGGTCACAGTCAGGGTGAAGGAAACGCTTCGTCTATGACACACATCATAGCAACTGTCAAGAAAAGCAGATTAGAAATGCTGCACTTTCCAAGAGAAATGGACAAAGAATTTATTTTGTCTGAGTAAAAGATAAACCAGTGTTTGTAGTTTGTAGTGATGAAAAAGGCAAATGTTAAGTGTCATTACAGCTGGAAACAAGCGACTCAACTGGATGAGTTAGAAGAGCAAATGCTCTTAAGCTTTCAGAAGATTCACTCTGACAGGATCTATGACAACAGAGAAATTGCTCATTGTGTACAAACACAAAACATTCTCTGCAAGACCGAAAGCCTGCCATGACATCTGAATAGCCCGCTGGCAGGACTCCTTTAGGCATTTGGGGGAAATTTCAGGACATGAAAAGTAAATAAAACCAACTGGACATATTTGCTGAGCCATCTAATGATGGTGCCTGAAGACCTACAACATGAAATCACTGAGTTATAGCAACAATGAGCTCAAAGCAACAACAGCCTCCTTCTGCTGGAGCTGTACAAACCTTTCGTTCTGGGGAGACGTTTGATTCTCTGTTTGGGAAAACCTGCAACTGTGAGCAGCTCATTTAAAAAGTGACCGACTGACCAGCTTCCTGAGGGAAGCAGCTCCAGTAACGGCATTAGAGAGGTTAGAGTGATGTTTGGTGTATTCAGTAACTTTGTAAGCCTATGGCCCACGTAGAATGTTGTAAGAGTTTAAATGGCTCTTGATAAATGAAAACAGTTCCTCACCCCTGTTGCAGCCCCCGGGGGCCCATGGTTCTTTCATGGGACTTGGGGTTTGCAGCCATTTTTCTTGCATAGCAGGACAATTGACTTTTGTCACAAACACCTAAAACCTCTAGAGATGTTTTGACGTATAAAAATGACTTTAAATGAAAAACCTTTTAACTAACTTACAGCTGCTGTTATTGACATGAGGGCTTTAGAGTGTTCTGAACTCAAAATGTAGGACTCAGATAGAGCTCCAGCAGCCTAGGGAGGAAAGGTTCAGAGCGCTGATCAGAAAAGGTCTTTTCACAAAAAGGTTGTAGGTGATACAACACAGCAGAGCCACGTCTACGTCTAAAGGCTGTTTTTGAAGAGCTCTCTCATCCCAGATGAGCAGACGACAACATCTGGATTCTTGTGTTAAGGAAAAGCTCAGAGGACCAAGAGCCCTTATCCGCACACACACACACACACACACACACACCCACACACACACACACACACACACGAGTCAAACGTGTCTGAGGTCATTAAAAGGTAAAGCCCCCTCCATCTGAGACAATGTACACATCACAGCACATCCCCATCACCGTCTGACGAGTAGGTCTTCTGCTGCTCCCGTATTACACTGATGAGCAGCCCTCGGAAAAAGGAAAGAAAAAATCCTTTAAAAACAAATCACCTTTCAGACAGACAGGATATTATACTGCATGAGTACTCAGACAGCATTATGCAAAGGCGGAGGGTCGGAATGACACTCCATTATTCTCCCAGTCTGAGCAAACTGTTGCGAAACACAAACGTTGTTTATGGTTCACAGCACAGGCAAATAGAAACGCAGACCAAGCGCTTTGTCTTTTAAGTGCATTACAATTCAAAGCTGTTCAAACGAAAGTCTTTAAAATGCTACCTCTTCATTGGGTTCGTTCACAAAGAGGCAATACAGAAAGTGTTTATCTCGTCCGCTGTATCTAATTAGACTGCATATCCTCTGTGAGTAAAATGTATAAAGTTTATGTGATTATGATGTATAATATATCTGCATACATACATACACACTGGTTAAAGGAACAGTAATTTGGAGTTGTGAAGACAAAACGCAATATAAGTAGATACTTAAGGGGAGTTATTGGTGTAACTTTAGGGCTTTAGTGAGGGCAGGGGTGTTTAAAGGGACCTGGGGGCTGATTACCTTATAACTGGATTATCTTTTATATTCATTCGTTCAATAAGAATTTATTAATTTAAATACTTAATGAGTTGCAAATATGTTCATACTGAATGTGAAAGGAAACATTCACACACAGTAATAACCATTACCGTTTTCATGGTTGTACAGAGAGCGTGGTCTGGTTTGATGAAGAACAAAGTTCCTCATTGACTTCTGTTTATTTACACTTAACAAAAACAATGATCTTGCCAGATCAGATCTTTGTACAGCTGCCATCAACCTCTTAGGCTGTTTAAGACATGAACTCCAGGAAATGTCCAGAAAATGAGTTGCGGCCATTTTCCCTTCGTATATGAAGAATGCAGCAGGAGATTGTCCGGATCAGATGCGTTGGTTCACATCAACAGGAGCATTCAGGTGAGTAGTGGTGTTTGGGTGTAGAGCACGCAGGACGCAGGACACGACATGTAAGTTCCGCTTTGGAAAACCCAGACATCTGCGTCAGCGCCCTCTACATGTGTGGCAGCTCTTTTTCATCCTGAGATGTTTGTGTTCTGATGGGATCTTTTCAGTTTAGGCTCTTTTGTGTGTAAGAAATGTCGCAAACAATCCCACTTGCTCGCTTTGAATCTTCCTGCTGCAATCTGTGTGTTCACAAGAACTAGGGCTGGCAAAAAATCCTGAGCATCTCACTCAGACATTTGCATTCTCACCCCTTTGGAAAATTGCAGGATAATATCCAAACGACAGTGCATGTCTGAAGACTTTAGTGACTCTACTGTATCACTTCTTTGATTCAAAGATAACTGTTGTCTCTGCTTGTAATTAAACCAGTGGTTAGTTTCAGATCTGCAAAATGAGTTCACTGTTGCAACTTGCATGCTGTGCAGAAATGACACCCTCTCGGCACTCGACTAAACATCACCACTGAACATATAATCCTGCCAGCAATTACAGTTCTTGCTAAATGTATTGCAGCAAACCCATGGGCAGAACACATGCTGGAGAAAGTGGATTGTCTCGTCCAACACTCACACAAGACGCAAATGGGAAGATCTCCAAAAAATTTCTGACTTTCATTCTTCCCATATGTTCAGGGGGCCTCATTGAATGTTGGGCAAAAAGTGTTTATGGTTTCCTGTCACTTAAATGTCATGTTGACTCAGTTTATTTATATACTGTTCAGTTTGAGAGTGTGTGTGTGAGTGTGTGTGTGTAGGAGAGATAGGTAGAGAGAGTGAGTGAGAGCTACCATGATGACAGCCAATTAATTCAGCTCTTTGGGACACGACGAGGAGAAACAGTGACTCGCGGGCTGCATTAGTCATGCAGTATGGCAGCCCTGGCATCAGGGAGCTCTCATACACTTTAAAGGTGACTGTGTGTGCGTGTGTGTGTGTGTGTGTGTCTGTCTGTCTGTACATATGAGTGTGTGTATGCCCGCAGTAGCTGTTTGCCTCTTCTGCTCTCCTGTCATCCCTCCCTCACCCAAGGGGGCCCAGCATGAAACAGCCTCATGACTTAAGGATACCGTTGGTGGCGGCGAGTGCAGCCTGAGAAGTGTCAAACTTCCAACAAAGCATTTAACAAGCACAACAGTGCACAGCGCTAACAGCTCACTCAAAGACAATCGCAGAGTTTACCCCCCGCAAGCGAGTAAACAAACAACTTTATTACTGTTGATGTAATGCTGGGTCCAAGGGTGAGTGAGGGGAGTTTTTTTTGTTTTTTTTAAAAGAGGTGCTCTGCCGCAAGCAGCAGCGCAGTGATATAATAATCACAGTGAGCCGGGTCATGGAGCTGTGTACAAGTAATTAAAGGCTCAACTGTATGCTTGCTTTTGTTGAATCCGACCACAGTTGAAGTATAGCAAGGACGTGAAGGAAATTTCACTGAGACAAAACTACACTTACTGCTAAAGTGAAGGACACACACACTCACACACACTCACACATACTGCAGAGCTCATTGAATACATTCTCTACTCACTCAATGCTGACCATGAAGGGCCTGGGCAACAGCTTGAAATACTCTATACTACTATTTAATGCCAGAACAGATCTCAGGTCTCACACCCCTTTTCAAGGCTGATGGACAAAGTAGGAAAGGCCGCAAGTAAAAAATAAGTTTAGTTGAGGAAATGAACAGTGATGTAGAAATCAGATGACAGCAGAGACTAAATGCTTTGGAAGCCACGGGGGGATTATATACTCACCTGCAGCTGAGGTGAGTTAGAGCAGCTGCTTTATCTTCAGCGGTCCAAAGTGTATAGCAAGACATCCGTGTAAAACATGTGGGAATTAACTGCTGCATAAAATAAGCAAATTCATACATCTTGGTTTGTGCTTCTGTTTCTACATGAATGCATGTTACAATGCACACCATTTATTTGTATTACAGTCAGTGAGAGATTGTGTGTTAAACGTGTTGGATTTTATTTGGCAAAAGTTATAATCTAGGTTAAGATGCCAAATTTACACAAAATATTTAAGTTTGCACATTAAATCTGGTTTTACTTTAATTTATTAAGTTTACTTTATTATTTTGTATTGTGTAATTTAGTTGCATGATGTGCTAGATTATACTTGTGTAGGTGGGACAGATAAACTGTTGCATAGTTACATTTTATCATTATAGATCCTGAATTTATTATTTATTCATAACATACAGTGAGGTTGCAGTGGATTAGTTACCACACTGGCCAGAAGGTTCTAGGTTTAAGTCCACCTTCGGCTCGAGCATTTCTGTATGAAGTCGGCATGTGCTCTCCGTGTGTGTTAGGGAAATCCTCTTGCAGGAGAAAATAGGAGCAGATAGTCAAAAGCAAGGTGGACAAGTGAAAGTAAAAGAAAACTAAAGAAAAGACGTTGCAGTATAGAATATATGAATGTATAAAAATGGTTTACACACAGATTTTAGTGTAGTAGTAATGGGTGCAGCAAGAGGTGATGTGAGCCTTGAGAAACTGTTTACTCAGCATTACAAATCAGACTCAATTAATAAAGAGTTTATAATATGTGACTTTATTAATGTTCAAAACATTCCAAGAAGCCATGTTTATGGTAAACCTTTAGGTTGCCAGGTTGTAAAAAGTAATTTAGTTGCACTTTAGATAGTTTAACAACTTAACCCTCCAGAAAAGAGCTGCAGCACATCTGGCCCAGAGTTCGTCAGATAAGAACTTAACAATATACAGAACTGCAAACCTAATATAAAGTGAGAGTCCAATAAACCTGTAATTAATGACATACTAACATCAGTACAGATGGGATGCATATTCAAATAGAAATGTGCCTGAAATGCTGATCTGTGTGCTTCATTGTTAAAATGTATTAAAGCTGAGCAACTTCAGCAGGTTCACTTGTTTTTAAAGACAGATCACACACTTATTTCACGGTGACAATGGACGTAGAATTTCATCAATTCATTTGTCTCCACATCAAATATGATACTTCATTGTGTTGTCACTGCCCATTGGGTTTTGACCATTATGCCACTAGTGCAGCATATGGGTGCAGTGGTTGTAAACTGGCGCCACACAGCACCAAGAAGCCAGGCCTGAGTTGGTTTCTTCCTCCCACAGACCAAAGACCTGCAGAGTGGAGCTCGGGTTAATTGGAGACTCTAAATCGACTCTGTGTGTGAATAGTTGTTTGTCTTTGATTGTTGACCCTGTGATACTGTGATAACGTGTCCAGGATATACTCTGCTTCTCACCCAACACCTGCCGGGATTGGCTCCAGACCCCCCCACGACTGTCAATGGTAAATGAATACACAGTCACAGAATTTGTCTAGTGCAAGTATGATTTGAAGGAGTTTACTTTATTGTTACAGAGAACTACAAGGATGGTGTCGTACAGTGTAAGCCTACAGCTGAGGGAGAAGAGAGGTGGTGGTCCTCCAGGTTGGAGGCAGGACGTCTCAGTGAACATCAAATGATGAGGACGACCAGTATGTGGGCTGGTGTGCTGCCTCCACCAGTGCTCTGCCTACAAATGGCCATTAGCCAGGATCTGTGGCTGACATATGAAACCCTCGTAATGGTGCAGGATCATGCTGTGATCTACAATATTTATATTTAACTAGAGAGAGATAAATTATCGCAGCCAAATTGACAGGTCCGGGGAGGTGAGGGAGGTTTCTGTCTGACATTGTCATTCCTCACAGCGCCTCCTGCCAGAGGGCACTGCTCCTGACCTTGGGATGCCCGGCGTGTTGGGCACCCCGCGTCCTTTCAGCAACACCTCCCCGGATCTTTATTCTATCATCCTTTATTCTTAGCAGGGATGCCACTCACCCTGCACAGTTATTAAAGTAGGGCTGGGGATGCAGCATCGAACAGAATCCATATATGGTTTTGATCGCGGATGCTTTTTATGTGCGTGGGAGAATGAGTGAGCGAGTGCGTGTAAGAGAAAACTAGTCTCGCCCCAAGCGAGGAAACAAAAGAGCCACGATTCCACTTTGTGCTTTCCCACCTTTCTGCTTTACTGATGCCCTACAGATGTCCTCGGCCACTTATTGCATCTAAAGTATTGTAGCTTGTGTGACATGTCCTGCTCTGTGTTTGGGTTTCTGTTTGGTCTGTGATCGTTCATGAAAGGCTTGGTCTCGTTATTTATTTGTGGTGCACACTTAATAACAGAATGTAAACTAAGTTTTCCACTGTGGGGACAATAAAAAGTCATAGATGTGTTCGGGATGAAAGTAATAAAACAGTCCACATTGTTGACTCAAAAAGAAAATGAAAAATTGGGACTGTGAAAGCCTTTTTGCTGCCAAATACACCGCTGCAGTAACACAGTTTTTTATTTTCAATATCCATCCATCGACTGTACAGCTTATCCTTTCAGGGTAGCAGAGGCCTGAGCCAATCCCGGCTGACATGGGGGTGGGGTTTATTCTGGACAGGTTGCTGGTGCATCACAGGGACAATTCATTAAGTTCATTAAGTGTCAGAATAATTGGAAAAATGTGTTACTGACTGGGAAAATGAAAATCTATCTCAAGTCCGACCAACTGACATTCACACTCTCAATTCACTTGTATCACATATGAAACTGTATGTCCATCTCTCACAAGCATTTAACACTTTTAAGCCAATTCAGATATTTTTTGAATTTATCTGCACGTTTTACATTATTTATTCTTCACTCACGCATGATCCTTTGTCCTTTCTCCTGGTTATATTCAAAATGTCTCGCTCTGTCCTAATGTTATTATGACCATTTATCTCAGGTAACATATTTCATTTCATTTCATTTCATTTGTTAAACCCTTATAAATCTCATCCCACAGATATCTGCGCCAAGGCTCCATCTTCTATTCGTCATACACTGTTTACAGGCCGACGAGTCTCTTTTATGGCATCAGTCAAACATTTCTCCTCACAAAACACAAACAGCGATATTTCTTGTACGTGATTGTCTTCCAGACAGTCGGCATCTTCACATGCAGGATGTGTCTAGAGAGATTAAATCCATATGAATGCATGAAAGTAGAACAACAGTTTTACCTTTGGACAGAAACTTGCTGCACAACAGAAAGACAAGTGTTACTGAGCTTCTCATCTCCTCTCGGCAACAGAGAGAAAAAAGCTACATTTCCAGGGAATCGAGTTTGAGTTCTATCAGCAAGTTCAACCCACTTACAGGCATGTTAGTCAGCACCTCACACCACTGTTACCTGTCTCTCTGTTTATCTTCCATCTACGACTGAATAAATCACACAAACATAATTGGGCTTGTTAAGTACCACAGATGTGAATGCAGCAGGACCCTGACACGCTGAAATTCCCTTTTGGTGATGAATAAATAACATTAATAAAAAAAGTTTGCGGAAAAGACAAACGCACTGCGCTGGAAAATGATCTTGTTCAGGCTTGGATGTGATTCTGGCTCCGATTCAAAACTGATGGGAGGGTTGTTCATGCTTTGTGTCTCCTCTACACCTCTCATCCTATACAACAGCTCTCGAGTACACACTTCAGCTTCTATCACTCTCCTCCACTTTCTTCCTTTTTCCCTCACCCCTCACCTTTGCCTCTCCGGCCTCATCCATCTCTGTTCACTACTTCCCTCAGCCAGGACGCTCACCCATGGCACCCTCCCCTGACAACCCTCACTTGCACTTTGCAGGCCGAGGATCATAGTGAAGGACGAGGTGCTAATGATTTCCATTCAGTTTAGCCCCGGGGCCCAGGGATGTACGTCCCGGATAGACCCTAAGATTTATGACAGTACCATTCCATCTTCATCTACGTGCAGCGCGACAAAGAAGGGGGCCAGGGAGTACCATGCGGGGACCATCACCACCTTAACTCATCCGCTGGCACCCCAACGCCAGCTCAAATTACCAAAGGAAATCACTGGACGACTGTAACAGCGATTTTAAGATGCAGCTCAGCTTCACCACTCTCATCCCTCTCTCTCTCTACCTCCACCTCCCTTACATCATCCCCCACCCTCACGCCTCTCTCTCTAACTAAAGGGAGCGATTTAAAAGGAGCGATAACACCAATCCAGAGTGTCGGCATGGGAACAATTAGCAGGCAGGTGCAGAAAATTGCTCTTTTCATAATGAAGGTTATTTATACATGACCCCTCACTGCGCTGGACACGCTGCCTCATTGTCACCTGGTAAACACTGAAAGCTCCTTTACGCTCACTCTCTGCCTTTGTCACACACACACACACACACACACACACATGCATATACACATATCCATGCACAAACACACACACACACACAAACACACGTACGCACAAACACAGACGTGTCGCCATGAATTCAGAGGTCATTACATTGACTTCATTGATTTTCTTAGACTTTCTCCAGTCTTAACCATAGCGACCAATTAGTTAAACCTAACCTTAACCTAATCTAAGCCTAAACCAAACTTTAACCCTAACCTTAGAACATGTCTTCACATTAAAATGTAAGGTGAATTATGTCCCCATAATGTAACTCGGTAAACAGATTTAGGTCCCCACAAAACGAGTAATACCTGGACAACACACACACACACACAAACACACGCACACAGACACACACACACATAGTCACCGCATGCACTCAGACAGCCATAATTAAAAAGCCACAAACATCAAGTTGGAGCCTTTTGCTGCAGAATCTGACATGAGCTCAGACGTCAGTTCAGACTGAGACATCAGTGGTTCTCAATCCAATTACATTAATCAACCATAGAGAATCCATACTGAAGGGTGATGAACAATCTTTACTGCCAAATTACAGGGATGGCGCCATTATAATTGAAGCTGGTTGTGGCTGTCACTATCCGCCTAATGAAATAATTTTGTTGAGCTAACCCTCTGACCGTGATCATGACAGACATAATTATCCGTCTCCTTTTCCCCCCCCCGCTTAATATTGTACTCTATCCCCTGGATCTTCCCACTCTCTTATCAGGATGGCAATTCTCAGTTAAAACGTGGGAAACTCACTTAGTTTCAAAAAGCATTTTTTGCAGACAATAGACAGGGTGAGAGACTGAGTCAAAGACGCTGACGAGAGGAAGATGAGAGGAGCAGTCCGTCACGATCTCCGAGGCAGCTCACTGACTCCACGGACCCTGAAGACGCTGAAGGTCGTGCGTTTCCTGCGGATCGCTCATTGATAACAGCTTCCTAACATCTATTCTTCATAACAGCTCTCGCTTCGTGCGGCACGTTTAATTCAGCCCGCAAGGTCAAAGAGGTCAGTGGACAAAGTGCTGCTCATCTTATCTGACTAAACAGGCCACATGCTGCTCCAAATGCAGCCCGTCTCCCCCACACAGAGCGCTACTGCTCTCTACTGACGGCTGTGTGACACTGGCCAGTTGTGAGGACGCTCCCTTATCCGGGTTTACTTTATCACTGATAATGGAAATGACAGGAAATGACCAGTGAGACCATGATTCGTCCCCGTGTGTCACCCTGGTGGAAGTTTGTTTTTTTATCAAAGCAGAAGGTTTAGAGTTGCAGCTGCTGCACCGAGGATACAATCACATGTTGTCATTGTCCATATCATGAGGGATGTAATCCCCAGTGAACTGAGCGGGATCTTATTATTATAAGATACACATCATGCTCACAGTAAATGGCTTTCCGATTGTTGACCATCAGTGGAGCCTCCAGACATTACCCATCCCCCATCTCAGACAACTGTGTATCTGGTTCTGGTAGATAACTGATGAATAAACCTGTCAGCTCTTAAAGGATAACTTAACTTGTGTCGTCTGATATATTTTGTTTGTCTCAGATTTCTACTTGAGGCATAAAACCTAAAGCCTCAATATTCAGGTAACTCACGACTAGCAAGTGTGTAGTGTTGTCTCCATCTGGTGGTGTCAGGTGATGTTACATGGATCTCGTGTATTTATGTGGCCTTTTTATGTCAGTTTGGTCAGATAGAATTTGTTCATATTCATTCATTTATATATCGTATGTGTTACTACTCAATCGGCCACCTAAGGTTTACAGGCTTTTTAATTGTTCTGTTTGCATCCACAACTAAAGCAAATCAAAATCAGCATGAGTATCTCTCAAATCCCACGAAATAAATAAAACAAGCAACGGAGACAAATACTTGTTTCCCTATGAAACCTATTAAACTCACCCTGAAGCTAAATCCTTCAGTAATCTGTTGCTTACGTTACATCTTTAAAAGTTAATTTGGATCAGTATGTTAATTAGATTCTGCCCAATCATTTGCTGCTTCTTACCATTTACTCTGCACATATCTGAGACACTCAATGGATTAAACTGAGTTTTTCTTGTTTATTTCTTATTTTAAGTAATTTATATATCATTAAAGTGTGTTGTTTTTATTTGAAACCAGGACTCTCTTTCTCCCTGTGTCACTGTCGGATGAACTTCATTACAAATGAAAGAACAAAATTATCCCATGTTATTCATCTATAAAGCTCTGTTGTTAAAACTTTAATTACCTAAGCTCTCTTCTCTCAGAACTTAACTTAACCTAACCTAACCTCACCTCACCTAACCTCACCTAACCTAACCTAACCTAACCTAACCTAACCTAACCTAACTTGACCTAACTTAACTCTAGACGTCCCTCATGTACTCCCCATTATTGGCAGAACTGGATTCTAAATGGAATGATTTAAAAACTTTCATCAAACTACAGCCTTGTGTTCTCCTTAGACATTTTAAACGTTTTTTAATGAATCTTGTGATGGTTTTAGTAATTTAAATAACATGTAAGAAAAGTCACTATATGGTTGAAAATGAAATATATATATATATTAACAGCAGTCACAAGAATGGATCAACATTGATTATAATGGTCCAGTTTTTCTTTCTCTTTTCAATATTGTCATAAATCAAATGACATTTGGGAATCATTTGAATAATGTGAGTCTTGTGTATTTTCCATAAAGCACTATTATTATATACTACAGTGAACATGGGGCAGAGCCAAGCCCCCCAGGATCTTGAATTCCACTCACTGATTAACTGCTACATATTGAGATCACCATTGCATTAATAAAGAGGCTCAGGGTTCTGGTTGTCAAGTATCCTTTTAGACTGTTGGTGAATCTGTATTGAGGAAGTAATTCTTGATTGAAAAATAAAGCTTTTATAAAATGTGAAATATGAGCTGTGCTTTCAAATTGGTTTCACTGTTGATTAAATGCAATACATGCCTGATAATATCTATATGTTGTCTCTATCTGACATTATCTATTTGCATTTGCATTGTCTCTGCTTATTGACTTGATTATTATTTGAATGTTAGTTTTTTTCTGTTCGAGGGGGGGTTCTTGCTTCTGTATCCATGTCAGGAATAAAGAGACAAGATGCGAGAAGCAAGGCTAAACTAAGCTGAACTAAGCTAAGCTAAGCTAAGCTAAACTAAACTAAACAAAAATAAACAAAAATAAACTAGACTAAACTAAGATAAGCTAAGCTAAGCTAAGCAAACATAAACTGATCAATAGATAAGAAAATGTACACAACTTTAATCACAAGTCTAATATCTTAGTTTAATACAAAAGTTGTATTTAATACAGGACTTTGAAATTACATTGCACATACAGTATTGATAGATTTATATTCCTATGTGATGATATGGTTTGTATATGATTTTAACTTAATATTATTTTTGTATGTGTTGAGGAAAGACCACGCATCCATAGGTCTTAGTAACTCTGTGTCCCTTTGTGTTAAATGTATAGTTATGTTTAGTTTGCATGAATGTGATTTTCTGTGCGTCATGTAAAGATGTTATCAGAAACACAATTACTTGAGCATCCATTACAAATCCTAAGTGTTCATCTGACAGTCCTCTGAGGCCCTGATGGAAGCCTTTTCTCTCCCTTTGATGGACTGGCTCCATACAGCCCACTTCATATCTGCCATATGGTGCGCTGGTACACGAGAAGAGCGTCATGAGTGAAGGAGGACGGACCATTAGAGCTAACCGCTTCTCTTTCAGGCTTGATCAAGCACTCTGAAGGTTTAAGTGACGGCCACACCACTGATGAGCAGTAAATTCATTTTACAAAGGGAGAAAATGTGTCTGTGCAGAGGGACGCTATTGACCACATGGTGTGCTGGAAGAAGTATGCAGGTCCTTCAGTTACGTATACCACACTTTATAGTTACTCTGTTAATAACACTTCTGTATTTAAAATGAAAATGCACAAGCTGTCAGCATATAGTATTAAAGGAAGTTCACAGAGAGATGCCATACACATGTTTTGGGCTATTTTGGTTTAAATTGTACACATTTTAGATTATACATGAAATTGTATACTTGCCACCACTCTAGTCTTACAATAAGTGGGAAAATAAAACATTAAATGTATTAAATCGTATTGATGTATGATTAGAGAAGGCCTAATTGACTTTACTCTACTATAAATTTAACTGAAAAATATTAATAAACCAAAAAAGTTGATTAACTAAATGAAAATATATTTCTACACAGCCAAATTCACTTTTGATAATAATTAAAGTACGCAACCATTGATATGACTCCAGCCATACATTTGATCATAGGATATTATATGTTTTCCTACTCTTTGTAAGACTTGGTCTTATCATTGGTAAGTTTAGAGTAACTTGTGATCAGTGGTGCAGGTTTAACTACAGACTGAGTAAAGACCTGCTTGACTGTCCCCTTCCAGCTGTGTGGACCCTTCAGGGGCCCCTTCTCTTCCCTTTACATCATGTGTTTAAAAACGGCCCCCGGCTGACACTTGATTTCAAGCTTGGTGACACTTCCCTTCACTTTAGCACAGTGCTGTGCAGCTATTTCCTTATAGGAAGACATTATATGGTCACGGTAAAAAAAACATTTTTAGTGAACACAAGCAAGACTGAAGATATTTTCTGTCTTTGAAAACGCAGCACCGGGTCCAGCTCAGTGGCGCTCCACTGTAAGAGAGAAGTCATCTCCACTCATTGTCCCTCACTAGGAGTTCATCAATTAGCCTGTTAGCATAGATAACATTGACTTAATGAACCATTACTTTAACTAGAATAATACTTCCCTTTTCCCAATTTAATGAGGCCGCTAATTGTCCTAATTTGCGTCTGAAACCCCGGCTTTAAGATTTCTCTCTTTGCTCTCCAGAACCACCTCCATTGCTCGGGGTGTGTGGGGATAATTACAGAGAAGACTGCTCCCAACATCAAGGGGTTCACTGTTGCTGGTGCACGGTGCTGTGACAAAGAAAGGAAACAGTTCTTTGTTAGGAAATGAATGAGCCTTTAATTACAACACAAGTGGATCACTAGATGATCCACTGAGGCCTACAGTGGATCACTGGAGAAGGAAAAGTCACCCAAAGAGTCATAGGGTCAAAAATCACGTGTAGCTATTCATTTGTTATATACACAATTTGATATGGTATCAAAACGTGTAAAAGAGTGGGACAGATATGATTCAGGACGCGGACACCCAAGGAATACGTTCAAAATGTATATTTTTATATTTAAAATGAGATTGTACTGTAAAAGATACGAGAATATATGTTATTCTATTGTCTTTGTGATTTGTGTCCAAAATATTCTTAAATTCCCTGGAAAGTCTCCTGAAGCAAAATTTATTCTACTAATTCGAAATAATATCAACCATCCCAGTATATAAATATGGAAAATGTTCAGTTTCCAAGTAACCGATTCCAATAACCAAAGTTATCTATAGTCAAAGCACTGTCAGTCTACTAATTTTCCATTGGTGCCAACTAATTTCTCTCCAATGAAAATTACAGACCCATAAATGAATTAATTAATGTCGCAGCCATGTGTAGCCTGCATGGATGTATAATAGTCGTAGAAAGGGTGTTACAATGTCTTGAACAGGTGGACAATGAAACAGAGACACACAACTTCAAAGTGAGGCTTCAGAATATACCGTTGAATTAATTATAGATTGCTCGAGGCCCTGGTTTCCCCGACTGTGGCTCCCCAGGGATATGAAGTGAGGAGGTTTTAAGGCCTCCCCAGTGGCAAGAGCGACGGTTTAATTTCCCTATTAGGTCTGCTTCATTTACAAGAAATTAGAACAATGACAGAATGTATTATTATTGGAGGGACTCTCTCTCTCTCTCTCTCTCTCTCTTTTATCAGCCTGTTCATAATGAGGTAAAATGGAACGGGAAACGTTGCCAAAATGAGTGTTTCTTACGGCGACCAGCATCAAACAAACAGTGTGATTGGTTGAGAGGCATCGAGACCACTAACAGGGTCTGGTGTCTAATTAATCAGGTTATTCACAGTTGAATAGCAGTGACAGAAGCGTGTACAGTAGGATTCAGCGCTGTGGTTTGCTGGTTGTGTTTTAAATAGTTATAGGTCAAGATAAACCAGTTGCCAAGTAAATGTTACATGTAATGAAACCATCTGCTATAAAATGAGTTCTTAAAATTGTAGTGGCCTTTTGGGCACACCGAAGTTTAAATTAGTAATATATCCTACAAAATGTGTTTAATTTGACAAACCACAGGACATTCTGGTCATCACGCATACAGAGTCGTCCAAGACTGAGTCCAGGAGCTTGTTCCAAAACCCATAAATCAGCTCTTGCTCTGTTTCTGACTGGGTTCTGGGTTTTATTCAGAAATTTTGTTCAGATATTTCCATAAACCTATACCTCAGGAGCCAAACCAAATACTCTGCTGGTTATACAAACATTTGAAGGTTTCCTGTCTAAGCCTGAGCAAAATCAATGAGGCAGATTTGTCGTCACTAACGGAGGTGGTGGTGTATCTGCAGCTGGTGGAATCCGTGCCTGTGGTTTTGGAAAAAATCCAAACAGGGACGTTATTTGAGAAGCTTGGTTCCAGATTAATAAAACAGCTGGATCCACCTGTGGATGTTGGTTATTTGCAGTAACTTGACAGGTGTTTAAATCCTTTTATCGACTCCTCTGAAGCTTATTGTTGTTTTGAATATTTTCACATTGCAAAGTTCACCGCTAAATTAGTTATACCAGCATATTTCTAAGTTCTAGCATTAATACCATGATATGGAAGAGTTAGAATCTTCACAGACATAAACCATCAGAAACTCCCCATATGTTTTGCTGCTACTTCTTGTTCAGTACATCTCTTGTTTGTTGCAACATGTTATCAATTCTCCACAGTGATGGATGTTAACTTTAAGTACATTTAAGCATTTATTTAAGTTTTTAAGCATTTATCTCTTATTCGTACTTGCAACTTGTACCTCGACTCCATTTAAGATGGAAATACTGCACTTTGTTTTCCACTAGATTTATTTGTGTGTGAGTCAGTCGTTACAAGTTACATTGCACATTTAACAGCGCTGTAAATAGAACGGTGCAGCTTGCAAAACTTAAGGATTTAACCATTTTCAAGGCAGTTAAATATATTGGCACTGACATTAAAATGCTCTGTACACATTAAGGCATCAGGATCCATCTGAGGACCATAACGCTCAGAGGGTGCAACGATTTCTACTTTTCATACCTTCAATACATTTTGCTGAAATGGAGATTTTTGTACTTGCAAGCTGTTGCATTTTTGGATTGTGTGCTGCAGGCTAAATCATCCACCACCGCCCAGCAATCATTACATTCACTTTACTCAACTCTTTGATTTGTAATGGAGGCCACCATTACAAATGGATTTCATGGCCCTCAAGGATACGAACGAAAGTTGCCATAACTTGCCGTGTGTGTGCGTGTGACAGGGAGACACAGCCGTGTACACACCAGTCTCTCCCTCTCGTGCGGGAGGTCAGTGGAGGTTGACCTCACATGTTCCCTCACACCTCCTCACCACGCCCCCCGCTCACGCCCCGCACCAGATGGGAAGTGTGGACGCAGGGTTGCAGGCTGTTGCGCTGGCACTGGTGCTGGTGGAATGAAATATTCATGTCCCCCCCCCCCACCCAAAAGAGAAAAAGAAAATGAATGGACACCCCGGGACGAAGAGCGTGTGCCGATTTATTCAAGTGAAGAGTAGGCCTCATTAAACTGCTGGCGGAGGGGCGGGTCACGGTGATTTTCTTTATCAGACTGTCACACACACAACAACATGGAGACTGGACCCGAGGAGGAGGAGGAGGAGGAGGAGGAGGAGGAGGAGGAGGAGGAGGAGGAGGAGGAGGAGGAGGAAGGGAGTGATGGTGCCCAATGTAAGAACTTGTCCGAGTCTCCATTACCGCAACAGCATCAGATCTCCGCCAGGTCCACTGGTGCTGAAGAGACCCGCTCCTGTAATTGATGATCTAATGAGTGATTATAGCGTCGGAGCGTCGCTGTGCGTCAGGGCTGCGGCCGCGGTGCACACATGTGTGTGTGCGCTGCGGCATATGGGAGACGTGCACGGCTGACACTGCTTGTGACAGAGGTGCGCAGTTTGGGTGGGGTGCCAGGGGACACCAGCTGATAGGCACAGGCCAGGGAACCCACGTGACCGTTAATAACTGTAGTCTAATTTATCTTTGTTCCTTTTGGTACTTTGAAGGAGACGAAAGCTTAATCTCTAACAACAACACTACCACTAATAATAATAATCATAATCACAATGAAAGAGTCCCATGATATACTGTTACTATTACTACTTCTTATAATAATAACCATTATCATAATTATAATAAAAGCTTATCTATTATTCATGTATATATGAATATTCACATAGTAATTGTAATACTGAGAGAAGATGTATGCGTTTGTATTAGGGTTCTTTTATAATCCCATGAAGGGATTAGCCAAATGCATTGGCATGAGACAGAAATAAATGTTATTATACTCATATATATTATAATAACGATTTAATATTCATATTATTCATATCATTCATGTAACGTGGAATATTCCAATTGTGTACTCTGTAATACTGGACACCATTTTGTATATTCTGCATTTTACTGGAAGAAGATGCATGAGTGAAGTCATAATTCTAAAAAGTAATGAGCCAAATAATTATATATGAAATAATACTGTAATAATATGGATAGTTGAACGTCCTCCAATGTGGCTCATGTATGTTTTGAAGCTTGCTAATCTCTAAATGATTCATAAACTGCCTTCAGACAACAGTTATCAGTTATGGTGTCTCTGCCATAGACAGGTGCGTCTCCGGCCTGGTCTCCCACCTGTTCCTTTTATTATTCTTCTGCAAATAATCCGAGGGAATATCCTCCACCTTTTACTGTTTGTTTGAGAACAAACCCCAGCCCATGCCAACTCCTTCAAGGGTGAGACCCGATGAAGAAGTCAACGCCATGAGAAACATGGTCAAGTCCTTTTTCCATGGACTGAGAGCAGGGCGGAGGTCCATGATGATGATGATGATGATGTTCAAACCTTGAATGATAGTGTGTGTATAAGTATAACATAAAAAAGAGTTTGGTGGAAAATAAAGTAGCTAAGAACATGTTGGAGCCTGTTGTTAAAAGTTGTTAAATAAACTGTGTGTATAAATAAAAGTGTAAAAGCATTTTTGGCGCGCGCACTTGTTACCTTATTGTGGCTATTTCGGGAAAACGCACTGGTTAAGCCAAAAGACGCAGCCAAGTTTTTTGACTGAATAAGTTCCTCAGATCATCTTTATGCTTTAGAAAACTATAAACCGAGCTCTTAAATGATTAATACTGGCGGCCCCCCGCCGCGTGGGGATAATAACAAGGTCGTGATTGAGTTACAAAGCACAATGGGAGAAGAAAAGTCGAGCATTGTCTAATTGTTCTTTGACAGGGTCAGAGGGGACTGTGCGATTGGCTGCTGCCTCTTGAGGCTGCGAGGCTGTCAGGCTGTCTGCGGGCTGCATGGGAGTGACACCAAGGTGACTGAGGGGAGGCCGTATAAAATGCTGCTGCGGTGCAACCCACCCCAGAGACGAGGACAGCAGCCAGCCTTCTCCTGTGTGACCTTCCCCTGTCGCGCACGACCACGGGCCCTTTACAGCGATGACCGCACACGCACAGAGCTCCAGCTGGCCGGAGTACCCCGAGGATTTCAGCCTGGCCCACATCAACTCCAAAAGTTGGATGGCTTCAAGCGCAGTCCGCGCGTACTCGCGGAGGGACGCGCACGGAGCCACAGACGCAGGTATCTCACTGGAGAGATTCGTGCAAATGTCGAGTGAGGATCCCGAGTGCGTGTCGTCCGCAGAGACGGACTGCGAGAGGGAGGCGGAGGGAGGCCAGAGGAGCCACTGCGGCCCCGTGAAGCACCGGCGCGTCGCAGCCAACGCCAGGGAGAGGAGGAGGATGCACGGCCTGAACAAAGCGTTCGACGAGCTGAGGAGCGTCATCCCGTCGGTGGAGAACGAGAGGAAGCTGTCCAAGTACGACACCCTGCAAATGGCGCAGATCTACATCACGGAGCTGTCGGACCTCCTGGTCGGCGTGGTCCAGACGGAGTGCATGAGTCCGTGTCAAGGCTCGGCGGACAAGGCCTCCATGAGGAGTCACACCGCCTCCCTGGGTCACCTCATCATACTGGGAGCACCATCCGAGCGGGGGTCAAACCAATCCACAACCTCGTTCAGTGATGGAGAGTCCTCACACCTCAGTGACATGGAGGAAAGTCAGAGTGGGAGACAGTGACAGACATTCACCACCGACTGCTTACACTCAGTGTCTGTAGGGGAACCAAATATCACAGCTTGTAGAAATGTTGATCATATGATTGAACTATGTTCTCCTGTCATGATTTTTTAGCTTAGATGTTGCACAGCCAAATGAAAGAAAAGTTCTGGTAACAGTCAAAAACATTTCTAAGATCTTTAATTTTTTACTTCCTGAGGCCATCATGAACTTCCAAAGGCCTTTTAATGCACTTTATATGCTCTGAACATCACCGGTGACATTTCCAGTGTCATTGGTGACATTTGTATAAATTAAAAACAATTATTTTGATATTTATGTTTAGCTATGGGGTATTTTATGATAACGATGGTTTTTGCTACAATAAAGATATAGTTACAAAAGCAGTGTGCCTTTTAAGTTGTGTTTGTGTTTTTCATGTACAAACCCATTGTTGTATATCGAGTAAATTACTTTTCAATATCTCTACAATGAGAAGCAAAGTGAAATGTCTAAATGCAAAAAGTAATTTCCACACAATTATTCTTGCCATATTGCGGCAGAACTCTTGATTTATATGCGGCACTTGTGAAAAAAGGAAATAGAAGAACAAACACAATCTGGAGGAAGCCAGTCCCAAAAGATGATGTGTGATTCACAGACTGTCACAAGGAAACACTCCCCCCCCCCCCCCCCCCCCCCATAATTAAACCGTCCAATAATCAGCCGTTATTTCAGCTTATCAACTAATGGCCATGTCACAGGGACCCGCAGCGTCTCCCACATTCCAGCAGTGACGAACAACACTAATTAAATCCTGTTTTTCAAAAAAAAACTAAACAAGCCCCAGAAAAAAACAACAAGAATCTGCAGATAAACATAATGAACGTCTGCAAGCCCAAAAAAATTGACACGTGATGTTTCAGGTTGGAGATTTTGAAAGATGTTTGGAGAAAAATATGCCTCATGACTATTCATCATGGTTGAAATGGCTCCTCCTCATCTGCCTGGTAAATAACAGCCTAGTGAGAAAATGTGGGGCCGCCCACTCCGGAGGGAAAGGGCGCCTGGATCTTTGCCAGGTCCTTAGAAAAGAGTTCTGCCAGTTTGTATTTAAAACTGCCAGGGGTCTCGCTGGGGGTGATGCCATGGGCGGAGGAGCTGCTGGCCTCCTCCATCTCATCCATGCCTTCCGCCTCATGTGCCTGAGTATTGAACCCTGCCTGGTTGACATTACTCACAGCGGGCCAACGCGGGTCTCCGGGCTTGAGGTTGAGGGCGGAGAGAGCAGGCAGGGGAGGCGGGCAGGGAGGAGGCTGGAGAACAGGTTGGCAGAGGGGTGAGGAGAAAGGCTGCCGCCGGGGGGTTGAGGGAGAGTCATCTCTTTTCACTTCGGAGTAGATGCACTCCGACTCTGTCTCAGGATCCCGTCGGATCAGAGGAGGAGTGGATCTCCGCAAGTTGTAGTAAATGTTGTCCTCCATTTCACCCTCTAGGCTTACAGAGCCCAGGGAGTAGCACAGCTCATCCTCACCTACATCTCCAACAGCCTCCTGGCTGCTAGAGAGATGAGGTTTGACCTGAGTGACCTTAATGTTAGAGTAGAGGATGGCAGAGTCGTCCTCTGCGTCAACGGGGACATCTGCAGGATTGTAGACAGGAGGACCAGCGGCTGTAGGTGGGAAGGTACAGCTATAAGGAGACTGGTCATATGACCATCTTCTGCTGATGTTGAATGCCTGAGCGGAGGAGCTCCTCTCCGCAGAGCAATGCTCCAACATGACCCGGAGGATCTCAGGACCATGAGGGGACAGGAATCTGAACACGCCTCCTCCTGACTGAGCGCGGCGGCTGACTTCCATGCTGAATCCGCCCTGTAAACACAGCCATTCTTACACATCTTAAAGGAGGGGCTTGAGAAATAGAAGGGGAAAAAAGCTAAAAACACATTTTCCAAAATGTCAAAGTGTTGCTTTCAAGATACTTCATTAATTTCAGAACAATATCAGGTCCCTCATAGTGATGGTATTTGAATAAACTAGATGAGTTGGTGAGCAGTGTATAAGTATTTGACTCAAGGACGTAACTACTGTGCGGATTGAGAGCAAATGCTCTAATAACTATTTCTAAATGATTATTCTCTTACCAATGAATACGAAGATCAACTAGATGGGCCAAGATTGCAACAATAAGATTGGTGTGAAAAAGTGAACAAGTAAAGTAACAACATTATCATTTTGTATAATAGGGTTGTAAAGTGGGGTTTTGATTGTAGGGTTTGGGGTGGGGGGGTGGGGGGGGGGGGGGGGGGGGCGAAATTCAAACAAACTGCCCTTTACCTCAACTTCACAAAATTTGCATATGAGTGTGTACGGCCAGCAGTAGATGATGTGGCCGGTGTAGCAGGCGAGCAGAGTCACAGCTTCTTCGTCCGGGGAGAGCAGATACACTCCAGCCAGTCTGCACCTCCTGGATGCTTCTGTGCCCTGGACTGTCACTCGGTACTGGTTCAGTGGAAGGATCGGATCTAAACACGAGGAGATGATATTAAAATATTTCTTAAGCATCGAGCAGCTGGTATTGCTGGTATTCTCCCAATCGCTCAATGGGATGGCCTGGACATGTGCAATCTATTAGGAAACCAAAATAATGACTTTAGATGTATATAAAACAGAGCTTGCTTAGAGAAAATAGAAAATATGAATCGGAAATTAGTATTTAAACTGTCTGATCGTCAGGTCTGTTTCTTGCATATGGGACGTATTTTTAGGGACTGCACAAAAACTATGTGGGCGGTGAGGGAGGTAAAACCTTATTTTCGCTTTATAAAAAAACAAATCAAAGCCAAAAGAGCTATGCATGCTTTATTTTAAACACTGTCTGTGAAAATAGTCACATACATTGGTCGCCAGTTTCTGTATTGATTCTATTATTATTTCAGTCTTACACCACATGTCACAAATGCAGTGCATGAACAAATAAAACAAAGATGTGCTTCGAGCTGCAGGAGCAGTCAGCACACAGCACCCTGAAGTGTATACATCTTTAACCTACCTATTTTATCTGTAAATATTATTTTTATTCCATTTGACTTACTTTCATGTTTTATATTTATCGCACTTTTTAAAATCTTCTATACAATGGTCAGCATGTGTATTAATTTTGTCTTCTCTTGGCTCATCAGTCAATTGTGAGGCAATGAGCTGCAGAACTGAATTGATTGACTGACTGACGTTCCTTCATGTTCATTAATTTGTATCTTGGTATTTTCTAATGTGCACCAATATTAATATTTAAAAAGAAAAACTCAAATCAGCTAAAGCATGACATTAGCACATTTTTCACTGTTATATTTGATCGTTTGTTGATCGATCAGCTGTCCGTCTTACTGGTTTTCCATGATGAGTAAAGGTCATTGTTCTCCATGGTGAGGCCATTTCCTCCCTCCAATCCCCTTTTGTCTGATTCTTCTCGATCCTTCTGTAAACACAGAGAGATGGTAAATATTGAACAAAGTGTAAATCACCCTCTTATCACTGTTTTACGACTTCAAAGTGCCAAGATGCAAGAAGGAGCAAAGCTTGTGCAAGCACAAGAATTGGAGAAGTGAAGTGGCAGAAGTTGCAGATACCACATGAACTTCCTCATTGTGCTCTCAACCTGTGACCGTGGATAAGGTTTATTCCCACCTTTCCCAAATGAAAACACAAACCCTGATAAGGGGGAAAGTTGTACAGGTAGAGAGGAGACATGTACGATACCTGGAAGGCCAGAAGAGAGACGGCACTCAGCCAGTCCTGGCTCGTCGTGGAGGCCAGGGTGTAGGTGCACTGGATGGTCTTCAAGTAGAAGGCCGTGCACCCTTGGGGGCAAGACTTGTCTGGAGCAGGGGTGACGACGAGGCAGTCACACAGACGCACCGTTTTTCTGTCTGGCGTCTTCTGGCGACCCGCCCTCTTCTGGTCAGTTGCATTGTTTTTATCACATACAGTAAAAAGCTCCAACCGGCCGACCCCTGTGGAACTGGGTCTGTACAGCACCATCCATATTTTACGCCATGTTCTCTGTTGTAAAGAGAGCACAGGTCAAATGTAACTTTCTCTATCGATAAGTGACTGATGCAAACTAAATGCTTGCTGGAAACTCTGTTTAAATGTTACTAAAGTTAATAACCAAATAAAATATATAAATAGGACATCTTCTATAGTTACTATCAATTAAAAGTCCATGAGAAACATTAGTATAAACTACGTGCTAATCTCAATTATTTTATGAAATAATACAGACTGAATAAACACAGTGGTCTAAGCGTTGCGCCAGATTAATGTATGGCACAATAGCAATGTTGTTACGGTACATGATTCGGTGTGGATTTACAGTCACAGTGGGATCATGTTCTGTGGCTTATTCTAGATTTGATCCAAATTATAGTTTCACTCCCACAGAAGTGGTTGTTAATGCGCAGACATGGTTTTCATACAGGTTGACAGTAACTAAATGGGCACTGATGTTGTTATATCTCAATGTAACAGAGGGAACGTGAGTGACTTGCATCTTATGGAACATTTAGAAAGAGAGAGGGTACTAAGACTGTCATTCTTAAAAAACCGCTTGAATGGTTCAACCTGACATCTAGAGCGAAGGCCAGGTAGAAACATCTTATAGAACCAACTCGTATTTTGGGGGAAAAGAAACAAAGCAGTTTCTAAAATATATATATAACATTGTGTATCACTGGATAAAGAACGTTTGTTTTTTTTTCTAAATGCGCTCTTAAACTGCACTGCATGATTCACCAAGCCTAATGAACCGATCTGAGTCGAGTTACTCATCTGTCTTTGCATTTACTCACTCCATATGAGATTCTTCACACCAAGACTTTGTTCATCTGACTAATTGTCGTCTCACCAACTGAGACTTTGCTTAATTAACCTTAACAAAGCAAGTTTTTCAGTTGGCACTTGATTAACAATAACACAAATAAACATGAGCCACAATCTTCTCTTTCTCACAAACACGCTGAATAAAAAAAAATCCTTAAAACTTACTTTTCCAAACTTGACTCCCTGTTGGTACAACAGTCCCTCCTTGAAGATGACATCCATGCTTGTAAGCTTCAAATATTACACTGAAGCACAACACTCGTTGCTCTGAGGTTAACAAGTTCAAATTGATTTCCTAAGCCACTTAAATAAGTTTCCTTTACGTCACAGGCAGCTTTCATTTTTATCGGCTAAAGAACATCTACCACAGCTAAATGTCAACTCATCTCTCATATGAAATTTCAGTGTTGCCAAAGAAAGGACACGCAGGTGGTGGGTTGCTATTTTCTTGAGTCACACTTCCCTTTGCGTTGTTCTGCTCGTTTTAGCAACTTCCTCACCGTGCAAAACCAGCAGCGCACCTCTCTGTTCTTCCAGATGAAAACAGATAAGATCAACACCAGGAACATTATAAAGAGGTTTTATTTACAATTATCAGTATCAAAAATGTATCTTACAAAGGCTACACTTACACAACAAGAACAAAATGAGAAAAAAAACCTGCAAGGAACAAATCATTTTATCAAACAGATCTACAGACTATGGTGGATGATAATATAATTACACTTCCTTCCTATATTCACTGACAACATATTTCTGTTTCAGTGTTTCCTCTCTTAGAAAAAAAAAGCTCTTAGAAGTCCATCGAGCTATGAGCCAGGTAGTCTTTGCGCCCGATGTTGGTGACCTGCTTGGTCTGCATGGCCTCCAACTTCGGACAGTCTGTGATACGATGACCAAGACCACCGCAGAACGTACATCCCCTCTCTCCTGTGAAAACACAAAAAATCAAATGCATTAGTCTTAAAACAATAGAGCACTGTGGACCCTGAGGAAAAAATGGAACTAGATTTGGTGCGACAGACTCACCTTTGATGTCCAGCATGGTCTCGTCCCCCGTCTGGAGAACCTGGAGAACGGGTGGAACCTTCTGCTTGGCTTCAACCAGCAGGGCTTTCAGGTCCATCAACACAGACTCATCTAGGGGGAATGAAAAAACACACTTACTAATAACGTCACTTTCATCACAGAATTTGCCTATAATACAAGACAAATAATTGGACAATTACTACGCCTATAAAGAAATCATTCAGATTTAGTTGGTAGTTTTTCTCACCGCAGCCTTTATTGATGAATGTAGTGGCGATACCCGTCTGGCCCGATCGTCCAGTTCTTCCAATTCTGTGGACTGAAATGAGAGGATTTCATCAAACCAGCTCAAACTATTTAATGAAAGGCTTATTTCTACTGATTTTAAAGGGTCCAGGCCAAAGATGTATCCTCTTACCATAGTTCTCTATCTCTTCGGGCATGTCGTAGTTCACTACGTGCTGAATAGCTGGGAAATCCAGACCTTTAGAAGCGACGTCCGTGGCAACTAAGACGTCTTTCTTTCCTTCTTTGAACGCTTCGATGGCTTTCGTTCGTTCCTCTTGATCTGAAAGAAAAAACAATCGCCGCACACAAAGAGAAATGGAAAATGTCAGGGAAGGGTCTGCAGTTCTTTCTGTTCAAGGCAGAATTGACACACATGGAAGCAGGATGCCATCTATTGGTGATGATGAGCAACTACATCAAAGCTTGAGGTAATGCTTGGTTGGAACCACTTCTAGATACAGTAATCCTCCTATTACGACGTTCTGAGAGCAGTGTATATTAATGATTAGAATAAAGTTCTGCGTACCTTTTCCTCCATGGATGGCCACCGCCTCAACTCCTTTTAGCAGCAGATACTCATGGATGGCATCTACATCAGCCTTCTTCTCAGCGAATATAAGCACCTGTCATACGAAGACAACATTTTTTAGTGTCTTTTGACTTTGAGTTTTGTGTGTTTCAGGTATGTGTCAGTGTAATAAAACTTACAGGAGGTGTTGTTTTCTGCAGGCACTCCAGCAGGTACACCATCTTGGCTTCCTCTTTGACATATTCCACTTCCTGCACACACACAAAAAACACACAACACAAAGTCCAGTTCATTTAGTTTGAATTATAAATTAAATACAATAAATGCCTTCAACTGAGAAAGCACTATAGTGTTAGAGAGAAAGATGAACATACCTGGATAACATCCAAGCTGGCAGCACCGGCCCGACCCACATTAATGGTGATGGGTTTGACCAGAGCGCTCTTGGCAAAATTCTGGATCTTTTTGGGCATAGTAGCACTGAACAGCAGGGTTTGCCTTTGTCCCTTGAAAAAGAAAAACGAGACATTTTAGTTCTACCTCCGCCTCATTAACTCACAAACCGATGAATACATCTCTCAAAGGTCAACCAGACTTTGGTCTGGAAAATAAACCTTCAACATCAATGGACCCAAAGCAGCAGCTGTAATACAGACATGGTGGTCAACCATGCAAATGTATAGATGGTGATTTGCTGTCTCTCAAAGCACCAGAATCAAGTACAAATTTAAACAATTCAAACTTTTCATAGACAGACAAAACATTTTTTAAACCAGCTAAGAAGAAATTTATGTTCATGTCTAAATCTAGCTGATCTTTTTTCCATTACCTAATGAAAAGTCTTCTTGAATTGATCTCTCCGACCATCATTATCCTCCTGGGCAATGGTTGGTTTTGTGAGGTTTTATAAATCGACTGCATTGATGTAACTAGATGCGGCCGTACGGAGTTAATGTCATAAAAGGAGGACCTCACCTTGAAATAGGAGAAGATTGTCCTGATGTCTTCCTCAAAGCCCATGTCAATCATCCTGTCGGCCTCGTCCAGAGTCAAGTAGCGGCAGATGTCCAGACTCACCATCTTCTTCTGCAGCAAGTCCATGAGTCTGCCGGGGGTGGCGACCATCATGTGGACACCACTGTAATAAAGAGGAACCACAGATTCAGAATGACAATCAACCCAAGGCTCTAATTAGTACCAACACTGAACAATCTCTTACACATCAGGACTGACAGTTTGAATCTTTCATTAATAATGTCCCTTGCTGAATATTTGAATGCAGATGAATCATTCTTTTTTTGTCTGACTCTGCTTTTAACTGCAGATCCTGAATAAAACACAAGCACTAAATATTTCACACAGACTTCTCCTCTTACTTACTGTTTTACTACCTCCATCTGGTCCTTGACAGACATGCCTCCGATGCAGAGGGCAGTGCGCAGCTGAGGAGCTCCCTCCTCCTCCAGCAGTTTGCAGTAATACTCGATGATGCCGTGCGTCTGCCTCGCCAACTCTCGCTGGAAAAACAGGAGACATGTTCAGATCAGATATCCATTGTCGGAAAAAAAAAAGTCAAGGTTGCTCACAGTAATAGGCGTCTGCTTACAGCCCTGCTAAAGTCACTATTTTAACCTGAGGTGTGTGTGAATTCAAACAAATGTACATGCAGTATTAAACCACAAAAGCTTGGCTCAAAATTACACTAATGTACACGACTGATCCGATTTTTTATGTAACCACAAGCAAGACTCAATTATGGATTTGAATCGGTGTTATAGGTGAAACAGATTTGTCTTACTGAAGGACAGATGATGAGTCCATAAGGTCCCTCTCTTTTAAAGAAAGGGAGTCTTTTTTCTTGCTCCAGTGCAAACATCATGATGGGCAGAGTGAAAACCAGAGTCTTTCCCGATCCAGTGAAAGCAATGCCAATCATGTCCCGGCCTGAGAGACTGTGGACAAACAAGATCAGTTCATCTACATGTTACATGTACTTTACCTTATCATAGAAATAGTGGGTTTGCAGTGTTTGTTTTCCAGCGTTTAATATAATCCACTTACACTGTGGGGATTCCTTGGATTTGAATCGGTGTGGGATGCACAATGCCCTTCTTTTTCAAACCCTTTAGAACGGCTGCAAACAAAATATAGATTTGTTACCAGTTGTTAGTCGTGCTCCAACATTAAAGACCGCATAGAGAAAGACAAAGCATGGTTTCCATGTGTGAGAGAAGGAGTGTGATGTAACCTGGTGGTAACTTCATCTCTCTGAAGCTTTTGATTGGAGCAGGGACTCCTTCTCCATCAACCAGGATGTGAAACTTCTTCCTGACGCGCTCATGTCGGGTGTCAGGCATATTCAGGATGTAGCGTGGTGGCTTCCAACTAAAAAAAACAATAACCAGGTAAAGTGATAAGTAAGAGAAAGAAAACCCCACAAAACACATAATTACATTAACATATATTACTTTATTGAATTCCCTAATGAAAACCTCACCTTGTTTTTATTGGATCATCATATATGATACCTTTGGCCATTTCCTTCACAGACATCAGCGCTGAGAGAGGAGGGTTGAAAGCCCACAGAATTAGTTTTGTGATTTAAAATCATTTTGAATAGACAGATTTGTCAAAGTTCATTGGATTCATAGGAATTATGAAAGTCTTATAATTGTACCTCTGCCCTCTGCAACGCTCTCAAGAATCTTCTCTTCTTCTTTCAGCTGCTTCTCCTTGGCAGACTCCTTTCGGGCTGTAGATACACATCACAAAACCAATGCAGTCATGGTAAACAAAATGAAAAGAAATCAAATAAGACAACTTAAAAAAAAAAAGAGTGTGCCTTGTTTGATCTAGATACCTTCAGCTTTTTCCTTGAGGACCTGATGCTGGTCAAGGAGACTGACATTAGAGCGAGGACCAAGACCCTCCTCCTCATCCCTCTGATCCTCCCCGCTGTCCTTGTGGTCGTCGTCCACCGCCTTCCCTCGAAGGCGTAACATTTTCTGTTGCTGTGGGACAAACACATAAAAAACAATCAAACAATAAAGTCAGTTTTGGTCCCGACAATCAAACAACAGATTCAATCATTCCCAACTATTTCATGAAGTTTCAAATAAGAGAGTTCTAACCAACTTACCATTTGGTGTTTTCGAATTTTGACTGGTACGTAGGGAACATAATCGTCATCTTCTGATCCTTCGGAGCCAGACCTTTCACCCTCCCCATGGGATCTCTGCACAAACACATCACCGTTATCAGTTGCATTCCCTCGGGGTGAGTCTTTGGTTTCTTTAGCACAAAAAGTGCTATAAAAAAAACTTGGCCACGCAATAAACATGGAGCAAGCACCAGCTGGTAAAGAGGATCATACAGTGACATTGATTAAATGGGACTGATCTGTGGAACCCAGGGTCACACGCTGGTGTGCAGACATATGAAACATAGACGTTTTTATTTTATATAAACTGCTAGAAGAGGCCAAGTGGCAAAAAATTATATCAAGGTAAGAATATTCACATCAGGCTATATCAATAATTGTTATTAATTTGTTTTTGTTTAAGACTTATTTTCGCTCCTGGGTGAAGATGGTGGTTGACAATCATGTAATGAACAGTTAAGTATAACAATGCAAAAGCAGTAAATTGACCTTTATTTCCCCTTTTGTTATATTGCTATTGATGAAAATATTGTGATCACTATTGATATCGTCTAATTGTAAACCGTTTACTAAAAAATCTGTATGTTTACTTATGCAACAAACTGTCTCTTGTACTGTTTGCACTTTTATCACTATGTTTACACTTTAGAGAACCTTATACCTTACACTAATAATCTGTATGTTTACTTAGTATTAGGAAATGTCTTGTGTTATCCGTTTTGCCTGTGCACTTTATATTTTATATATATGTTAAGAAATTGACAATAAATATACTTTATCTTTAATCAGCAGGAAGGACTGCACCACACCATCTCTGGTGTGTAACTGTGGCTGACTGTAATTTTAGGTTCGTCAATGGACAAATTTAATCTAGTCAATTTAATGCGTGTTACAAAATAACTAGATGATTGTTTAGGCCAAATGGATGGGGGCAGTTGTACAAAGCCACATTTATATACTTTGAACTAAAAGGGCTTGACTGGCAGTGAGGTGTTTTAAAGAAATTGAGCCGTTATCTATCGTTTAAAATGAATAGTTACTGATGATAGAAGACTTTCTTTCCCCACTTGTCAACACAAGCTACAAGATTAAGTGTGAACAGTTTTCTTGGCTCGAGTCACGAACCTTTATAAAATGAGTTTAGATGATCAACACAACCCTGACTCACTCGGTGGTTCGGCTGAGAAACCATGGACAATTAATCTGTTTTCAGCTGCTCGGCCTTTAACTTGTAAATTCACATGATGAACAGAACACTTACTTAAGAGTCCAATATAACAAATGGTCATATTTTTCAGAGCCTTATTCCTTTAATGGTAAACCTTGTCTAGTTTTCAAGGCTCTCCCATAGCTGGTGCTGTGGCGAGCTCATCACGGAGCTTTACATATGAATTACAGCTCCAAACTAAAACTCCCACATTTCCCAGACACGTCAGTTTAACTTCATTAGAGTAATGTTTTTGTTATATTAATTACACAATAGAAAACATATCTTGTGTCTACAAAAGATCAAAATGCTATAACGCGTCGCTAGCTAACTTTAGCCAGATCTAGCTAGTGTAGCATCCTAATGAGGTGAATGCACGTGCGTCACTCACCCTTTTGAGTCGATTTTCGGATTCCATTTTCTTTCACAATACAGTTAAACTACCTGATTACCTGAGACACTGAGTTATTTACCGCGAGCTCTTAACGCAGTCTAATAAATAAAGCTAATGCACATGTTTACACAACACCGGAAGGTGCTCTGACGCTGTACGGAGCGTTTGAAGGGTCAAACCTCATCGTGACGCTGCTGCCGAAGCGCGATTCCGTCTGGTGCTGCAGGAAGGGGAGGAGCAATGAAGCGTCATGGAAACCAACACTGAAGTTAGATTGAACTTAGAAAACAAACACCACACTTTTTTTTTTTGTCAAAACTGTATTGTTTTTAATCTTTCTGAACGAAAGATTCTTCACAGTATCAAAAGTGAACTTTAAAAAAAAGAAACAAGCCAACATACACTTGGCTATTATTGGAATAGTATAAATCTACATTCGAAACATTAAGATAATCTTCTCTAATTGAGTATAACCTGAAAAGCATCAGAGATGTCATATGAAAACAAAATCTCAGAACACAGATTCAGGAAAGGAATCATCCATCTCAGTGAAAGCCATCAGCTAAAACGTGGTTACTGGTGTCAATCCCCAGGCCCTTGGGATCAAGTCTTCTGGGGTACTTGTCATTCAAAGATCATCAAGAGGTGGACTTGAGATCGGCTAGCTGAGGTGGAGGGTGCCAACAGGGTCACAGTACAGAAAAAAAGAAAAGAAAAAAAAGAGTAGTATGGTTGAAAACATATTGTAGACACACAACCTAGGGAAACATATGACAAAGGCTCAAAAGGGCCCAAAATAATCACTCGGTATGTACAAGCATTGAAATTAACTGTCTCAAACAAGGAGTGATGGTTCCAATCTTAAAATGAACATTGCACTCTGGTGTACCTGTCCCTGCTGGGATATAGGGGTTGAGAGTGAGGAAACCGTGGTAAAGGACTTTTCTCCAACAGATGGCAGAGTGTATATTGGTTATCACTGAAAGATATTTGCTCTAGATTAACACCGAGGGAGGATTGATATTGAAGCAACAGACACATTGAACTTCGCCCGATAACAGGACCAGGGGACAGGATTTAGATTTTTCTCTTCTACACTTTATGCATGGGTATCTAATTGGAGTTAAATGAAATTTAGAGTTAGTGAAATTTTTCCCCACAAAGTTAATTTAGTGTTTGTGAACTGAAAACTGTCAAACATTTCATGTTTTCTCCACTTTTCTGGAGTTTGTACAAAAGGTAAGTGTAGAGGGAAGGTCATCAAGTGCTCTTCTGTAAAATTTTCTGTCACTGATTCCAAAACAATTTGATCAAAATCAAAGTAATCCAATTGGAATTCATGAACAATCACTAACGCCTGTGAGTAAAACCAAGTGTTTTTCCCCCCCTAAAACAAGGTCAAAGTGTTGTTTTGTGCTCCTTCTTGTCAGTTGTACAGTATTAGACAAATAGTGTGTAGTGTCTACAGAGCCTTGTGTAGTAGGTCAAAATGCCAAGCACCAAATCGAACCGATTGATTTCCAGAAGTTTAACAACGTTAAAATGTCTCAGATTTTGTAATAAAAACATTTATTTTCATGTAAGGTAATTGTTTACATACGTGAGCACATGGATGCATTGGAGTCAGACTTTTATCCATTTTTGCATCTCTCATTTAGTGAACATTGCGATAAGAGCAGAGGGTCGAGTCTGCCTTGAGACAGATCCCTGGCTTCTTAGCCACAAGTTCTGTTTCAGTCTTCTGAATGAATGGAGTTTGATTTTGAACTTGGGACCCTAGGCTTGGTAAGAAAGAGAAGAAAACGGGGAATGAGAGAACGCCTCAGGCCAAATAACGCTCTACTGAAAGACTGTGTGGTGAGATCTTTTTTTTTTTTTTATCTCTGGCACTCATCCAAGTTATTGAGCTGCATTGGAAGGAACCTTTTTGAGGGTGAAGTTGGACCAATTCACTGCTACCTTCTGGCGAGTTTGTTTTGCAGAATCAAGGCAAAACCTACAGGGAAAAAAGACGGACAAACAAGAAGAGGAAAAAAGAATGCACAGATTTAGTGATGCTTCTAATAGTCATCAACATAACAGCTAAACTCAAATTCTTTTCCTGACCCACGGTTGTATTGCTGTTGTTTAGTTTACCTTTTGAAGTATTCCACTTCCCTATCAATCTCATCCAATTGTGTTGGATCCACATCTTTAGGGAGAAATACATCATCTAAAGAAAGAAAAAAGAAAAAGGGTTGAAAATTAAAATGGACAGATACATTTACATTTTTTTAAACAACGGCAACAAAACACACATTGTTATGATTGTAAATACAAACATCTTCACTTACCGATAGCACCGCCGGATTTTTCACTCTTGTTCTTGTTCTTCTTTTTCCCCTTGGATGTCTGCTGCAGCTGCTGCGGCCCATTTGCTGTAACCGTGGGGTGAGCTTTGCTTTCTGCATCCGGCTCGGCTCGACCTCCCCGAGTCTCTGGGTCACCTTTCCCCCTTTGTGCATTCGAGAGGCCACAGTTTGCTCCATTTGCTCCCTGTTTGGATGATCTGCCCTCCTCGACCCTCTTAGGTCCGTTCCTCTGGTTGTCTGCAGTGTGCTGCGGATGTTTGCTCTGGACTTTTGAGACATTCAAAGCCATTTCTTTAGACTCGCTAGGTTTCTGTGGTTCAGTCCCGGCGGCCGCTTTTATCGGTTTGGTTGAATTTTGCTCAAACAGAGATTGCTCCAGTTTTTGCTGCTGCTTTTTATTCTTCTTTGACTTCGCACCACCGTTCCCAACAGCTGCGTTCTTGGGATCAGGCTTGTCCTCCTTCGATTTCGCCGTTGCTAGGGCTGGCACCAGTGGCAAATTGTCAGATCCAGTAGACGGGCATCTTTCTGGAGAGCGAACCCGTATGAGTTTTGAGAGACTGGGGGTTGTGGGCAACCGCTGGATGTCCTTTGACCCAACAATGACTCCCGACGCTGTGGTGGTGTTAGGAGATGATACAGCACTTGTGTCCTCCCATCCATTAACCAAATCGAGGTGGCTTTTAAACGATCCCAGTGAAAGAGGGGCAAGGTCGAGGTCTATCTGCTGCAGGTCCGAGGAACCATTGAGATGGGACAGTAAATGGTTGCCCTCCAACGTGGCTGCCTTCTTTGGGAAGTCATTGACATCCAGATTGAGGTCGTACATGCTAAACGAGGCCCGGATTGAGTCTTTGATGGTGTTCTTAATCTCTTCCAGCCGACTAGTGAGAAAACTGTTGACACGCTCAAGCTCCAGCTGAGGCCAGTCCAGCAGCCGGCTGGCTTCAGAACCATCAGGAATTGGGTCCTCCATGGCCTCAGATGGATCGGAGTGAGGGTCACTGCCTGCAGCACCCATGTTGCCCTGCTGAGCTTTTTCCTGAAACAGATGCGGTACAGACATGAGACCAAGGGCTGATACACATATAAAATGTAATGTTACCAAGTCAATACATATCTCTGATCATTGGTCAGAATTTTTGGGCCTTTAATAAACAACATGGGTCAAAACTGACCCAGCTGAGTTTTTATTTTCTATATCTTTGCAGTGAATGAATTTCAGTATTCAGTATTTCAGGTACTCCCCATTTAACTTCACAAAATCTGAATTTTTCCTCTGATTTCTTTATCCGGAGTTTTAGTATGGCTTATTTCAGACTTACGGTTAAAATTGTCATAAAGAGGCACGAGGAACAGGATGAACAGGCAATTCTTAGTCTTGATCGAAGTCTAAAATATCTGATACTGAGGACCTATTAGAATAATAGACTAGGTCCTCAGCTATGTTTTTACAGAATCAAGCAGGAGTTGTGTGTGCGTCTTGGAATCCAGCTCTCCTAAATGAAGAAAACTCCTTTGATGACTGATTGAAGGAGCCTTCTTCATTAATGCTAAACTTCATAAAGTTCATAAACTCTTCTAAATTAGGAAGGAAGAATAAGCTATAGAAGAATATAGCAAAGGATCACCCGGCCATGCATGCAAGAAATAACACATTAAATGCAGACGGGTCATGTTTGACCCATGTTGTGCACGAGAAGGGGTTTGCAAAGCTTGTGTATCCAAGGGTTGACATAGTCAGAGTAATCTTAATGTTAAATTGAAACATGGGAGCTATTTTTAGCAGTTATGCGTCAATTAATTTACATTATGGAAATTAACAACAGGATTCAGATTGCCTACAGATACACAAGGGACTTACAGGAGACAATGCATGCATGTAGTCCTGTGTAGCTGTTTACTGTTCATTTTCTTAATGTGAAACCAGAGCTGAGGCCCAGTTTGAATAGAGATGCTTGTGTTTAGGCAACGCTTACCACTGCAGAATTTTGCCGTCTTTGGTTAAATCTTACCATAAGTTGTTTCTACAGTTTCATACCTTCTTCTTTTGTTTATGTCGAGCCCGTTTGGCAGCCTTGGCACTGTTCACAGGTTTTGGCTCGGAACTGTTTATGAAGTCTAGCAGCTCGTCCACGTCTCTGTTGTCGATGACCTCAGGCACCAACGGGTCTGAATCTGGACGCTGGGGCACCTCCTCCTTACGTCGGGTCAGACGTGAGCGAAGTTTCTCTCGGATCTCAGCATAGTTTCGGCTCGTTGGTGCAGCTGGAGGCTGTGACAGAAGGATATATTAAAATATTGTTGTTAGAATCTATAAAGGGAACTCTCAACTACGTTGCAAGAAAAGGTTTCTAAGTACCGCATTGTGTCCGAAGAACTCGCAGTAGCAGCAGTCGCAGTACTTTCCGTCCTTCTGGTTGGTGGAAGAGGAGGCGCAGGAGCTCCTCTCAGAGCTGCTGTCTTCATCTTCCCCTTCCTCCAGCTCAGACGGAGGATGACACAGCGTCCCATTAGTCATTTTGTGCCCCTTACACGCCTGGTCCCTACAAATAAGAAAGAATTGACATTATGTTATCAACACCCAGACGCTCTTTGTATTCTGAATCAACACAGAGCCACTTGCTGTCTTTTACATCCACCAGATATCATTCCTCACCTGCAGGCCCCAGCTGACAGATGACCTACATTGGAAGTGGCCACCGTTCCCTGACTGTGTCCATTACAGGGGTGGTTACAGCCTATTAAAGATGTGCCCAGTTTGTTGTGTTGCGTGTTCACAGCGGGAATGTGGGAGTTTTTGCACGGGCTGGGCTTGTGGACAGGTGTTGGGCTGTCCGGACAGGGAGAATTAAGTTTGGCTGTAGGGCCGTGGAGATTCGGTACCAGCGGGGGGAAGGGAGCGTGCGCTGCATGGGCGGCTACACTGTTGCCAGATGACGAGGTAACGTGACCGTGCTGCCCGGAGTTTGGCTTTGGGGGCAGGAGGGAGGAATGCTGGGACGACAGGCCGGTTGGACTGTTGGGGGGTACCGACAAGTCTGTGTGTTGATGGTGGTCACTGGGGTGGAAGGCTTCACCTGGACAATGGAAAATATGAATAAAATGACTAGTTCAAAAAAATTATCTATTCACATATTTTTGGTCTACACAGTTCATCTAATTTGATTTCTTATTTGCACAAGTCTATATAGATTACTAGACATGAGTAGTACTAAATTGCTCCACTTTTCTATTGATAAACAAACGCAACAACAAAGTCTAGTAAACCCTGAGGGACCAATATATGTTTCTAATTATGCTTTCCACTACAGTAATGGTAACCAATTACTCAATAAAATCTACCTGGTGGCGTTGGTCGCCGGCACATGGTCTTGAAGTGCTTAGGAGTGGTTTTACAAAGGTCTGCTGAGGTAGACAGGGGGTTCCCAGCAGACGATCCACTGGAATTCTGGGATGACGGGTGACTGTAGGGACAGACTTTGGTCCCTGATGTTTTCGCAGATTTCCCAGGTGCTTCATGAAGTCCTCTTTTCTCATGAAAGGCTGATCCCAGTGTTAAACCTGGAGATGGAGAAGTTTCAATGGATGTTTTAGGGCACTGATGAAGGTAATGTGATTATGATTACTGATACCAAAACATTGTTCAAGACATTGATAGCAAATTAATTTGTTCATAAAGTGTGGTATAAAACAGTGTTGAGCTTTAGAGGAGCATTACAATTGTTTTTTTCTGGCCATGTCACAAAAATCCCCATGTAGGATAACCCTGAAGGATAAAACTGGTGCTACAATATCTAAATTAACAGATATAAATCACTCATCATTATCAGTAGACACAGCTACAAGTTACAGTAAACTTTAACATTTACCATGATATATATTGAAGTACATAAAGTTCCTAAATTCCCATCAAACTCAAGACAATTAAGAAGAATAGTTGTCCTTTCAGATATATTCTAGCTTGACACATTTTCTAGACACACGTTTCCTAAAAACCTCTAGTTTTGAAGTTGAAGGACAGAAAAATAAGTTATTTGAAAAGAATGTAATGTCATGACCATGTGCTTAGAAAACCGGGCTATCATAATCCATGATAAAATTTAAATCTAACTTGCAATGACTCGATTACAAAACTACACTTGACGCTTAATGCATCTCAATTAGTGGTTTTCAAAGTCATTCTGTTGGTATGACAAAAATCCTAACTGGATAATCACTTATATAACTTACGGAAAAGGATTAGTTCCTATTTTTGTTTCTGAACTATATAGCAGCTTAGGTATGATTTTTCAGCACATGAGAACCATCGTTGAACCCATGTCCCAACTGTGGCTTTCAAATGAATGAGAGCAACAGGAAGTTCGTTTTAAGATCTTCTCTGTTCTCCTCTAGGTGCAGTTTCCTTGTCTGTGCGTTAGAAAAACATATCAAATGGTGAACTTGTTATCGTTGGCTATAATTAACATTTCACAACATTAAAATGTTGCGCCATGTGGCTTGTCATTATATATTTTGAACACTATAATTACTCCTTTGTAGTTTTCAAATATAGCAGTGAAAAGCAAACATTCAATTCCACGGATGTAGGTTTCTATATGAATGCTTAATATTGCAAGAAAAAAAATCCCAATGACAAAATGTATGTGAGAGATGATTGTTTTTAGGGTAGATTTGTCATCAAATTGAAAAGCTGCAACTCAAAGTAGCTAAGAAATGTTAAGTACGGTAGTTTCTGCTACTCCTGGCTTTGTTGGAATTTCATAATAAGATGGAATTAAATAAATGATCAGCTTATCAGAATCAACTATGCATATTTCATAACTGCTGATCAGAGCAATACTATCTGATTTGGTTAGCTCACCTCCATTTTAAATTTGAGTGCACATCATAGTTTTAACAACAATCTCAAAATATCTCTGCAAGTTTGATAATGCTGAGCTCGAAGCACCTCAGGATGCAAAACATCATAAGCTTTTACAAGATGCCTCTTTGTTCCTCTAAAACATCTTAGACCAGCACTTGAACAAAGAAGCCAGAGATGTATCACACATTTATGCTGAGCAAGTACCCTAACAAAGCACTCCTGGAGATCTGGTTCTAAACAACATTTGTGTCCATTTCACTAAACTGAAACTCACAACACAAGCTTGAAATGAATAACTGTCCCCATCATTAAAGATTGTTTGGAGTCGTCCCTCTGATCACAGACCTTGTTGTGAGTGTGAAGAAGTATTGTGGTTGCAGTGTTCCCCTCCATTGGTGTGGGCAGAGTTCCAGAGACCTGACAGTTTGTGGGCTGACAGGAAGGAACTCGGGTCCCAGTCTACAGTACTTTGCTCCGGGTAACCGTTCCCACAGCTCTGGGACTTACAGGAGGAAGAGTGTGACAATGGTACCTGAAGGACAAAAAAACACTGAATTAGTTAATCATCAGGCAATCTACACAAACTTGCATTTTGGCACACATAGGACCAGCACTTTCCATTATGATGGTTACACAACTGCTCCTGGTCCGTCTCCCCTCTCCCCCTATCTCTTCTCTCCCCTCGTTTCTACTCAACTCTCCTCTCTTACCCATTTGTCTCCTCTCACCCCAACCAGCCGAGGCAGACCGTCACCCACATTGAGTCAGGTTCTGCTAGAGGTTTCTTACAGCTAATGAGAGCTTTTCCTCTCCACGGACACCAAAGTGCTTGCTTCTTGTAGAAACTGTTGAATTTCAAGTGCCTTGCGATAAAGTATGATGGGTTTGATTTGGGCATTAAACAAATTAAACTGAATTGAACAAATCATGGTAGCAAAACAAGGGATAGAAAAAAAATTTGGGCAAAATATGATTTAATCTTAAACACCATGGTCACCTGAAACCCCATGATACAGTAAGTGTCCAACATTTGCATTTCATCTTAAGTATTTTTTGTAAAAACATAAAGCAAAGCTATCAACTCTTGTGGCCCTACAAGCTATTCTGAAACAAATTGAATCAAAGGTGGCATTCAGACTGACAGATTTGTAGTTAGAACATGCAAATACATTGCTCTGTATGATGAATAAAGATGAGATTATTCCAGTCGACAGACACAAACAGAGATGAACTAAAATGTCGTAAATAAAGAAGTGGTGCGAAGGACCCTGACGTGACCCAAATCAGTCCCCTTTTATTTACCGGCGTCGGATGCTCTTGGCTGCTCCGCCTCTCCTCTTCCTCCACACTCTTGCAGCAGCTCTGACAGATCCACAGAGGCACCTCTCCCAGCAGGGACTGAGACAGCGAGGGCACCGCGTCTGCAAGCTTACGCCCTGGCGCCTCCCGCAATAAGGCCTGGGAGAGCGCAGGCACAGCGTCAGCCAACTTGGTCCCGTGGCCCCCAGGGAGTCCGTTCGTGGAGCTTGCTCCCCAGTCCTTAAATTCACGGTGACACAGGAGGCAGCAGGTGTGCATGGGCTAGGAGGAGAAAGGGAGGTGGTTAAATACTCTAATAACCAATCAACTTGAGATGTGTGACACCGAATTTTGTAGGTTAATGAACACTAGAGGGAAAAAGTAGGGTCTGTTAGGCCTGATCTCAGAATAGTCTCTAATTTATTTGACAATGCCAACTAAATACAGTAGGGGGAAAAAACTGAATTTTTTTGTGTGTAAATATTCAAACTAATTGAGTTACTTCCCTGTCGCAGGAGCCTTTGGACCAACAGGACCAAAACGTCACATCCCAAGAACAGTTTTGTCACAGATGCAGCGGCCTTATCAACAAGTCTCAGGACCCATCATAGCACTAACTAAATATCCTCGACTGTGACAGTGGTGGAACTCTCTGTGGCCAACAATGGTCATACTGTAAAACATTCAATTTGCATATATCTAACATTGACTCTTTTTTTTTTTTTTTTTTTTAAATAGTGTTTGGCATTTTTATACTGTCTCCTGTTTAAATTTTTTTGTTTATGCACAAAGATCTCGAAAGTTCCCTTCTTTGTATAAACCTACTCGGCAATCAATCCATGACCCTGATTATGTGTGTGTGCATGGACAGTGAAAAGTTGATTAGATGTATGAGCAAGAAGACTGCAAAGACTGATGCAAAACATTATGCAACATAAAATGGGGTCTATCAACTCTGTGTAACTATCAAAATGAAAATTAGCTGCCATTAGTTTGACCTCGATGTACCAAATAAACTGGTGATTTACTGATAGATATTTTCCAGTGTGGATCAGTAGACAAACTTATAATATCGCAATAAATAGATTTCACATAAAGCTCAGCAGGTTTTTCCTAAGTTACTTATTTCTTCAGAAAACGTTACATGGGCTGTTATGACATGTAACACATGTGGTATAAGCTGTAGTAGCCCAGTCCCGCCAGGGGTCAGAGGTCACGTGTAAGGTTAGCTGAGCTCCAGGCTGCAACAGTCCCTCATCTCAACTTCTCCAATGTTACCCACTCGGGTCTGCAGCCACCGACGAGCATCACTAGCATCACAGAAACGACATACTACCGTGCACTGAAACTTCTGACATTAGCTGCTGTCAGCACTGCGACAGCACATTAGCTCACAGAGCAGAATAAACAACACAAACTACGTCTGGGGGGAGCCACCCTCGTTATGAACCCGCAATCTCCTTTAGCTGTCTGGCTAGTAGCTGTTAGCCACCGCCGCCTGACTGGTTCCTGCGGATGGGCTCGAGTGTAGCACATTGCAGCACGCTAGCTGTAGCCCGGCTAGCCTGATGGCTAACGTTAGCTGGGGCGGATGAGGAGTTGTGAACCCTGGAAACCAGACGACCTGTCCGAGGCACAATGTCACCTGTCCGGGCAAAGGGAGGTGGGCTGCAGCGCTAGCCACACTTGCCCTCCGAAAGCCGGCAGGCTGGGTGGGCGATTCTGCTAGCCAAGTTGAGCATGTTATTTATTTATTTACATATCGAACGACGTACACCCCCCACATCGAGCACCACTACTACGTTAGGTCTAAAATAGCCTCCCACCAAGCAGCGTGTGTGTGTGTGTGTACCTTCACCTCTGCAGGAGCTAGCTACACGGAATAAAAGCACAATGGAGGATCCCTGGGTTAGCAGAGTGTTGCTAGCGCAGAGGCTAAGCTAGCCTATTTTCAAACAGAGGCAGCGATTGACTTGCTGCTAGCTACCTGGTTCGCCCTGGTGGTGGCCAGCCGATCCAGCCCAGCATCTCCACCGCCACCGCCAGCTGCATCGCCGGGAGAGACGGGGCTCTTCGGTGCGGTCTGCTCTCCGGGCGCCAGCTCCTTCTGGGCGACCCCTGGCTGCTTGCTTTTCTTCCTGGCCATTGCCGCGATGTTTATGGCGCGCTTTGCCCAAGTTTGCACCAGTTTCGGTGGTTCCGGAGGCACACTTTCGTTTCTTCTCGGACCTCAAAATGTTCTATATCTCCTCCAGTCAAGACAACAGTCAATATGGCGGAGGACTGGCACACTCGGGAGTTCATAGGTTAAAGATACTGCTGGCAAAGAGGCTTCACTCCTAGACGGGGAATCCCACTGCAGTCATGCGCAGACAGTGAAGCCGGATGCCGCCATATTTAGTGAGGTCAAGCCTCTCCTGCCACTTTCCTCTGAATACAGCCTCAGTCTGAAAAATGTAACAGCTCAGTTATTCAAACCCTTTTTCTGCGTGTTACAGTATGTAGTGAAAATTCAATTATATACAATTTGTAATTATTTATCTGTAACAATACTTTCTATAAATTCTGTAATGTAAAACATAATATTATAGATTAATCTAGAATGGTACTCAGAGCCCTTGACTCTGCCAAGGCTCAACAGTCTCCTTAAACTGCACCAGAATTCGCACACACTCATATATATGTATCCCCTAAATCTGCCAGTTTTATTTTTTAATCAAGATCAATTAGCTATTCCTTGAAAACAATGGAAATGTCTACCATAAAACCCTATCTCAGGAAAAATGGAATCCGCGCCCTGATCCAGATCTGCACCAAAGTGTAATGGGTCCTTCCATGACCACATCCTTTCACCAGGTCTCGCAGTAATCCATCCAGTAGTTTTTGCATTACCTTAATGCACATTCAAAACAGCCAACAAACAAATAGACAGTGGTGAAGGCATTACCTCCTTGGCAGAGGTAATGAGAAGGATGAAGGCTGGGATTGAGGTTTAGATGTGTTTTTTTTTACACATCTGTGTCCTGTTTCAACTGTAGGTTACACCGACCTATGGGCCTTACCCTTGAACTCTCAGTTATAAACCCTGAGGTGGGAAATTCTTACGTTTCGGGTTCAACATCAGATAATATGAGTATTTTCAATCAAACCCATCATCTGTGGAGCTCATATACAGAGATTCAACATGAGAAAATTCATTTTACTCCAGTGTTTCAATCAGCTGCAATAGAAATTTATCCTGAATGAAAATGTAAAAATAAAAAAGTTTGAGTTGTAGAAAATAGTAAATGATAGGTTATCCCAGTAATGGCCTCTCATACATTTTTGGAATTTGCAGTTGGTTAAAACTGAGTGTGAACATTCATATACATAGTTACAGGGAATTACTGTTTTTCAACATTTAGCAAATATAAATACAGTAACTGAAATGCTTTTGAAACAAGATGAGACTATATGCAGTCATATCCATTAGCTTACTTTTTAGAGGTCGCACTACAATCATCATTGCTGAGAAATATGATTATGAAAATGATAACATAAAATTAACTTTTATTCAGTGCCAATCCAGGTCAAATTTGAGATTTAACTGCGGCTAAAAGGGAATGTAAAGATAAGAAACATCCATTAAGATTAATAAGATGTAAATAGGCACTATACAAATAAAGAACTATATAGATGAGGGAAATATAAACATAAGGAAATATGTGAAAAAGCTATAATATATGTAATGTAAACAGAATATTTCCAGTGTAAACAGGACTGTGCTTAGAAAATATTTGAATTGAACAGACAAATCAGTGTTGCACTGTTAAAAGAAACGGATGATACAGACATTATGATAAATATGAGTGGATTGTCCTATTAGTGCCGCCAGCCACACCATGACAAATAATTATTCATAGATCAGTGTTTGCACACACATGTTTTTATTTAATTTACAGTATTCGTGCCGGACAAATGTTTCTATGCAGGGGAACTGATCATCTAAGAATGTGTGTTATAAAGAAAGACTGTGCAATATGTGTATCAAATCATTGTTTGTGTACGTGTCCGTGTCATTCTATGCTGGTCTTGATACACACTTCAGAGAAAATATTTTCTACTTTTCTACATATATTTGACAGCCTTACTTAAAAGTTACCTTCGTATTTTGGGATTTTAGATACTGGATGATATAACATGCTTTAAAAACCTATATGGTGTCAATCTCCTCAATGTTTCTCCTCCCTCTCCCTCTCTTGGCAGCAAAATGACAGGCTAGAGGTGGGATCACATCAGATGCATGCAGCGAATCCAGCCAGAGCAACAATCCAAGTCGCAAACAGAACCTGTCCCGTTGGGTGTCGGGTACGGCCTAGGCGAGTTGACTGGCATATGCCGTTCCACTCGACTCCGCTGGATGCACAAAAAGAGAAAAATGAACCTTAACAACTACAACCTCACAACAGTTCCTTATAGCAGCATGATACATACGAAGAGAAGTATAATATCTACTAATTTAGGCAGCATAGTAGGGACATTTGCATCGCAAAGTAGAGGAGGAGAAGAAAGAACAATATAGAGGTAAGAATCAGCCCGATTGTGGACATCATTAATGTTTGTTTTTGTCGACATGACATGATATGCTATCAGTATAGCTGATTTCAGACTCTTTTTATATTTTTTATTATATATTTTTATTGATTTTTATAGCTTACAAAATCTGTATACACTCCAAAACTTCTCGGGGATGCATGACAGTTTGCGTGTGTAATTTGAAATCTCGCCTTGGGCGCCAACATTGCCAGGGCCGGCCCTGGGGCAATTACATAAGCTCGTGTCACTAAATGTCTGAAAAATAAAGGTGCTGTGGAGGGGAGGGGCTGGGGGCTTGACAATGACGTATTACGTCTTTTCTCGGTGCATTCACTAGACACGGAAAATCTAATAATTTAGTTTAATTTATTGATTTATTCGAAAAACACACAATAATCTACATTTATGTAAATTTGACAGCTGGCTAATGTTCAACTACTTCTTCATGGTCTGGAGTTATTGAGAAACACGTTTACTTTGACAGTGTTTATGACTTTGTCCTAGATAGAAAGGGGTCTTTTCCCACTTTGATTCATGATTGGTTATTTTTGTTTACTTGCCGTTTTATACAAAAAGTAGGCTACTGCCATATAAACCCTGGCTGACCAAAGTGTACCACTTTTTCTAGGAGCAAATATTGGCGTGTAAGGGCAATATGAGGAAGATGATATAATATCCGAGTTTATCGGGGGTTCGTGAACGCAGCACCAGTGTCTGGGCTGTGACGATTGTGGACGTAGGACAGACACAGCTTCATCTGCTCCAGGCTGCAGACGACAGAACCGCAGGAAGGTTGTTTACCCCGGTTTACTGCTTATTTACCTCGAAAACAACAACAACAACAATGGAAGACCACATGTGCAACATCCAGGTGCTTCTGCGGGCCGCCGAGTTCCTGGAGAGGAGGGAGAGAGGTATGTTTTTAACCGACAACTGTCAGTGTGCAGGGGGGGAGGAAGTTGGTCAGTGTTGAACAACAAAATGCACAACGGAGACACACAAACTATGCGATCAGAACACACCGCAGGGTCACGACACACCGCAGAGGATCGAGATTGGAGGGAGGTTATTATTTGTGCAGGGACTTTATTAGAAGCGGTCCTCTCCGTTTGACTCAGTGACCCACATATCCGAGGCATCATTGTACTCGAAGGCGCCAATCTGCTCCCGGTTTGAAAAGGAACCCCGAGCGCTCGGAGCACTGAATGAAAGTCCGGCAGAAAATAAACCGAACCCACAAGTTACGTTCACCCGCCTCGTCCCGCAGCCACCGCCTCGGCTTCTTCACTGGACCGAAGAGTGGGTTTTATCAAAGTGAAGGATCGGTGCGTGATGGCGCCAAATCCTAAAACAAACCGCCCGGCGGAAGATGCTGATGACAGCGGCACAAAGTCTTTGTCCTCATCTCACTTCAGTCACTTAAAGCCCGAGGATGAGGATCGTTATAACATAATAATAACAAATCACCGGTCACAACAGGGGAGCTCTTTCATATGAATCATTTAATATCGTTTATATTTAGCACAAGATAAAAAAATAAACCATTATTAGCCCCACAATGGGGTGGGGTTAGCACTGCTACAGCAGCAAACGGTCAAGTCAGAAAACACCAGTAAAAGTAATAATAAGTAAATAATAAGTCAAACGTGTAGAGTTTTTATTCCTTTTTTAATTACATTTTTTATGTTTATGTTTACTTTCTATGTTTGTTTTGACTTGTTTTTTGTGAAGCACTTTGCAACTTTTTTTTATAGACTTGTTATTAGTATTGTTATTTTTTACCTGTGAACAAAATTTTATAAATATGAGTATAATTATAAAAAAGAAAACAAGGGGGGTATTATTCCGTGTTCCAACCAACACTTTGTCCCAGACACACACTTGTGGTCTGTCGTCGTGGGCTAAAAAAAGAGACCACACCTTCGGAGAAGAGTTTATTTCCTAACACAGCTGTGACGGGTTGTGTTTCCCTGAACAGAAGCAGAACATGGGTATGCCTCAGTCCTGCCTCTCAGCCCCGGTGACTCGGATAGGAAGAGCAAACAGAAGAGCAGGAAGATATCTGCTGGTGGCAATAGGTGAATACATGACATAACACAACTGACAGGAGGGTGTGGCTGTTAAGGCCTGACTGTCTGCTTTGATAAAAACGCCCCCTTTCAAACACCAACACTCTGACTGTCACTGCTGAGCAGCACAATGTATTACTCTCAACTAAACCCCCTTGTCTCCTCCTGTCTGTCCCTGCAGGTCGGTTCACAACGAGCTGGAAAAAAACAGGTAACTCGTTTTTTTAAATATATATCCTACCTTCAATGTCAAAGTTATCTTGAAACACCCTGCTGGAACGGACAAACCTCAAAAGTCGCTGATTGTTGTTGTTGTGCTCTGCAGACGAGCTCAGCTGAAGCACTGCCTGGACCAGCTGAAGGAACAAGTCCCCCTGTCGTCCGATGCCGTGAGGAGCACCACCCTCAACCTGCTGAGACGAGCCCAGCTCCACATTAAGGTGCAAACAGAAGCCCTGCACTCTATGCATATGCAGTTTTAGGTGGCTAGGATGTTAACAAACCTTTTAGTGACCATGTTCTCGTGGCCTCGAGGTTCCATCTTCTCTTTGTCTCAAGGTTTGGTCCACAGCTCACTCCTTTCTCTCTCCTCTCCGCCTCCTCCTTTCAGAAGCTGCAGGACCAGGACGAGCGTGCGGAGCAGATGAAGGGTCGCCTGCGCTGGGAGCAGAGGGAGCTGCGGGTGAGGCTGGAGCAGCTGCAGAGGGGCACGGAGAGGATGAGGAACAACAGCCAGGGGTCGACCATGTCGTCCGAGAGGTCGGACTCCGACAGAGGTGGGTCTCCTCTCAGCTTAGTGCGCCGAACAATGCCAAGTCACAGCAGAGAGAGTTTAAAGGATAGTTTACCATTTTTTAAGTCTGTGTGAGTACAATTGTCAAGTGGCGCTAAGGCAGATTTGGATTAATGTAATCATTCTTAAAAATGCACTCTAAATGGCAGTGATGGGGGGAAATCCACAGATCTCATTCAGTGCAAAAAATATTATTTGTATTAAGCTAAGCTTCTTTTGTCTAAATATATAAATCATTAGCAAAATTGAATCAACAGCTTAAGTGTTTTATTCTACACTCCTAAAGAGGCGTGTGTAGTAATAGAACATAATCAATTTAAGTTATTGTTTTAGTCTGCTTTTTCCATATTGTGATTAGGGCCCGACTGGTATGGATTTTTTGAGGCTGACACAGATAGGAAGTAAAAAATGACTGAAACGGATATCAGCTGATATATACCCCAAAAATGACAAAGACATTTATTTGAGTCATTTATTGGCTGACCACTAAGTCAGTGAGGGCTCTAGTTGTGATAGACATCAATATTAAAGATATATTGTTGTAAATGAAAGCTGTTGATGTTGATCATGTGACCCAGCCCTGGTTTTACGTACCACATAACAGGAGGATTTCTTCATATTTCCTTCCGCTGATGATTCGATGTTTTGTCTCGTTACAGAGGACGTGGAAGTTGACGTGGAGAGCATTGTGTTTGACTGTGTGGACCCTGACGGACTGATTACACAGGCTGACGCAGACCACTGTTACTCCAACATGGACAAAGCCTGGCTATGACGGCAGTTAACCTTCTGTCGCTTAACGTGCCGTCACCAGATCGAGGAGGAGAAAACGTGAAAACATTCCAAAAATCAAGCAAATGGAGGCAAGGGATGATGGGAGGAGACGTTACTGTACAGCTGAACACTTTTGTTTTCTTTGTAAAAAGGAGGAGCAACTTTCCCCCTCACATGATGTCAGACTACAAGCTAAACAATAATGTTGGTTGTGAATGAGCTGTGTCCATTTGCACTGAATAGCAGTATAAATCACTGGGCTGGGATGGATGTAACATTGAGCATATGTATATTTTTGGCATCAGCCACTGATGGCCTTTGATTTGATTTTCAAAGCCATGAGTTGTTTGTTACCGACAAGGATTCAAACAGTTTAATCATCTTTTAAAGGGCTTTCCCAAACCCAGATAAGGGCTTTTTATTCAAAACTCTTAACTTATTCTTAACTCCAGTATGTCTGTACTGAATTCTGCCTTAAATCAGATTTGGTCTAGTATTCTATACAGCTTCTCTTTAGCACTAAAACTATATAAGACATGGGTAGCATGCACTTAAACATTAATCTGGGCTATGTTTTGTATTATTGTCCGACTACGTTATGTTCAGTCATTGTATTGTTCTTTTTTCTGTTGCACAAAACGATCACACGTTGCACTTGTTTTTTATCTAAGAAAGGTTGTGGTTATATTCGACAGGAAAAGAGTGGGGAGACATTGACTGGTCATATTTGCACAATGATATCCGGCAGTTAACTCAACCATGCAGAATCTTAATTGGGTGTATTTTTTTTACTACACGACTCTGCGATGAAGTGCGAGACTTCCCTGTGTGAACGAGACACTGTGAGCATTAAGCTGGCTCTGTGCACACACCTAATGACAGTCACTGTTTGATTCACCGCTAATAATAACTGATGTTTCCGTCGTCACGACTGTACACTTCGCTGCTTGTGCATTTGTCTTTTAGAATGTTGATTATGCATGCAACAAGTACACCACTCAGGCAGGTAGTTTCCACTTGTAATGACGACGCAGGTAATGCAGTGTTACAAGTATCTATTCTATTCATTGCTATATATTTAATAATTGAAGGGGCTTTTCTTCCCTTCACTTGTGTATATGCAAGATGCCTTATTAGCTTTTAATAGTATCTATGAATTCATCAGTCTCTCCGCCCAGTAATACTATGTAGCATTTTGTACTGGTGTAACCTTTTTTTTATTTTTATGAATAAATATTTTCTATATTTATGTTGTTTATGGTTATTTCAAGAGTTGTAAAGGTCCTTGCATGATGTCCCCACTCTAAAAGCCTTTTTATAAAAGCGCATTCGATAGGTATATTTAAAAAAGCATGAGGAGTGGGAAAATTAAAAATTAGAGCAGACATGAACTGAATGTTTTCATACTTCAGACACTGATAGCGGAATTATTTCATGTTTGTACAAGGGTCTGTCAAATCTTGAAACTTGTTCAACTGATTATAAGAACAAAATGGAGGAAGAAGGGAGGAATACATACACTCCTGATCAAAATCTTAAGACCCGTTAAAAAATTGCATGAATTTGCATTTTGCACTGTTGAATCTTAGGAAGGTTCTAAGTAGAGTTTCAAAATGCAAAAAGAAGAAATGGGAACAAGAGCCCAAAAGTTGTGAGCAGGCAATTTATTGAAAACAACAATTTAACTGAAGTAGGCTGTTCATCAGCTGATCAAAAGTTTAAGACCACAGCTAAAAAAAAAAAAAAAACCTCCTAAAACAGAAATTAAAGTGTCAAATACTGACTCAGTAATGAGTAGCTCCACCATTATTGTTGATCACTTCAAAAATTCGTTTTGGCATGCTTGATGCAAGTGTTTCCAAAAGGCTAGTGAGAATGTTGCGCCAAGTGGTGAAGATGGCTTCACGAAGGGCATCCACTGTCTGGAACTGAAGTCCATTTTTGTAAACTTCCCTTGCCATCCATCCCCAAATGTTCTCAATTGGATTAAGATCAGGGGAACACGCAGGATGGTCCAAAAGATGTTATTCTCCTGGAAAAAAGTCTTGGTCAGACGGGCATTGTGAATTGGAGTGTTGTCCTGCTGAAAAACCCAGTCGTTACCACACAGACGAGGGCCCTCAGTCATGAGGGATGCCCGCTGCAACATCTCCACATAGCCAGCTGCTGTTTGACGCCCCTGCACAACCTGGAGCTCCATTATTCCATTGAAGGAAAAAGCACCCCAGATCATGATGGCGCCCCCTCCACTGTGCCGCGTAGAAAACATCTCAGGTGGCATCTCCTTGTCATGCCAGTAACGTTGGAAGCCATCAGGACCATCAAGGTTAAATTTTTTCTCGTCAGAGAATAAAACTTTCTTCCACCTTTGAATGTCCCATGTTTGGTGCTCCCTTGCAAAGTCTAAACGGGCAATTTTGTGGCGTTGAAGGAGACGTGGCCACGTTTCTTGTTTTTGAAGCCCTTCCTTCGCAGATGCCGTCTGATGGTTATTGGGCTGCAGTCAGCACCAGTAATGGCCTTAATTTGGGACGAGGATCTTCCCGTGTCTTGACGGACAGCCATTCGGATCCTCCGGCTCACCCCCGTGAGATTTTTTTGGGTCTACCACTTGATTTTTTTGTTCCATAACCCTGAGGATCTTTTAAGAAATGCAAAATGACTGTCTTACTGCGTCCAACCTCAGCAGCGATGGCACGTTGTGAGAGGCCTTGTTTATGCAGTTCAACAATCCTACCACGTTCAAAGACGGTGAACTTTTTTGCCTTTGCCATCAAGAGATCTTCACAGTGTGATTACTTGACAGGAAATGACATGGAATCCAAATTTTTGCACAGATTTGGGCTTTTAAAGGCTGTGGTCTTAAACTTTTGATCAGCTGATGAACAGCCTATTTGAGTTAAATTGTTGTTTTCAATAAATTGCCTGCTCACAACTTTTGGTCTCTTGTTCCCATTTCTTCTTTTTGCATTTTGAAGCTCTACTTAGAACCTTCCTAAGATCCAACAGTGCAATATGCAAATTCATGCAATTTTTAACTGGTCTTAAGATTTTGATCAGGAGTGTATATCAGAGAAGGAACGAACAACTACGTGGAGGTATCAATGGAAGTGTACCAGTTTACTTGGAAAGGTTCGATTTTCTGTTGTTTTATTACAACCTCTCAGAAATCTCATTATGTTAATAATCCCTGTTTGCTGGAGAAACTGGAAACCAATATGCAAACCACCTTCATGCTTTTCTTGGGATTGCCCTGTTAAAGAGTACCGGAGATGGACACAAGGTTCTCCACAAGATATATATTTAAAGTGAGGTGGTCATGGAGAGTAAGACCATATACTTAGGACAAAAACCCCAAATTTCAGAAAAAGCTGAATATTTAAAGTAGGAAGAGTTGGAAAAAGAAAAATGGGGACCTGTATGTCATGAACAGACTGAACGTTTCAGTGGTTAAAACTGGTTTAACTATGTGGGAGGAGTTTGTGACCAACACCTACAATTTACCGGAAAAGCTGAATATTTCAGAAACTACAAGGAGCTGTAAAAGGAAAAATTTAAGAGTTGAACATTTTGATGCTTGTAATTGGTAGTATGAGGTATGTGGGAGTTGCTGATGACCCAAGCCCGAAAATGATAGAATGATAAAAAGAAAAACTACAGTATGAATGTTATTACACATAGATAAGTGTACAAAGTCATTACAACACGCTGGTAACAAATTAACTGTCCTTTTATTGACAAGTGGATATTAAGTTGATACAGTAAGAGCATACTTTTATATTGGTTGTATCATCAGATCTGAGTTGGATGTACAAGGTGTCATTGTTTCCTTTTGTAGACACATTATGAATTGAAAACACTGCTCTCCATGGCAACCAGATCGTACAACGATATCATCAGTGCTATGTTGTGTGTATAAAGCTATGGTTGCCAACAACATGGACATTTCTTCAGTCAATTAATTTCAACCTGGTAAAATGATTAAGATGGGTCGCGGCTGAACGGAACTCAAATAAAACGACAATAACAACTTAAGTAAATCACAAACATTTGCATGAATCAGATATTCAGTGGCGTGTTCTTCTTAGACAAGAGGCTGATAATAATGTGAAACTATTACAATACAACATGATTTTCTTCTAAAGGAAGGCTAAAACGTTAATGGGCACCGAGGTTGAACAAAGGCCTGAGGAACTGTGTCAGGGTTGGCAAAGTGCTATTATCGTTTTATGGCAGCTCTTGCCATGTTGGGCCGTCCCTTTCTACGATCTCTATCTCTGGTAAATACTGAGATGATCTGGTATCATAAAGGAACAGCATGATTCAGCATGGCACGCACGCGGAGGCTGGAACAGGCTCTTGAACCCAGCTCAGGCCTTTTATGGTCCACCCACCATTTTCATTTGGATGCTTCCTCATAGAGGTGTCATACCCAAGACTGGGATCAGCCTGCCCTACCCTGATGCTTGTCTGAACAATGAGAGGGGGGGTAAAGATGAATCTGTCCCAGCGTCAGTATCTACACGACCGGTGATTCAAGTAGATCCTCATACATATTGTTTCTTCTGGGCGTGTGAGGCGAAGTCTTTGGCTTTCTCCTTAGCTGCCAGTGCTGTCTCTCTCGCTCGCTCCGTGGCCGTTTCTGTCAAGGTCCTGGATGGAGTTTCACCTACAGAGGAAATACAATGTTGACTTTAATTTGGCTGATCGATGTATTTATGTTGTTCAGAAATACAGGTGCTACACCCTGATATTCTTCAGCTGTCTGTGTAAGTCTGCTTTCAGAGATGTACAAATCCCCAGGATTTTCTAGAGGGGCTGTTTGTTTAATGTTTCGCATTTGACATATTTTAACATTAAATTCTCTCATAGTAATTATATTATTATGACAAAATGTCATATTATGTTATATTATAATTAATACGATTATTGTTATTATCATTATAAACACTAGTCAAGCTTAAAAATGATAAAGCTGAAATAAACAAAACATGAAATCATAATCTGGGCAGTGGTTTTACTCCTTTCTCTGCCACACCCTTCTTTCCACACACGAAGGACAAAGAGCTCTTGTGTTTAACAGAGTGAACTCGAGAGCAACATAGGCTTCTTCATACTTAAGATTTGACTGACGTGTAACATGTCAACAATCAGTTCATCATGTGCTTTAAATCTGCTGACCTGAATGTTTACAGCTTATCTACCATCAGAGCCCTTGTTTCCCGTTCATAGCTAATTCCAGCCATCAGTGCAATGCAAACATTATGATGGTTACTAGTTACACCACACTCACAATTCATCAGATATACATGTAAATATCAATAGAGATGAATAAGCTAGTAACCGAATGAGAAGTTACCTTGCATTCTGGCCAGTACATATTCAAACCCCTTCATGGTCTTTGTGACACTGGTCTTGAACCTTGCGAGGCCAAATTCCTGGAAAGAGAAGACACAGTCATCAAGACAGAAAATAGCTCTTAGAGAATAATGTGTCAGCAACCTGTAACTCATATCCCATGTTTACTTATGGAACAATAAATGAATCACTCAGAATACTGAGCTGTTGCATTTTAACACAGAATATAACAGATTATAAATGACAGATTGGTGGGTGAGTGTTCATGTCAGAGTCCAGTGTTCTGTGTCGTTACGGAGTGCCGAGCTCCACTTCACTCTACTGACCTGAATAGCTCTAGAGAGCCCATAGACATTGGAGGAGATCCAAGCTTCTCTCTTCAACTCTGTCCAGCTGCTGTTGTCAGGGTTAATTCCATACTCGCAGCGCTCTTCCACAGACTGGGGCGAGGGCAAAGAACAAGGGAAACGTTAGGCTGTGTTGCGACGCTATGCGCATATAGATTCAAGCACCAGCTTACCATGAGGCGAGCGTGGCTGAGGTTCCATGTGAGTGTCGTCATGGTCTTTTTTTGAGGGTCCAAGACAGAGTCCTCGATGATGTAGGCATGGCTGGCCATGTGCTTTGGAAGGTACCGCTCCATCCAGCGAGGCGCTCGACTGACTTTGGTCAACAGACGTCTGGAAATCAGGCAGTTGGATGGAGTAACCTCCCTGAATATGATGTCTTCAGTCAAAACATGGTTACTGCGGGAGAGAAGGAAATGGTATGGATTAAGGCAATACTCTATGTAAGGCTGCAACCAACGATTATTTTTATTCTATATTCTTTTGTCAATCACTAAATGAAATGGTTCATTGTTCAGTTTTCACTGACAGAAAAAAGCCTTAACAACAAAGATATTTCATTTTAAATAACCAAAAAACAAACAAAGGCCCGTCTCATTAAGACACTGACATTATGTTGATTAACTAGACAATAGAGCTGCAACTAACCTTTATTTTCATTAACTACTTAGTATTATGATTATTCACTTAATCATCTTAACAGTTTGGTCAAGAAATGTTAGAAATCACCACATTTCCCCAATCCGATTTGACTCGAATTGTTTTGTTAAATGAGCAATAAAAAACTGAAAGATAATATCACATATGTGTCCAGCTATCATATTAGTAGGACACTAAACATGTACCAGTGAGTTTCCTGAACTTTATATTTTCACTGGGTATGGGTCCTCTCAACGAAGGTCGCCTTGTTATTTTACAGTAGCCCAGACTGGACAAACTAAACACCTTCCGAGTTTTAATGACAACTGAACTCTACCACAGGTTCTCTTTCATGTTTGGAAGGGGAGGGAGAGGGGAGGGGTATTAAGCTGCAACTTCACCACTAGATGTCACTACATTCTACCCACTGTACCTTTAACTCCATCATTAATGGATACTTTTCTCTGTAACAGTGTCACATAATCAGTTCATAGGTTTAAAGATCAGCGTGTAGAATTTAGAGACATCTAGTGGTGAAGTTGCTTGTTACAGCTGAACACCCCTCACGTACCTTCCGTTGTCATACAAACTCAAAAGGTTTTAAGCTTGTCCAGTTTGGGCTACTGTAAAAAAAATCAAGGCAGCCTCTGCAGAGAAGACCCGCTCCAGATTTAAATATAAAGTATTTAAATCAAGATTCAAAACTTAGCATTTACACAACAATTATACATCAGTAGTGGGCAATGAAAGGTTTTCACAGGCATTTCTAGCCATGCTCAAGAATATAAAGGGCCTAAAGGAATAGAAAACAACAATTCGTGCATGTTACATGATCATACATTACAAACATCACTGGGATTATTTTCATATTTAATATCTGCCAATAGATACCTTTCACCTAAATTGTACACATGGAACCTTTAAGTGTGTGACAACTACAAAAAAAGCTCTTGACTATTAAATCTAATAAAATGAATATTAACATCTGAACCACAGTGGTATTAGCTACTGTATAGCGTAGAGTTGAAATAAGTGAGTCCACCATTTTGAGTAAAAATCCCAACACTTTCCCCAGCACATCGAACACACACACCTGTAGGGGTTGGGATACCGCTGCCAGAAAGCGATACACACTTGGTCCCAGCTACTTTGGAGCAAACCGGCGCAGCTGAAGTATTTCACCATGGTTCCCACTGTTTATTCTGGCAGCAGCAGCAGCAGCAGCCTGTGTCAATACAGAGCAAACACGACAGGTCATCAGTTTACTACGTTACTCCAGCCAGCTCGTAGCCTGAGTAGACTAAATGGGACCACACGGAAAAGTGCCAATGACTGAATGAATGCGCAGACACAGGTAGAATGAGCGAAAGCCACCGACACACACTTTCAGGAACTTTCCAGCTAACAGCTACTCGACAGCAGAACGCGTTAACAACACCAGGCTGAGTTCACTGGCGTGGCTTGGATCAGCCTGTGTTCCGACATCACGACCACACGAACAAAATAAACTCACATATAAAGAGGTTACGTCAGCTATAACGGCGCTGTCCCATCTGTCACGTCCGCACCGCTGAGCTCCCTCGTTAGCATGAGCTAGCCTAGCACGAAATATGGATTAGAAGCTAGGACCCGGAAGTTCCCCTTCGCCTCGGCATTCAACGGCATCGAACCTCGGACGGCGGAGATGGCGTTTACCAGTGTGGGGACATGGACATTCAGGAGATACGTGTCAGCATGTCTCGCTGCTGCTGTCGGGACGAACTTCGCCGCGCGGCCCGGAAACAAGTCCCGTCACACACACCGAGGCTCGATCCAGAGGGAAGGTCACGCTCCACGACACATCCGGCATCGGGTGCAGCTCTGAGGTTCAGTCCCAACACTGGGGGGCGCCACACGACTGTGTAAATGCCCCACAGACTCCAACAAAGCGGCTGTTATTCAAAGAGGACACTTCATACACTTTGGATCAAATGTCCTTTAATGCAGAACACAAATAATGACTATGTCTGTGAGGCTCCATTAAAAACAACATCAACCAGAAAACCTAATACTTCACTTTAACTCATTAGCATAATCATCTGCCCTCGCCTTGCTATTTTTGTGCATGCACCCCTTAAGCCCACTGTTGAGAGAACAGATGGATCATTTATTCTGCACAGCTAAAATCAGCCCGGAAACTATCTCTTGTCTGCAGCGACAATCTTCACCCATGAGGCGTAACGCCTAATGGGTCCAAACTTAATGTTGTGGTCTGCTGGTATGGTCCCGATAAAAGGCTTGCAGCTTCTATTATAATCCACAGCAAACAGGGGAATATAGGCTAAGCCATGAAATCAATAATGTGGGTGTCGAAAAGAGACCAGCAATGTAATATTTTTCTATTTATTTTCTCTGCTTAAAAATGAATCACACTGCGCATGCAGGCAACATTTGTCTGCTTCACTAAATGCTTTATTGGATGTTGGGTGAAAGTGTATGTGCAGGAATTAGTTTCACTTCCCCTCTGTGTCAAAAAAAACAAACTATAATTGGTTCTATTTACACAATCTATAGGATTTTCCAGCAGTCACATTCTTTTTCACTCAACAACAAGAATTCTGCCTAAAATGGTGACTTTGTGTTTTAATTAAAAATACAATTTCCATGTACCTTTATTATGTAATTTCAATGTAAAGGGTCACAATTAATGACTTTTTTTCCCATCATGTTGAGTTAGAGTAAATAAACCACATCACTTGAGAGTGAAAAGTGTGAAAAGTGAAAGTTAAAGCGGGTTTAATGTATAAATTTGAGTTTAACTTGATTTAATTAAATCACTCTTTTCACAGAAACTTAACATGATACAAAAAACTTCAGTAAATACAACGCTTTAGATTGAGCCTAAAAAGTTACATGGAAATTTAATATGTAATTGAAATACATAAAATAACTGTTCTGCATAATTACTTTTTTAGTGTATATTACCTTCAGTGTGCAGGCTACATGCACTGCAGCACATGCACTAACTCCCCCATTAGTTTAGAGTAGTGTAAGTATCAGGCTGAAAGTGGTTCACACATTTTGTCAAATACCATAAAGCCACAATCTGACTTCATTTGAAGCCAATGTCTGTTTATTTCACATAGAGGCACGGAACAGAGCTTCACCTGAACGTCAAATGAATGGTCAGGTTTTCCTCATTCACAGACCACCAACAAAGGACACTTTATCAGTGAAATAAAAAAAAAAAAAACGGTTTTCACTTCACTTCTTCTTCCAAGTCCCCTCTCTTTTTTTTTTACATACCCTCAAAGCAGCCGCCTCACTCACTATTAAATACATCAAGAACTTGTTGCTCTCGGTTCAGCGGCTTCCAATCCCATTCATCTGGACCCAGACCCCCGCTGGTCCGTCTGATCAGGAGCAGCTGGATGTAAACACAATTAACTTCCTGATTGGCGAGAAAAATCTGCAGTGGCAGCGACTGGTAACTTGGATGAGGATTAAATATTACACAGCGGTTAATCCAAAATGCAGCAGTTGGATTCATTAATTAGAAAAACAGTCATATAAATGTTTTGAGCAGCCGACAAAAAAAAAAGGGAAGTGTGAAAAATGAAACTTGTTCTCACAGTGGACATCTTCCCTTCAGTGAGTGTGAACACATCAATAGCCTCAGTTAAGGCAAAGCAGCTGAGCATAATAAATTGGACACGAGAAACGGACAGAACACATTATACATTGCACCAAGTTACTTAACACCTTAGCAAACATCTTCCACATATATTTGAACAGGTTCAACAAATGTATTTTCACAAGTACCATTCACAAAGTCAACAAGAGCCTTACATAACGCCATTTAGATACAAAGCTTTGAGCCCTCTCCAGTGACAAACATAGATTAATTCAAGTCAAAAAGCTACTTCTGAACCACATGCGCCACAAAGCAGAGGTGTGTTCAGAGTGTTCAATCTTATCCATCAGGCTTTTAAAAAAAAAAAGTTACGTTAATCTCATACAGCGGTGGGAGGGTGCCCGCCGTTACGACCGTTCAGAGTCTGGCCTCGTATGGAGCGGGTCCGTAATGAGGCCTCGGGGTGGAAAGAATCTGGCTTATCCTCACAGCGGAAGACCATGAGGAAGCCGTTCCGGTAGTTTTTATTCATCCACCCGTACAGGAGAGGGTTGGTAAAAGTCGAACACATCGCCACGATATGGAACACCGTGTATATCAATTTGTACTCCTTAAACCGCAGTGCCAGGTCCAGATCGCTGGCCAGCTGGAACACGTGGAACGGCAACCAGCAGAAAGCAAACACCACCACTACAAGCGCCAACATCTTGGTGGTCTTTTTGCGGCGGTTGATGCTGTCTTTGCGGGTGGATGGGCTGATGTGATTCTTCAGCTTGACCCAGATGCAGATGTATGCGTAGCTAATGATGGCTAAAGGAATAATGAACTGCAGGAGCAGCATTGAGAGGCTGTAGATGACTCCGCCCTTGCTGGTCTCGTGGGGCCACTTCTCCGAGCAGACGGTGATGTGCAGGTTGATGGAAGGTATCTCTTCTCTGCGGTACTCCCTGAAGATGGCCAAGGGCGCCGCCAGGACGGCTGACGTAGTCCAGGTGATCCCCATGATGAGGAAGCTGGAGTGCCAGGTGAGGCGTCGGCCGAGGTGGAAAACGATACAGCGGTAACGCTCCAGGGCGATGACGGTCATCGTAAGGATGGACACGTGCACGCTCAGGGCCTGGGCAAAGGGCACCATGTGGCACAGCACGGCCCCAAACTTCCAGTCGTCTAACAGAGTGTAGACCAGAGTGAAGGGCAAGCACAGAGTGTCCACTAACAGGTCGGCCAGGGCCAGGTTGGCGATGAAGAAGTTGGTCACAGTTCGCATGGTCCTGTAGCGAATGATCATGTAGATGACGAGAGCGTTGCCCAGCAGCCCCAGCAGAATGATGAGGGAGTACGCCATGATCAACGGGATCTGAACCCCAGGGTGCTTGGTGATGTCAGTTTGGAAACCAGGTGTGTGCAAACCCATGCTGTCGTTAAACAGAATCAAGGCGTCGCTCTCACCAGCCTCCCCTTCGTCCTCTGTGTTGTTGGATGAGTCTTGGGGACTCATTTTGATGCCGGATCGAGGCCGTGCTGGCTCCTGAAGAGAAAAAGCACATGTAATAAAATCACTGTTTTGAGGCAGGCCAAGAAGAATATTGTTCATACAAGAAAGGGTCGTAATTCCGGAAAAATACTAAAAGTTCGAAGCTGTTTGTTAATTATTATTAATTATCTATACCACTTGTCCTTTTTGAGGGACAAGCGGGGGGATCTCGGCCAAACTGAACCCTTATTTTCACCTACTCTCTCGAATTTCCAACCCCCCTGATCTGCATTGTCATGTCACTGCCATCTGTCGCTTGTCTTCCCCAGAAGGGTAATACACGTGCTTCATGATCAGCCCACATTTAAATATGTATCAAAAGCAACCAGTCAGAGTTATGAGTGCAGTTCATGGCATTTGGGACACGATCTATCACTGGCCTCCCATTGCCAAAGATTAACAACTGTGATTGCACAAATACTTTACTAGACACTGGGGCTCACTGGGGGTTGACCTCTGCTCAGGGTTATTATTTAATGTTCGTCCTTTTGTTACAATGCCCTACATCACACAAAACTAACTGGACAATATTAGAATAGGACCTATATTGTTTATTTTCAAGGTCTTTTTCTCCCCACAAGCACTCAATCAGCACTAATGAAACCAGACTAAACAGAAGTGATACACCATTATTTCATTATTCTCCTCATATCCTTTGGAAAGAGCACTTTGCATTGTAAAGGACACACTGTTATTAAAGTCATGTAGTAATTAACTTGAGAGCAATGACACAGAGCTGTTAGGAAGATAAGAGAGTTCCCTGTTGAAACCTATTACAACAATAGCACAAAATGGCATTACGCAAGAAATGAAAAAAATGAAATACCCATCTCAGTTAGATGATGATCAATAGAAAACCAGCTTTTGCTCTATACACTGGTTCCAGACCATCCTGAAAAGACCAACTGTATTTCTAACCTTGAGCTATTCAAATTAAAAGAGCACTGCCTGGGGCTGAGGTACAGTGCATGCATTCATTTGGCGACTGCGAGCAGCGTTCCCAAGAAATATGAACAACCTGTGCCATAACAATAGCTAAAGGGAAATGATGGAGGAAGAAGAGTGTTTGGGGGGAGTGAGTCAGTTCAAAGCGTCATCATTAGAGCTGCAGACTGCTCACACACTCACTCTGCATTTCAGAAATGGAAATCGTGAGGTGAGCCTAATTTCTGACAGAGAGAGAGAGAGAGAGAGAGAGAGAGACCTGCGCCGGCCCATGTTACACAACAAAGTCTATTTTTAAAAAAGTAATTTTTTTAGCCATTCATTCTCTTGTCTCTCCTGTCAATTTACCTGTGCGCCTGGCTGAGAGCTCCGGCTGAATACAGAGAGAGCGTCTAGTCATGCATACAAAAACTTAATGTCAAAGTTGACCTTTGAATAACTGTTAAGATTCTAATGGAGCAGATGAATGCTAATTGCATTAATTGATATTAGACTCAGCAAATGGCTTTTCAACAAATGCAGATTCTAGTTTGATGTTAAAGGTGGACGAGTTAGAGGAATGTCAAACAGGACACTGTCGTAGTTTCTTTGAGTGCCTATGGCCCTTAATCCAATTTGGACCTTTTTCGGCTAACACCCATGTCCAACTGATTTGACCCAATCAGGAGAACATTTAGGTGGTTATTGCTTTGGTGACAGACACACTTTGTCGCTCTGTGTCTGTTCCTGTATACAGTTTCTCTGCAGATCACTGAACAGACTGCACTTTACTTACTGCAATTGCTTTTTAAAAAATGTGTAATGATGAAAGATAATGGAATTTTTTTTTGAATTTTTCTATTCAATTTGGAGTAAATGCTATTTTGTCGCATGATTGTGTTGCATTATTGTCTTATATGCACCAGTAAGTGGATTCAGGCAACAAACAGTCGAGGCTACAAGTGTGTATGTGTGTGTGTGGTGTGTGTGGTGTATATGTGTATGTGTATACAGTATGTGTGTGGTATATGTGTATGTGTATTGTATTCGTGTATGTGTGTATATATGGCACATTTGTGTGTATGTGTGGAGTATATGTGTGTGTATTATTTGAATTTGTGGTTTATGTGTATATGTGGTGTATTGATATATGTGGTGGATAAGTGTGTGTGTTGAGCGTGTGTGTTTGTGTGTGGATTATAAGTGCGTGTGTGGTGTATATATGCATAAATGTGATTGTGTGTGTGTAGTGTATATATGCCTATATGTAATTGTGTGTTTGCGTTGTTTATATGTTTAATGTGTCTCTTTAGATGCGTTTCTTAATAAATTAAAAACATAAATTCAGGCTTTGGGTTCCTTGGGATTTAAGTACACAACATTAAATGTTCAGGTGTGCGACATAAAGCAGAGGAAGGTAACAAGGACACACACACACACACACACACAAACACACACACACACATACACACACACACACACACACACACCAACAAACAGACGCACCAGGAGCTTTGAAATGACATGCAGTATAAGTCAGGAACCCTGAAAAACGAGGTCATACAAACTATTATTGCACTGCCAATAAAGTAAAAAAACATGTATTTTTTAATATGCCTGTAACCCTCCTGTCTCCAGAGCACGCGCAGCCACGCACGGACCTGCTGCATGGATTTATCAGCCGACTGCAGGCGACACGGGCACTTTACAAAGCATCAGTAATTTGTCAAAGCGCCGGTTCCTCTGATCAGAGATGGTAATCCTACACTTGAGGCGGGCTTGTGTCACATGAGGAATCCACCTGCTGGAGCCGAAAGAAGCTGAAACCGGATTCTAATCAGCTCCACGCTCCGTCGTCAGATTATGATGAGGCGCCTCATTCCCAATCAAACGCGCATTGATGCTTCGTTCGTGCGTAATTTGTCGCCATTTGTTTAACTCACTGTAAAGTGCGCATTCAAATATCTCCACTTGAGCCCTCAGAGCGTATTCAACCGAGCAAACCAAGCCAACACTCTGCTGTGGCAAATAATGTGCTCCATGCTCCTTTTCAAATGGTTTTTACCTCGTATCCAAATTACGCACATGTAGTTTCAGTAACTACAGGTTGAACTGTCACAGAGGAACAGAGACATGAATACCTTTTAGCATTGCTGTCCCCAAACTAGTCTCGCAACATGCATTTAAAGTCTAAATCCACATATAAATGGACTCACCTTTTCCCCACTATTTCTCCTCTTGCATGCGCGTCTTCACTCGAGACTGTTGAGAGACATTGAGGGGGGGAAATCCCGAAGCTCCTCCCAAGCTGTGGCAGCACACAGTGTGCATCTTGTGGCTCGACCGTGCGTTCTTGAGAGGCTGCAGGTCTGAACGACTCAGACTCAGTGCGAGTCTGTGAGCGTCCACATCTCCCAGCGCCAGGCAGGGACTGTCGCTTGGAGATGTGCGCAATGGATGCGCTCCAAGGATCCACATTTTTTATGCATGTGCGTTGTTTCAATTCCACTCCATTACTCAGCAAAGAAAACACATGAAACGCAATTTCAGAATTCTCAACACGTCATTAGGTTTATTACATTTTATAATTTAAAATGTGTTTATCATACACTGTACTTCCTGTACGGCTTCCGTGCTATTTCTCCCTTCTTCCTTATGAGAACAACTGTACATGAACTTTGGAGCAATCATGGGTCGTAAACAAACCCATCATCATATTGCTTTATTCCAGGCTCCATCATGTCACTGTCTCTACTGATCTAATTTCTGCAATCAGATAAAAGTGGGCTGGCACAGCACTGTGCTGCATGTGACACGATTTCACAAGCAATTGTTGGTTAACACACAAAACCTGCTGTCAGATTTAGCTGATATGCCTCCAAGACAATGGGCACACAAATCCCTCTCAAGCTCATTTTTGTGAGCTCCCATGACTTCCTAAAAGAGATTAAAGTTCCTGCTGAATGCATATTGTTATTTTTAGTTGGAGCAATAGACACATGCAAAAGCATTTTTTAGTGCCAAGAGGATGAAAGAAGAATTGTTGTTGAATTGTATGGATTTCAATAAAACATTTTAGTATTCAGAGATTGTCTTTTACACAAATGATTGTATTTCTTATTCTTTAAACAAATGAGGTTTGACTGTTGACCAGTAGCGGAGCTAGGCAATTTTCAGTGGAGTGGCCTGGAGGAACCTGCATAAAAATCACTATTACATGAACATAAAAATGCGTTTGAGTAGAACATACAGGGCTATATAAAGGCAAAGCTTATACTATACATATGTACAAATGTAGTACAATATACAGACTATCTTCTCACTAACAGATTATTCATCATTCTATTTGTATATTCATACTTGCCTGGCTTGAGCCATTTTTCTTCTCATAATATGGAAATGCTTGGAGCAACTGGAGTCTCACAGCTGTTTTTGTATGATGATAAAGCTGTGTTTATGTACGTCTGCAGTGTATAGCCTTAACAGTGAAGGACATTTCCTATGCTTAAAATTAATATAAAACTCTACCCAACTTGAAAAGTTTACCTTGAATCAAATTGGATCTAGAGTGAAGGAGCAGATTCACACACCTGCAGCTCCCATGACTCTGTTTGAAATAAGTTCTCCTTATCAGACCTGTGGCACAGAGACAAAGTAGGAATGCCAATAAAGAATTAAGGAAAGGACCTGAAAACAGATGCCACCTGAAAGTAGACATAAATAAAGGAGCTTTTGCCGATATGAAAACCATTCCAACCTTCTACAAAGATGTATTTTGGTTTTGATCAAGCCTTGTTTCTATATTTCCCTGGAGCTGTTGAGAGTCGGCTCTCATCGTCCCAGCTGAGATTTATTGTTGAAGGAGCAGCACTGTACGAGATCCTCCAATTCTCTTTGTGGTATTCTATTTTATAATGATTGGTGATTGACTGAACAGCAGAGAAAAAACTTATTGATCAGGGCAGGCTGTCCTTTAGCCTAAATTTATTCTTTCAATCATCCTCCCACATGGGTCACATGGGTCAAGGTTGTCAGATCGCATGCATTACCGATATAGGATTTCTCTCCTTGCCACAAACTTGCAAATCTCCAGCAGGTCTCGACAGCACAGTATCAGTAGACCTGGGCTCATATCTGCATGCACCTATATACAGTGAGCTCTGACTCCCCTCCATATGGCTGGAGATCGTGTTTGTAAAGTCCACTGTTCTCAATCTGTTCACTGCCTCAGTCCATATCCTCTGAGAGCACTGGAGCCACTGATCCTAATACATATACATGATCAGAGACGGTATGTTTACACAGGGGTTGTTGTGCCGGTCTCTCATGAGCTGTGTGAATTATGGAACTAGGGAGAGGTGACTGCACAAACTCACATATCCCAATGACAAGTCCGCTATCTACCTTTTGCTCTCAGTGTTCCTCAGATGAGCAGAGAGGTAGAGACTGCGGCTTATTCAAAGACTTTAACCATTGAAAACTTTGAGTTGAAAGGAAGGAGCGTCTGTGAAGTCTGCAAATTGGATTCTGTTGCTTGTGATGCTCCAATTATACCTCCCGCTGGGCTTTTCTTTTAGTCCATGCAGGTCAAGGTATCTGGGAAAGTAACAATTGATCTAGGGCCTGATCCTCCGCCTCTCATCGAGTCTCTGAGGTCCATTTATGTGTACATATAAACAGGAGTCCAACTGAATGAACTGAATGTTAAATAGCTTTCCTGGTGTGCTTAAGAGTGCTAAAATGGGGGGTTCTAAAAACGTTTAAATTAGATAGTTTAAATACTCAATTCTTCATTGAAGTACCTGGCCCCTTTATCAACTTAAAAAAAATGTACTCGTCACAGAGAATAGAATAACAAAGAATAAATGATTAAATAAATAATGTTGCAGAATTTGTTACAATTAACAGTGTGTTTGTAAGATGGGAACCTCGAGGTCTAATGAAAGACAATATCTCAGCAGCATGATTGGAAATGTAGTTTCCAGTCTTTTCAGGGTCTGAGACTTAAAGTGATCTGTTAAATATTAACCAACTGTATCGAAGTGGAGTACTGGCAGTCACAATATCCTGGCTGCTGGGCTGCTTGTGTTAAGACGTAATTAAGTGAATTGAAAAATGCTCAATCACGAGGCTATTGAGGTTGCTTTGCAGAATTGCAATATTGAGATGTGATGCAGTATATGTTTTTCAATGCTGCACCTTCCCAAAATGAAACGGAAGATGACTAATTTGACGAAGACAAAGTTTCTGCATCATTCTCTCTTGTTCATGTTCACAAACAAGCACATGAGAGTGAAACCTGGATTTACTGTGTGTCATCATGAAAGATTTCATGAAAAAGAAAAATGCAACGGACTTAACTCAACTTTGCAGCAGCATATGGTTGAGAAAAAAAGCTGTAGTTGTTTTAATTTAACTTTTTAATGATGTATTTGATTTATTTATGATTTCTTTCTTAGTCTCGTTTTCTTTCTTTCTCTCTTATGTCTTACAATCTTCTAGTTTCATATCTGCCTTTTATTATTATTGTTGCTTATCATTTATATATATAGACGCACCTGTTATTTTGTTTTATTTATACAAATTCAATATATGTATTATACAGTATCTGATTTAAGGGCCATATTCTTTGCTGGTTTGAAAATTGTTCAATAAGAATAAGAATAAGAATAATAAAACGTTTTTTCATCATCCTGAAAAGACAAATGTAATGGACATAACTCAACTTTATAGCAGAATATATTTCAGAAAAAAAGCCCTAGTATTAATGATAAAATAAAATAATTTAACTTTCTTACTGTTGTTCAAATTATTATGTTTATTATTAATTATACAGTTTCTTATTAGAGTTTGGTAAGGTTTTGAAAATGCTAGATAATAATAACAATAATACAAATAAAATCATCGCACTTCCTGCTCTTTGCTGTGAGACGTATTGACCAATCAGGGGAGCGGGCTGTATTGGACGCATGCGCACTGCGTGTGTACGTCCTGTTCTTTCCCAGCAGTCCAGAGGAGCAGAGTCCAGCTCAGAGAGACGTTTCTCCAAACTACTGACGAAACGTGAGTTTATTAAAGCGTTAACTTATCGCTGAATGTCGTCACAGTGTTAATATTGTACTTTGGCTTGCTAACAGTTTTCGAAAAGGTTGTTTACGGGCTGTCGTACGTCGCTAAACGCAAACAACGTCATACCAAACAAACCAACTCCTGTCCAAACAGAGCGACCTCACACAGTCCCGTGACGGATCACCTGCTTCTTAACTGTGGGTTGCACTTGACTTGTGTTCAGGTGGAGAGCTCTTGTTGTTGTTGTTATTTATGTTGTTTTGTGTGTGTCGTGTTTCAGAGGTGAGGTCTGCTCTGTAGGATCCAGAAGTTTTTCCACGTCAAATGTGAACTCTGTATTGATTTCATTTCATTTCAGCTAATCCAAAGTAGTTGTACCCCCCCCCCCCTTCCTTCCCCTTTAACCGTGTGTTCCTCTCCTCTTCCTTCTCCTCCATGCTTTTACTTTCATTTCCTCAGTGTGGACTCACTGCAGAGGGAAGGAGCCCTCATCATGGCCACTGCTGCTGTGTCCCCTGCTGTTCCTCCATCCGCTAAAAACAGCCTGAGAGAGGATCTGACCTGCGCCATATGCTGCGACTTGTTCCGCGACCCGGTCATGTTGGACTGCATGCACCACTTCTGCAGACCCTGCATCTCCAGGTACTGGAGAGGAACCCAGGGGCCCGTGACCTGCCCGCAGTGCCGCAAGGTGTTCACCTGCAGGCAGTTTCAGACCAACTACCTGGTCACCGCCATGGTGGAGAAGGTCAGGGCCACCACCTCGCAAACGTACATCCAGAACCTGGAGGTGAGTTCGCCCCTCTGAGTCTACATAGAGTAACCATCATCCTGTTGGCTTCCTTCCACCGTTTTATTCTTGGTCATCTGGGGAGTGGTAATCTTAAACAAATAACTTCCAGAGTTAATACATTATTTATCAATAAGCGTTCTGTAACCTTTGAGTTGTGTACGTTTTGAATACAGTGTTCTAGTTTTCTATTCAAATCAACATCTGTGTTTATTTCCCTTATCTTAAAACATATCTCGCTTGAATTGCTCGGGACAAAGTTCCCTCGACACTCACTTTATATTACTTTGTATGACAGGATATGTGGCAAAACAAAACACAATTATAATGTTAAATTATTGACATCTGTCCAGGATCTGAAAATACCATTTCATGAATGTTTGCCAGTTTGATCGTCTTATTTCTGATGACAGATGAGTTGTGTCTAGGGTTGCAAAATTCCGAGAATATTCAAAGTTGGAAACTTTCCATGGGAATTAACGGGAATATATGGGAATTAACGGGAATAATAGAGATAGTGCACGTTGAATTGTTCTGTAGAATAAGATGAGAAAAAAGTTTGTAAAAAAACACTTTTACATTGTTGGCCAAACAATTGGAACCGTCTGTAAAAATATTTAAAAATTGTTGGATAAATGAACATAAATAGGCTAGATGAACAGATGAACAATCCTCAATCAGCATGCTAATATATTTCCCCCAGTAATATCATAGAAACTTACCTGACTATTCCTGCACACTACAGCAGGCCTCAATAGCCCTGCTGTAGTGTGCAGGATGTTGGGAATTATATTTGCATGTGATGGAAGAATGCACAGTGGAGGGTTGAAATTCAACGTGCAGCGTGTGCTGCATTCCATACAACTTTAAAATAGAGTTTTGAATGAACTTTTTATTGATCAGTGTTTAATTTGCGGTTTTTTTTTTCTTTCAAAATTCCCAAAATTCCCGAGCTTAAATTCCCATGGAAAGTTTCCGGAAATTTACTGAAAATTTTCCGCCCCTTTGCAACCTCAGTTGTGTCATTTTTTGCCTTTGCCATACTCTTCACTACGGCCTCGTCATCACTGTGGACAACCTCTGTTATCGCCTAATCCCCATCTCACACAGAACTTTCTTTTGGCAGGTGCTTCGTCCTCCTTTTCCTCAGTGGGTTTTTATTTGTTTTAAAATTCGGTCTACTCCTTGTAGATTTTGCCATATCTCCCTAAATTTGCCCCTACCCTTGATTAGCTATTGTTCCCTGTTTGGTTATGGTTTTTGGTTGTGATCAGATGTTTGCAAATGCTCTGACAAACAAGACCAGGTCAAAACCTAGCACATGGCTGGACCATATAGTACATGTTATGGTACAGTAACACAATAAGTAACATATTAATGACGTAATTGCATCATATAGCCCTTTTTCTGTTTGCACTTCGGCTCATTAAACAGACTTCTTAAGAGGGGGGCTGGTACAATGCGTTGAATGTGCGTTTCAACTTATTCAGACATTTTCAATCACACATAGCTCATCCAGGTAATATTTAGAAAAGTTCAGGATTGTAGTGCTTGTCTGTTCGCAGCTTTTTGTTCTGCGTGCAAACCCCCATCTGGTTACAAACTGCTCCACCTCTCTGACTCACTGAGTCAACTCCAAATGCAAAAAACACATCAGCAAGCTTGTGAACTTAACACAAGAGTTGATTGATGAAATGACTTGTTATGTGCAGGTTGATGAACAAAAAAACAATAACCAAAATAAATAAAATTTGAATTAGTAATAAACTCACTGTTTGGGGTCCTGCACTGAGAAACCGGCCCTAACAAGTTGGAGCTGCTGGTTGTAGCAGCATAGTCAGCGATGCAGTGCTGTGTTTCCCTAAATTGCCTAGATTGTCTTGCGATAATCTATTTAGTCCTGTAACAATATAATGATCATAATGAACCAAATTAAAATGAAACTGTTGCAAGCATAGATTCACTCAGCCCCTCCCAGCTCTCTCTCTCGCTCTCTCTCTCTCTCTCTCTCTCTCTCTCTCTCTCTCTCTCTCCCTCTCTCTTTCTCTCTGTTTCACGCTCTCATTAGCTCTCTCTCTCTCCTCCCTGCTTTTCAGGATCTGCTGACCCAACATAACAATTTATGCAGTATATATATGTCTCTGTTAAGGTATTATCATTGTTTTATATATACATTTATGTACACTACATTGTTTTTGAGTTATTGACTAGTTATTTATTTAATCTGCCATGGTTTCTGTCCACACTCTGATTTAATTTTACATAATTCTTGTCCAGAAACAGCTGAAAGAGACGTTGGAGAGCCACCGCCTGCGGAGAGAGGACTACATCAACAGTCTTCACAGAGAGAAAGACAAGATGGAAACAATAAAGGTACAACACTGCTCTGGGAGGGAGACTGGAGGGATGGCAGCACTTAACAGATAAGAACACACATGTTCCTGTCTAATGGCTGTTTGCAATACCTCGTCCTGCATGTTTAGTTGTGTTTGCAGATGTGGAAATTGACACTTTGAGCTTTGATATGTAAAACCTAATGGGTTTTTGCTTGGCTGCATAAATACCTGTCTAGCACTTGACTCATTTTAGTGTCAATTGTGCAGAGGGAATCCTTACAGGATAATGTTTCCGTCAATTTTGCATTGGGAGAGAAAACCTGTTGCATTAAACCAAGAACCTTTACTTTTGCTTTAAGTTACATAAAAAATGGACGAGACTTGCATACATGAAATTGCACTAGGACAGGGGACAGAAAGGAAAGCATAGCTAATGTATTTAAGGCAGATGGATGGTAAAGAGCTTGAGTTTATCTGTGCAGGCTGTGATGAGATGATGAACAGGAATTCTTTCCTCTCGTTGTTCGACACTTTGTCTTTCCTGCAAAGTGTTGCTTCACTGTCTCTTTTTTCCTCTTTAGAAAAGTGCACTCGAGTGGGAGTAATTGGGTGTTTCTAAAACCCAGCCCTCCGTGATGGAGCATCAATCTTATTCATAGTTGCTCTAGCGCCCGAATGAAGCCTCCTGCTTTAAAGTGAAGGAAATAAATGCAGCAGCAAGCCTCAGGTCGACAGTTCCTGTTCACAATCATAACTTTTCATAACCATAGATGTAAATGAAATGAAAAGCAATATTAAAATCCTAATATTAATAATAAATTATTCGGCCTTGCTGGCGGTTTTCTTTTGTTTTTAATGCTCATGTATACAAGATGCTCAGTTTTTGCAAAAGTCTCTGTTAATATATGCTTATATACAATCAAATTTAATCGTCCACCTTTTGAGTATGTGTTTATTTGATTTTAAATACAACGTCATCTTAATGTTTAATGTCTGTACGACAATATTAAATGCCGTCTTAGTTTGACAAGGATATGAGTGAATTTTTTACAAGTATTCGCTGGGAACTAACGTTTGTACAGAGCCTGTTTCATGAGGAACATAACACAGGCATCATGGTCAGTAAATCGGCATTAATGCAGACTCGCTGCTGGAGAGTGTATAATTTATTGTCAGTCCCTGCTGTTTGGATTGGGAACCCTCCTTACAAACACGCAGACAGAGTGGAAGTGGATAGCGAGAGAATGCGGGGTGTGATTTGTTAAAACAAGCCACTTGGCATCTTATCTAACTCCTTAAGTGGTTGAGGAAAAATTACAGCGCTGCCAAAATACAATCTTGCTTTAACATCCCTGAATCCTCCCTTCAGAGATCTGGAGCAGATCTGCAGGTCCGTGTCAAAGCGGAATTCCGAGCTCTCCATCAGATACTTGACGATGAGGAGTCGTGTATGCTGGAGCAGCTGAGGAGGGAGCAGGAGGATGAGCTGGAAAAGGTCCAGCGCCACCTGGAGGCTGTCAAACTGGCGGTGAGGGAGCTGGAGGAGAACATGAAAGTGCTGCAGCAGGCTAGTGCCTCCACTGACCACATCATACTGACCGAGGTGAGCGCCTTAGTTTGGACAAAAAGTCTAAGTGTGTATTAAAGTTTGTGTTTCTCAAAGTAGCTGTCGTGCCATGAATTCATCATATCTGAAAAGCATGTCATCTAATTTGATTTGTTTGAAACTATAGTTTTTTTTAACCCAATTTTTCTTTCATTTCCTGCTGCAGCTCCCACAGCTAAGGTAAGTGTTCATTTTAGTGTTACTACTGATTGCCTTCGGCACTTTGTTCCTGTCATGTGCTTATTTGATTTCTAACTGGATTTGTGCAGAGAACAAATGGTTCGAGCTCAAAGTTTGTTTGCCTTTTTCCCACCACAGACCATATACACAGGTGGATGCTGCCCCAGAGTTCGATATAAACACTTTCAGCAACAAATACATGGCCCCCTTACAGTACATCACATGGAGAAAGATGTTCAAGTCTTTGAAGCCAGGTAATTTCCCCTCTTATGTGCATCACAGGGAAAAGATTTCAGCCAAGAACCAGTTCTGCCTCATAAAGGGGAGTAATTAAGATGTTGAAGTGCTAACAGAATCACAGTGATGACACCACTGTTCCAGTGATGGGATATTTATTTAATTTGAAATCTGTTGAATTCTATTACTGAGTAAATCATCAGTATTATCACTTTATTAATTGTTTTATCCCTAAGGTCCGTCCCCGCTAACGTTTGACGTTGACACAGCGCACCCGAGCGTCAGAGTCTCCAGGGATAAAACCTTGGCGGTCGAATGCGACGGCATGACATGGCACTCGGAAAACAACAAGCGCTTCCTCCAGTGCGTTAACATTCTGGCTGCCCAGGGCTTCCACACAGGGCGCCACTACTGGGAGGTGGAAGTGGGCTCCAAACCCAAATGGGACCTGGGCGTGGCATCGGAGGCCGTGGACAGACACTCGCGGATCAAGCTGGGACCAGAAAGCGGCTACTGGACTCTGCGACTGCGTAACAGGAACCAGTACTCCGCCGGCACCCAGCCCTGGACCAGGCTGCAGCTCGGGTCCTCCCCCCAGAGGCTCGGCATTTTCTTGGACTGCGAGGAGAGAAGGGTGTCCTTCTACAATGCAGACGACATGAGTCTGCTCTACTCGTTCGCCAATGGGCCGAGGGGCAAGGTGTTCCCCTTCTTCAGCCCGTGCATCAGCGGCAGCAGTCAGGAACCTCAGCCTATCAAACTCCTCCACTACCCGCCTGTTTGGCTGTCCGGCTAACATGGCCACAATCATCTTTTAAAAGCTTTTTAGTTTGTAGGAGCTGTCAATTCACTTATTGGCCAAAGCCTGTTCTCACACAGCAATTTGAGGACATTATTGCCATTGTTGCTTTATGGTGCCAAATCACAAGAAGGTTCTAGTTGCGATTATGACTGTTTATTACCAGATGCTTCTATTTCTTATCCAATATACATCTTTAAAGAAATGATATGAAAATCTCCACTTAAAAAAATAATTCCATTGTACTGTAGTCCTTCTGAAGAGGCTCATCAAGGCTGTTGGTGCGATCAGCACAAACGCATTAAAAGCACACTATCATTTCGGGTTTAATGTAGTGAAGCTGAGATGCATCTAATCTCAGGCTCCACACTGTTCAGCCAATGATCAGCTCTACATGTAGACCTGATCTTTCTAATGATTATCTCTGTCTGTCGACTCACTTCTAAACTGTTTTTTTTTTTATCTACCTTGAGTCAAATCATCATGATAGAATAGAATTTTACTTTGAGATTCTGTTTAATAAAATAGATTTACCTGATTTATACATTAGTCTGAATTGAATTGTTGGTATGTTTTTATTTGGGATGTTTCTTGATGTTACTTTATAGCACTTTATGAGTTTCTTATGCTGATTCCACTTCTGTTGATTTGTCATTGCACGTTTATTTGTACACTTTACATGTGCCTAGAACACGTGGTATCATGCACTTGATTGTTTATTAGTTGTGGCTGAGAGGACGACTGGGATTCAGTCCATGCAGCACATTTAGCATTGTTGTCATATCGTTTAGATGCTTCATCGTGTACATGATCAAACACACAAAACGGTTATTGTAACAAAATGTGCTGATACAAATAATAAACCAGATCACTTCTTTCTTAAATAAACGCTGTCTTGGATTCTTTTTTCTGCAGCTGTTGCACTGCACACTGTCACGACCTCACTTGAAATAATCAAGGATGTTATTAAGCATCATCAAAGCAGAGCACGCCACCCAGAACGCGGCACTTGAATCCAGAGCTATTCGGCAAGAGCGACAGGCAGAGGGTTGTTGACTCCCCTGCACCTGGACCGGAGCGTTTGAACACACAGGCAATCTCTGACACTCCAAACAGCGAGGATAGGCGGGCTCTCGGTTATCTTCACAAACACACGAGAGCCCTGGCGTCCTGTTTCCTGCTGTCAGGTGAAAGGTCGGATAAACAGAGTGACAGTGGCGACTCCTCTGGACTGCCGGGATGGCCCTCGGGGGCACGCCGCAGCCGGCTGCTGTTGCCTCCTCTGCTGACTGGAAAAGGGGCACAATGAACTGCACCAGAGGGGACCCATGCTTTTCCTGCCCAGCGGCTATATACCCCATATGGGTGTGAGTGCACCGACAGCTCACATATCACACACTAATACAACTGGGCGAGACCGGAACTAACTCAAGCTCCTGAATTGAATAGAGCTTTAGTATTAAAACAATCATGTCCAAATACATAATCCTCTCTGCTTAACCCAACTATATTCTGTTCAAAACACCTTCAGAGTCCAGGGGTCAATTTTGGACAACAGTCCCCTTAAATACAATCCAACTGCACAAACATTTACATTAGTTCTCTAAATATGCCAGATTTTTTTTGTCATCATGATGCATGAAGGATTGCCTGGAAATCAGTGAAAATGTCAAAATAAAGCTGTTATATTTCAATGTTAAAGTGAAATAAACGAATTCTGGATCCACCCATTGGTTTGGATCTGGTCAAAAATCCAATGGGTTCTACTTTGGTCCATGTCCCATCCCTCCGTCAAGTTACATGGAAATCTGATCTGTAGATTTTGCGGGATCCTGCTTACAAACAAACAAACAAACAAACAAACAAACCTCCTTGACTGTGTATATACACACAAAGTGTTTGCCAACACGTTTTAGGATCTCCTCGAAAACGAGAGGATTCATCTAAAGGGGTTCATCCCATGACCATAACGTTTCTAATGTTCGCTAAATCGACTTTATAAAGTGACAATATGTCAGTGCTATGTTTACTGCTTGTTTTGTGAAGAGTAAAGTTAGTAGTAGATTGAAACGTTACTATTATTTAAAGGAAAGAACTCCAACTCATACATTTGCTTGGAGCTGCAAGGGTTCACTTGACCAGCCCCCTACCACTTAATGCATTAGCTTCACAGCTAATCAGTCTGTAAATAATTTATAAGCAGACATGCTGCTGTGCTGCTCCTTCCTCTGACCAGGCAGTCCTTCATAATTGAAAGCGAACACGACCTACAACTGGAGAGAAATTTTGGCCAACAATCAAAACACAACTGAAAAAAGACCCACCTGAGCAGTGACAGCCACTTCAAAGCAGCTTGGCAGTGGGCTTCGCCGCGCACGGGCCCGTGGGTGTGAACTTGGGCAGTGAGCAGCGGGCTGCATGCGTGCACCACATCCTTCCTCTGATATGTGCCGTGGATCTGTAATGTGTTTCCTGACCTGAGGATGGGCCGGATAGAGTGCTGGCACTTCAAGGACGGGTCCTTGAATCCTCAGCTGTCTCTCAGGAGCCAGCAGGATTATAAACTCAAACTCTTTTCATCTGGCTCGGCGGGGGCCATCACGCTGTCCTGCATGACAAGTTATTGTTTGTTATGTGGTCTGAATGCTAACGTGTGCAGATTGTTATTATACTGGACACTCGAGTGTTTTTATTGCCTTTATGATCTTATTGGTTCTTACATTCATAATGAGATTTGGTTACTCTCTGGACAGAGCTTTTTTACACTATCAGCACGATTTAGTGTGTTTATTTTCTTCTAAAGCCGAGGGCACTGCGGGGCTCCGACCAGGGGAACACTTTAATTACAACCATTCAATCACAGCATTGTGTTTTAAGGTCACAGAGGTGCTTTGCTGTAAGAGATCTGAAGGGACATGCATTCCCACACAACAACCCAAAATGCTCCTTTGACCCCTGTTATTCCCCACACTGCTGATGTTAGCGCCTCCATTGCTCTGAATTCACAGAGAATAACAACACAGTCATATTGAGAGAAAAAATATTAGTTTCTCAGTCGTCTTATCGACAGCTGCTTGATGGGGGGGCGGGTTTTCAGCACAGTGAAGGCAGTCAGCAGAGAGTCTGGAGTCAGCCAGTGTTGTTGTTGTTGTAATGGATTTCCAAATACAGCGTTCTATTGATTTTACAGTGCTCTGCTGGTGTTGGAAAAAAAAAAAATTGGCAGCAAATTGTACACAATCATAGATATAGGTCCCTCAACCATGTCTGTTATCTGTAGATTTACGTGTGTGCGTGTGTGTTTGCAGGAGTGGTTGCATGTTGCTTCCATCTCGTTCTCACTGATTAGTGATTTACAGATATGATTTGGAGCAAGTAAATAAGAAATCTTGCCTTGATATACGTGTTTTTGTTTGTGTGCGTGCGTGTCTGTGTGTGTTGGAGAGAAAGAGCCGTCACCCAGGTGCCCTCACCTCCTACCCTCTTTTGACTTTTCATTTCCCAGTGTATATGGTACATGAGTTTTCAATTTCCAACAACTGTCTCTGTAAAATAGACAGGGTCTACAGCACCTCACCGTTGCTCTTAGTACATGCTTTTCATTCACACACTGAAGACTCCCTGAGGAGGATGGGCACGGGGGTGGGGGGGAGGCTGGAGGAACTCTGCACAGTTAAGCTGTGGCTCTGAGTCATTGTTCCATCTGACCCTTTGCAAGGATAAAGACAAGCTGTTACAGAGCGACTCCCAAGGCCCCTCTGGTCAGCGTGTTGAAACTGGAGAAGAATTTGTGCTCTTAATAAGAAAAGGACCCTTCTACCCCAAATTAATAACAAGCATTTGACCTGAACAGGTCAGTTTACGCTGACATTAATGGTGTCAGAGGAGTTACAGACCAGATATAATTGACCGATGGTAATATTCTTCTTATTTCCCTCCAGAGGCCGTGTCTCTGTTCTCTCAGTGCGGGTTGTTTGCTTCATGTGGTGATGCCACTGCCATTTTCCTGTGTTGCATTCAGAAGAATTTCCGATTTTATAAAGATGACCTGCCAAGCTATTTGGAGACATTTCAAAATCAGAGGAGGAGAATAATTATCATGATAATAACAAACGAAGGTCTGTAGAACGGCCTGTGCTCAAAATGTTTCCTAGACAGGAGATGAAACATATGATTTTCTGGGAGCGACAACTGGCGCGTGGATGTCTTCACATTTTTGTAACTTCTGTTCAGCACCAAGTGTTTATCAAGTTTGGATGTCTGTATCTTCTGGGTTCTTCCAGGAGCGATTTGAACACTCACAAAATATGAAAAATAACCTCCATATCAAGTTATTTGTACAAGAGAAACAAACTGAAATTCTGCATCTCTTTCTGAGCATTATAAATCCACTGAACTGTGTGACCTATACTTTCATTTATAATCTAACAAAATGTATAATATGCTTAAAGGTCTTAAACACAGAATATTTCACTAGTCTTGACTGGCTTCACAACACGTTATTCTTCAAATTATATGTATTATTTACACAATATATTATCATTATGAGACACTTGAAACATAGAAATGTATTCTTTAAATTATACATATTATTCAGATGATTTATTAGCCCATATATAATATAGATATATAAAATGCTTTTTTGGTCTCACTTATGCTCCATAGCATGTTGTAAACATCATATTGCAAAACTTGTATATATATATTATATATATATATATATATAATATTATGTATGGGTGTATTAAATTCTCTATTATTTATATTCTTTAATAGTTTTTCTATTATCATACAAATATATATCTGTTTAAAAAAAATTCATACAACCTATAATGCCTTGTGTGTTCATAATGAGATATTTCTATCCACCATCAGAAGTATGATGGCGCCAACCTATGCAAACAGGGGACACGTGCACGCACGTACCACGCACACACCTCCAACTCAGCGTGTTTTATATGAACTGGACGGACGCGTGTGCATGCGCTCCCGTCACGAGCGCAGGAAAGGGAAATCATTGTAAATCCCATTCAGAGCCCGATGCATCCTCCAACCAAGCGGGAGGGAGAAAAAGTTGTTTTTTTACTCTTTTCCTCAGTTTCTGCTCCCTCCTCCTCTCTGACACACACACACACACACACACACACACACACACACACACACATGCACGAACGCACACACACAAACACACCGACTGACATCCACCTGAGTTGGTTCTCCATCCGCGCACATTCATTCAAACCAGCTCTCCACTCTCGCTCCATCGGAGTTCGAACTTATAACAGCCTCGATTTCTTTCTCCCTTTTCTCTTCATTGTTTTGACTCTCACACCAGGAGGCTGAGGACTGAAGACTGCTGCTCTTCTGGACCGGAGATCTGGAGATGAAGACAGTCTCTACGCTTCTCTGTCGGACTTGGATTGGATTAGCGGTTGTCTCAGGTGAGGAGGTTTCTCGCCCTCAAAGTTTCCAGCGCACTACTTTTTTACGTGGTGGTCGAGCTCACCGTTAACGCTAAAGTAAATAATTGATCCTTTATTTACTTTTACAGAGCTCAAAGTTTTTATTCCAGTTAAACTGAGAGATTTAAACCGAAGCTGGGTGGATCCTGAATTTTGAGACTTTTCTGATTTTAATGACTTGTTTTCGAGATGTTATATTTATTAGAACGTCTAGGTTATTTTATAATGAACATCGAGAAGTCCGCTAAATCCCTCATGTTTGCATAAGAAACATCATTTTTCTGTCTAAATCCACTGAATTAATGAGACTCCACTTGCAGTTAGGCACTAGGGGGAGGCATGCTGATACCGTGTTTGATAAAGAAGCAGCTGATAATTGATGATGCTCAACTGAAGCAGGAATAAACAGAGGATTTTTTTTTTCCAGTTCTACAGTGTTTTACATTATAGTTTATGTGAGCCTATGTAGGTCAAGATTTTAGGAGGCAGAGTGGGAGCGGAGCTGACTCATGTACTGGACATGAGGAGGGTAAAGGGACAGAGAGGGGGAAGATTCCTTCACGTCTTAGAGTCGGGCCTTTTAATGTAATTTTATTTCTGTACACCAAGTGAAAGGTGGGAGAATATTCAGTACATTACATTTCATTGAGCTGAACCTTTTATCCAAAGAAACTTGCAATAAGTGGATCCAACGATGAGGGTACAAACCCAGAACAACAAGAATCAAGAAAGTACAACATTCTTCAAGATTATCACTTGTGTCCAGTACAGAACAACTTGTTGCAAGGATTTCTGGGTGATTTCCTGTGTGATCTGCCACCACATCGTGGGCTTTTATGATTTCAGAAACTCATTGAACAAGCTGCAACTACTATAACAGACTTTTAGATTTTAAGCACTTTGTTTTATTTGCACAGATTTATATTGTTTACTTGAAAGAGAGTCGACTAATCGACTATATTACTTTGAAATCTGGTTGAGAATTGTTTGAAGTTTACCACAGTTTTCCGGCACTGACTGAATGTAGTGCTTGGCGATACGGCCCAAATGATACAGAGATAATACATTTTTTTTCCACATCATATAATGATTGAGATAAATGTACAATAATTATTTCTCTTCAGTTTAAAGACAGATTTTTTCTCCTGAGTGAAGGCTTTGGTTTTAAACTTGTCTTTATGAGAATGACTAACTCAAAGTGAAGTAGATCATTTATTTGTAATACCTCCTCACTGTGTTTTGCGTGAAGATTATATTGAGAATGTGATTGTCTGAGTTGTGCATCACTGATTTGGGTGGAACATCTGTTTTCATAAAGACCATGGAATATGTCTGAGAGGAGCAGACACCATATGGCTGCTCAAATCCTAACTTCAGGCTGGGGGGGGGGGGGGGGGTCACTGGACATTCAGAGGAACAGATAAACAGTGGCTCTGTTTCTCCGGTGAAGGGATGAGGACCCAAACCAGCGGAGGTCCACAGACTAAAGACAAACACATCCATTTCAGGCGAATCGCTGACCTCGGATCAGTCACAGTAAACCTAATCAAGGTTCTGCGTTGATATCGATTGTACAACTTCTGGTGTCTTCTCTATTCACCGGGCTACGTGCTCTGTAGGGGCTTTATCCAAACCCAAAGCAAAGTCAAAACACACAAACTAAAGTTTTCTCATTCATCCACAGTGTGTGTCTTGGAAATGTGTAGCTCTGTCTGACAGTTCTGTCCTCTGTCTATAAGGCTGCGCATGGTTGATACGTGAAAAGACTTATTTTCAACATTTAAGTAGAGGCACAATGTCCTGGAGGCAGAAAAAAACAATACTTTTAAATCAGATACTCAAGTTTTTCAATTACACCCTCACAGTGGGTACTCGTGAGACTGAGTGCTACATAGGGGAGAGAAAGAGACCATGTCCAACCTGTGTGCATGTGTGTGTGTGTATGTGCGTGTGTGTGTCTTTGTGTTAAATCCAACACTGACCCAACTCAAATGTAGAAAAGCTATAAACGACTTACCCTTTGTTGCCGTCTGACTTTAAAAGTCTCTTGTTGAATAAGTTATTTGTTTGCTTTTTATTTATCAATTAAATCTTTATCGAAATAGAAATAATAGGAAATATAAGCAGACATTTTAAATGATAAGAAGTAAAAGATTCCCATGTCACATATAAGTGAAATGTGATGTGAGAAATTCAATTAAAACAAACGAAGGAAGTGTACTGCATTCAGTCACTGGGGCTCAGAACAACTTATTAGTTATCTAAATTTTAAAAGTCTTGTGCTTGAATATTAAATACTTTATCCCTCAAAAAATATCTTTAAATCCCTGATATATTTTCAGCTTGAGGAGTTCCACATTTCAATGAGATCATGCTGAGAGCCCTGGTTTCCCATCGTTATGATCAGCGGGCAGGGTTGAAGGAGAGCGGTCTGTGGACCTGCCCAGGAGTCACTGTCCCTGGTAGAGGGGGGGTAAACACAGCAGTTGCATTTTTTTTGGAGTTTTGAGATTTCACCCCGAGCCATTTCCTACCATCCTCCTGTCACGCTCTGTCTCTGGTTCGAATTAGGCTGGTTTGAAAACATTTATTACACAGCTACAGACCTTCTGCCTCATTTTAAAGAGACACGTTGGCGCAGCTCCTCTGGTTAAGGATACTACTTAAATGAGTTGTGAATCCCTGATTGATTCACCTCCTCCTGTTTTTGTTGCATGATAATTAGCTGTTAACATTCCCGGTCAAAGAGGCCACATATGAAAGCTGCAAATCTTTTCTTTTTCTGGGGGTTTAAAGCAGAGCTCCAGAGCCAAATGATCTTTGGCTTACCCTGGGTCTCGGGTACATATTGTTGATATTGCTTTTAGCAGAGTGTTTTCTGTACGCATACCTCTGCTTGATCAGATCATCCCAGAAATCTGACTCTTGACTTTGGGTATTATTCTTGTCGTCCACTTATAGTGGTTGAGTTGTTTTAGCCAACAATAGCCCCCTATTCTCAGCACTGATCTCGGGATTCAACCTCAGGACTCTGAGGAGCAGACCCTCGGTGTCTGTCCTTGAGTATCTTGTTCTATCAGCTGGAGAGCAGCTCGGATGAGAGAGGAATGCTGCTGCCGCTGCTCCGTGTGGGAAGCTCTCTGCAGTCAAGTCCAAATAAATAGGGAGTCCGGTGCCTCACTCATCACTGGCATGGAGCAGTAAGGCCCTTTGGGCATTCGGATGTCTGGTCACTCACTTTCTCATCATGCTAAAGACCCGACACCCCAAATATGGCTAGAGCTGAGAGATAAGCTCTTTCAACACCAGCAATCTGCGGCAGAAGCCAAATATGTTTAAGCTGGTGTTAGTAAGTTGATGAAAACCATCTGTGGTAATGCTGTAGCTGGATTTCTGACCCCTTAATGTTTTCTGTGGCCAGTTTTTAGCCGCACTTGCAGCATGGCTCTTTGGATGGCACAGTCAGTTGGTTGGTCCGTGATGTGGGTCAAAACCGAAAATATCAATAACTGCTGGATGTATTGCCATTCAAAAAAATCAGTATTTTTCAAAGCTGTCTGTCATAAAAGTTGTGGAATAATGCCTGGTGCCACAAAGATATCGTACAAAGCCAAGACAGACAACTTTCTCATGTGATCACTGGTGTTATTGGTTGTGTGTGGGTGAGTTGGGTGAATAATCTTAATGCTACTACAAAAGTTTTCCTGGACACAGTGGTTCTTTCACTACATCAACAATCTGGAAAGGCAGCTGAATCCAGTGAAGCATGATACAGGTAACTAGAGAGTTGTGGTAGCAGGCTTTATGTGACCGATAGCTGCCGCACGGTAGATGACTGTGTTGATGCGGCCAAAAACCTTGCACCTTTTCAATGTACAGTGAGCAGACGTGTCCTGAGGGAAAACTAAACCCGCCACAGTTTGGGTCGTTAGCTGCGTTTGTCTTCCCTCACATGCCTCAGAGTGCTGCAGTACATTTCAACATTGACATTCTGACCCTGTGTTAAATGGAACACTGACTGAATACCTGCTGCATGCACATTGCAGTGCCACGTTCCGCTCTGCCTCCTCTGTATGTCCAGATCATAGTGTGGATTATTCATTGCAGCTATTCACTTGACTATTTTTCCATTACTGTACATCTGCTTGTACCATTTGGTTGATGTCGTTGTGCAAGTTTGCCCCCAAACATCTTAAAATGCACATATGTTATAAGGAAAATCGGACTAAGTGAGCTGTCAGAAAGATGCTGGTATGGCTGAGGACTCTTGGGGCTGGTTTTGCCAGAATAGAAAAAGGTTTGAACAAGTTGATCAGTCATAAGACGGCTGAAGTGTGTTGTTTTAGTCATTTAAGAGAAGGCAGAGATGAGATATTACATAGATGACGGGATTAGGACCTATTTTATGACCGTTCCTCGTGGGAGGTATTTATAGGGTTGAAATATTAGTGCAAAGAATGAAAAAACTGAGCTCAAACCAGGACTCCTTGCTCACCTCCTCACAGCGGCCCAATCATTCTGTGGAAGTAGTGATTGGTAGTTTCGAGAAGCTATGGAAATGATCGGATAAAACCTCCACCACCATCATTTCTGACAGCAAAGTACGTCAGGGAATGAGCTACAGAGAGAAGGTTATTTTTTGTAGGTGCTCATTCAGAATCATCCCGTCATGGTAATTTTCAGCGTCCTGAGAAATGAAATGAAAGGTTGGACGCAGCAGGCTCCCTTTTATCTCCGACCTTTTCTTTGCATCCTTCAGCCACTCTTTCACACTTGGAAAAATTACCATGCAGAGGAGGTCAGACCTATTGATTCTGTTATTTTTCCCCCTCTTTCTCACTCCTTTCTGTCAGGTTATGAGTTTCATATTGCAGTAAGCAGAGAGCGCAGAGGAATTAATTTCAGTAATGCTTTGCCCACAGAGTGATGAACTATGACTCTGAGTATATTAGCCCACACATGATGTTGTACGAGTGAGAACCATTAAACACATGAGTGCTTTTAGCAGGAAGATGAAATAGATTCTATATTGCTTTTGGTTGTGACTGACAATGAACTTTGCACATTTATCAGTTTAGCTTAAATTTGGCCACGTGCCACCATTTCGAATTTGTTTGTACAACAGCGTATTCGAGCCATATTGAATAGGTATGAGATTTTGAGAATCATTTGGTAATATTACGAGAATTGGGTTGTAATTGAGAGGAAAGTCATAATATTATTAAGAATGAAGTTGTAATTTAATTAGAGAAAAAATAATATCTCAAGAAAAAGACGTCAGATGAATAATATTTAATACAGATAAGTCCAAATATTTTGACATAACACCAAGGAAACCATGTGCTCGCTGGACCTTCATTCCCTCTGCAGACACACTCTACGAAACCGTTATGAATAGCAAACACACACACACAACAAAGAATAGGCTTAAGTTTCAACCACAAACAAATATTTTAAGTATTTTGTTATTACTGACGAATAACTTAACAATAAAATAACAATAGCATTCATTTAATCTCAGGCCATAGGCTGACCCTTTGATATTCACGAGGCTTTGTATCATAAAATTACAACTTCATTATTGTGGAATCATGACTTTATCAATGTAATAACTTTTTTTCTTTCAGAATTATGACTTTGTTCTTGTTATATTTCAGCTTTAATCTTGTAAAATTATAACTTTAGTAATGTTATGACTTTATCCTTATAACATTATGTCATTATTCTTGAAATCTAGTGTCCTTTCCCTTTAATTGGCCCTAATACTCAGTCGTATGTTTAGGTGATGGATATATTAAGAATTTAGAGAATCCAGAATTATGAGGGTTTGCATTCACAGTCAAAGATAACTTGCGACTATTAACACTGTAACAGCCATTGAAAAGACATTAATTGTAAGTAGTGTTGTCAAACACTGGAGGAAATTGCATTCTGCCTTCTATTGCCTTTAATAGTTGATCACACATGTTCTGAAGGCAGAAACTGGATCCTGGGACAGGTCGGCTGTTACGGGGATATTGCAACACACCAAATACGCTGCGTTGCTTAGAAACAAGCTTCATTGAGAGCGCTCATCGGATTAACAACAGCCACCGTCGCTGTATGTTCGAACACGCTGCTCAGAGTCAGGGAGCTGTGTGTTGGGAATCTGCGTAGCATGTGTCTGGTCGCTCACACCTCTTTCCTTGCCATCGGAGGTCGCTTGAGGTTCATGGGAAAGAGACCATTGGCCAAGCCTGAGGAAATTGTCAGCTTCCCTCCTTTAGGTATTCGGCACCATACTTGTTGACCCGGCACTCCATGCCCTGACCTTGTTTTCAGCTGCTGCATTGATTTAGCTCGCCGGTTACATCTGACATCGCAACAGAGACTTGTTTACTACCCAAAGGTCCAGGAATTAGGTAACAAGTGCAGTAACCGGTCTCCTTAAAGCTTGGCCTCTGAACAGTCACAGCATGGGTTTCAGGTGCGTGCAGGTCACCACACTCGGCCTGGATCACATTAATCTGTGGCACTTGCTTGTACTCAAAAAGATAATAGTTATTTAAGCAACAGAAATGTCATTGCCAGAAGCCAGGGCCAGGAGCAAGGACAAAGCATTTACCAGAATATGCGTTCTGTCTTTCTCAGCATGGGAAACCATTTCTCAATGATAGGAATGATGACATGCAAAAAAAAGGTTCAGCAGAGAGGAAGAGTTTGAGCTGTCCGGTGTGCCTGTGAGGCAGGTACAGGAAGATTTAGTCAGGGACACAGGAAGTTGGCCCAGATGGCTTGTTGTCGCGGCCTTAATTCCGCACCCCTCCTCTGGCAGGATGTTGGAAAGGCCTAACTCCTCCACCAGCGCAGAGGACAGGGATGTCATCCTCCGCACTGGTAACAATGAAATCAAAGCCAGGTTGCCAGTCAGTCCGTCGCCTGACTGTGGCCTGGCCTTGTGTCCAGATGACAGAGGAAGTGGACTTAATTTCTCTCAGATAGAGAGAGAGGGAGTATGTTATAGCCTGGGGGCCCGACCGACTCCACATCCAGAGAGCAGGTCTGCTCCGTGGCCTGCCTGGCCTCCAGTGCCTCGCCGGACACACGGGGGGGTGTTTCTATTTCAGATGTCTCAGCCTTGGCCCTTTGCCACATACTGTGTCACTGAAATAACTGCGGAGCTCTATTGTCGCCCACGCAGCGCTCCTTGACTCTGTAATAAATGTAGTTCACTTCCAGTTGTTACATTTGTTGTCTCATTCAGGACTGTTTAAACCTTTGAGTGTCACAAGAAGGGAAGTCACACCTGTATATGAGGACATTGGAATGGCCTGCCAGGCATTTCACTCATGTATCCAGTGTATAACCACGTGGCAACCGCACAAGTGCCTAATTATAATTCCCAATTTTTTAAACGACTCCCATGTCGCATCCTTTCTGCAGAAACCGAGGCTTCTGGAAAAAGCGTGACTTGTTAACACAAGGTTCCTCTTTTCCTGTTCCTGTCACATGACTGATCAGAGACAAAACTACAGAGGGAGCGGGGAAACACTAACGGCAACATCTCCTTCACTGTCCATGAAAAGGGGAACTGGGAGAAGCGTGAACGTGATAAAGAAAACAGGAAATTGGCTCCCAATGAAAAACATTGCGCTGCCTTTCACACGGGCGTCAATGCAGCCCCGTGTCACAGCCGTGGAGAGAGACGCGCTCGTCTTCATCTGTACCTTTGATGCTCTCCACTCTTTCCTGCCTTGTATCTGTCGACTTGTCACGGAAGCTTTGCATTTTTAATTGGCTTAGGCTGCCGTATGGAACCTAGGCCTCTCCCCAATGTGTGTGTGTGTGTGTGATTTATCTTTAGTCTCCAGGTGTCCTCCACTGGCTCGGAAGTCCAGCTTCAGTTCTCCCTAACTGCGACATAGCCACCGATATGAGCCCTGAGGAGAACTCAGAGAACTCAGCATAAGCACGTCCTCACGTACTTGAGCAATTCTACTTCTCGTTTGGCCATAACCCGTAAAAACACCAGCACATAATGCACTGAAAAAGAAACTATCATTGGCTCTGTAACTCTGTAAAGCTACTTTTCCATTATTTCCCATTTACAGCATGAGAAAGATAAATGGCTACACTAGATTGCTGTTTTCAAACTACACAGTGCCTGTTCACAAACACATTCAGCCATCAGTAGGGGCAGCAGACTTGAAAACAAGTGATTTGAGATGCAAAGCTTTTTGATTGATGTATTTCTACTGCCAGCGGGCCACAATACAGCTTTGCAGTTTTCCTTTTTATGAATTTGTTGTAGGTTAGTTTTTTTTGTTGCATGGGTACAACAGTATGAGACACTGATGATGTGCAGAATAGGTCTCTGGCTGGAGTTGAGCAGTTGAACGTTACAGTTACATCGTAAGCGTCCGTGTGCGCGTGGTTTTCTCCATTTATGTCAGCTTTACCGTGCATCTGCATATGTTTTGCAGGAGCTAGGGGATTACATATTTCACTGTTATCTATATCACATTTCCAGCATATCTCATAAACTGTTGCAGAACTCTGAGCGGAACCAGCAGCAGCAGCAGTCCTCTGCACCTCTTAGTATTCTGGCCCTTCAAACCTACGTAAAACTGAAGATGTTCCTCTGGGATGCTGTTAACACATTTACCACTGACAGGTAGGCAGTGGCACATCTTTCCTTTGTGTCCATCAGGTATTTGGAGTGGACACTTGCAGCACTGAAAAGACAGAAAGGCCCAGCTGTGTCAGATGTAGTCATTTCTATATCATCACATGGTTAGCACGTCTGCCAACAACATAAACCAAAGTGTTTCACTGCCTCCTACTTATCTGAATTAAAGTTTACCCAAAGCATTTATCATTTCCTCTCTTTTATTGCCGGTTTAAAACGAATATCAGGCTGAAATGTTGTTTTAGGCCTCTTGAACCGTCACGTTTGCTCGGCACATCCAGCTCGACCTGTTGCACCGTACACACACACACACACACACACACACACACACACACACACACACACACACACACACGCACACAAACGCACACGCGGATTCCACAGTGAGAATGGGTTTTCACAACAACAGAGGAAAAACATTTCTCAAGAGCAATCACATATATTTTTTTAAAAGGACACATTCAGTGAGCTGTTGCTCTCAGTTAAAACCAAACCAAATAGCTTCGTATGAAGAGTTGAATCTTCAGTAATTGTCCCAGTCAGAGTTTAATTAGTTTTGCAAAATCCCCAATGATCAGAGCGTCAGATATTATGAACGTAATGAGCCAGATCGCAAAGTTTATAAAGTCATTTCAAGTGCTTGAAACATAGAAAATTGGCAACAGGATTAATAATTCATCATAGTCAGAGGCTGTTAATGAGGTATTTATGTCTCTGTAGGATTTTACACATGAGAACAGGCCTGGTGTAATCGTACGATAAAAGCAGGAGTTGATCAACTATTAAGAATTTTCTTTTATCTCGTGGGTTAAAATTGGATGTTGCTTTTTTCCGTTGGTAGAGGCTAATCATCCAAACGCTGCTGCTTATCTCTGCGCCACCAGCTGGAATGCACGAGGAAAAGAAGGGAACCCAGCTCAAATATGTTTTTGGCTCGCTGCCCTGTGTTCACATATGTAAGATGGTTGTCAATGAGCCGAACCATTTGAGTTTTTGAGATGTTGATTTGTCAGATGTTGCTATGGCTGCAGAAAATAAAATATTTCAATAATGGTCCATGGGAGTGATTTAGCCTGTGGGTGAGACGGCAAATGTCCCAATCAGTTGCTCTCGACATTTTCCGGAACTTCTTCCTGACAGTCCCCTTGGAAACTTTCTGAGTGAGGCCATCTGAGAGTACACAGCGATCGAGGGGGCATGTTGATGCCTCGGACACGAGACTGGAGGAAAACAAATATCTCTGGATGTCGATATGCTGTAAAGAAAAACACGGGGTTTCCACAGCAGAATTTCTGCTGCCATGTCCTGCCCTCCTGCGTGTGTTACCCAACAGCCACCCCTCATCAGAATGAGCAGGAAAATCTCTAGCTACACTCTTCATTTGTAAAAGGCAAGCTCTGGGAAAGCTCATGAGCCACTTTTCCAGACATTTCCCACAGTTCTGAAAACAGCTGTATACTTTACATTTCTCCCTGCCACTTTGCGTATGCTGCCGCTGTGTTTTGAGCTTTTATATGTATTTTTCTGACCACCACGACCGCCACTGACCTCCAGCGATCCCTGCTAAGTTTGAAAATCAATAACCAGCCTCTAATGAGCAGAGTCTGCAAATGTAGAATACATTAACATCCAATCAACATTTGTTTAGTTTTGTCACAGTTACATTGTTAATGAGGAGATAATGCAGTGTGCACTTTTCCTGTCAATCTCCCCTTTTACCAAGGAGTGGTAACACTGCCACTAACAGAAATGAATCCAGACAAGCTGTTTGCTGTGAATAATTAAATAACTCAAGGGTGTCTCAAGAGTTTACTATTGATTGGATAGATTTTCCAGTTCTTGCTTATGAATCTAAAGCAGTGACTGTATGTAAAACTGGAAAAATTCATTACGCATGAGCCTCCATTGGAAATCTACCAGTACTAATGATATAAACTGGTGTAAAGGAGCTTAAGCCTGACCATCAATAAAGTAAACTAAAGAAAAACAGAACTGGACCATGTTGTTGTCGCGCTGTGTGCAGAGAGCAGCTCTGCTTTCTCACTGGCCACCTACTCGCTACTGGTGCTGACTGGCCTCCGGCTCTGACTGCTGTGCAGAAACTACGTTTCCAACATACATGGAGACTGTCAACGATTTTACTTACTTCACTATCAAATGAGCAATGAGACAAATGAGCCAGCAGACTGATAATGTTCATAGCAATCTGTCATGAAGCGAGGCAGGAAAGGTCACGCCAGAAAAATGTGTTTATTATCATGACAAGATACGTTATCAGCCACAAACTTGCATGAATTGATGTGTTTGCTTTTCTTTGGCATTCGCTTCTCATCGCAGCGGCGTGTGCTTCTAATTATATTCGACAGAAAGCAAACAGTTACTAATGGGATTACAGTTTCTCAAACCATGTATGTGGCTGACAGGCTGACATGCCTGCGTATCTGGTGTCTCGGAAGCGAACAAATCATGTTGCACATCCATATGGATGATATTGACATTTGGCACCGGGCATTTTCATCAGTATGAAACATGGGGAGAGAACTTGCAGCATCAAGGGGGAGAGTCTCTGACAGCATGCGAGGTGCCCTCTTCCCACCTCTCATCAATCTAGTGTCCAAACAGCAGATACATCGGCAGCTGTTTTGGCCCCCGGCCATGTGTAGCCCCGCGCACATTAAGTTATGACTTTGTGGCACCTCCCTCGGCAGTTACGGGCACGCTACTTAGGATGACAGATGATGTATAAGAGACCCCAAAGTCTTGACAAGTCATGTGCCGCACATTAGCCCCAAACTCACCCTGCAAGTAGACCGTGTCGGGAGTGCTGAGCTCGGAGTACCCCAGGGTATTTGTCACCAACTGTATCAGTTTGAATGATCTATGAAATGTTTTCCTCAGTGTGACTTTGTGCTAGTGTGGGGACTTCTTTCCCCTTTCGTGTTTGACACTCGCGCTGGACTGTGATAGACACATCAGACGATCCTATCCTGTGTCGGATTGATTGCATTTCAAAAAGCCTGTTGTCTTCTCTTCACGGTGAAAGGCTTCTCTTGCAGGTTTGCCTCCCAAATACAAACATGTCGAAGTCTGTTCCCTCAGGGGTTTGCCTGTCAGTCGTGAATAAAAAAATAAATAACAGTTTATAATTTGCTTTCTGTCTGTCAGGGTGCAATACCTCGACAGATTCAGAGGGAAGCATCCATCATTGTGACTTAGCTGCAGTCAGGATTTAGCACAGAGCTCATCACTCTCAGTCTGGTACATTTCCCAATGATTCCCCCTGTTAGCTCTCGAAAGACACTGCTTATAATATAAAACCACGTGTCCTTGGATTATATGTTTAAATTACAGTGTCTTTTAAATAGTTAAAATTATTTGTTTGTAGACAAATATAGAAAGTTATACAGGATCTGTTATGGTGTTGTTATGGTGTTACTGGAGGATGCCAAACTATAAAATTCTCAATTTCAAAAAACAGGTTATTTGACATTGCCTTTATAATATGTGTTTTTTTCTGATCTACAGGATTACCAAATTTTTCAATTCATTACAAAACCATCACACGCAAGGTTGTCTGATCTTTGAGAGGTGGCTTCTGGGTAGAGTGCTGCATATCGACACTGGTGTTGGCCCTTAAGACCAAAAGCTCTCGAGTTCTGTTGTTTTTCCAAATCGACATCTTCATCTTTAACCTGTATGAGATATTTGTATGTTTTGGTTTATTTTACAGTTTGGCATCTGTTACGTGTTAGAAACGTCATCAACACATTTTCAACCTGTATTCTCACATGGGCTCAATTTCCCTCCAGATATTTTACTCTACTTCCTATTGCTCGCATGAAAGGTTCGAGGAATTTGACCAACTGACTTTGACGTTTACATTCTCACATACAGCTCCTCTGGAAAATGTCAAGAAAATGTCCGTAGCTCAGTGAAAGCAGCTTCTACTTCTACTTAAAGATTCAACAGGATGCAAGGACATGAACGCCCATGCTCTCCGTCTGTGTGAAGGAAAACGTCCGAAAAAAAAACATGTGAGCTGTCCGGACACAAAAGACATCTCTTGGGGTGGGTGGGTCGGTTGGACAGCCTGGGTTTGTCTTCACAGCATTTCAGGTGTGAGGAGGAGTGGATGTGTTGTGTTGCAGCAGGGAGGTGATGGGACTGAAGCTGGAGGCAGGTTCACATCTGAGCCGAGACAATATGTCGGGGGAACTTTGCTTCTCCTCTGGGGCTACGAGTTATAGAATTGTGAAGGTTTAGGGAAGGAATAACCTGCTGTGAGCCAAGCTGGGAACGAGTCATTGACTGCCACCACTTCCCACCGCCACAACTCCTCAATATGTTTGTTTTGTATCAGCACGGCAACATTAGCTGTTGCACTTCCACTCAATTCTTATATTGTAGGTTGTATGTGGTTTTAAATAATAGTTGTTGCATCTCTTCTAATCTCCGCACACAGATAGAAACAGATGGTGCTTGATGCTTTTGTTGTCTCAACTGTGATTCCCAGCAGAGATTAACAAGGCTTCAGGACCTGCACTGTTTTGCAATGCAACTCCTTTTCTGTCATTTTTGTTGTTAGATGTGAGACATGTAACACGTGTTAATCTTTTTAACCAGGAACGAGTAAGTTAGTTTTAGGACATACTTGTCTTTCAATTTGTGAAACATGTGGGAAACTACGATGATTGAACAAATTTGAGGAAAGGTTGTGGTGGTTGGACAACGTTCTGTCACAGGAAAAAGGTCGTACAGAATTCACATGGACTGGTTGAATTTGCGTTAATTGTTGTGATTGGGATATCACAACATCCTGTTGAAAGGTTTTAAACTGGGAAAATCCTCATATCCACTTATCCTCATATCTTAACTCTCTACAAATGTTATCGCTCTTGTTTAATCCTCACACAAACAGTAAAGTGTGGAATCATGTTGCAGTGTCTCCAGAAAGTCAACAATGCTCCAAACTACAAAATATGACTCATTCAGCACACAACACAATGCTTCAGTTTCATATGAACAAAACAAATAAGATATAAAGTGTGTATGAGTTTAGAGTTGGGGGATGAGGCAGTTTCTCCTTGATTCTAATCTGTATGCTTAGCTAGATAACCGCCTTCTGGTTGTAACTTTGAATTTAGAAATCACAGTGGGATGAATCTTCTCAGCTACATCTCGGCAAGAGAGCAAATTAGCATATATCTCTAAATGTCAAATTAATCTAACATATACCTGCCCGGGTAAACCCGCTAAAAAAGGTGATAGATTTTTTCCCCATTGCCAGAGAGGTTAGCCTTTCTGCGTTTTCCACCCCAGGAAAGAGTCATGTTCCACATCACAAACGGGGTAGAAGCTCTCTCCCTTTGCATCTTGCATGATATAAAGGGAGAAAAGACCTTTGGCATTTCGTTCCCAAGACATATAAAGCAATTAACACACAGACAATCATGGCGCCAACACCTGGTTTAATCTGTTTCATAATGTCATGACGTAAATCACATCTAGACTCCTAAAATAAAGAAGAAGAAGAAATTAGCACGTTCTCCCGGATGTCGAGTTTCCATCACTGCCGATCGGAGCTGGAGGTGATAATTACAAACTGTATCCGTTCCCATTGCAGACAAAAGCCAGATGTTAGGATTGTGTGTGGGATTTTCTGAACCAGTAGAGAAGGGACGACAAGGGACATTTAATAGTAAAGACTTAATCAAAGGTGAAAGCTTAATTTTGATAAATTAAGCTTTCCCCATCCATCCATTATCTATCCTGCTTGTCCTGCAAAGGGTCACAGGAAGGAAGCTGGAGCCAATCCCAGTTGACAATGGGCGAGAGGCAGGTCCTCATTAATAGTACAGTTTTATTGAAATCGTTTAATATAAATCAAAAGTAAACACATAGGATTTCATTCAAAACCAGGAGCAATGTAGAAGAAGGACATGCAGCAGACAAGTGACCTGAGTATTGTCATACAAACAAGAACAGTCGGTCTTGTTTAATATCATTGTAGATCATTTAGAACTTAAGCAAAACAGGTTGAAGGACAAATCGAAGCTCTTTGATCTGACCTGCAGGGTAAAGGTTTGTGATAATCCTACTCTGCATATTGTCTCTTCACTTTATTCAAGACAACGTTCTTGAACATTGAGTTTCTGTCTATTTGCAGTATTGGAGGAAGCCCCAGGCCGATGAATCTCCTTCCATTGGGACCAGCCTTTTCTGTAAACATGATTATGGAAATATTTACATGAGAAGAGCGTTGCTCTATTGTGCTCCCTGAGCTGCAGGATGTGTCGGAGGAGCGAGCTTTGTTTACAAGAATTGCAGCTGTCCAGAACGCTGGGTTTTGATTGGCACCAGGTCATAGTGAACTGGCTCCTGCTGCTTGCTGCTGCCTCGCCTGTATCACACATGCCTGAAGACGTGTGAGTCAATGATGTAAAAAACAATATCCTCTGTTGCACATGCCGACTGACCCCAAGCACTGCTTTTCTCTTTCTGCACAGGAGAGAATATCCATTAGAAGAATGTCAAATATTGAATGTAGGCTTTCAGATGCTAACGCGGCTGTTCTGTATAATCATGATAATAATCATTCTGGAAACGTACAGTGCATTAAATACTGCACACACATCACTGTCACTTTCAGGACACACACTACACTGAGTCTGTGATGCTGATGGTAAATGGTAATGATTTGTTCTCATAAAGCAAGCCGCTGCACCCGAATCCCCCCCAGTCTGTGCACGGTGTGTTTTCATCTCTAATGATATCCAGGTGGGGTGTAGGTCACCTTTATATATGATAGTGTCGTATCTTTGAAGCAGCACTGTCTTGTCGAAGTTGGTGTTTGAAGAGAGGAGACGCGGACCCAGAACTTGCAGCATAACAGAATTTATTACACAGAAGTTTCACAGGTCAGACGGGCTCCATGGTATGCCCGGAGAATTCACAAAGGCCAGATAGTGAAAATCTGGCTCGCCTCCGCCAGGCAAGCCCTTTTATAGAGGAGTTGTTTACCACAGAACTATAGATAAAATGACGTAGCACATAGGGTCTATGTCTAAATTTGGACATGTTTTTAGTTACTATAAGTTTGAAGTCAACCCCCACATCTTTGCTCCTCCCTTAGAAGGCAAGATAACATATGATAGGTCAAAGATCATTCCCCAGAGGGGGACGAATACCTCAAACTCAAAACTTAGGAGGAAGCATGTCAGCATAGTATATACACATATTAGAAAGCTCCGTTAGCTGAATTTACAACAGTAACATGCCATCATTTTATATAACCATGTTCAAGCTGAATATACAACATATTTCCCCCCTACGAGGCTTAACAAAGTCTCGTAACCATACAGGTGTATAACTTCAATAATACAGCAACTGTGTGTAGGAGCGAGAGTGAAAAACCTGTCAGGCAGACATCTTTCCTGAAATATCCATCAAACAATTTAGACAGGAAAATTCTCTCACAGCTCCTCTGCCAAGGCAACTATACATAGTACTCCTACACCACTGAAATTAGGAATTCTAGCAAATTATGTAAGGAAATTACTTTAAGCAAATACATACGGAACTCTCAGCAAATAAAAACAAAACAATGTCCAAAGTCAGCCTGGTCTTCCCATTGGAGCTTCCAATGGACCTTTCCCTGCCTAGCACCACTATCCTTAAAGATCACGGAAAAGAAAACATCTGAGGTCCCAGTATATTTGCTCAATAACAGAAAACATCATTTTCCAAGTAATTAACACACAGAGAATATAATTCACTTTTAATATTGCACCTTCAAAATATAAGAGAAAACCCAAAGATAGAACACTGCAGTCTCTCAGCAGCATTGACTCCCAGTTGTAGTATTGATGACATGTTGAATCTGGATATTGTATCGTTGTTCAGAGTCCTTCAGTCCATTGGTATGGTTCATGTTTGAAGTGTCTGAATCCATTCAACACATCGGTTTCCCTGAACATTCACCACTCTCATAGTGATCTTCCCCCAATATGTTCTAGAATGAAAGAGAAGAAAAGAAAACCAGTATCTTTGTATACAAAACAGATACAAATTAAAAAAACATCAATCTGATTAACACACTTTAAGTAAGTGAGAAATTATAAGTCACATTTTTCATTTCCCCCCTGGAAACACCTCACTAATGTAATGAGAAGCTTTGAAATAACTAAGCAATAATCGAAGTAGCCCCCCTTTCTCCTGAACTGCCAGTCAGGGTACCTTTCTCTGTTAGGTCAACAACAGAGAATAATTTACTATCATTCAGAACTTACTAACGGAATTTAAGTATTTGGAACAGACGAAGCACACTGTTGTACTGCAACGTTGACAACTTAGAAATCTTGAAAGAATCACAAATCATGTCGTCCTCCTTTCTTTCTTTCACTGATGTTTCTTCAATATTCTCCTCCTTCATATTCTATCCAGCTGTTGCATTCACAGGCAAACTGTCCACAATTATAACATTCTTCTGAATGCTGTTCAAAATTTGGATCGAACCTTCCTCTCCAGTTCTGCGCTTGATCAAATGCTGTCTCTTGGTAGGAGATGACTGGAACCACCGATGATGGCTGGAACGATTGGAGCTGAACCTGGTTCAGCTGTGATTGTAGTAATGATTGATCTAGTGGAGCCTGATTCTGTATAACCAGAGCTTGCTTCTTAATTTTCTTATTATCCACCAGTTGTATTTGATGGAGTTTTCTAACAACCTCTTGGTCTTGTTGTCTCTGATCATGCTCCTTTGTCCTGTAGCGCACCACTTGATGGGCTATATGATCTGTATAAACACCTTTTTCCATGCTTCCCAGACCAACAACCTCTGCAAGTTTGCTCCCCACTGTTAGGGGCAACCCCTTCTGTATTTTGGATCTCAAAATTGACTGCTCCATTTGATTCAAATCAGGGTCATTTCCTGTAACATTTCTCCAAACTTGATGAGCTCTTGACACATAGGCTCTCGGGTTTTCTTCCTGTCCCAGTGGTTCAATAAGAATGTTGTCAGGATGTAAATTTGTCGGAAAGGTCTCTTTCAGCGCTCTACACACTCGACCTCTATTTGCACAGAACAATTCTGAATCATTCACAGCAGTTCCCACATATTGATCAAGTCCAGCTTTCTCTAGAATATCTCCCATAGCATGAACTCCAAGGAGATTAGCCAATAGTCTCTTAATATCTCCCATAGCAAGTTGCTCTCCCACCATGATTTCTTCCAACTTCGAAATCCAAGAATGGGCTCCATCTTGAAGAATCGGTAACTTCTCAATTATGCTTGACATATCTGTAGTCTGCCAAGGCTTATACTCCAAATTCTGCCCTCGGATGACCACTGGAAGCATCTTCTTGGGTGCAGACTGTTTTCTTGAGCGCAAAGTATTTTCCTTGCACAATAATTGGAAGCGTTTTTTTCTGCAGCATTTTCCTCTGTCTTTGCAACACTTCTACCTGGTTTTCCAGTGTTATATGTCCTTCTGTCTGTCTTGTTTTTTCTATGTCCTCCTCTCTCTTATCGTTTGCAGCTTTAATCAGATTCTGTCCCTCATTTTCAAACAACTGGAGAATGTCAAGCTCCAATTCTCTCTTTGCTTTGCGGGCCTGTCCCTTCTTACCTCTCTTTTGCTCTGCCTTGTACGTTGACACAAGTACTCGCATTATTCTAATTACATCTGGGTTCATAGTCCCCTCTAACGGCCATGGTCTGTCAATTTGAGACCAGCGTTTATGCCATTTCTCCGATATTCTTGCAATGCCTTCAACTAAAGGATTATTCTTCTGTACTACATCAACAGGAGTAATTACTTTTGGACTTTTAGTGTCCTTCTTCCCCATAGTAGCAGCTACCTTTTGTTCCCTTATTGTTAATTGAAAAAAGTAATTGCTAAATTTTAAAGCTACTTAAAGCTTTTTAGATTACTCCTCCCCCCTTTTAGGAATTGATTAATCAAAAAATCAATCAAACACTCAACAGATTAATCAATTCATAAATCACGTAGTAAAATCACCTATTTACCACAGCAAATACAAATGAAATTGACTTCCCAACTCCAAAGGAATCAAAAGCTCATCAATGTAATATCACAACTCAAAATCTGCTTATAATGTTTGACAAAAAGATCACGCACTCCCACAAGTGACTGACTGTCACCATACGTGCTCTTAATTGCAGCAAACAATTACCCAATGTTCATCTCAAATCATCAAAAAGTCACAATAGTGAATCTCCAACACAGTTGAGATCAGAATAAACCATGCACAAACAATACAACTCACATTTGCAACTCTCAACAGAATTTAAAACAAATAATCCTATTTCATTAATTAATTAAATGCATTAACTGGTCAGTCCGTTGCCAATCCTCATATCTTGTTTTAACTGACTACAGCATATAGTTTTTCATGTGCATGTAAGCAGATGAATCTGCTCTATCAATCTCCTATAATAGCTCACAAATGAAAGCAGGTTGAAATGGTTATCAGCAATATAACTATAGATGAGAACACATACAAATATGTAAAAATGCAGATTTTTGCTAAAGAGTTTGTGGATAAAACTGTACCGGCCTTGATCAGACTGAAGACAGAAGCTGTACATGCAGATGTCAGCAAGCCTCAGTCCGTGCGATTCAGTGGTCAGCTGCCTTCTCCTCTTCTCACCTCAATACTCAACCACCGTAAATGGATCAGAGAAAAGAAACAGTCAAATGATTTAGTATCATACGAACCCCCTTACAATTGAATACAATGCATCATTAATGTATGATTTAGTTTATTTCATTCTATTACTATCTTTAAAGTTCTCAATAGTGTAATTTTTATTCATAGCTGTATTAACAACTTGACAGTTCTTTCGTAAAGCAGTTCAACAGATTAATACTCCGTCTTTGCACCGCACGTGTCATTCCCAGTGAGGAGAGACAGCTCACAGGGGGGGGGGTTTTAAGTTACAGAAATCACACCTTGAAAAGTTTTTAGAGGGTTCATGTTCCCCTCGCACCCCCTTCTCTGAACAGATGCTTTCTCTTAGGGGAGCCAAGAAGAGGTCTGAAGAAAAACTTAATTTCATTTTTGTTCCCTTTTCAGTGGTTGATGTTTAATTTGAGGAAAAATCATATACCTCCTAATTTAAACCCTGACTTGTGCAATAGTCAAAGTTCCTTTGATACTTAAACAGAATTTAAAGTTGCCTAATCACTTTAAACAGCTCTCTCTCCTCTGTTTTGAGAGTCTATTTAGATCTCTGTTGCAAAGTGCATAAATGTAGTTCTCATTATTTGTCAAAGTGACGCCATTTGTTATCAGATTTCCCATTTGTAACCGTAACATATATATATTTAGTCAATCATAGAACCATTTGTTATTAGCTTTAGATCACAAAAAACATCGCCTGCTGCATTTTTCTCACACAGCTAGAACAGAGCAATGTCCACATATATCACACACCTCAACACTGAGGTCAAGCTCCCCAGCACTAGAAAACACTGCAAACCAGAAATTAAAGGTGTGTTTATATTAATTTAAGTCCTCCTAATGAGGCTCATTATTTTATTACGTCTGCTTATAAGGGCAGCTCATGGTGTCATTAAACCACTAGTTCAAAAGTCACCTTAATAGGAGCTCATTGTGTAATTACAAGATTCATGTTCATATGTTTATTCAGTCATTGATTTAATCCCGTCCGGGAGACAACAAAATAAACACACAAATCCAAAAAACACTGCATATTCGCTTCACAAACTTTTTTTTTCCTTTCTCACACAACTCAAACACTGTAATGATCCCATTCTTCATACACACACACACACACACACACAGACCACTGTTTGAGATGGGGCCATTCCTGTTATACACACACATCTGGGAGGTAGCTCCCTGCAAACAGACGCACACTCATTCTCATCCAACAGCTCAAGAGCTCATTCAAACCACGAGCATGCTTTTTGCCACTATTTCCTTATTTCCATTATCTTAATTTTTGCTACCTTTTGAGATGTAAATAATCCAATGAGAGGCTGCATCAGACACTGTTCGTCAACAAATGTCAGAGTGGGAACAGTCAATTGAATTTTTATTTTTAGCATCTCCAGTTATTAAAAACTGACCTATGGTGAGGTTTTTACGGCCCATACTAACGCTCCTTCACTGAGGGCTTTCACTATTCAAATTCAGCGGCTCATTGATCAATTCCTTTACCTTATTTTTCTCTCATTACTCTTTCTCTTATCACTTTACATTTATTTATTTATTCAAATTGACCTGGACCCAGGTTGTCCCAATTTTCTCTATAACTCAATTCCTGTTTATGCCTTAGCTTTAGATCGTAACACAATGGAATTACCATGACTTACTGTTAAGAAATTGAGGTACCATTTTTCTTAATCCTGCACAGATTTACCACCTCATCTTTACAATTTAAGCTATTCTAAACTATGTCCTACCTTTACCTTATTTCATTCCTTATTTCATTATTTATTTAGAACTATCTTTACCTTATTTCATTCGTTATTTAATGTTACCTTTTCCCCCCCTTTATTTGCGACGTGCACTTCGCAAATAAAGTCAAATTTAGCACGGAGCCTCTCCCTACACATCAACACAACAAGACACATCCCCAAAAACAGGTTCTTTAACGGTGTGACCCCTTAGCAGACACAGAACAGCCTAGTGAGAAATGCTCACCCTGGTTGAAGTCGTCTGAAGATGCAGCAGGACACAAATCGTCTCTGTCGTGACGCCAATTGTCGTATCTTTGAAGCAGCACTGTCTTGTCGAAGTTGGTGTTTGAAGAGAGGAGACGCGGACCCAGAACTTGCAGCATAACAGAATTTATTACACAGAAGTTTCACAGGTCAGACGGGCTCCATGGTATGCCCGGAGAATTCACAAAGGCCAGATAGTGAAAATCTGGCTCGCCTCCGCCAGGCAAGCCCTTTTATAGAGGAGTTGTTTACCACAGAACTATAGATAAAATGACGTAGCACATAGGGTCTATGTCTAAATTTGGACATGTTTTTAGTTACTATAAGTTTGAAGTCAACCCCCACATCTTTGCTCCTCCCTTAGAAGGCAAGATAACATATGATAGGTCAAAGATCATTCCCCAGAGGGGGACGAATACCTCAAACTCAAAACTTAGGAGGAAGCATGTCAGCATAGTATATACACATATTAGAAAGCTCCGTTAGCTGAATTTACAACAGTAACATGCCATCATTTTATATAACCATGTTCAAGCTGAATATACAACAATAGACTGTAGGTGAGTAGTCTTACTGGGCTATAATGGCAACCTAGGGGACTCTGGGACGGTAATGACATTCTGGGCCGACCGTGTTAACCAAGAAGAAGTCAGTGAAGTGAATGCATTAGTTATGAATCAAGGGCAAATGTCCTTTGTGGCAATTCCAGAGGAGGAGGCCGGGAGCTCGGAGCAGCGTCGCCTCGAGAGCGGGCCACGACTTCTCCGTCTGGGTGTTCTGGTCGCCAGGGACCGGGCACTTTCCCCCGCTGTTTGCCTTCCAGCTTGTAAATGTGATGAACAACGTGCTGTCTGAGCCGCTGTCGTGTCGCATTTCAGATTCCTGATGTGTTGCAGAGATTTGACAGCCTAACCGGCAGCTCTGTCAAAACCACTAGGTCCTGAGTGACCTGTGTAATATGAATCTAATGCATATGCTGTGTTCGCTCCCTCAGGTCTGGTGATTGGCTTTTCTATGACTCCACCCATCCTCGACAGCTCCAGAGGCGACTTAGTGATTCCAGTCTACGAAACGCTGACTATTACATGCAGGTAATGTATGTGTGTGTGTTTGTGTGTGTGTGTGCATTAAGAATGCTTTAAACCCATATTTACAGTATGCAGAACATTGCAGTGGCTGTGTGGGATTTATTACATTTGACCAAGCACAAATATGAGATACTTACATATTACACTTTCACATTTCATTTCAGTGTATACTCATGCTCCATTCCAGTTAAGAGAGAAATATGATCATTTTAAAAGTAATTGACAGATATAGTCACTGGTTATTTGCCTGACCAAATCTAATACAATGTGATGCATTGCTATATAAACTAAGGTGTTATTTTACTTTTTTTTTATGGTTTCACTTACTCACCTTAAATAACAAGACGAGAGAAAAAACAAGCACATTTTGAAAATTGTGATATTTTTTGACATTTAGCGAAATACGTTGAACGTAATAATCAGACTTATTGATAATGAAAATAATCATTAGTTGCAGCCCAATCTGAAAAAGTAAGCCTCAAGCGACTGTAACAGTCAACGGGGTTTTTTTTCCAGTCAAACAAACAAACCGAGGACTAGTGTGACCATCACAACATTGTTTTGGCCGATGTTCATCCTGTTCTCGAATGGCTGCCGAGCACAAGAGGTTCACTTAACGGTCACTGGTGTCATTAATATCAAGAGGTTTTCTGAATGTTACATACGATACGTTTAAGTAACATGTTTAATGCAACTCTTTTACTTGTAAGTATATTTATAGAGGATGTTACTGTTATTTTTACTTCAGTAAAGGATCTGACTATTTCCTGCCCCAGTGATTCCTTGATACTATTAAAGAATCTCTGTGTAATCTGTCAAAACTGAATTTTGTCTTTGTGCTCTGATGGAAAATAGTCACATGAATTTTATAACAGGTTTACTCGGAGGGATTTAAAATATGTACAATATTCGACATTCTAAAAACAACCACACACCGAAATACAAAAATGACCATATTCTATAAGACACACTGGCACATTTCATTCTAAAAAACAAAGCCAGCGCTGATAATAACCAAGTCTCTGTGAGATATGAATTCACTCATAATAACCGTTCTTTATCCTTATGAAATCTCTGCTCCGCTATCCACTGCCAAGATGTCATTCCATTAACCGATTTTGTTTCTGTGCCACAAAAAAAAAAGCTGTCTATGGAAAAGCTGTCGATACCTTTGGACGTCTCCCAACGCTTGTCTTAAATAATTGTTTGCATATAAATCTAAAATTTTCACCGAGACCGAGGATCTTCAGGGAAAGGAAGTCAGTTCCACTTTAGTCAATTAAGTCTTCCCAGTCTGCAATTTTCCAGATTCTAGATAGATGGACGCTAATCACTAGGGCTAGAAAAGAACCCACAGAATTCTTCCATTGTCCTCAGTGATTATCGCAGATATTTCCAGTCGTCACATTTTGGCACTATCTGCAAAATGTGGCCATTTGTTGTTGGCGGAGGCAGGTGGTGAAAGCACAGCTATCGGATTTCAGGCAGCAATTACTCAATCTCGCTCATAGTGCCTCCAGGTCAACATGTCTGCCCATTATTGCATTTATGTGGCACAGCACAAAACAAGCACACACACACACCAACTTTGTTCTCAGCTGTTAGTGACATGAAACACATGATGACTAGGATCTTTTAATTAAATAAAGATGATAAATATATAAACCTGTGGATGACGAGTTATGATCCCGACCATGATTCTAATGTAAAATATGTTTAAAAATCCTCCTCAGGGGACAGAACACTCTGGCCTGGGCCTGGCCTGATCAGACCCTGGAGGGACAGGAGCTAACCGACCGTCAGGCCCAGCTGTCGACCCCCGGGGCCCCCGGGCAGAGGGTGGTGTTAGTCAGCGAGTGCCCGGGGCAGCCTGGACAGCAGTACTGCAAGAGGCTGGTCCTGAGCGGCGCATGGGGCAAAGACACCGGGTACTATCGCTGCTACTACAAGGATGTCAAGGCCATCATCGACGGCACCACCGCCGTCAGCGTGTACGTCTTCATCAGGGGTGAGCCGAACTCATGACTCACTCACCTTCTGCTGGATGAGTCATTTGAATATATCCTTAAGGAGTGTTTCTATTTTTTAAAGTGTCAGGGTCCAGTGCATACAATGTTTTAAGCTCAGAAAATATTTTTCTGTCGCTAGCACTGCAAGAAGGTTAACAGTTTGATTCCCAGCTCTTCCTGTGTGGAGTTTTCCATGTTCTCCCATGATGTACCTATTGTTTTCTTCGGGAAGTGTCCTCTGGTGTTAATTACAGATTCTAAATAAGGTGTCAACGTGGGCGTGAATGGTTGTGTGTCTCTGTTTCTTGGACCTGGCCAAGGTTTTCCTCGCTTCTCGCCTATAGTCAGCTGGGATTGGCTCCAGCCTCCCTCTTGACCCTCGAAGGATAAGCAGTATAGGCGATGGATGGATCTTTTTCTCCGGCTATGTCATTCCCATGTCATGGTGCTGCTGTGTTTAATGAGAATGTGTTTAATCAGCTGCTGGTGCTGGTCTGCAGCTCTTTGGTCTTGCTATGTGGACCATTCAGTCTTTTCCTTGGGAGCCTCACAAGAAAACCATAGCGCTCCCACCGAGACACATCTCCTGTTTGAATAAGTCTTCAATATCAAAGCCACCCGTGCGTTATTAGAAGTGCAAGTTGTTGACTTTGCCTCAGCAGCACCCTGGAAGCCGGCCAGAGCAATGTTTCGGAAATTAGAGATGTAAAGCCTCTGATAAAGGCAGGAATGAGCAGTTCATTCACTTTCTCTAATTAGAGAAAGGATATAATATTCATATATAAATATTGAAACGTGGCAGCATCTCTCACTCTCTTTTAACCCACCTTGTCATCGGGCTTTTCATGTGATTTGCGATATCGTCAAATCTGATAAGACCCGCACAATAGTACGACACCCCGTGGTTTCATGGGCATCACATTCGCTTTTCCTCAATTGGTTTGATTGTGCCGTCGAGGAGAGGTAGACGGAGGTGTGGAGAGAGAGACTGATGATTGTCATGTTTCCAGCTGACCGATCCACTCGTGTGAAACGGCTGTTTATCCCTGCTGACAAGGTGCCAAAACAGTTTCCACAGATCTAACCAGGGGGCTGATCAGAAGCAGATGAGATTGTCGGCCGTAAATTAGGACCCAGTGTGTGGGGAGATGAGACGGGCCGCATGTGGATTCAGTTAGACGGGCAGACCTTGACCCTTTCCCCCGTGTGTGTGCTCTGAACACTCAAACACACATGTGAATGTAGAGCAATGCACTAATGTACCGCAAGTTTATATTGGCTTGCATGCACGCACACAGGCAGAGGCAAAATATATAAACACTTCCTCTTACACATTTTCACCCACACACACACACACACACACACAAACACACACAAACACACACACACACACACACACACACGCACACACACACACACACACACTCTGCAGACTCGTCTTGCCCCGGGTTGGTTCTCTCCTGTTCTGAGAGCAATTGCAGTCAAATACTTCGAGGGATTTATTGTGAAAAGCGCACACTGTGAGATGTTGTGTATTATTTCTATTACCTGCTCATATTGAAGTCGCCGCCGGGCAGGAATATAATCCTCTCAATAAGACCCTTTGTACGCCCCCAATACAGCAGCTTGAAATGATGCAGAAAGAAAGTGTGAAGAATAATAGAGGGCTTATCGGAACAATAGCAGGGTAAGGGTTAGGGTTAGAAGAAGTGCGCAGGTTGTAATCGTACAAAAGTTGCTGCCTGGGAGATAAGCATTTTAACAGAGTGTGCTCATGCTGTGGGAATATTGAGGTTTTGTAATGATAACAGATGAACAATGTAAATCGGGGACAGTGTCTGTGATGTTTATCAAAAAGAACCTGCGTGACAGGAGCTGTGAGTCTCCGACGATAAGAGGAGAGACATCAGGGTCTTAAAGGATGAAACACAGGAGAGATATTTCCCAGCAGCACACATCTTGGAGGATTAAACCCCTCGGCTGTCTGTTTCTCAGCTGACACGTAATAACGGCTCCTAATGCTATTTACTGTGTGAGGACAGAGTGAGCGGCGGCATAACACGGTAATCATGATAAAGTCCATGTCGTGCGTGTCATTATCTAGCTGTGAGATATCTGTCTGTCCGTTCATGGAGTTAACTCTGTGATAGCCGCCATTGTCCCGGCTGCCGTCAGGGTTAACATCTCCCTGTTTCCGTATCTGCATCCAGACCCAGAGAACCCCTTCCTCAGGCGGAGCAGCAACGTGGAAGGCCGAGCAAGTGACCTGGAGACCATCCTGATCACCCGCTTCATCACGCATGTCACAGTGCCGTGCCTGGTCACGGTGCCGGATCTGAACGTCACTCTCTACGCGGTTTGTCCAGCACCACAGATTCCTCTTGGTTTCTCTCCAGCCGAATCTGTCAAGTTGAGATTTAATTCATGTTTTTAACCCATGCAATTTATTTTATTTACATGTTTGTCCGTGTATCATTTCAGTATCCAGCGCCTATAGAGACGAGCGGGACGACATGGGACAACAAGCGGGGCTGGTCCATTCCCCGACACAACATCGACAGTTCGCAGATGCTCATTGGAATCCTGTGTCTTGCTACTCTGGGCGGAAAAAGTTTTCAATCTACCAACTACCTGTTCCACCCTACAGGTACAGAAACACGATATTTACAGGGTTCAGTCTCCTGTGTTGTATTTCAGTCAAATATGGAGAATTATAAGATATAATTTGTAACAATTCTTCATTAAAATGTCAAAAAAACCACTAGACTTGTTTTATATTTCGTTGACATGTTTACTTACATCATCCAAAATGTTTCTAACAAAACCCAGAGAATTTTGTCGCCTTTTAGCAAGCTCATATCTGCTTTACCCGTTACTTTGCCCGACTCTTGCCGATCAAATGACGTGTGACGAAGGAAAAACACTTTTTTCTGAGTTTATTCGGCCAGTCTCCTGGTATACAAAGTACACAGAACGTCTGGAGGAGCCGCTGTGAGAACACGAAAAGAAGAAAAGAAAAGAAAATAAAGAGGAAGGAAAGGAAGAGACGCGAGGCATAATTAAATTGCAGGAAATTAAGATGAGACAAGGTTTTTACGTCTCGCTGGGAGTGAACTCTGCGTGAGATCAGTCACGTTTCACTTCAGACGGCCAAAGGACACACATACCCTCTGCTGCTAACCAAAATGAACTGCTACATCAGAAAAATGAATGAGCATTTGAACACCACAGTCGGCTGCACGGACTCCACCAGCGTGTGTCCAGTGACTGCAAAGATAGGTGGCCTGAATATCAGACACCTGGGCTCTGCTTTGTTAGCTCTTAGCTTTTCTCTCTTATCTTGAGGCTTAGCTGTATTCCACTTTAATTTCGCTCACTGATGTACAGCGTGCGACATGAATGGAAACAGTGTCAGCTTGTGACAGACCACTTTTTTTTATAGCGGGATGGCTCCTGCGGTCCAAAGGAAAGTCATTTCCTCTGGTCGAGTGAGGAAGGAAAAACTGCTGACGATGTCACCATGACCTCTCTCACTGTCCTCCTCCCTCTGCCCCTCTGGTTCTCCCTCACCCTTTTTTCTTTTTTTCGACCCCGGACAGGAACTCAGATTTATGATGTCAAGCTGTTTCCTGAGGACCCAGTGGAGCTGATAGTGGGGGAGGCCCTCACCCTGAACTGCACAGCAATGGTGGAGTTCGACACAGGGGTGAACATCCAGTGGTCGTACCCCGGCAAACAGGTACGTAGCAGCAACAGTCGTTTGCCTGAAGTAGATGAAAACCTACATTTCAGAGTCTCTTTCTTCTCGCCAGAAAAACAGTTGGGTGGACCCGAAGCCCTATCGTGAAGCCCTGTCTCAGGCCACAGAGGTTGTCAGCATCCTGACCATCCACAGCGTGAATGTCACAGACACCGGCCCGTACATCTGCAACGCCACCAGCATGGGCGGATCTCAAGACCAACAAACTCAGGTCATAGTTCACGGTAAGAGCCGGCTCTGAAGCGTCCACAGTTACCACCTGGCCCTTTATTCCACATCAGCCTGTAGGCCTGAATGTCATATTAACCATGGGTATCAGTAAATAGATATTAACCAGTGAGACGTCTAGCTCGGCTTTTACCTAAATTCTTAAAGGTTACAATATGCTAACATGCTAACATTAAGTAGGTATAATGCTTATGATGTTTTTCATGTACATTTTTGTTCATTATAGCACTAAACAAAAAGAGCAGACAAAAATTTGACTATAGTCTTCATGAGTCGTTTGAACTTCCAGGATATCTTCAATTTCAATGTATTGTGGTTACATTGACCAGAGACCATTGACTGTATATAAAGATGGACAATGCGTCTCACTTCCTCCCACTATGCCGTAATGAAGCTCAAATATCCCATATACGAACACAGCCATCTTGTGCATCTGGGGCCGGTCTGTGCAGTAGTGACCCGGGTCATGGAGCAACAGTAGTGAGGTCCTGCCGGTACCGTCTCTCGAGCGGTCAGTCTCAAATCAAATCGTTCACCAGAAAGATGAACATGTGTGTGATAAGGACTACCTAAAATGACAGAGGCAATCTTTGCAAAATGTATATGAAGACTTTTTTTCTATGGTCCATGTCCAATCCTCTAACATGGAGGAGGTCAGATTTATTACCGAAACTGCAGCCAGCCACCAGGGGGTGATAGAAATGCTTTATCTTCACTTTCGGGATCCAGTCATGACGTCCACTTTATACACAGTCTATACACTGCCACCCTACAGAGCTAGCATGGGGAAAAAACGTTTTAAAGAAGACCTGTGTAACTTGCTGAACAATTACTGTTGAATACTTAAATTCAGTTAAACAACAGTCTTTGTCACCATTAGTCTACGTAACAACTACTACTACCTTCAGAGCAGTGAATTGAGCTTTGCTTTGCTTTAACTTTTCATCTGTATGAAGAAACATTTTCTTTCCGCTAAAAAGAAGAGAAAGAAAATATTTTGTTTTAGACAAATACTTGCTTTAGTGCCGTACCCTTGGTCATGTCCCTTTGCAAATGTAGAATGTTTGATACATAATAGGTTTTCTGTGGAGTGTTAAGCTTTGATATTCAGACTTGAAGCAAAACCCGACTTCATAAAACATGTGAATGTATCTTCCTCCAGAAAGGCCATTTATTGACCTCGACTACCGGAGTGGCCCCGTGGTGGAAGTAACCGCCGGCCAGAAGTCATTCAAATTACAAGTCAACGTGTCTGCCTACCCAACGCCTGAAACACAATGGTAAGATGAGACCGTCTGGGGAATCCATTAAATGTTCTGGGCCAATTCAAAAAGCATAATTAGGCCTCCCATAGCTGAGGTTTGTGTGTTTCTCTGTGTGTGTGTGTGTGTGTGTGTCCAGGTATAAAGATGGAAAGCTGATGAACCATCGCCCCGAGTTTAAGATGAAGAGGATGAGGATTCACCTGAACCATGCTTTGGAGATTAAAGAAGTTTGTCAGGAGGATTCTGGGATCTATGTGGTGGTGCTGAAGAATGCAGCCGCTGCTCTGGAGAGGAGGCTCAACATCACGCTTGTCGTCAACGGTAACTAGTGTGTCAGTCTGACTCACGCCATTTGTTCCATGTGCAGTGATTGTGCAGCAAATAACATTCCTGTCACAATACTGTTAAGGTCAAGGCACTGTATTGGAGTTGTTACACATGCAGTAATGAAGGTGTTGTGGTAAGGGCTTGACTTTAAACATAAAGCTATAATCCTGATGTTCTGTCGGGAGGTTTGGATACAATTTTTGTCATGAAAAAAGCTTCAGTAAACAAAATATACAAAAAAGATTGATGGTGATGGATTCAACTGTAATGGGCCCTGTTGATTTTACTGTTGTGCCCACTCAAAAACAGTTTTGCAGACATTTCAGGTATTTGGTACCAAGCATGTTGGTTTAATCTGTTATTTTCTTTTGCAGTAGTCATTCTAGTTTTCAGACATTCAGGCTACATCCACACTAATATGTTGTATTTTCAAAATGCATCGATGTTGTTACATTCACACCAGGTGTCAAACCAGTATTACGAGCTTTGTAGAATTTAAAGTGTTTGCTGTCCTGGCTCCTAAATGGTGGAACGAGCTCCCCATTGGAATCAGGGCAGCAGAAAGTCGACACATCTATTGAGGCAGGCTAAAGACACATCTCTTCTGACTACACCTTGGTTAAAAAGATGATATTTAAAATTTAAATTGTATATTATATTATATTAAACAAAATGAAGTTTAGTTGCACTTAACTGAAGCACTTGTAGTTTGGCATTTTCGAAGCAAATTGTACTTACTTGATTCCTGCTGTTCTGGGTTTGTACCCTCATGGTTGAATGCACCTATTTGAGGTAAATGAAATGTAACATAATGGAAATGGTGCCTGCCCGTTTTAGTTTGATGATGCAGTCACTTGCATTTGCTCCCTGACTGGGTCATTTTCAGTTATGTCTCTACCACTAGCTGATGTATTGTGCATAAGAGATTTGCCTTATCCTTGCTCTAAGAAAATAAATCCTCTCATTTGCTTTCTACCATTGCTGTTTCTCGTTTGTAGTGTTTTCTGCAAATGGTCATGTGATTATTATAGAGTTATAGAGTTTACTTCACTCATCTGGATTTTTCATTTAGGAGCTGTTATAAAATTCAAACTTATTTGTATGGATGTAGCCTCAGACCCATGAGTGGAAGTACCAGGACTGATAACTTGTCCTGGTCTGTGTGAACATACTGTACACTGGGACAGGTTAATGACCCTAAATATCACATGGAGGAATTAAATGCATCTCCTCTTCCCCAGTGCCCCCACAGATCCATGAGAAAGAAGTGGCAGAGCCGTCCAGTCCGTACCCGAGTGGCAGCAGCCAGATTCTGACATGCACCGCCTATGGTCTCCCAGCTCCCATCGTCAGCTGGCAGTGGAGGGCCTGGGGCCCCTGTGTTCTCAACAGCACCCGAAGCAGACTGTAAGAGCAACTTCTCTCACACTCAAACTCGGGGCAGATTTCTTTCTATTTGGAAACTTTTTATAACCAACGTGGGAGCAGGTCAGGTTTGATCGAGGTGGGATGCAGTGCGTGAAGCGTTATGTGAAATAACAAGAAGTCATCAGCGTGAAATTAGTGGCTCAGTGGAGACGAAAGGGAAGGGACGTGGAAGATAGAGCTGGTGGAGGAAGAGAAGTGGAGGCGGATGAAAAAAGCAAAGATCAAGAGAAAGGTGGAGAAGTAAATCGATGTCGAACCTGCTGCACATAAAATAATAATGTGCCGGTTTGATCCGCCACACATACATATGCAAACAAATAAGGTGCTCTCTCTCTCTCTCTCTCTCTCTCTCTCTCTCTCTCTCTCTCTCTCTCACACACCCACAAATGCCCACTGGCTTTTTCACTCCCCTTTTTCCATCATTGCTGAATCCCACAAGTATATATAATGGATTATCTCGACGAGCAATATAAAATAGATTACAGTTATTTCCTTTTCCTTTAAGGTCCAGTGTTGGGGCCGTTGTCTACCGGCACTGCGCATATCCTTCGAATATCCACCTGCCTCCTCCAATTTTCAGTTATTGCTGTTTCCTTGACCTTTCCTCATGGGCAAACATCATCCCGGCGCCCGCCCTGTCCTCACAGACGGTACACACCTAAACACACAGCAGCGTCAGGCTGGGCTCAACTTCGGCTCCTGTCCAGTTCGTGATCTGTCTGCGCTCGGTACATCTGATATGACATTTCATGGGCGCTGAGTGATGCTCGGCTGTGTTGACCTTTTCCAGTGCATGAGAATCGAAGTCTTTTTTTATTTGATGGTCAAACAGGTAGTGAAGGACTTTCAAACTAATCTGTCTGGGGTCACAGCGGCCTGTTTAATGTACCACACATAGGCTGCCTATCAAGATGGACGAATCGTCTTCACTCTCTCCCACTGAAACTGACCAATAGTGAGTCAGTCTAAGCCATCAATCATGACCTTTCACTCTGTTTTTATAGCATCGCATAACTAATTAAAACCAAATTGATTTACCTCAAAATTAAAAGAAATATTTGTTGCGTACTTTGACTTTTTGTTTGGGCCATGTCCCAACCACTAACATGGAGAAGGGCTTTATAAACTATTCTACAGCCAGTCACCAAGGGGGAGCTGCCTTGTCATCCATCTTTATATACAGTTTCACCTACTTAGTGCTTGTCAAATTATATTTTCATGTACATGGATTATGAGTTTGAGTTATTTATGGTTTATAGCTACTACTTTTAAACTATGAAGCGATTAAATGAAACTGACCCTGGCCTCCCAATAAAGCTGAGCAATGCCTTTAGGAGAAAATGCAAAACAACATTTCATTTCATGTTTCATTAGCTCTGCTGTGATGCTCCCACTGAGGATCTTCATAATAACAGTTGATGCTGTAGTTTTTTCCATCAGTTGCCAGGACACAGCATAATTGCCTTGGCTTTGGGTCGTGAGCTGATGTACGGTTGGGAAATGCAATTCAGAGAGTGGCGGAAAAAAAATTTCCCCATAAAACTCCAGGATGTCTGGTGTAATGTGCTTCTGAATTCTCCTCCTCTCCCCCACTCTCTGCTGTGCATGTCGATGAGGGGACATGTCACGAGTGTGTCTCCGTTTCTCTATCTCTCCAGGGTCCGACGAGACAGGAAGGGCCGGAGTGACGGGATCGCCGACTGTCAGAACTGGCAGGACATTAACTCGGAAAACGCAATGAATGAAATCGAGGCTATTGAAACGTCCGTGGAAGTGGTGGACGGGAGAGAAAAGGTTCATTCCATTTGATCGTCTCTGTTACTTTCTATTTACATATTCACACATTGATAATATCAGAATATGAATATATGATCGTAGCATGCGAATTTCTGTAAAAGAAGGACAGAATGGGATCAGGGCACAATCTGGATAAAAATATATTTTATGTAAGTTGACTCATCCATGAACTGTGATGTTTTTATCTAAGCGTCCCAAATTCTGAGCTCCATAACAAAATTTGTCAATCAAGAGCCATTTCCACAGTTGAAATATTTAGAGCGGTCTTCCTCTGCAGACTTCCTGTGGGGACTGGTTCTAAACACACCCAGACACACATACAATACACATGCTTGCCAAATTACCACATGAGGACATACACACACATATACACACATGCACACGCACACACACCCTGATGTTTTTTCAGTCACACCTGAATGAGTTCGCTTCTCTTTTGGCCCGTCAGCACAAAAACTTTTCTGTGTCAGCTCACAAAGAATTACACGACAGCCGAGCGTTCCCTCCTTTTTTTTCAAATGCGTGTTTCTTCCAGATGAATTAAAATCTCATCCACCCTCTGTCGCCCCACAGATAGTGAGCAGGCTTCAGATCCGCAACGCCAGCGTCTCCGTCATGTACAAGTGCTCTGCCGAGAACAGGGTCGGCAAGGACGAGCGGCTGATCTACTTCTACGTGACCAGTGAGTGTGCTGGGGCCCCCTCAAAGCCCCCTCTAATGCATTCCTATGTCTAATGTCTGAAATATCTGCCTACACCCACATTACAATGGAGGTGAATTCCTGGTGCTCACAGAATTAGAAAATTTGATTCAAACATATTCAGACCCAACATTACTTGTAGTTTCCCCAGTAGGACATGCATTGATTATTGAATAAGCTCAGAGGCTGCAGCTCGACCTTAAAAAAATTCGACCACTGTTTCGGGTTAAACTAGAACTAGAAGTCTCTTTAATTTAGTCTATATTGACGAAAAAACAGCAGAGTTTTGAACTAAAGGTTAATAAACTTCAGTATCAGAAAGAAGATGAAAATCACTGTGATTAATGTTGTTGGGGCTGCGGTAGTTGGCACCTCTGCTTGTCTGCCCCTGCTAAAGAAATAGTTGCTCACAGTGAGGTTGGTCTGCAGGTTACCCAGAGTAACAGGGACTCTGGAATGTAATTAGTGTTTCCTCTGCCATGGAGGTTATGTTTTCACCCCCGTCCATTTGTTTTTCTGTTCAATGCTGGTCAGAGAGGAGATGCAGGAATGTTTTCTTATTTAGATAGATAGATAGATAGATAGATAGATAGATAGATAGATAGATAGATAGATAGATAGATAGATAGATAGATAGATAGATAGATAGATTACTGTATTCATCCCCGAAGGGAAATAAAGTCATCATAGCAGCCGGTACATTTGAATACAATCAAATACAATACAATAGAATAAAAATATTGAGGTAGAAAGAATAAAAACAGAAACACAAGATAAATAGGTAAATTGACTTTGTGAAATGGTGTGAAGATCAGGCGTGTTTAAGGTGATTCCTGGTTCGGGTGTTGTTTGCATGTTCTCCCTGTGCACCGCAAACAAATATAAACTCCTTTTTGCATTCCATTATATTGCAGGGAGAGATCTCAAGGTGTGAATAGGACCTTGAGTACCTGCATGGCTAGCATGCCGCTGATTTAGGGGGAGGTGTTATGGACATGTTTAGGAGACACCTGCCATGAATGTCCGGTGCACATGCTCTTAGTTGTAAGTTTACCTAACTGTTTCACCTGCCCTTTTTCTCTAACTTCGAAGCCATCCCCGAGGGCTTCAGCGTGGACGTCCAGCCCTCAGAGAACCCCCTGGAGCAGGAGAGAGTGTCCCTGTGCTGCAGCGCTGACAATTACACCTACGAGCAGCTGCAGTGGTACCGCCTCGACCTCCAGGTCCTGCAGGACGAGCAGGGCAAGCCTCAGGAGCTGGACTGCAGGAGCGTGCATCTCTATGCCAACACGCTTGACGGCCAGCTCTCCTTCCAGGAGCCCTCCAACAGCTGGGTCCTGGACTTCACCATCCCCTCCGTGCAGCTGCCAGATGAGGGTCATTACGTGTGCGAGGCTCAGAGCCGGCGCAGCGGGGAGAAACAGTGCCTCTTCAGATACATCTCTGTCAAAGGTTAGAGATAAAAGAGCCGAACGCCCCAGACACAGACACACACATCCCACGTTCGACGGCCGCTAATTATAGAGAAGAGCTCAACCTATGGCTGCAAAAACATAAGTACTGTCTCACAGAGGAGCTGAGGCTGAAATGTTGTACGTTCTAAAATACACTCAGTCACAAGAGATGTGCCCACGCATCCCAAAACCCATGTCCACACATAATGGAGAGGGAGACCACCCAGTGTTTGCACAGCCCCAATATGGAATAGCAGAAAACAGGGCTGAGGGGCTGATGGGGTCGAAACACACAAACCAATCCCTTTTTCATTCATGTTGTTGTGTTCAGTGCCTGAAGCGTAGATGTAGATTTTAAATGGATTTTGTGACTCTTGCTCTTTCTTCAGTCCTGCGAGGTCCATCTGTAAATATCACACACGCACGAGTCAGTGAGTTGATGTCCCTCTTCCTTCCTCCTGCTCCATGTCTGTCTCTTTGGCCCCTTCCTCTCACTGCAGCCCTGGAGGCGCCCCGATACAAGCGCAGCCTCACCAACCAGACGGTGAACGTGACCGAGTCCCTGCGGATGGAGTGCGACGCAGAGGGGAGGCCCCTGCCCCGCCTCTCCTGGTTCAAAGACAACCAGCCTCTCCACCAGATGTCAGGTTCGTCAATACACCTACACAGGTGACACATGCGTTTACACAACAGTGCTGCCGCCCACATGCCAGCCCGGCAGCCGCACACACACACACGCACACATGCGGATCTTAAAGTTTGGCCGGCTGGATCTTGATTTAGCAGGACTCGTATCCGCCCATCGGGTTATTGTGTTCAGGTCAGTTCCCAGAAAAAATATAGCTTCATATCAGATTGAAGAACAGATGTTTAATAAAACAATAAACGATTTAAACTAAGATACTAACAACTTTTGGCAGACGTCACCATAATTCGTTTTTGTTATAATTCCATCATGATAAATGGCAATCATATGATCACACACCCATCCACCCACCCACTCACTCTCTCTCTCTCTCTCTCTCTCTCTCTCTCTCTCTCTTCTCTCTCTCTCTCTCTCTCTCTCTCTCTCTCTCTCTCTCTCTCTCTCTCTCTCTCTTTCTCTCTCTCTCTCTCTTGTACTCCTACCTTAGTCAGGACAGCCATTGGCATAATAATCACGACTGCAGTTCAAATACACAAATACAAGTCAGAGATTGGACTGAAATCACAAACCTGAACCGCTCACTCCCCAGATCCGACCTGAGCGACCTGAGCCTGAGAGTCAGAGATGTGATTTGATGGGAAGCTAATGACCGACATACGTTTGCCAGTGCATTTCAACTGTCAGACGACAAGGCAGGATGAGTCATGAGGATAACTTAATACTCCCGAGCTGTTATCCTAACTCGAACCAGAATCTAATACTAACTAAGACTTAACCCTCAAACTGCTCTTTGAAAATGTCCTCACTCTGCAAAGGTCTTCAATCAAAATGGTCCCCACAAAGTCATAAGTACAAACACACACACGTAGACACACAACCATCCACTAACTCACCCGCACATTCTTACTGTTGATACAACATGTCATGCAGAACCAGTGACATGAATAAATGTGCGGCTGTGTTTGCTGCAGATGTTCACACACACACACACACACACACACAAACACACACACACACACACACACACACACACACACACACACAAACATATAAAAACCCTTCAGTCCAATGGATATGGCTCATTAGTTTTCTCTGTGTGCGTCTCCGCTTAACATCTGAAGCAGCTGGGCTGGGGAGGGGGGGGGTGAGTGTGTGTGTGTGTGGGGGGGGGGGTCAGTATGGGTGTGAGTGACAGCTGTTGCTTTAGGACGTGTGGACTGACGCGCGGGACGGGGGGATTATAAATGAGAACTCCGGTGACGTCCAGAGGTGTGACAGGAATTTTTGAAACGTCTCGGAAAATCTCGCTGAATTTATGATGTGAGAGGTAAATGGGCTGGCAGCCAGTCACAGCGCATTGAAGTTTGCAGTGTGTTGTGTGAGTGTTGTGTGTTGTGTGAATCCATGTGTGCTACAAATCATCCCGTGCCTCCTCACAGGGGTCCAGCTGCAGGATGCAAACCGCACTCTGAGTATCCAGCGGGTGCGAGAGGAGGACGCCGGGCTTTACACCTGCACAGCCTGCAACCAGCGTGGATGTGTCCACTCATCAGCTGCCATCAAGGTCATCGGTGAGACAACCAAACACACACACACGCACACACACACACACACACACACACACACACACACACACATACACACAAATACACACATGCACTGCTTGTACTTATATCTTTGTTGACACTTGCCCCTATACCCTAACACCCACTCATCACAGCTAAACGCCTGACCTCAGCATCTTAACCCTTTGTGCTTGAAAGTAGGGACTATATATTCCCATAACGTCCTCACTAACTGGTCTTCACACACACAGAAGGACACTCAGAAATGTAAATATAATAAACAGAGACAGAAACACCTGAATCTGCTCACATGCCTCAACCGCTCACATGCTTTTCAATAGCACTCAGGCTTAAAACCCCAGTCGCACGAATTCTCACACACACACACAGAGCCCAGGTCTGGAATTCACCTCTCACCCGACGTTTCACTAGAGCTGTAACTTTTGTGCTTCTGTGCTCCAACCTGAAATCAAAGTCATCCACTGCTGCCACATTTCCCATGCAGGTAGATAATTAAAGAGGTTCGCTGGATGCGGTTTCACAAAGAAAGGCCAATAAAGTTCTTTTCATCATATTGATGTAGCCTAAAGATTTCATCTGCGAGAAAAAGACTGCAGTAATAGTTTGTGATACAGCACCCCCTACAGGCGGTAATGAGTGATATCCTAAATGAGAGAGCATGGTTTCTGATACAGGGGCCCAGGTAATCTAATCCAAAATTGGCCCTAAACTGAAAAATCCTGATAGCTCATACAGAAAGATTGCACACAATGTTTTCTTTTATTATAATTATTTTACTTTTATAAATGACTTAAGTTTATTTTTTCTCTGTCAAGGATCCAGTGACAAGGCCAACGTGGAGATCGTGATCCTCATCGGAACCGGAGTCATCGCTGTTTTCTTCTGGGCCCTGCTCATCGTCATTTTCTGCAACGTGAAACGGGTCAGCGAAAGGCCACTTGTGCTTTCTGTGCTTGTTTTTTATGTTTGTGAACAAAACTGTCAAACTATGATGGCGACACTTTAACCTCTGGCCCACAACACGTCTGTCAACGTTTGAACACAACATGTTTGATGTCAGAGAGAGAGTGTGTGATTTACTATGAAGCGAGGGCTCCTGATATCTTCTGTGAATGAGCCCAATTAGTCGCTGTCACAGCGATCAGCTCCAACGACAACAAGCACGCCCATAATGAGGCTCAAACGACTTTTTATTTCCCCCCACGTGTCCAAAAAATCACCGGGTGGCATCATTATCATCAAATTCATTCATAGATTCTCCTCTGGCTCTCAGCATCTCTTTCTTTAAGTGTCTACTTTTACATTTCCTTTGCCCATCTGACCTCTTCTTCTTTGCTTGCTCACATTCAGGATTTTATATCCACCTCCTCAATAACCATTTTCCGGCTCACTCCCAGTTCAGCCCAGCAGTCCTCACCTTACGCCACCGCTCTCACTCTATTCCCTCTCTCTGTGTACTGCAGGTTAACCCTGCAGACATAAAGACGGGCTATCTGTCCATCATCATGGACCCGGGAGAGGTGCCCCTGGACGAGCAGTGTGAATACCTGCCATACGATTCCTCACAGTGGGAGATCTCCAGAGACCGACTGCGACTGGGTGAGCGATGGGGGCGAGTGGGAGAGATTTAGGGGATGGATTGATGGATGGTTGGATAAAGAGAGGGAGGGAGGAGGCGTGTGTGTGAAGAAATATCAGGGCGCGGTGGAGAGCGAATAGATTGATGAAACCAAATTACTTTTCCATTTCCAGAATCCTTAATGGCATGAGGCTGGATCGCAGCCAGCATGGCAAAGTGCTGCCAAGTAAAGTGCTAATGTTAAATATGTGCTCATTCCCAGCACAGCTTTTTTTTTTAAATGCCCTGAGGAAAAGCATCTGTTCCACAACTCCGACTTATGGGAACACGTTTTCCAAATGCTGCAATTCAGGTTATAATTCCTCTCCCTTGTGTATATGGATTCCAGATGCATTTACATTATGCAAGGGTTGCTGCCTTTTGTGTTTTCCAGTGAGACCAAAAAAAGCAAGCATGTATTGAATACATATTTTTTTATTTTCTTTTTCCTGACATAGGAAAAGTTTTAGGCCACGGAGCTTTCGGCAAAGTAATTGAGGCATCAATCTGCGGCATCAGCAAGAGCAACAGTTTGCACACGGTGGCTGTCAAGATGCTGAAGGGTGAGATTTGTCTTCGTGCTGTTCAAACTGTGTATTATGAAAAGCCGCAGGAGAAGCCGCTGCTGAACAGATGTGAAGATGATCTTGATCAGAGTAAACAGCTCGGATATTAAACATGCAGTACAGTATGTGGAGCGTACGACTCGATGTGAAATCTAAAAACACGTATAAAGTAAACAATGAGATGTATTGAATGCGTAATATTGGATTGTGTGTGCACGTGATTCAGATGGATCCACAGCCAGCGAGCACAAGGCCTTGATGTCAGAGTTGAAGATATTGATTCACATAGGAAATCATCTGAATGTAGTGAACCTGTTGGGAGCCTGCACCAAACCTAGCGGTGAGTAAACACACTCACACAGATCACAGTACATGTGTGTGCCAAGTTTTCACAGTGTGGTCGCAGTTATTAGTGTCATCTATTGCTCTGGTCTGTGGCTAAAGAATATCAGTAAACATGTGTATATGGACACCAATATTCTGATATTAATTCGATTAAGAATCTTGTCTGAATATAAACGGATTACCTTGACCATAATAAGCAATATTCAGATTAAGACTTAGTTGCATTATGCTTAAATCACAGACTGTATTAAAGACCTCCCTCCACTATCCAGAAAAGAAGCTAAAATGTATCTGGATACAAACTCTGCCATCTTGTGCATTTGGAGCCAGAGTCTGTAGCGATAGGGGGATGGAGCCATGGTAGCAAGGCCCCGGTCGACCAATCACAAGTCAAGCTCACCTGTCAATCAAGACTTTTCACCTTGTTGTTATAGCATCGAATAACAAATTTAAACCAAACTCACTTGAACAATTAAATAAACATCAGAGTGATAAGAACTACATCAAATAACCATCTTTGAGAAAAATCTGTTCTCTGACTTTTTAGATTGTCTCATGTCCCATCCGCTAACATAGGGGAGGCAGGGTTTATGACACATACTGCAGCCAGCAACTTACAACAGTAACCGACTGCTTGACGACATATGCTCTGGGTTTGGCGTAAACAAAACAGACTAGGCTCTGGAATATGAATGCAATATTCTATTAGCAACTCATGTAAACATCAGAAGAGGAATGATGTCCTATTCAGAATAAGGTCAGAATATTGGATTTCATGTAAACACACTCAGTGTACCACGTGTACTCTTTGAAAAATAACTACAGTAAGGCTTATGTTCTTCTTTTCACCGTTACTGCTTCGATCGATCTCCTTCATCCCTGCAGTTATTCTGCTTTGAAAAACATGTTGTTGTGATGCTGGTGTGGTCACATTAGATACAACATCAGGGAATGTTGTACTGTTGTTGTTTTTTAAGAGACAAACACCTGCAGTCTGACCTCCTCGGAGCGGTGCTGCTGGCTCCGTTGTTACTTCACAGCGAATTCCTTTTTAATGAAGTGTTTACATCATTTCGTCTGCCCCCCTGCAGCTTCCACACAACTTCTCTTTTTAACAGCAGACCACATGTGAAAGTACAACAGCTTCCTCTTTGTCCCCTCATGGTCCACACATCCATCTGACCCACACAACACATTTGTGAAGGGTGTACATCTGAACATGTTTATGCTGTGTACCTTAAACTAAAGCATCCAGGCAGATAAACTCAGACAGGAAGTGCTTTAAGGACGCAGCCCTGCCCCATGAATCAGAATATGGAGTGAGAGAATAAAGGAGCTCCTCAACAAGAGGCAGAAATCATGTTAAAGTGTTTTATCAAGTTAGAAGATAATGTGAAATGAGGGAAATGAATTGTAGAATTATTGTCTACAAATATTGTTAATGTCACATATTGTACATCAAGATGAACGACACATCTCTGCTTCCTCCAATGAGGTCACGTGTGTGCAGTGGCGACCTGAGGATCGAGCCGGAAACACGGGCTTGACCAATCAGGACTCAGTCTTAACTGTCAATCAGGATGTTTCAATCTGTTCTTATAGCATCAAATAACTGATTAAAACCAAATTGACTGGAAAAAATTCCACTTGGACTAACATCAGTTGGATAAGAGACCTTTTAGTTTGGTCCATGTCCCATCTACTAACATGGAAAGGCTTGACTTAGGACCTTTACTACAGCCAGCCACCAGGGGGCCAACTATACACTTTGGCTTCACCTTTGAGGAGCCATAATTTTGTCCATCTTTACAAACAATCTTGTACCTACTGTTATGATTAGATAGGAAATCTGTAGCTATTCAAACTGTCTGTTTCACCAGGTCCACTGATGGTGGTAGTGGAATACTGCAAGTACGGGAACCTGTCCAACTTCCTGCGAGCCAAGAGAGAGTTCTTCCTCCCATACAGGGTACGAAAACACAGACACAGCTTCTTTAACATTTGTTCTGCTGTGATCATGTGTCTGCAGCTTAATCTTCAGAAATCATCTCTTCTTCCGCTTTAGTCTTTCCTTTATTGAGCAACACTCTTAATAACTCTTTTTAAGCTGTGACCCATTTTCAGACATGAACTCAGGAGACTTTTTATTGAGTTTGTCTTTTTCATATGAAGAACAGTAGAATGTCTGGAACATCCTGGGTAGAGGATGCAAGAGGCAAAACGTGATGTGCCTCTTGCACAAAGTACAACTTAAATGGCACTTACTTATAGCACTGTAGTTTTGCTTTATTTTGAAGCAATTGTACTTTCTTGATTCTTGTTGTTCTGGGTCTGTACCCTCAGGGTTGAATGCACTTATTGTAAGTCGCTTTGGATAAAAGCGTCAGCTAAATGAAATGTAATGTAATGTAATGTTAACCATCCACTCCGGAAATCACGTATTTTTTATTTACAGCAGCTCAACACCAGCATCGGCCCTCAAAAGCTGTCAAATCTGGTTGTCTTTTTGCAATTTGACATATTCATCAGCTTCTTCTTTGTGTTTCTTCACCTCCTTTTCTGGACATTTTACTGAAAGTTCCCTTAAAACCTCTAGAGCAACTAGGACATTCTCACATATAGCCCTCACCAATAATTTCAGGAAAAGATCTGGACTTCAGTGCACGTGTGAATTTGCAGCTCCGCTCTCTTGTTCCCACTTTCAGGATCGCTCTCCAAAAACCCAGAGCCAGGTGAGACGGATGATCGAGGCGGGTCAAATGGACCAAAAAGCTCATCAGCCACCTTCTCCGCCCTCCCCCCCTACGCCCAATACTCCACAGCCTCCGTCATCCAACACATCCGGTCAGATTCCTTCTGGGGAGAGAAGTAAGTGACACAGCAGTCAACTTTATCATTTATTATTAGGTCATAAATGTGGATTCATGGCCGCCTCTCTGTTCCTCTCTCCAGTGGAGGACTTGTGGAAGACTCCTCTGACGATAGAAGATCTCATTTGCTACAGCTTCCAGGTGGCTCGGGGGATGGACTTCTTGGCCTCCAGAAAGGTTAGTTGTCAGCGTTATACAGGCAGAGAGTGAATGAGCTGTGGTGAATTGCGGCGGAGATCCTTAGCAGAGGCAGGAGGTTGTAACCCACATCGTGCAGCTTGTCAGCGCTCTCTTAGTTAATCACGTGACAATTTATAACGAGAAGCTGTGCAACACTTTACTCTTTCAATACGACATCGAAGCAGGTTTTTTAATATCAGTCCAGGATTTCACAGTTTCTTTGTGTGTGAGGAAAACGAGAGTTGATTCCTAAAGACCTGCAAGGAATTTGCATTTTTTCCCCTTTAATCTCAACTCATATGCTCAAGGACATAGAAACAAATGACGGAGAGGTATAAAAACAGATTAGAATCAATGTATAAGCAGAACAAATTATCTGTGGATATTCGCTCACATTAACATTCGCTCACACCCACATGACACTTTCAAAATTCAAAATAAAAGGGGTCATTCTGAAAAGCAGTTGTAATTAACATCAAGGGTCATTATTTGGCATTTTATGTTTTTAAGAAAATTTGGTAAATTGCTGATGTGTTGTTAATTGCCATTATAGACCCACAATGCAATGCTCCGCGCTAAAGAAGCTACTCACAACGGCCAAACTGTAGAACAACTCTCAGTTGTCGGCACCAAGTTAAACTCATTACCAGATTAAATTAGTTTGGATTCAAACTGTGTAATTATAGATTGAATTAAATTAAATTGAACGGCCGTATCTATAAGTCTATAATAACAGTGCATCCAAAGACAATGTGGAAGAGGTCGGTCATTGTGATGAAACTAAAGAGGATAAGCATCTGAATCTGCTGCTCTAACTCAGCTTCCAAAACCAAACGTAAACACACACACACACACACACACACACACACACACACACACACATACACACACACACACACACACACACACACACACACACACACACACACACACACACACACACACACACACACACACACACATACACACACACACATAACACAAATCTTGTCCTCACAAAGCAATTCAAATTCAACTAACATTGCTCTATAACCTCTCAATGTTGTTATAATTGAAATTAATTGAATGTTAATAAAATGTTATATTTATATTAGAGCTGTGAAAAATAACGCGTTAACGCGTTATGATTAAATTACAGGATTAATTCGTTTTTTTTTTTTAACGCATTTAACGCATGCGCAGAAGGACCTTCCAATTCCGCCGCCTCTGCACTAGTCGCCGCTCTAATGCAGTCAGACGGCAGCTGCCATTCAAACAAACAAACAACATCAGAGCTGCCAACTCTCACGCTTCCGCCGTTTGGCGTGAGAAAAGTTCCACGTTTTCTCACGCCAAAAAAAACCTGGATCTTTTAAGTGAAGCGCATGACTAAATCTATTTTAACTTGTTGACGAGACGAGACGAAAATGTTGGTGGTTGACTAAGTCACGATCATTTTTTAAAACATCGTATCAGGCCGTCATGAAGTACCAGGAGCGGGCGAGTGTGTGTGTGTGTGTGCCCCAGATAGCGCACCGGTCCCGAGGCTCCGCCCCCCGCCCCGCGCACTCGCTCAGAGACACAAGACCAGAGCTCGTTCACGTGAAGGAGCTGGTCACTGACTCACCGGCTGCTCAGTGGAAACAGTGAAAACACAGAGTTTCTCTGGTCTCAGCTGATCAGAGCTCAGCGTCTTGATCAGAGCAGAAGCTGCAGTTGGTTTCTACCGAGCTGCAGTTTCTGTGTCCGCCTCCAGCCTGACCTGCTCTCACTTTTCGTTTAAATATTTCGCCAACTAAAATATATATTTTTAAGCTATTAGGCTGCAGATATATGTTTTTATTTATTTAAAAATAGGGTACTTCTTATTTCATACATTTTCCACAAATACGGGGAGGACTCAAATAACCCTACAAAGGTCTGTGTTTAATTTATTTCAAAGTAGGCCGACACTTGCCTGTGTATTTTCTTCTCTTCATAAGCGTTTGGTTTTTCCTTTGTTGTAACAGGTAAAAATATCAATCAAATGTCAACAGTTTTCTTTATTGTTGTTCGATAATTTCATAAATGCAACAAACCATAGTTTAGTATAGTATAACTTTATATAAAACTTTATTAGCTTTGTTATCAAATATGTTTTGCGGCTCCAGACAAATTTTATTTTGGGGAAGAGGGTCCATTGTGTTGCTTAAAAAGGCTACTGTTTAAGCACTTTATTTGTTGCACTTTTTTGTCTGATGGAAAGTGTGGTGGGAGGCGAACATAAATCATTAACTGCTCTTAAGAATACAATTATTTAAAATATAGGTTAGGTTTCAGTTCAGAATTAGTTGAAAACCATCGTAATCAAAATGTCAATCAACCTACCTTGGTCAAATCTTAAACAAAGGTCTATTAATTAGGCTATATTGTGGTCATTGAGGCACAACAATAGTTTTCTGGTTGAATGTTCAGCTCAAGGCTAGAAGGCCCTACAAGTCATGACCAGAGGAGCATGAATCAGAAGAAGTTCAGGTATTGCACATCTTTAGCATACCACCCAAAAATCCACTAGAATGCAGGAAACAACATCTACTTAAACCAACATTTCCTGGGGGTGGACCTTCAGCTATGTCTTTGCGTCACAGAATGTAACCAATGTTGTCCATCTCCAGTCGGCCGCTCCTATCAACGACTTCGGGCCCCAAAGGCCACCAGAATGCAGCGAACAACATGGATACAACGCCAAATTCCAACAATTCCCTGATATTTTAGCCACCAACGTGTGTGGCTGTGTGCGCGGCAAAATGTTGGTCACCCCCGACAAAATCTCACTCCAAGGTTTTTTGAAAAGTTGGCAGCTCTGCAACATGGATAATTCTGATGAACCTGAGGACCTTCTGGACGGGAAGATCGTGTTCCAAAAAAACAAAGATCGAACATTCAGTAAAACCAAGGTGATATGCACACTCTGCGAGAAGACGTTATCGTTTCACCGTAGCAATACCCGCCTAACCACCGCAACGCGAAGCATGTGTTGGTCGGCGAGGGGCGTTCAAGTGGAATGCGCCAAACCAGACTCACTCGCCGGACACTTTGTGCAAAAGAAGCTGTCAGCTTTACTGTCAGAGAATTTGAACAAGTTAGTTTGCCTCACCAACTGGCTAAAGACCGAGTAGCTAAGAGGGCCTTTAGAGGCATTAGATTGTATCATGGTGTGGTTAATGGTTGTGTGACAAAAAATATAAAAAATGTCAACCATCCTATGGCTAAGAAGCTCAAATAATTTCTGTTTAATTAAAAAAAAAAAGTTTTATTCAACCACACAATGGCTAAGGAACCCGAATTCTGTTTAGGATGAAGATTATATTAATGTTCCATATGGAAAAGCAATGATAACTGCTGAAGAACTGCTGAGTTGCAGCACAAAAGAAAAGTTAAATGTCATAAATCTTGTTTTCACAAAAATATTCCGAAAAAATCGGTAATGTGATTAATCATGATTAATCCATAGAAACCTGTGATTAATTTGATTAAAAATTTTAATCATTTCACAGCCCTAATTTATATATAGATAGATATATAGAACGATTGATAGATAAAGATAGATGATAGATAGATAGATAGATAGATAGATAGATAGATAGATAGATAGATAGATGATAGATAGATAGATAGATAGATAGATAGATAGATAGATAGATAGATAGATATAACTTTGAAACAAAGTAAAATATGAACTTGCTTCACGTCTCATCAGGTCCTTTGATGAGGGTAATTACATTTAGTGCATATACTGAAATTTGCTTTATTTATTTATTAAATTCATCAGGTGATTATTTATATATATATATTCAACCGCAGTCTGTCTGTGTGTGATGAATAATGGAAATTCAAATAGTCAGAGCTAGAGCAGCTAAAACTGATAGAGGAAGCTGACGGTCTGGCCCCCGTCAGGCACGTTTACGTGACAGCTTTGTGAATTATTTCAGGTCTCTTGCAGCGACTCCATAGAGCTACACAGTCCAGTCCCAGTCACCAACTGGCACAGGGACACACACACACACACGCACATGCACTGGCACACGCATACGCACACGCACACGCACAAGCACACACACACACACACACACACACACACACACACTTTAAGTAATTATGAAAACTTCTAATTTGTTAATTACTCCAAATCATATCTGTAAATCACTCATTAGGAAACAATTTAATCCTGCAAACACACACACACACACACACACACACACACACACACACACATACACACACACACACACACACATACACACACACACACACACACACACACACACACACACACCTGTCTGCTGGGTTATGACATATGTGTGGTTGTGTGTGTTTCCACAGTGTATCCACAGAGACCTGGCCGCCCGGAACATTCTCCTGTCAGAGAACAACATTGTGAAGATCTGTGACTTTGGTCTGGCCAGGGACATATACAAAGACCCCGACTACGTCAGGAAAGGCAATGTACGGCATCCACACCGGTTTATCATCCATCTCCGTTTACTGCGGGGAAACATCAAACTCCTCTGTTTTACTGTTGTTCTTTTAAACCACCCACATGATCACTGTATTTAAAGGCAGTTGTCAGTCCTGTGTACGTAACCTTGTCGCCTAAAACCGGTCTGCTGTTTTAATGCTCAGGCTCGGCTGCCTCTAAAGTGGATGGCTCCGGAGAGCATCTTCGACAAAGTGTACACCAGCCAGAGTGACGTGTGGTCCTTTGGAGTTCTCCTCTGGGAAATCTTTTCACTGGGTAATGACAAAATCAAAGCACGCTCATTCGTCTTTTAAGAAAGTCATTTAAAGGAGCAGACTTTCGGTGCAGGCTCCTCTGGAGTCGCTGTTTAAATGTCTCTCTTCCTGCCAAAAGCAATTTGGGACTTATTCTCTGTTGACTTTTAGAAGCAGAGTGAATCCTCATCGCCGTTAGCCAAGAACATCAACTTGCTTTTACCATCTCTGCCACGTTACCCAAGGCCTCATCTTCTGTTTTGTCCACCTGCAGGTGCGTCTCCGTACCCGGGGGTTCAGATTGACGAGGATTTCTGCAAACGATTAAAAGATGGCGTGAGGATGCGATCACCAGAGACCGCCTCCCCTGAAATGTAGGCACACATTGTCATTTACTCGTTGTCTCATTTATTTTCCCTTCAAAAAAAGATTTGTCGCCCTGATTCCATTTAATTCACTTGAGCCATATGCTCATTAAACACAGTTGGATCAAACTTTCCGGTAATTTACTGAGTCAAGGAAGTTGAGGGCTTCCTGTGTTGTCCATGTTGTGATGGTGATGCCCTCTGCTGGTAGATATGGCATCATGCTGGCCTGCTGGCACGGTGAACCCAAAGAGAGGCCGAGCTTCCCTGCTCTGATGCAGATCCTGGGAGACCTGCTGCTGGACAACAGTCTACCTGCAAGTTCACTGCTGCACACACATTTTTCAGAACAGAATCATTTCTTTTTCTAAAGCTCTGTAAAGAGGTTTATCTAAATCTTCTCGGCCTTCCCTTCAGGATGAGAAGGACTACATCCCCCTGAATCCCTCACAGAGCTCAGAGGATGATGGATTCTCACAGGCGTCGTCACGGCCTCCGTCTGAAGAGGAGCTGAGACTGGCCTTCAACACTCTACCCACCAGGTACTAATATATGCTCCTATCTTTTCCTTAAAGGCCCAGGACCCCAACAGAATTTCTATTAATAAGCCTCTCGCTGTTATTATTCAGTCTTCTTCTCAGTGCTTTAAAGTAGGCTAGACTCAGAGACTGTGTATAAAGAGGGACGACATGACGGTTCTGCAAAAGTGAAGCCAAAGCGTGGCTGGCTGAGGTATTGGTCATATATCCTGCCTCCTCCATGTTAACGGACAGGACGTGGGCCAACTAAAGAAGTCAAAGAACATGCCGAATAAAGATGGTTTGTGTAATTTAGGGGGCTTATTATCTCACTGATGTTTGCTCAAGTGCTGGTTTATCCACTAAGTTTGTTTTTAATTTGTTATTTGATGCTGTAAAAACTGGGTGGAATGTCATGATTGACAGCTGAGACTGACTCACGATTGGCCGAGTGCCGGTATTTGCGGGATCTCGCTACGGCCCAGACTCTGGCTCAAAATGGCGGTGTTTGTATCTGGGATATTTTAGCTTCATTTCTAGATCTTGGGAGGAAGTGGAGACGTGTCGACCATCTTTATAAACAGTCTGTGGTTAGACTTTGTAGAAAAAAGGTGATTCAATGCGCCTGTGTCAGCGATATCAATGTGATGACAGATGCACAGTTGTTTCCTGGAAAATAATCTCCCTCTCTGTCTCTCTGTCTCTCTCTATGAGACCAGCTTCTTAATCGACCTTGTGGTGCGGTGATAAACTCTTTGCTCCGTAAAACCATCACAGCTTTGTTTTTTCTAAGAAATCCCTCTTTGCACCTAATCCAACCTCTCGCTCTCCATCTCCTCTCACGTTCCCTCAAAGAGCAACTTATAGGCTCAGTTTCTTACAGACTTTATTCTGCAGGTTTCAAGTAGGTTAAGATTCGAAAAGTAAACGATAGTAAGCACAAGGAAAGGAAATGGTTGTTTAGAATGAAGTTCAGTATCAGGTCTAAATTTTGGTGGAAAATGTGATCTGTAATATGTTTGTATTTTATGTATTATGTTTGTATTTTTAAATGTTGCTGTGTATCCTGTGTACTGAATAGTTTATAGATAATTCATTTGTGAGGAAGAGAAAATCCATCACACAGGAGTGAGTTTGATGATGAAAGTCCCAGAGCTGAAATCCTCTTTATTCATTAATACAAAATGAAATTAATGAATCTACAGAATAACATACTACTTTCTACTTCACTGCATCATATTTTTGAAAGTTTTCAAAGAGTCAAGTCGGTCCAGGTTCCTCTCATCTGTCTCTTGGCATTTGGACGCCACCAGGAGGCTCTGTCGTGTATTGATCTGATAATCTTCCTGAACAGGTATTATAACTGCGTGCCCTTTGCCGGCTGTGTGTTTGTGGGACCCTCTTCAAACTGCCAGCCCAGAGTGAAGACGTTTGAAGAGTCACCCCTGGAGATGCACCCACATAAAGCTCCTCAGGTAATCTTCTCATCACTTGTGGAAAATGTGAACCGGCCGGGTGACATTTTCTGAACGCCACAGATAATCACCTGAATTAGCGGTGAGGGGTCCACTAAAGGTTGTTCCACTCACATGATGTCAAACTGTTTGTCTCCTCCCAGGATAATCAGACGGACAGCGGGATGGTTCTGGCCTCCGAGGAGTTTGAGAGAATCGCCGCCTCCAAAAGGTTAGTCTTGCAATGATCCATTTGACTGAAGAACACTCAGGACATACGCAGCCTGTTATCTAGTGACAGTGTGAAACTGCTACACACTTATCACTTACTGTGTCGGCTCTTCCAGGTATATTAGACTATTTTTTATAGATGCTTCACATGCTTCAAAGGCAATTTGGAGAAAATAACCATTCTCTACTTCTCGGAAAACTGCAGGGTTGAGTCAGTCACAGTGAAACTACAGTGGATTTGCAAATGATGTGAGCATGAGCAGAGTCTGGATTTCTGCATGAATAAATAGGAGCAAGTCTGAGTCATTAAAACCCACAGGAGCCGTTTTAAAGAATTACAATTAACAGAACCAGACACTTACAGTATGAGTAAAAAAGAAACGTTCTACGTAAAAGCTTAAAACAAACCAGCTGCTTCAACTGGAAAACTCTATACTACCCTATAACTGAATTATTCACATACATATTTTATACTATTAATGACAATAATATGAATTTTCATATTTTTATAACAATGCTAGATGCTTTATAGGAATATCAATGAGAGCTAGAATAACACTTAGGCCAAAAACTCCCTTTAGATTCAATCAAGCTGGTTTCCCCCGCTCAAAGACACCAGTCCTTTAAAGGTGCCTGATGTGTCTCCCACTGTTAAAGAAAGTGAACAAATATTCCTGGATCCGCCCCCTTAACTGGATCCAAAACCAAATTGAATGTTTTCCTGTTGTACTGCATCCTTCTACTAAGACACTTGATAATTAGTTTGTCAAAGTTCAATGAGAAACAAGTTCCATAATATGAGGTCTCTGAAAGAAAAGGCTTAGTGTCACTTTGTCTCAAGTCCTGGGAGTAACCACCAGGGCTCCATCCATGGATCTTAGCAGTGGAGAGGAAACGTACCAGGTCAATAAATCTGAAAGGCCTTTTAAAAATGTACAATCAAATTTAAACTGGCAGCCAGTTTTAGGAGTCAAGCACATGGGTATTGAGTTATGCCTTTTTTGTCCCCAGATGACAAATACCCTGTTCCAATGAGCCTTTTACTTTGTTCTGTCCCCAGTCGTATTGGCAGCAGCAGCAGCACGGAGCCTCTGACCGCCTCCCATGGCTCCCTGGGCCGAAGCAGCGGCACCAGGCAGCGTCCCAAGTTCTTCAGCCAGCTGTCAGGACAGACCTTCTACAACAACGAGTATGGACACCTGTCCGAAGATGGCTTCTGTGACTTCTTCTCCTCGCCAGACGCCCCCCCTCTGGCCTCCTCCAATGTGTAACCTTATCAAAGATGCAGCCCAAAAAGAACTGAAGGGATAAAAAAAATAAGTCGGGGGAGGTGTGTAGGATTTACTAACATCCGAGTGATGACATGTAACTAGTCATTTATCAATGATCATCAGGTTATTCTGACCAGAGCTGACCTCTACTCATCTCAAAGTTCATACTCTGTGGTCTCAACAAACAGACATAGCTGTGTGCCTGAAGTTTCTCTAACCAGCCACTGGGTGGCAGCATTACAACAATAACACACCAAGTATTTTCTAGTCACACATTTATATTTTTATCTTCTATATTCAGAGTATTCTGCCTATATTTGTACAAATTATGACTCGTATGGGAAGAATAAAAGTTTATCTTCTTCTCACTCTCCTCTCTATGATTCAAGCAGAAATATTCCACTGAAGTGCAGCTTTTAAGATTAAATGTGCAGGTGTCATGAAGTGATAAATAACTGGTGGACATGGAGCTTCAGCCACACACTCTGTGATGATCCATGTAACGGACAGAAGCAGATATTTGTGGAATCAGCGTCGTTCAGTGGAGGTGGAGACGCTCTGATTCACACAGACACCTTGAGGAAGGAAGAAGTGACGGAGGTAAACAAAGGGATGTAGGCCGAATGAAGGGGTGACTCACACTAAGCAGCGTTTATCAGAGCCAGACGTAAGCATGATGACAGCTGTGGCAGCTCAACACCCTTTTACACACTCACATCACAACTGACAAGCTGCAGGTTGTGGAAATGAGCAGCATCAGGAGAGCAAAGTCCACCACATGCAAACACAACTACAGCCAATACAGCTGCGTCCGTGTGATGAGATCAGAGGGTCAGCTTTCCATTTTCAGTTCCTGTGAATGATTGTTGTTCAGGGAACCTGGGGACAGTTTGTAAACAGTCATGAAAAAAGGAAGGGAAAGGATAAAAGTTTGAATCCCTTTCAGATTTGTAAAACAGATCCTTCTTTAAGTAAAAGAGAAAGTGTAAAGGAATAAAGTGCAACAACAGTCAGTGTCTTCTATTGGACCTTTAATGGAGGGACACATAGCGTTACAGTCATTTGAGATGGAACAAGAAATGGATGACCTTTGTAGTAGAAAGACCAGTTCTGAGGGCTTGAGATTATCACTGTCCTTGATCAGAAAAGCTGTGCTGACAATAGTAGAAAAATAACAAAAATATAAGAGGAAAAAAACAAACAAACATCTGGCCTCGTATTTTCTCCTGACAGAACCAAACCTCCACATTTCATTGAATAACTTGTTAAATAAGTTCATTTACATTGTAAAAACAATTTACATTTATCTCAGCAAAACAATTGATATTTACTCAAATTTTTACCCAAAAATGAAATGAAATGGACAAATTAAAAACTAGGACCTTTAACAGCATTGATGAAATATCAGGTATAAATGGATAAAAAAAGAAATCAAGAAACTAAAGCTACAGTAGCTTTAACATGAAGGATAGAAAAACACTAGTTTTAGTGGCAGTCACTGTAACAGGCTAATAAGAGGGGGTCAGAATCCTCTAAAATGGAGCAGTAAACTGAAAGGCACAGTTTTAATTACAAGAAATAAAATGAGAGGATGGATAAAATAAATCTCCTGTTGTACAGTTTAACAAAAAAACTAAACTTCCTTCAAATAATCAGTCCCTTTCTGCAGTACTGTTAAAGTGAGATTCAAGATGAACAATAGTTCGGGCTGAAAGTAGAAAATAGTAACTAGTAGATATTGATTTCCCCCCTTCTATAACCTATATATCATTGAATTGAACATGATTGAATCCATGTTTTTGTCACACGCTTCTTGATCATATTTAAAACATTGACCGTCAGCACAAATCCCAGCACCTTTTTTTTTTTTTTTGACTTCATTCTAAAAATATATCAGCCTTCAGAAACACCTATTCTGCTTGAACCCTGACACAAGATACTTAAGAGACCACAGTAACAAAAGCTCTCCTCTCCTCTCCTGGCTCTGGAAACACAGGAAGTGGACATGTGATAGTCGGTGTCCACACGTCAGTGGAGCAGATGGATGGAGCTGCAGTAACTGAGATGCAGCCTGATAGTTACATCGAGTGCCGGAGCCCCTTCATGGGTCACGTTGATACGACACCCCCCCCTCGAGGAAGTTGGTTCAGGCAGGACTGGATTTAGCTAACAGGCTATAGCAACTTTGCACTTATAAATAAGAGGTGTTGGGGGAGGCGGGGAGACTGATCCTCATGACATTTTCCCGATCTGGATCTTCTTCCATGCCTCTGAAGCTGTGAATATACAGGAGTCGATGATGCCCGCCACTGTGAACGTCCCTCCGACAATGGCACAAATCTGCAGAAAAGAAATCTGTCTGTCAGGGTCGAGGCTTAAAAGCTCCACGTTTTCCTTTCTGGTTACAAACGGCTCGATATCAGCTGGCTTTAATCATAACAATACTTTACACTCACAACTCGGAATGTGCTGGAATCCAGCAGAGCTCTGTCGCTGCTTGACTCACAATCTTTAACCATGACTCATAATCATATTACAAAGCACAGTCATCTCCGACCCATGATGTCTTAAGTCACGATATAATTAAACGACACTAAAAGACAAATAACTGTACGTCATCAGCGAAGCAGCCATTTTACTTCTGACCGCATTATCAGTCAGCAGGAAACTTTCCTGATGAGGTGGTGTTGGCAAAAAATTCCACAACCCACAGGGTCAGGTAAGGAGATGAGTCATATAAGAGGAATTCAAAAAACAAAGGGAGAAAATATAGAATTGAATTAGTTTCAAAGGTGATTTTGACTTTTTTAAACCCCTTTCCAATCAAACTATTTCACCCTATTTTACTTTGCCGGTAGCGATATTCTGATCCAACTCTTATTTGTTCAAATCTAAGATCCCCAAAAAGATCTTTCAGGGAACCAGGAAAGAAAAACAAACATTCTACGCGAATGTGAAAACTGAATATTTTCACATTTAATTGTAGTAAGACAAAGTTGTTTGATGTTTTGAGGAAATAGTTGATTGTTAAAGTTGCTTGCTATCAGCTGATGCGAGCACAAACCAAAAGTGAGACACTGAATGCAAAGACGCAAATCACGCTAAAGGGGAACTGCATAAAGGTGAGAGTTATAAACGTCTGTTCCACATAATGGAACAATACAAGTCCACAGCTGAACTAGCAGCTCAGTGAGGCTGTACATATGATAACAATGATTGTTAGGACGTATGTTTGCCATGTTTGTTTTCCAGGTATCTGGTCAAAAGCCAATGTATTAGACATTTGTTTAAATTGATGGTGGAGAGGAAAAACTACCAACTACCAACTTCCATGGTGATCAACACAAACAAGTGATATTTCAGTCTGGACCAACCAGCAAAGAGAACCATCTAGCCAGGGTCAAATACTGAATATTTTGGCCACAGATTTTTGGCCACAGATTTGAGTTTCTGGCAAGAAGGTGAATCCACTCACTGTAGTGATGAAGCGGTAGAAGGGCTGCCTCCTCTCTGTGTACTTGACTGTGATTGGACTGAGGTCGTATCTGAACCAGATGGCGGGGATGATCCTGCCTGTGTGGCTGTAAGCTACATATTCCTGTGAGGGATGGAAAGAGAGAGCGGTTATGAATCATTAAATGTTTTAAGCCCGTTTTTAATAAACAGTGCAGCAGTAACATCCACTAGGTTTAAGCAATCAATAACTTCATTCTTATCTCTGGGGATGGCAGTGGTGCCTATGAGTCATTAGAGTACTGGTTTTGAGTAAGGTCACCCAAAGATCCTGAATGATTACGCACAAATGAGTGTTCAACTGAAACATCTCAGACCCAGATGAAGTAAGCAGGAGGAGGCCACAGTGTGTTGTGAGTAACAGTCCGGTGATGTGGTGACGGGACAGTCCCAGTTGATACAAATCACAATTCTGATCAACAACACAAATTGATAGTACAAATGATAATAAATCCAGCATGGAAACGATGACTGTAGTTGAGGTCCAGGCCCTGATGTGTCTCAGCTGAACCTTTATTGACGCTGGCGATGAGATTTTGGAATATTTCGCTCAGGCCCTCCTCCGCCCTGCTTCACAGCTGACCAGCACTGTTATTACTTCAAACCCTGTACTCAGCTGTCAGTCAACACAGTTCTAGGAAGTGTGTTTATGGTTTGTTGACAACTAGGAAACCTTTCCACTCACTAGGCGTCAGTTTTCACTTCAGGGTGAGTGCATTAGTTAACGCGGCAAAACCGGCTCGAGCGATATGTCGGGATGGTCACTGCGCTTCCATGATAAGAAAATAAACCATAAACATCATGACATAAAGGTATGATCCAATGGGAAGGATGGAAAGATCAGGGAGACAGCACCTTGTTGGCTACGGTGTACTGGTAGGAGAACCTCTGTCTGCCCGAGAGGTCTTCGTACACTGTTGGAACAATCTTCAGTATGTAGTCATGTGAAGCCAGAGCTGCGGGGGAAACAGAGTTATTTCAATAACAAAACTGCTGCTTCAGTGTCCAAAAATGGATCTAGATGTGATCGTGACGCAACTGGCTGGAGTCTGTCTATCTGAGACGCCGTGTCAGCTGTGTGAATCAGGTTCCCACTCGGTTCGGTTACGACTGCCGTCCACTAGGGGTCTCATTTCTGTGCAGCCCTCCAGCAGCCTTACATAAATGTCACACAGAGGTTCTGATGAGTGTGGCGTGCGGTGCGTGTACATACGATTAGATGAGAGCTTGTTCGCCCCCCCCAGTGCGTTGAACGCTCCCTGCACTTTTTGTACCTGCATGACAACAGAGAGGGAGGAGACGTGCGTTTAGTCTCGTTACTGCAGATCTTATTGAACGCTCTAGGTGGGGTTTGGTTCTGTGACCCGACCTGCAGCTTTTCCCCAAAGGCCAGCTTGTGGATGGTGTGGGTCATGTCGGGGCTTTGGGGCTGCGCCGTGGCGCTGTGCGTCGAGACGTGGAAGTTTCCTGGTACCTGGGGACAGACGGACGTGTGGTTAACAGCACGGGGAACCTACAACGCATTTAGTTAACTAATGACCAAGCAGGAGGACACACATGCACGCACACACCTGGCTGGAAACTAAATGGTCCGTGCCTCCGGAAGACAAATCGACCCACTTTAACACGTTTCACATATTATTCCACGGGCAAGAGTGTTGAGTGTACATCTGCTGGGTTAATCATTTTAAATGCACTGGAAAGACTGACGCACAAAGTGTTGGTGGGACACGGAGGACTTTGCAGGGCTCACACTGGAGTGTGCCGTCAGATGTAACTGAGTCTCTGAGCTCTTCCATTTAACATGAGGAGGAAGCAGGTCGGCCTCATTTGTCTCAGACGGAGGAGGGGGGAGGGATCAGCTCCCATGTTTAACTCAAGTCCAAGACAAATACACATCATGTAGTCCTGGTGCTTAGGTCTTCATTATATTGTAATTACTGCACAAAAGTAAGACTTGCCATTTTGTTTGTGGCAGCAGCGTTGCCAGATGAATTTAGTTTTTGTATGATAATTTTTCCCTCAGCATTCAATAATGCCCAAATGACCATAGTATATGGTCATTTAACAGCTTAGTGACGGTATAAGGAGTTATAACAATCAGTGTAGCAAAATATAGATCCTACTTCTTTGTTTATGCATTCTTGTTGTATGGATCAACGTGAATATGGACCGTGCGTCTCTTCTCTCACTCAACATCCTCAAAATGTGATCATTTGAAGCCTCTGGTACAATTTGGCAGCCGTTCTTCTTCTTCTGCACTTATGTGGTGAAGACTTACTTTGTTGATGGTGAACTCTCCCTCAAAGCGACATCCGTCCCCCTGGTTGAGAGGGAGCTTCATCGAGTTGTCTATGTGACCGACCTCATGGCGGCCCATCTCATCCTGGATGTCCAGACCAACCACTTCAAGAAATGAGAGAGACGGGGAAGAACATGATATAATCAATAAGAATGAAAATGAAATAAAATATCAAACAGTTTCCCTTTTGCAGGATTCAAACTTTATTTTACAAAAAATTTTCCATTAGTGAACTAATAAAACTAAATATGTTAATGTTTCAGAGGAAAACAAAATCCCTGAAACCAATCATGTTGCAAAAATTCCAAATTAGAACTGCAACTAACAAGTTAGTTATTATTGATGATTCTATATTTGATTATACTCAAATAACTTTAGAATTATTTTATTCTGAATATGTCAGAAAACACTGAGTGATACTTACAATGATATAAAACAGGAAAGAAACAAATAGTCCACATTAGAGAAGCAGAAACCAGAGATGGTTTAATTATTTTCTTAATAAACAATTTAGTTTATTGTTTCAGGTCTAAACCAAACATTTGTCACTTTCCTCAGTTTCCATCCTGGAGTACATTGCAATAAAAAAAGGAAAATGTTATCATAAGACTAAAGTGCTAACAGTCACAACAATAAGCATTAAAGTCAAAACAAACACGATGACAGAATGTTTGTCAGAACAAAGACGTCACCATCTTGTGACTCTTAATAGTCTTAACTATATCTAATTAAATAAATTCATGATCAATCTTTTTTTTTGATTTAGCGACAATGAGAATATCATTTGCTTTTTGCTTTCATTCAATAAGCAAACAGTCACATTTTTATAAACAGAGAAAGGGAAAGATTAAGAGAGAAATCCTCAATATGACTGCAGAGTGTGGCGCAGAGAGTAAATACACAGAGTCCAAACAGACCCCCCCTCGCTGTCTGTGTTTTTCCATCTAGACTCCACCGAGCCCCCCCACCCGCTCCCCCACCCCCCTTGCACGCCGCTGTGCACTGGCACACTGACAAAGACAGGTTTTCAGGGGCTAGACTGAGCTGTGTGTTGGCGATAGTGTGTGTGTGTGTGTGTGTGTGTGTGTGTGTGTGTACGTGTGTGGGGGGGTGTCTGCTGGATCTGTGCTAAAACCTCCACATGGCGTCCGTCTGACCTTTGACATTCAAGACAAATTTGACCCACCTCACACCCCACGCCATCAATCTAGATCTCAAAATACAGTGGGCGAATGCAAGTGAAGTTGGAACAGAGTGAGTGTGAGAGCTGCTTGTTTCTCCTTTTTAAGACATTTAAAAACTGGAAGGGAGTTTGTGTTAAGTGAGTGGGTGGGTGGGTGGGTGGGGGGGGGGGGGGGGGGGGGGGCTGGAATTATTATAAGCGTATTACACGCGGTTCTGCTTTTCCATGAAGTCACAAATCAAGACCTGGCAACCCGTAAAGGTCAGTGGAGGAAGACGGTGTTTAACTTTGGAACAGCTTAGCAGAGCAGAGCATATAAATAATGCCAGCTTTTCCATGATGATAATGATTTCTCTCTCTCTCGCTCTCTCTCTCTCTCTCTCTCTCTCAAGTAAATTTTTAATTGACAACAACGTGTTTGGACGCCTGGAAAATGAACCGATGTCCAATATTAACTCGCAGGGCGACGGGTTGAGGAGCTCATTACATGCAGCTGCACTTTGGTTAGACTAACGTGTTTGGGCCGGTTTTTGAGGCCCCGCATTTCTGCAAAAAAGAAGTTTAAATTCTGCAAATAAACAAAACCACCGTACACACAATCATCAAGGGCTTTAATTGGAAACAGCAAGGGGACGGCCTTTGTTTAGGCATGCCATGAGCCAGCTTGTCTAAACACATGGCCAACAGCTGTGTGTCTGCATGCCGCAGCCTCGCGCGCTCAAATCTGGACTTCGTTTTTCACACGAGCATTTATTGGCTTTGCCATTTTTGGATATCGTTCGAACTGAATGAGCGTGTGCGTTTTCTGACGCCGCCCGAGCCTCACCGGTGTGAACGCACGGATGTGGAGTGTGTGTGCGCGTTTGATTTGTCATTTGGCATACTTTCTGCAGGGTGTCATGACGAGCAAAATAACATGTGGCCGCTCTCCGTCCTGGCTCATTTTGAAGCGGCCTGCCCACTTCTCTGACATCGAGGACAGAACCAGAGCCAACAGAGGCCACTTCATGACAAACTCAGATCACAGCTGTGAGGAAGCAGAGGTCTGGTGTTGTGTTGTGTAACCCGGTACAGACCTGGTATTAAAATACGTCCTGAGGGATCCGATCACATGCAAGTTTAATTAAAAGGTCTGTATTTATATAGAGCTTTTCTAGTCTTGATGACCACTCAAAGCGCTTTACTGTACAGTTCATTTCCATTCACACACACATTCATACAGTGCATATATATCTTTCCCAGAGACACTTCAGCATGCAGATGGGCAAGACTCGGATCGATACCACCGGCCTTCTTGTTAGAGGCCTACCGCTCTACCCCCTAAGCCCTAACCGCCCCAGTCAGGTGTGAACACAGCCAAATGTGTCCTCAATGCCTGATAACCAATCACAAAGCTCCCAGGACAATATGTGAAGGACCGCCCAGTCAGCTGACGTTTCTGACTCTCCTTAGTGTTCATACGTTAATTTGTTTGCAGCCACAGCCACAAAATCAACACTGATCACCACAAAAAGACTGACGCTTTTTTCAAATTGGCTAACTATTACTTCATAGCTGTGCGCATTCATCCATTCAGTCCCTCTTGACTACACTCACTCTATCTGTCTCTATCTCTCTCTCTCTCTCACTTACAGTAACACAGACTGTCAACAGACACATATGTAAACTCAGACTGGGGGAAAAGAACATAATTTGGTCTTCGTGAACACAAATGACGTAGGTAAATATTTGCATACAGAGGAGGGAGGTGAGATCAGATCACCAGTGGTCAAAGGAGGAGACACATTTAAATGCCAGGTATGAAGAGATGATATTAATGTTGTCCGCTTGCGGTCAGATCTCTCAGGATGTTTATACCAGGTCTAAAAACTGGCGTCACACCACATTTGGACGTGGTCTTGGATGCATACGGTCACATTCTTTTTGCCGTGTGAACGCAAATACTTCATGGGCCACAAAAAACCCAATGATTACTGACACATCTATAAACTCAGGCTGGGGTAAACACAACATAATTTGATCTTCGCAAACAGGAAGCAAAGTGGTCACAAGAGACACATTCAGGACACATTTCAACTGTGTGAATGGACAAACATAACACGATCAACTTGTGATTGAATCTCTGAGGACAGATGTTGATACCAGGTCTGAACAGGGGCCAAGTAGCATTGAGTCTTTAGATCATTATTTTATATGCTTGAGGTGTTTAATGATGAGGGAGAGCAAGTGTCTGATACGGGGAAAGAAACAGGAGAAAGGACATGAACAGTGAGAGAAACAAACAGAAGGGAAGTATAATGTAGAGAGTTGTATATGTATATATACTTACAATCACAGTGTAAGTTTGGCAAACTGATGTTTAAACTCACATCTATCTTCCCACCACTGTCTTTATCAGGATCGTCCACATACAGTTCATTTACACTGGGATGGACAGAGAGGAGAGAAAGGTTAGATGGGCTGGAACAAAAAAGTCAATTACAATAAGAATGAGTCAATCTCCTGCACCCAGAACACGTTGTTTACACTACACAGTCAAGGATTCATTTTCTGTTCTACTGAGAGGAGAGAACATTAGTGTATCTTTGTCATGGTAATTTCCTTTCTGTCACACCCTCCCAAACTCATCCCTTATGACACATCGCCGGGAGGTTGACGCGTGCACAAAGCCAATTTCCTGTTAGAAAATTGACCCCATTCATTGGTTACAACACAGAGCACAGCATAATGTTGGCAATAAAATTTGTGATGAAGTTCCTGTTCTACAGCTACAGGATATTGTGAGATGCAAGGTTGCTGGGAGGGGTGTGATTGTGCGATACCTACATTTCAGTGGCTATGTATCCCGTCAGCTCAGACAGGAACAGGAAAAGTATGAAGACGCAGCAGAGAATGGAAACTGTGGGCAAAGAGGCAGAGCGTTAGATTGACTATCTTGTTTAAACTCAAAGTCACAGCTGAGCTCACGAATGGCAAGTCGTTCGCATTCATCTCAAATTTCAGGGACTGATGCAAGAGGCTCCTGCAGCCTTTAGGAATGGCTGAGCTAAGATACTGACATTAATGAAATCATAGCAACCAAAATTTTTTCCTTATTAGCTGTTTTACTGGTGGTGTTAAAGCTGCCATTACTCAGGTTTTAAAGGATCCTCCTGCACTAATTACACATTGAATACCAGCACAACAGGCAGCCATGACACCATATCCACTTCAAGAGAGGTGAGCTCATGCTACGAACGAGCTGAAACTCAGCTCTGTCTGAGTTTCCTTAGAAAAACGTTCACACAATCACCCAAACCAAAGATGGCTCCAACAGAGAAGCTCCATAGTGAGGTGTTCACAAAAAAATTAGAAAGGAAACATATGAGTAATATTAACTTTAAATATGGGGTGTTCTTATTCAGTCTGAGCCAAGATGAAGTCTGAGTTTGAAAAAAGAAGTAGCAACGTTGTCGGTTTCATTTCCTGTGTCAAAGTAATCAAGCATATGCCTCATGAAAAAACAGTTACGTGTTTACGGATATAAATATGGAAGAAGCTGATCTGTGTCTGAGCAACTGTGGTTTATCTGGTATGGTGAGAGTGTCAGTCAGAAAGCCCTCACTCAGCAGGAGGGGCGTGTGTACATGACAACTGTCTCCTAGGATCACACAGTCACGTGACCTTGTGGTTGCCCGGGCGTCACAGCCAAACCTGCGGTTTGCAGAGGCTTTGCAGAAAGTAATGTTTAACCAACAAACAATAGGGAGTGTCACTATGACACACACAGGTCACCACGTCAAGTTCATCAAAAGCTCCATGGGCTTCACAAGGTGAAATAATGGAAGGGGATGACTAAATGTGAGTGTGAAGGCCTGCTAATGAGTAAATGAGTGTTGTCTTTATTTAAGCTCAATTTAAGCCTTCCCACTCGTGAGATGAAACAGGCTCAAAGGTTAATTTCAACATAAGCTTGTTTTTCTCAAGGCTGTGACACAATGAAAAGGATATAGAGTAACAGCATGATTCAGTCTGTGACATACGAAACTAGCCCATTGCCGTAATCAGACGTTCTTGTTATTTTTGTTCTGCCCGACACTTATTCTCCCCTCACAGCACAATTTTATTTTTTTTACAAATAGGAAAAATAGTACAAATCATTTGTTATTGTCCTCAAACAACACATTGATATGTCATGTCCACAGCGAGAGGGGCTCTGCAAAACCACAGGAGCAAAACACCAGCGGTATTGTTGAAAGTAAATACTTTTTAACTAAACCCAAAGGAATGTGACCCTAAAGCACAATAACAAAAGCAGACCAGGTCAAATATTTGGCCTATTGTGAAAAGGGGGAGTGTGCTTTTTGTTGCCCCTGAACCACGCAAATCAAAATGTTAGCGGAGCTGCCGGGGACGAAGAAATAACAGTCGCCCGACGTCCAAATCCACCGAATGCGCTCACCCCTAGACAGAGGATGGAGACAGGAAGGGAGGCGACTGCATGCAGGAAGAAACTTCCATCCACTTCCTCATGGGTGGACACCGTGTGTATATCTTTAGCAAACTCATTCTCTTCCCTCTCATCCACAAAAAAGGTGTTGGAAGTCTGTAAAACACTGCTCTCTATTTTTTGTGCAGTCTGTCATCAGCTTGGTTCTGACATGTTGTTCCAAGCTGTCATCAGCTGACCCATGAGTAACCTGAGCTGAAGAATGACAGAGGAGCACAACGTGTGTCATCAGGTGTTTTGTATCCCATTAAACAGTGAATAATGAACACGATCCCTGATTACACAATGACTTGTTAGTGACTGGAAACACATGACCTGACAGGAGTAAACCATTCAGATATCCACTGATGACTTCTCAGGTGCCTGTGGCTATGAACGAGCGCAGTCATTAACATTCCTACCATACTGGTTGTGCTCAAACAGGTACTGATCAGTACTGACTGTCTCTGTGAGGATGGAGCACTGCACCAGGACAGGCAGGTCCTCGAAGTACAGCGGGTGTCTCCTCCCTTTCACTAACTGCTCCTTGAAACATCCACAACACTTAAGTAGGGGCTGGTACCTCTAATCTATCTACTGTACATTCTAATGAACACAACACATTACAAATATTTATGAAACTATTTGTACCCTACCAGTTCATCACTGGGTCACATGGAGGAGCCACTGGGTTTAGGGTTAAGTAAATTGTGACATGACAAATAACTATCAGTTGATTAAAACACAAACTTAGCTTTGAGGATGATTTTGAAAAAACTATATATTTTTATTTTATTTTAATTAAAATACTATGGAAGTACTTGTTGGGCTGTTTGGTCGAACTAAAAAATACTTGAAAAATGGTCTTAGCATTGCCCCTAAAAGCTGAATTTGAATATTGTTAGACATATTTTATCCATCTTAATTTCTTTCTGGCCGACAGATAGATAAGAACTCAGACTTGTTAAACATTCAGATTCATCAACACATCAAAAGAGAAACAAACACAGAGCCTCGTATCTTGGGCCTGAGCAGTGTGAAGAGCTACTCACTGAACGCTCCTGTGTATGTGGGCTGGGTGAGATCTTTTGGCACTTTCCTGTAGATATCGAATCTGAGGAGAGAGGGGGAGAAAGAGAAACAATGAAAAAAGAAGGAGAGGAGGAGTGAGAAGAAAAATAGCAAATGTAAACACTACGTGCTGAGAAAGGGAGAACACTGTGTACCCGTCAGGCTTCGCAATATTACAGAAGACTGGTGGAATGTTAGCTGTGGACCACCGCCATTACACATAACAGGTCCGGACAGCCAGCTGCAGAACACACGTTTGTACATCTATCTTAGTGAGGACATTCATAGGCATAATGCATTCCCTAGCCTCTTACCCTAACCATAAAAACGATGTGTCTAATCCAAACCCTTACCAAAACCCTAACCTAAACCCTAAAACAAAATCTTAACCCTGAAAAAGCCCATTAGAAATAGGTCAGAAAGTGTGGACCGCACGAAATGTACACACACACGGTTACACTCCTTCCTTTGAATGTGTGTTCGGTAATTCTGACCTGAACCCCCCCACACACACACATCAAGGTCTCTCACACTCAACATATACACAGGAAAACAAAAAGGCCAACATAAACACACACAGACACACACAGATGAAAAGACACACAAAGGAATATAAACACAACTGTACTTCGAACTTTCTTTGACACGAAGTGGAACTTGCAGGACAATGGAGCAGAGATGGATTCAGTCTGACAGGCGACTGTTGATTTATCCTCATTTAAATCTACGACTGAATATTTTCCCATCAACGTAGATGGTGTAGAGAAAAATGGGATTGTGCGCAAATCAGTGAATCAGAAGCGGAGGAGGATCGACCCCACCTGACAGGACCAACTATCCTCTTGTGAAATGCTGTTGTTGCCTATTTGGGGAGCCGAGCAGGGGGGAAAACTACTCAACACCAAAACTATTTAGGTTCACGAGTTCTTGCGCATGTCCTTTTTGGGCAGTGAAAGGTTTTCAACCCCAAACTCCACCACTGGCTGCACAAACACCACCCACTTTCTCTTCTCATTTCGCCTCACACACTCCCTCTCTCTCTCTCCTTCATTTCCACTTCTCCTTCCAAAACACATCTCTTCACAAGAGCTGTTCGAGAAATGATCTCAGCTGATGCAAACAGGGGGTGGGGGAATTCTTGTCCAGATTTGACCGTGCTGCTTCTCCTTTGTTTTGATTTTAGTTTGTATCTACTACACAAGCAATCCCTGGAGCCTAAACACCTCAGCCAGGTTCCTATCATCTCCTCTGCCTCTCTCTCAGATTCACATCCATCTATAACTTCCTGCACCCCTGTCCCATTAGTATTAGATCACTGTGTGCTAATAGCCGGCCTGGCAGGATATATGTAGGGCAGGGTGGGGCTGCCTGTATCGGGATCAGAATAGATTCTACAGTAACACACTTCCTCAATGTTGGGCTTTCATGTGCAGAGGCCGAGTCTCCTTCCTCACATCCCCTCCGCCCAGCCACGGCACTGATCTCCAGAGACAACCCGACAGGTGGAGCACAGTGATGCAGCACTGCTGTTACGTGAAAACCTTGAAACGCTTGTTTTCAGTTCCAGGTTTGCATCCTCGCCAGGCGATCGTGGGTTCACGACCTGCGTTGCTTGATAAACTTTGTCCACCCTCTTTGTTTATGCTCCAAACAGCAGTATGTGGTCAGGGTGGTCAGGAAGGAAACAAAAGGTTTGTTTGTTGAAATGTCGTCGAGCCAATGAGGCGACGTATTTACACAGCGTCGACCATATGATAGACTATAGAAAGGACAACATGTCTCTTCAAAACAGTTTCAGGGCCTTTCCACCAGTTGTAAATACTTTCAGGGATCGTCATCTCTTTCCGTACGAGTACATAAACATACACATGCATATGGGTGAGGAAACCAAATCTTAGTCATGTTGTCACAAGACCTGAGATGGAATCTGATGAGCCGTGTGAAATGTAAATAGTCTCAGATGGATGTACAGTAGATATTCAGGGTAGGTCTGAGAAAATAGATCTGTGTTGTACTGTGGGGGAAGTCTCACTGACGCTGCTGCTGTGGTTTAAACCTTGAGAACTGGTGCACGGGCAGAGATAGACACACTTCAGATTCCGAAAATGACTCATTGCAGTTTCCATGTCAGCATTTAGAAATAGTCGGATAAATATATTGAAATATTAGAAACTCATTTATAGAAAGAGAATTAAAAGAAAATTTCAGAAACATATATGTGTTTTGTGAAATAAGAACAACATTAACTGAGTTCTTTTAGGTACTGTACCACATCGTTCGAAAAGTACGTATTTTTCTATTCATATTTTGTAAAATATATCGCATTTAATCGCACACTTTCTCAGAAGATCACAGCAGTAAACTTGAACACCTCTCACACTGTTAGGTACTTATTTTAATGCTCGATGAGAACTCAGCTTCACTTTAATTACCTCCGCTCAGAACACTTTGTATTCATGAATATGGATGTTGAGTCTTGAGAGTTCACCTCTCGGTCTAACGCTGACGTTTGTAATTTCCTGAATTACAGTCAACACATCTCCCTTCGTCACTTCCCACTGCTCAATCTACTGTGAAAGGTCGCAGATGTTTTGTGACTGGCGAGGACGCCGTGTACCAGTATCTCTCATCTGACACCATTAAATGAAAGCACAGCGGCCGCTTTTCAGAGAAGGCGGCCTTACTAAATGAACCTTATCTCACAAATGAGTCAGAGTGAGTCAGTGTTTCATCCTTTCAACGTGTTGCTCTATGTAACGGACAGTTTAGAATTCGTCCGCTCACATGTGATCATCTCCCATCACCAGCTACAAGGTAACACGTGTGCTGCTCTGTAGGTTTCTGCTCAAGTCATCTCCTGGCAGCATGCGTCAGGTATCAAACAAACAGTCAACCATTGCTCTGACAGCATCCTTACTGAGGCTCTAAGTCAACAGCATCTCATAAACACAGCATCATCATGTGTAGCCAAATCAAATAGATGATGTAATCTAAAGGACGATTTAACTTAGGGATAAAATCCTTTCAGCTATTCACTCATTCATTCAGAAGAGCAGCTGCTCAGGCATTATGAGTGAGGTTATGCTTATGATTGGAAGCTGATCGTTGTCTGTGTAGTAGGTTTTAAAATATGAAAGTATTGTGACCTTTTTAGGAAATAGTCCAGGAAAAGAACCATCTCACAACACGAGTCTGACTCTCAGTCCAGCCCATATTTTCAACTACACAATAAGATTTGTGTCACTTCCCACTACATGAAACTGTTAAATAATCCAGGAAAGTTCCCAACAAGGATTATAGAGTTCTGAGCTTTTAAAGAAAACAGTTTCTACCAAACAAACCAAGGTTCTCAAAATAGCTGCTGATAATTATTTTCTGTAGAAGGACTAATCAATCAACTGAAAAATCATTTTTGCTAGAAACACAGTTTCACTTTGGCTTCAACAAAATAGTGTACTTTTTTTTTATAATAAGAAAAGAAAGATTCGATGATCATAATAATAATAATCACTTCAGCCTTTTGAGATTGAGTTGAGGCAATTAATGTAAGACTTTGCTCCCAGACAACATGTTGTTGTGAAGGTATAAAGAATTTCCTTTCAATTCCGATAAGAACCAATACCAAATTAGAAAACACTATATTACATACAGTACTTTAAAGTAAGCCTAAACACAAAAGACTATCTTCAGACAGAAGATAGTTAAGGGTTTTTGTTCTTTCAACACACGACATCCACAAATCCAAAGAAAACAAAGAAGAAAATGACAACAGACCAACTAAAACATTTGTGGATAATGACAAAATATATTCCACAACACTAATCTGTTTCAAATTACACAATGTATTCAGCCCTACAGCATTATGGGAATACACGCGACCCGAGTGTGTGGCGTAATCTATGCTCGCCTATAGAGTCACAGACTCTCATTGTGTTGACTAACACCCTGGTCTCTCCAATGAGTTTCTGGGTGAAACAACAGCACAGTTGGTCAATCGAGTTCCAGGTCTTGTAATGTCAGTGTTGTATAATTGGGGCATTGAGTCAGGGAAGCATCTGAACGGATCATGACCTCTTTGATAACCCAAGAGCACATTCACTGTGAGAAAAGCACAGGTCATCCTCGCACTCAAGAGAAACCAAATCATTTCCTAAATTCAGTTGCTTATTGCATCATGGCTGTGGTCTGAGGGAAAGATGGAGAGCGAATGTGTGAGTTTGAGAGATGGACGACCCACTATCCTTTTCATTATCAGTTACCATGGTTAAATCAATAAATCTCTGATATAAATTAATATACAATGATATAAAACATCATTTTTATCAGCAGCATTTTTATCAGCAGCAAATATTCTCATTTTGGAAACTAAGAGAAGTAAATGCTAAACACTGGTTATCGAGTTCCTAACGTTAAGATGAATCTATTATCAATATTGTATATTTTTGCTGGTCAGCAATCATTTCATCAACCAAATATGTGATCACAAATAAGAAAATATTTATTTTAAACAGAATATAATGCGAATCACAAAAAAGTAATTATTACTAAGGGCCTAAATCGTTTACTTTTCCTGATGAGAACTCACATTTCCACCCGAAGCTTCAGTTCTTGCCTCCTTCTTAACTCTGTTAAAGATAAATCTACTTTATAGGGCTGAAATAATTTGTCTATTAATCAATTATTCAAACCAACCATAAAAATCGATATGTCAACCATTATTTAAACTTCGACTTTATAATAACCACAAATTTGGATTGCAGAATCAGTTTCACAGGTCCTAGGAATACACTGATGATGAAGATCGGCAATGATAAAAAGCCAAAGACATAAAAGTAATAAACAATAAAATATGAATAAAACACAAGAGAGAATTGGATGCTTTTCTTTGAACACCTTTGAATATCTTTGGAGCTGGACTTGGCTTTTTGGGGGGCAGTTTGTATTCTCGTAGACTAATCAGTTAACTAAAACAATGAGACATATTCAATACCAGTAATAAAGTATAAGGCATTTTAATTTGAAGTGAATTGCTTCCAGTTTGATTGGAGGATTGAGTGTCCTTGACTATTCAGACGGTGGCATAGCAGCAGTCAGGATCTGTCCCTGTGACCACAGAGCAAACATCCTGTCCTGTATTTTGACTGGGGTGTGCTCTATTGACAGAGGAGGTGTGACTGTCGGCCAGGTGCACATGACACCAGTAGATCACCTGGATAGATCTGTGGTGTCTGGTCCCACACGGATTCCTCCCACAGTTTTAATGGGGGTACTGGGTCTGAATGCTTTGACACGTGTGTGTGTGTATTGATCGTTATTGATTAGTAAACCGGACGGAGCAGGACGTCACTGTTGACAGTCTGTTACCTACGTGCCCTGAGGTGACTTCTAATAGGGAAATATTAGGACGTGTTCTGCTCATGCGCAGACAGGAGCAGGAACTAAACTGGGAGCAAACCTGAGCACCAGTCCAGCGGCTGGACCATCACTCTGCAGACTCTGCAGCCCTACCGCCACCCCCCAGCCCCCCCAGCGACAATGTGGCCCATTCATGCCCGACGTGAGGTAGCTCTGCTCCGGATGTGACTCGCTCCTCACCGGCCGTTAACTCATCCGCTACAGCCCAGCTCCCCGACTGACCGAGCCCCACAGCCGAGCCCAATGAAGGGAAGCCCCGTACTCACCTCCTAACATCGAAAGGCATGGTGACAGCAGGGTGCAGTGAGGGGGGGGGGGCGGGGGGTCGGCGGACAAGGCTACAAACAGCTCGGATCTCCTCCTCAACGCTGCCGCTCGTTCATCGGTACCGGGTTGACGTCAGCTTAGGACGCTTTGCACAAGCCCATTGGCTGAGAGCTACTTCCGGCTCAGTGATTCTACTTCCGGCCAGAACCGTTCGTCGTGTCTCCGACTTTTTTTTATAACTCGAGTGGAGAAAACGATCAGTTCTCAGAAATAACGGAATTCAAACTGTTAATATTCTTTTATTTAATACAATCTGTTATTCTGTTCTTTTAGTCATATTTCTTCCTATGAATTACTTTGTAACTTTATTTATAACAGACTTTTCTTAGCAAAGTCTACTTTTGTATAAAATGATTATATTGCAATATGTTTTCAATATTTTATAGACTACAAACTATATCTTGATGGCTATCTGTAGCCATGCTGAACCATACTTTATTTTTTGTTGTGTTCTATTGTACCATGTGCTAAACAAATGTTAACGTCATGGTTACACATTCTCCTTATCCAGAATTTATAAGTATAAACATGTAATGGTTTATAACACACTTCATTTTAGTTATAAACAGAACATTTTTATATATTTTTGAAAACGTCATTTGTATCTAATTTATTTCTCCCATAAATACATATTTTATGATATTTTGACTATCGTTATGTGTTCATTAATCTGTCTTACTAATAGGTACCCATAGATCGAAGTGTGGTTGAAAGAAAAGCTCTTTCACCTTAAAAATACATTGTATTATATACCGTTTAGTGGGAGGCATCGTGTGAAGCATGGAGTCAAATTTAATTTGCTTAATTTCATATGCAGTGCTGAAACAATTCATCATTTATAAGTGGTACAGGAGCAGTATAGTTTGTTTATTAATCAATAAACATTTGTTTATCTATGTATCTATCAAAAAATGGGAACAGTCAGCTAACCCTGGGTCAACTTTCCCCCAGAGGTTAAATGCACAACAAGTAACATAAAAGAGTCGCCTGTAGTACACATTATACTGTAACTACTGTAACATTTTAAAAACATGGTAATTAAACAATTATTAATTTATACTTTTCTTACATACTCATTGTGAGCCCACATGTGATCTAATTATGAATGAATGACTGACAATGCTACACACAGTCTACTCTGTATTACACATGAGAATTTCCAATCAATAATATAGGAAACTTCTTTATTTAGATTCAACTTATACTTTTTATTTTGTATATACATATCATCATATACCAATCTTACTTATGTCCGTCTTCAAACTTTGGATAGTGAGAATATGAAACAGCGTCAAACAGCAGGACATAAACCATGTTGCCTTTTAGATAAATTTACCTAGAAGACATTTAGTTATTAAAGTTCCTGCTGTGAAATGTCACTCAACTGCACAGTTTTGCTGACACAAATGGTCTTTGCACATTGTCAAAATTGAACGCAGATATTTAATCAAGATCAATTACAGGCAACAATCTTTCATTTTTTCTTTCCTCACAGAAACGTTAGGGCTTTTTTTGGTTTCCCCGTACTACATACATTTGAAATGAAAGAGTTGGTTGGCAACGTGTCTGGTGTTGAGACACTGGACGAGAGGATAGTCCCTGTGTTTTCCCACTGACGGCTCAGCTGTTGCCAGTGGTGACAATGACAGTAAATAGGCAAGGGGGGGGGGGCAGCGAGTGACACCGAGGCCAGACCACAGGAAATGCCTCTGTCATCCCCTGTTGCACTTCCCTTTCTTGACGAGAGCCACAGTTGGTTGAGGGCCATTGTTTTGGGAAATAAAAAGGGAGCAAAAATTTTGACTCAATTTTCAGAACTTAATTTAAATATTCGGTCACTCACCGCAAAATAACACACACGTTTGTGGGCTATGCTTATTCTGGGAGATTTTGCACTGGTGAAAATTGTCACCTAGAGAACAAGAGTTTCTGTGTTACGTAATTGTACAGATTCGTATTTATAGTTTCTCTTCTTTTGAATTTTTTTTCTAATCTATGAGGGTACGTGAACTTTTTCTGCTTCATCGTGACAGTGAACAGTTGTCTCCTCGGCCGTTATTGTTCTATGCTCACCATCTTCATCAGGTGTCGGATTTCATTCCAACATAATTTCATAACTTAATGACTCAGGGGGAGACGGCGAGTACAAAATGTTTGGGTACAGTCTGTTTTCAGAGCCCGTTTGACCCTCCTTCCCTGTGTAGTGTGTGTAACATTCCTGCTTTGTTGCATGTGCCTCACAGTTGACTCATCACACAGGAGTGTGAGGTTAAACCGGCTGGAGAGTTTTTGCACTCTATTGTGATTGGTGGAAGTTTCTTTCGTTTCAGCATGCCCTCCCCTCCCCCTCTTCCTTTCTCACATAACACAATCCATCTTCCTCTTTTTTGCTTGAAGTCAAACACAAAACAGTGGGGATGAGGATCCACCGAGGCTGAAGGTTCTCGCTTCTTCCAGTTACAGTCAAGTGAGAATGATGTCACGGCCAGTCGTGTATGTCATCCTCATCTCTGGGGACAAAAGACAGTTTGTTTGTATTTATGACTAAACTATAATGATGTTAAAGTTTGAAACAGTCATTTGTTCCCAGAGAATAGCCTGTTTAAGACACTGGAATAATAAAATGTTAGTAATGAAACTCAAATGGGTTTTTGAATGGAGGTCATTGTTGCAACACTACCTGTTTTTTAAATCTGCTTAGTAAACATTTATTTCGCAACAAAACAACCCCAGCATGTTTCTGCTGTGTAGTTTCAAGACACACACCCTTCTGTCCTGTCAACAGGCGCCTGTCGTCTGTCAATAATCATCTTCCCGGATCCTTATTATGACGGCAGTGTAGTCCGAGTCAGCAAACCACAGCAACCAACCAAAAGGGTTTCCCAGGGTCATTTTGATCATCATTTTTTTTTTATTTATTTAAATATGTGGTGACTTTTGGGAAAACCAGCTCATCCATCTGTTTCAATGAGGTCACAAATGAAACAACTTACAGGTCAGGAGATATCCATCTGCTGTTGTCTTCCTGGTAGACCAATGTTTTTGTTTCTCAGCATGTGGAAATTTACTGGAGTTCAGATTTCTATACAGTGATTAACTTTTATGGTCAGCCTTTGCTCTCGGGGCATTGAACACTATGTACCTCTGCCCAATAAAAACAAAGAATAAACTTTTATGGCACCTGTGGCAGATATTTACTTATTATCTTGTTATTTGTCAACTCTCAGGTGAAGAGGCAAAATTGAAATCCAATTAAACACTAACATCATGGAAAATTTGGCAAATTCCTTATATGCTGAATTACAGATACTTTATACAAACACTTGATATACAATTTTAGGTCAGGTATAGTTAAGTGTGCCAAAAGTATGATCATTATGAAAACAATAAGACTTTATGAAAACGATACAACAAAATAGTAGTAATGTGAATATCCAGTAAATGAATAACTATAGTTGAAGTAATCCCAACAATTAAAATAGAATTGTTATGAAGCTAAAATAAGAGTATACATTTTACTAACTTTTACAAGGAGAAATATCTAGTGACAGGTATATGTAATATGTCCACTCACATGATTAACATGAGTGTATGGAATGTAGAACAAGTTATGAGATCATCAGGGGATGACTAATTGTATGTTTCAGTAATTTGGGCCCAACCCATTAAGTAATGGATCATTTCTGTCTTTCAAGTGTTAAAAATAAAATAAACAAAAAATATGTGTAGTATATCTGTTCTAAGAAAGAAAGAAAGAAAGAAAATGTGTTTGACCAGAAACTCCTGAAAAGAGTCAAAAGAAGTGGGTGTAAACAAACATATGATATCTTTGTATCATATACATTATTATTTACAGTCATTGGTGGGAACAGGTGTAAAAAGGTAAGAAAGACAGAAAGACAGAAAGACAGAAAGAAAGAAAGAAAGAAAGAAAGAAAGAAAGAAAGAAAGAACGAGAGAAAAAACTCGACTCCTCTCGTAAACAGTTTAACCGCGTGCCCGCGTACGTGCGCTTACGCCTGTGCAGAAATGTCCAAAGTGTGCGCGCCGGCTCCTCGGTACATTTCGGGGCGGTCGCTTTGACGTCGGCCGGTCTGGCACGGGGCCAGGGGAGGCGGGCCGTGACGTCAGTAGCCTCTCATTCACAAGCACGAGCCGTATATAAGCGGCTGTCAGGACGCTCTCTGACAGAAGCGCGTCACCGACAAGTTGTTATACTGAAGTTTGACGGAAGAGGCGCAGCTACCGGATAAAAACAACAAGAAGAAGAGAGTTTCACGTTTCATTGTTTTTCTTCTTCTTTTCTCTAAACTACCAACCGGACCAAGGGAGCCGCCGCCTCCAGTCCCACAGAGTAACTTCGGAGGAGCGTTTTGTGACCTGCTGCCTCACACGCTTTATGTATCTGGATTTACTTCGTCTATCCCGCCGTCCTACTATGGTCATAATGGAGGTGCCCACCATCAACTGTGCGTCCCTGTATGCCTTGCTAGAGAGCGACGTCCAGGGCTGCCTGCTGCTGGACTGCCGCTCCTTCCTCTCCTTCAACTCGTCGCACATTTCGGGCTCCACCAACGTGCGCTTCAGCACCATAGTGCGCCGGAGGGCCAGGGGGGGGCTCGGACTCGAGCACATCGTCCCCAACGAGGAGACCCGGAGCCGGCTGCTCTCCGGGCACTACCAGTCCGTGGTGCTGCTCGACGACCGCAGTTCGGACTTAAGCCAGGCGAAGAAGGACGGGACGCTGATGCTCGCTGTCGGCGCACTGTGCCGCGACCCCTCCGGAGCGAGTGTTTTCATCCTTAAAGGTAAGAACCAGCGCGTGAAGGTTCACCACACAACCGTGTTACTGTATCTTAACGCCGGGGCAACAAATGCGGATTACAGCTGTCACCGCACCAGCTGGTGTCGGGAGTAAGCGCTGCTCCAAAATAGCCCCATGAGCAGTTGTCACAATTTCGGAGAGCCGTGTTTAAATGTGGATGTGTCTGCGATCTGAGATCTGACCTTGCCCTCTTCTTCTTTATCTTTTTTTTCTTGTAGGTGGGTTCGACCACTTTTCCACAGAGTATCCAGAGATGTGCACCAAGCCCTCCCCTCCTCAAGGTCTCTGTCTGCCCCTGAGCTCCAGCCACCCTGGGAGTGCAGACCCAAGTCCATGCAATACCCCGTTATACGATCAGGTGTGTGTTTAAAAACATCTAAATATAAAACACAAGAGTAATAACTTTTATCTATACCATATTGTCTGTCATGGAGCCAATGTTGACCTGGTTGTGTTGTTTATTTCTCTCCTCTAGGGCGGCCCTGTTGAGATCCTTCCCTTCCTGTACCTGGGCAGTGCTTACCATGCCTCCAGAAAAGACATGCTGGACATGCTGGGGATCACCGCTCTGATTAATGTCTCCGCCAACTGCCCCAACCACTTTGAGGAGTCCTTCCTGTACAAGAGCATCCCTGTGGAGGACAACCACAAAGCCGATATCAGCTCCTGGTTCAATGTGGCAATCGAGTTTATCGGTGAGTACGTCCAATCAACTGCCAAATGCGAGCGCCTGTCCCAGCTGTTACCTCCCCATCCCATCGGTAGCCGGCAACACAAACACCCAACCCCCCCCCCCCCCCCCACCCCCTCTTACTGCACCTCAATCCTTGACTCCCGGATTTAAATTTTTTAAAAAGTTCCCTCCAAAACCGACCAGCTGGCTCGGCACAGGCCCCCCACTCCACCACAATGGCAGTTACATCATCGCCACCTCTGAGGCTTAGATAAAAGGATGCCCCCCCTTTAATGAATCGTAAGGCAGCGGCCCCCAAACCAGCTCCGTAGTGGGCAGGATGGCTGGGCTTGAATAGCCCACTCCACGCCGCTCTTTGTTCTGTCAGAACAAAAGGAGATTTCTCCTCGCTCACTGTCGGCCTTCCTCCCAGATCAATACCCCCAGCAGGGGTCTGTTCCCCTCTTTTGTCCATTCAGACTGCCCCCCCTTTGGGAATAACCCCCACAAGCTCACACCCTGCACCCCTATTAACTGTGTTCCTGTTTTATAATGAGCGCTCTTAAATTTAAATGGGAACTAAAAGTGTTGCTAGCACCTTTTTGGAGTTTTGTGGTTTCCTGTGACCGGTAGCTGTTTAACCTCAACTCTAGATTTCAACACCTCACAGACGTGTACTTTGAACTAATCTTTCTTTCTCTTCTCTTTACCCCCCAGACTCGGTGAGAAATAAAGGAGGCCGCGTGTTTGTGCACTGTCAAGCTGGCATCTCCCGCTCTGCCACCATTTGCCTCGCCTACCTCATGCGGACCAATCGCGTGAAGCTGGACGAGGCTTTCGAGTTTGTCAAGCAGCGTCGCAGCATCATCTCCCCCAACTTCAGCTTCATGGGGCAGCTGCTCCAGTTTGAGTCGCAGGTGCTGGCCTCGTCCACGTGCTCCTCGGAGGCAGGAAGTCCGGCGATTGGCAAGAGCGCCACGGTCTTCAACTTCCCCGTCTCCATCCCTGTACACGGCTCCGCTGGGCAGCTCTCATTCCTCCACAGTCCCATCACCACTTCTCCCAGCTGCTGAGGCCGGTGTGGGTGACACAGACTCTGTTTGGACTTGAACTGCACCTCACGAGTGACTTTGCACAGAGCACCGCACAACACACAGTCCTGATTATAATTCATTTTGTGGTGATGCTGGTATCACCATGCGGAATGTGAGCTTTTGTGTGAGGTCTGCACATTTCACTCTGATCTGCTGGCCACATCACTGTGGGTCAGCCTCATCATTTCAAGGGGAGGCTTGATAACTACCAACAAACAGTATTGATGTTAAAACTCTTTAATGTGACTTTAAAACCAGGGATGACTTGGGAAATGGCTGAAAAATTTGCGAATGTTATTCCCTAAGAGTAAACGATTAGTATTTGAATATTCTTTATTCAAAGCACAGCTTTTTTTAATGACGGCAACTGCTTTTGATAATCACAATCATTGAAAACTAAACAATGTGGAGAGGGCTAACATTTTTCTCAGGAATATCCTCTCAGTTGTCCAGTTTGCTTTCTGTACTGGGTAAAGAAACCCTGTCGTGCAAAGCGGAAGTTGCTCCTTCATCTGACGAACAATGAATGTATCCCCCCCCCACTCTTCAGTGTAGATGTGGCAGAAACCTTCATGCTCACTTTGAGAGTTGTGCGAGGTTGCCAATCCAAATGCCAATACCTGACTTTCGAGGCATCATGAAACGTTTTTGGATTATCCCAAAGACGGGTTGGGGAAACCAACCATTAAATACCTCATGTTTCTGTACTGTGTACTGCGCCGCTGAGGCAGACGGGGCCCCAGAAAACTACTAACATGGGGGGGCCACGTAGTCTTCAGCGAATTGATTCTGACATATTTATTGAACCAAAGTAATATATTTCTTTATCATATCTATTTTTGCATATGTTTGTTTTTAATTATGTTTTTATACCGTTGAATAAATCTGATTTGACTTTTGTACTCAGTTGGAGATCTGCTCATTCTTTCCATCTGGTATTGTTTATAATGGTCTATAAAAGCTTTTATTGATTAATTAGTTTGTTGCCTAAAAGGAGAATTGTAAAAAAAAACAAAAGTCCAAGTTGACGTATTCAGGTTGCTTGTTTAATCCAACTAAGTCTCAAATACACAAATATCTAGTTTGTTATAAAGTTTAAATTTAACACTATAGAAGGTAGAGAAAAAATTCTTATGTTTGAATTAATGACAATGAGAAATCTTAAGCATGTTTTCTTAAGTTCCTGGCTTTTTTAATTTATTGCATATCGGAATAGTTGCTGGTGATCAACCTAAAATAAGTGTATAAATATATTTTATTTTGATGTTTAGAAAGACTAAACAGAGAATAATAAACATCAGCTGCCTTCTGGGATCTCCGAAAACTCTTTGTACCCTTCTGTCACTTTGTTTCTACCATGCGATGGAATCCCATCATATCTGCACAAGGATTTTTCGACCACATAAGAAGCATGATGTCATAGCAGTGACCATTGTTCGGACCACGCTCCCTCTCCATGGACCCATCTGAGCCTGGGGCAACAGCAGGAGGCCTAAAGAATCAGCCGAGGATCCCCTCTCTCCGCGGCCACAATAGGAGCAGCTGCAAGGCGTTTGGGAAAAGTGTGACAACTAAAGAGCTTTCAGGGCGCACTCAAGCCCCGTGTCACCCTGCCTCACACACCAACGGGGAGGTGGGGACGGAGGTGGCCGTGAAAGGGAAAGGAATATGTTTGGGTTGCAAATTAGCCTAAACATTGGCTGTGACCTTAGATCGAGTGTGAGAAAAAAAAAACTTCCCCTAGAAATTATGACCCTGATGATTCCCTCTGGCCTTTACTAGTAGAAGCAAAGCTTTAGGGAGAGAGACCCTGACACTTCCGGAACATTCTCACTACAATTACCTGTATTCTGACAAATGACAGATTATATGTTTCATTGATATCTGCTTCTTATCCGCCAACAATGCAAATGTTTGTCTGTGAAAGAAAACATCATGGTGACGATGCCTCCGTCATGAAAGGCTCATTCATTACCTCACTAGCTTCCTCTGAGTGTCTGTGGCTTTGGTGACATATGTGAGACCCCCATCCCCACCCCCACCAGCCCACCCGCCTTTGTCTCTTTAGATTTCCTGTTGTCTAGAGGGAGGCTGGCAGGATTGTGTGTGCGTGTGTGTGTGTGAAAGTCGTTAAGCGTCTTTTATAATCTCATGAAGCTGATCCGGAGGGGGAAAAGGCCCTCAATGGCCAAGTCTGGGACATCACATCGATTTTAAATGTGTGTGTGTGTGTGTGTGTGTGTGTGTGTGTGTGAGACACAATATCAAGGTGTGCTCAGAATGAGGCTGGATTCTGATACAAGCTCTTCGATTAAATATAAAGAGCCAAGTAAAGTCAGACAGTTTTTTTTGGCTCTTTCTTATTATAACCTCCCATTTTCATTGTGTGAGACAATATTAACCACAACGTCATTTGCCCGTTTCACCATGTTGTCACTTGGCTGTTCCATTTAGCAGCTGAGCTCTGACTCAACTTCAAAGTCCTTTTAATTAACACAATCCTAAAGAAACAATGGTTATATAACGTGTCAGACTCTGCTGCCTTGGCAGGAAGTGACACAAGCCCACCCCTCCTTTGACGTCATCTGTGTTGTTTGGGTTTCTTATCCCTTTCACACCAGTTATATGTAAACTACTCATTCATTTGAAGGATGACAGTGGCATCTTTCTGTTAAATTCTGTCACATGCAGAATAATCCACTAAGACAATGTAATTTTCCTAATTAGGCCTTCAAATTAAATACAGACTCAATTAGATATGACTTTTAATGGAATCACAAATTACTCTTGAAAGGTTTGCAAATACACGTCCACTACACTCCGAGCTGAGACGGTGGCAGAAAAGGATTAATTTCATTCATCAGGGTTTCCAGATAATTCGACAAATTATATTTAAGACCTCTGTAAAGATGTGTATTTATTCAGTAGCTATAGTGTTGATGACCACTCACACTGTCAGCACTGCCATATGGGGCAATTTGGGCTTCAGTATCTTGCCCAAGGAAACCACGGCATGAGGAAAAGGGGTGACTGGGATTGAACCGACAACCCTCTGTGGTTCTAACTCTCCAATCTGAGCCATAGCTGTGGTACCTGTGTCAAGTAAAATGTATATGATGGAATATCTCCCTGAATTGTTAATACTTCCCCATAATTAAATATTAACTGAAATAACTTATAGAACAACCCTCAATCTGATCTCTCAAACTACAGGCATATATATATATTTCTTTTAAAGAACAACAGAAGTAGCATTAAATTCATGTTTCAGAATTTTAGAATTTTAGACTTTTTAAGACTTTTTAAGACTCCTTGGTTTCTGTTATTCTGTCTTGTCTTGTAGAACAACTCTGGCAAGAAGGTTTCAGTTTGCTCAACAGATTGTTCTCCCTGATCACAAATCACATCTATTTTTGTCATCAAACCAAAACGTATGGCAGAAACATTAGATCACTAGAATGGCATTCAGTGGAGCGCATACCTCCGCCAAGGCTCCACAGTCAATCAAGCTGCACCAAATTTCTCACACTCAGAAAAATCTGGCCCATTAATGTGTCTTTTTCTCATCAAAATCCATAACATTTTTCTCTGGGAAATTGGTCAAAACGTAAACAAATTTCAAATCTGACAATGTAAGAGAAAATTAAGGGGAGAAACCAGGTCTTTCCTGGACCATGTCTCATCCATTTATTAAGTTAAAATGCTTTTAGCAGTTTGTATCGAATTCACAATGAACATCTGGTCAGTCAGTCGTCCGTGGAAGGGAGTCGTTTATTATTGTTTAAGAAGTCCTTTCACTTCCCTCTGACGAAAATAATACAGACCCTCAAATCCCCATTGTCAATGCGAAACAGTTCAAAGAGGAACACACACAAACACACACACACACACACACACACGAACACACACAGTTTAACCTGACCTCTTGCGTGAAATGGGAATGTGACTGCTGAAGTAATTACACCTCTCACACTTCATCGTACCTTGAAACTGGATTAAGTCTCACACACACACACACACACACACACACACACATATGGTCTCTCACACTCACAGTGTACTGGGTGAGAAGATTTAGTCCACACGTTGATGTCATGGCAGAATTCTCACCTGCACTAAATCTGTAAGAGGATTATGACTGTGACGGGGAGGCTTTTGTAGCATCAGGTGGCAGAGCCATCGTAGTGGCTTACATAAACGCAGAATTTTACCCAGACACACACACACACACACGTTTGTACCGATAAGTGAGGACACTCATCGGCATAATGCATTCCCTAGCCCCTTGCCCTAAACCTAACCATCAAAACTAAATGCCTTAACCTAACCTTACTCTAACCCTAAAACCAAGTGGTAACGTCCAAACTCTCCATTAAAGGGAGGTCACAAAGTGAGGACGAGCCAAAAGGTCCTCACTTCCCCAAATGTTCTCACAGTCTGTAGACTCAAATCGGTCCGCACAAAGATAGCTGTACAATAGCACACACACCCAGACACACACACACACACACACACACACACACACCCCATCCCAAACCTTAGGCCGGCCAACTAAATGCCTAGTCCTAAACTAAACCTCAACAGTCCATTGAAAGAGGGTCAGAAAGTGAGGACAGACCAAAATGTCAAACGTTCCCAAATTGACTTCAAACAATAATTTTGTGGCTCAAAATGGTCCTCGCAAAGATAGCTTATAATCATTTTTCATTTTCATATTTGTTTTACATGGATCTTTGCTGTTGAAGAGGCCAGCCAAGATGTCAAAGCCAAAAACGACTTTACGGACATTTAATGGATAGAAAACCAGCTAGTTGCACATTTCATGTACAAACAGAAATAAAGGAAAAGACAGACGGTGATTTGCGTGATAAGCTCTGAGGTTTTTTTCTACCTCTGCTGATAAAGAATCTGCTCCTCTACCAAAAGCTCTGTATTCATGACATTCCAATACAAAGCTCCGTAGCAGAAACCCTGCAGGAGAAGCCAGACGAGCTGCCGTTTCGTGACAGGACCCGAGATGAGGTTAGATCTTTGGCATGATAGCCAAAGACGTGTATGACTAAAGGAATGTCCGGACATTACGTATTGGCCCCAGTGAAGCTGCATATCCTTGCCAGCAGGGCTCCTCTTCCTTTAACAGCCCTGTCTGGAATGTCAGATGATGGTGGAAGATAAATGGCGTCGGATCTAAAGGTGTGTGCGGATCACTGACCACAAATACCAGCCAGAGACTCTCCACAGATGCTATAGGGTATATATGATGCGTACATGGTACTCAATAATTACAACTAACAACTTTTAGTTACTCATAATCGTAAAATGCTCCAGATATTTGCATAAAAGCCAATAAATAGGACACGTATGACTCCCCGGTGAGCCTGGTTCACTCCGCTGACTCTGAACACAGCCTGTATTTTTCCACTCACCGGAGGTGCAGGGTTGTGTTCACAAGCAGAAATCAGATCCTGTGTGGAGTATTCGAGGAATGTCTGGCATCCTGTCTTCTACACTGACTGCACTGTGGCAAGATGAGGTCACAACCGAAGAACATATATGTTAGCAGATTGAAATCCCAAAGCTGCAGCAGATGTGTTGGACTGCGCAAATTTACAACGTCTTTAAAATGTTTATATAACAGTGTCTGGGTTTTATCAGGGAACTGGGACCTGAAAAGACCGTGGTCAGTATAAAGCAAAAACTACACTGAACAAAAATAAAACACTTTTGTTTATTTTTGAGAGATGAAAGGGAGTTTGTGAGTTTTTTGAAGGACACAAAAAAAAGCAACTAAAAACCAGCAACTAAAGACCGGCTGCTGGTCCACAGAACCCTGAAACGGCATCACAGCTTCTGCACAAAGAGCCGTTCACCTGTTAATCCAAAGCTCAGTGAAGCTCGACTCGGTACAAATGAACCCGAATTTGGAGAATCAGTAATCGTTGCCGTCATGGAAAACCGTCACTTATGTTAATGAGTCCTAGCCGCCCCCGCACAGCACTGGTTGTCTTTGTATTCAAAGTGAGAATTAAAATAAATCGATCACTTGTCCAAATCGTGCCAACTTTGAGACTGTACTTCCCCAGGTTCAGAACAATAAACAAGGTAAATCTGAATCAGATAAGATCTTCAGATATACAAGACGCAGACAGATTTCTGTGTTTCTGTAAGATTATTAGATACATCTGGGGGGTTTTGAGTCTGTGGTGTAGTTTATCAATATGCTGATGACAGAGCACCACCATGACGCCCGATGCACCATCACTAATCAGCGGGCGTCGGGCTGGACAAAATATAAAAGCCACTACCAGATGTCTTAGGCAATGTTAGCAAAAAACAGCAGTATCTGCAGAACTTGACTAAATGAAATTGAGTGGGAGGCCATTCCACAGTTCACTATTGACACTATGGTGAACTCAATGCAACGCTAATGCTTGCTGTCTCACATACTGAGTTGTGAAAGTCTGGGTTGTGACCACTGACCTCCCCCTCCCATGATGTGCAATTGTCTGCACGTTCCATATAAAAACTTCCTTGTCTTGTCAGTGGTTGTGTTGGCTCAGTGTTCAAAGCCCGGTGAAGCCTCTGATTTGCTGTATGGTTTCTCTTACTTTCTGGTGGAGATTGTTGACAATGACAAACAGTTTGAAGAATCACGAAGAAGCTCAAGTGAGGCAGTAATATTAGAAGCATATATCACACTTGAATCATTTGAAGGCTCTGGGCAAAAACAAACATGGGACATCCGGCCTCTAAACCATGACCCTGCTCAGTTGGTGTGGATACAAAGGCTGACTAACAAGCTGCATCAGAGCCCACATGACTGACAAATAACAACTGCTCATATGGTCTCACTGGATTTACTCATAACAATACAGCAGTTCTTCATGAAACGAGCTTGACTAACACTGTAAAGGGAACTGACGCAGCTTAATAATTCAATGTTTTCGTTGTGTAGTAAGAAAAAAGATTTGTTGACATACCAAAGGTGAAGATGATCCTGGTCTTCCTCATGCGATGGTGACAAACAAGCTCCAGAGCCAGAACCAAACAGCAGCTGTCCCATGTACAGACATTGTGTGTAATGTCAGTACTGCATATTTCTTACAAGGTCCACAGAAAACACATGTACATTGATGACTGATGTTTAGTTTTTAAGCTTCAGATTTGACTTGTTAGCTGCACGTTTTGTAATCAGACTTCACTTTAGCTTCAGGCGTGTGACTCCTGGTGTTCTGGAGTGAAAATGTAAAACAGTTTTCGGATCAGTTTTTGACACTTACTCAGATTAAAGTGTTCAATCAAACAATGTATGGATTGTTCTGTGGTAATTTCCACAACTGGTTCCTGTAGTGACTTGTGCAACATTAACAAAAGAAAGTCATGTTTAAAATAAGTAGAATTTGTAACTGAACATTGTATGTAAGATGGAAATGTGGAGACCTCTCTGTGTCTGGACAATCTCACTAAACAAATCTGTAAAAAAAAAGAAAAAAAAGAATAGGATTTATGAAATGTAAGTGTACATCTACTGGGTGAGTGTAGACTTGAGTCCCAGGGACTATCCTGTGTCATCAGGCTCAAGTGAACGGATGAGCTCCTCACACCGAGCAATGTCTCCCTCTATGTTCATTGGATGTTAGCGCCATCTTATGGATGATATTGTGTATCTCCACTGAAATGAATATATTCAGTAATAGGAACAGAAAGTAAAGTCTGCACAAAAACAGTTCCCCTTTGACATTTAGAGTTGAACAGGATGTTTCAGTGCGGTTTTATGACACAATCAACTTCCCTTATTGACTTCACTCACCATGTGATCAGAGGCCTCGGAGGCCCGACTCTTTGTTTGAGGGGGAAGAGGCTGAGCAATGATCAGTGCAGATGTAGATAAATCAACGGCTGTCAAACACAGGATGTTGAAACTTTGGGTTCAATAAATGACCCTGAATCCGACAGAGGGAAACTGCTGAGCAGGAGAAACAGGCTGCTGTGGGTCAAACTCAACTGATTCTTATTCAAAGTGTTGACTTTTGAGCAGCACTGTCAATGAGTAACACTGCTTCAACCAGCACCTCAGAGGGAAATGTGACCACTTCAGCAACCTATATTCACTGACATGAGAAAAGACGTCAATGATCAACTTCTTTTTTTAACCCCTGATGTATTTAGTTTAAAAATAAAAAAAGACTTCACAGGCTTGTTAAAGTTTGATTCAGCCTCAGATGCTGGTAACATGAGACCTTTCCACTATATTTAGATGGACAGTTGTGCTGACCATTGTTCACATTTCAGACGTCAGAGCAGAAAAAGCACTGGTGTTATTAATAACAGTGATAATGGCTGCATAGCATTCCACGCAGACATATTGCAGGTCTGTGGCTTCACACTCATGGCTCATGGGAACCTGGAACACAGCCATCATGGCTTTAAGTATTTACGTACAAGCTTCTCCTGCTATGACAAGATAAAAGGAAAACACAGGATTTCATTTTGACAAACATTATTTTTAATAATACCATTCTGCTGTCTGATTCCCTACCTCCACTAAAGAGGTTATGTTTTTGTCTGTTTTTTTGTTTGTTTTTTAGCAGGGTAAGGCAAAAAAGAAAGAATCGATTTCACATTTTGTTGAGGGGTGGGACATTACCCAAGGAAGAAGCCATTACATGTTGGGATGGATCTGGATCAGGGGGCGGATCCAGGAACTTTTACTTTCTCTATCATAAAAAAAAATTAATATTTACCATTTTTGTTTTAAACTAGCATGACTCTCAGCAGAGAGCATACTTCTACCAAAGTCCAACGATCCACCTAAAACCACATTAAAATTCACTAGAACGAATAATTTGATAGGTTCTTCCTTGAGTCATACCACCCTTTCACAAATTGCAGGTAAATGCATTGAGTAGTTTTGTGAATCCTGAGAACAAACTAACAGACAAACAAACTGATGCAGATAAAAACATAACCTCCTCGGTGAGGGCAATAACAGATCTTTCAAGTGTCTTTGACAGTGTGATGGTGTGGCAACACTTTGATGGGCTTATCAACGGGATTATGCAAAAACTACCAAATGAATTTCCATGAAACTTTGTGGTCAAAGAAATAACTCAGTCAGTTTTGGGGCAGATCTGGACGTGTTGACCTTTTTCTTTAACAGTGTGAGATCATGCTTTTTTGAACATTTGGATCTTGATGGAAATCATCAGGCCTATTTAGGGGACTGAATTGAGTGTTGGTTATGTAATGCAGATTAAAATTAAAATTTGGTTTCATAAGGGGACTGTGGGGCCTCCATGGAGGCATGAGCTCTACTGATTCACAGTCTACACTCCACTACATTTCAGTTATAGACCTTCAGTTAGTCTATGAGTTACAAAACATGCAGTCTCTGAAAAAAGTCACGTATCGTTACTGATTCCATTGTAAATGATCTCCAACATGACAACATCAACAGTTTTGAAATCCTATATTTGCCTAAAATACTTGTACTTGTAGTAATATTTTAACCCAGTATTTTTTCCCCCGCAGTCATTAATAAAGCATATAAAAAAATCCTCCTATAACTATTTAATACCAGGGCACTGACACTGATGAAGCTTAACGGAATTCAGCCATCCAGATTTTTCTTGAAGTTTATTTTAATAATTTTTAATATCTTGTTTTTGTTATTTTACAATCTATATTCCTGTACTCTAATGGTGTCTGATCATCAATAGCTTTAATTGTAACTGTGTCAATGATGCTAAATAAATACAATTGTATTATTAGTAACTGCTTCCTTTAAAATGATGGATATGAGCGTATCATAACAACATTTAGATCAATTAATGTTTATAGTTGAGTTTTATTGTGATATCTTGATGTGTTAAGTACAAATAGTTTTTCTCATCACCCAACATTCAGCTGCCAGGTCGCGCTCACCCCTCAAGGACACGGACGTTAACGTGAACGCGCCCACCAACTTTCTTTTTTAGAAAGAGCTGTAAACACAAGTGGTTAACGGTCTCACACAAGCACACGCACACAAACACGCACAGTGCCCGTGGCAGCGTCCTCCATGAATCAGGCTTGATGTTATTGGACAGAGTGAAAAGATAACAGCAGCCACGTGCTCATGTTTACACGTCTTCAAATTTCAGGCGGGATTTCGCTCTTCGTTGCTCAAACACAACCCTCGCACACTACGACTGACGCCAGCTGCACCACCGCAGGAGATCGAACTCAACCTCATTCTCCCCGTTAATCTTAACCTGAACTGTTTATGGGAAAGAAAAGATGGGAAACAACCAGTCGACTAACCTGTTCCTGCCAGTAGGTCTGTCCAGTTTACCTGTGGCCAGCGAAGAGAAGAAACCTGAGGGTGAGTCTTTCCTCCAAGTGTTTCACTCCTGCTGCTTTCTGCGTGTCTTCACTTGACTGGTGTTGAGGTTAAAGCTGGTAAATCACCATTTTAAATCAATACGAGTCAGAGGCAGCTACAAGGCTGATATACCCAAGAGGGTTGTTTGAAACATCACAGCAAAACCTGCATATATTTGATAGATATGATCAGTATTAATAATTGGTTGCTCTGACCTCACTGTAAGTGCATTGTTATGGTATTCACATTACTTTAGCCCATAAACAGTGTACATTACATTATTCTAATACTTTTACTGACATTTGATTTCATCTTGGTTAAGGTACAACATTGTATGCATGTTTACGTCATTATTGTGGCTCTAGCAGTCAGAGCTCCATCTGTTAGTGGAAAAAGGCAAGAGGATGATGACTTGTCAATATTGACGTCTTCTTGTATATAAGGCACAAGTTCAAATTCACTTATATTACATTCCTTATGCACATTACATTTCTTTACTGCTGCAGTTTCGCACACAATAAATAAATATATCATATAAACAAGTGCAATGATGCAAATTACCAGTAATATGAGATACAGTACAGTGAAATAAGAATGAACATTGCCATTAAACGTGTATAAAAATGAAGGATAACTAATAACTTAAGTTGTTGAGACTTTTTTCCGCTCAAATATCTGCTCCTAACTGAAAGATGAGTCACATCACATCTTTCATTAATCAAACTCTATTATTTGTTGTTTTAGACAAGACAGGAAATGCCTATCGCTCGTTCACTGCTGCACTGGGCCCATGGCTGGGAGAGGTTCACAGAGGCCTCCTGGTGATGTCATAGCTTTCCCAGGCTCCTGTGGGGTGATGGGAAAAAAAGAAAAAGACAGAATGTGTTGTGAGAATAGAAGAAAAGAGCAGTGGATAAGAACCATTCTAAAGAAAACAAAAGGACGCACCCCTACTGTCTTTAACACCCCTATCTTTAACATGATTGTCCTGGTTCACTTTCTTTTTCGGACAAAAACACAAACCACCGATTCAGAAATCAATATAGAAATTGGTGGAATGTGGTTAAAAAGTTATTTCAAGTTTTCAGATAATATAAACCTATTTTGGTTTAATGGTGCCATATTTCTAGTGTGATAACACCATATATATATAAATATTACATATTCAACTCCAAACCGAAAAACATTATGAATCTGATATGTTGTGACTATTATTCATTTTCTGTCCCTGGATATTAAAAGATCCAGGGACAGTTGCACAATTTATTTTCAAATAATAATAATGCATTTTTTTTTCACTAAATCTTTTAAACATATGATGATTGATCCACTCCTTCTTTTTACACATTTTTCACAAGCAGCACTAGGTGGCGCCACTATGTAACCCTGACATCCACAGTGGGGTAGGGCCAATAGAGAGCTCAGCTCTGGCTGATCCTCTTTGGCAAATGAAGGGATGAGTTCACTGGATCATTGTAGCCAAGCGAAGCTCTTCCATCATTTGTTCTCCCTCGCTGTATTAGGTCATAAAACCAGTAACACTGTTTCTATCCAAACAGCCATTGTCCAAATGTAAACTTTGTGAAGCAACAGTGTGTGTTTTCCTCTGCGGTTCAGTGGAAGTGGTCGCTTACGTCTGGTTGCCTGAAGCAACAGGTGTGGTTGTGTAATGGTCGTCCAAGGTCTGCTCCTATTTTTGAAGCTGCTGCAGGCCCTTTCTTTGAAGAGGCCCGCTGCTGAATATATATATATGTTGGAGCTCTATATCAGCGCTGTCTGGCACTCACTCGCTCAACCGTGATGTCAGCAGAAGACCTGATACCATCAGACACACCGGGTGCTGTGGAGCGGCATGAGAGTCGGGGTGATTGGAGGAGTCATAGAGAAAAAGAGGATCGAGTTTCAGTTCGAGCTCGATCGAGTTACACAAGGTCCATCGTCACCCATCTGTTGTTTTCACATCTTAGTTGGTGCCATGTTGCATTGACTATCTGTAACGTACTTCGGTTCGGAAAGTAAAATAACAATGTGTTCTGTGTGAGAGAGAGAGAGAGAGAGAGAGAGAGAGAGAGAGAGAGAGAGTATACGACCTTGGCCACTTCTCTTACATGCCACGATGGAGCTCCTGGGTGGCATAAGGGGAGGCCGTTAAACATTCAGCACCATCTTAATTATTCAGCACTGCTTGACTGCGTGCGAGTGTGTGCGTGGGAGTGTGTGTTTTTGTGTGTCTGTGACAGTGTGAAAGAGAAAGAAAAGGAGACACATAATTATTGTATCAGTAATGTTCACTGGATATATTATCACCTATTAATTATATCGCCTGCCGGGGAGTCTGTAAGTGTCACAGTTGATCTCCATTTTTAAGGCTGATTCAGATTTAATGAACAGGTCATGACAGTTGTGTTCAGTCTCCTTATTGAGGCCGAGGATATTGAACAATAGTCTTATTGTTCATTTATCAGTAGAACCTCAGTAGAGATCATACGTCTGACAAGGCTCAACATACTACAGATGTTTAGTTCTGTATATAAAGATGGACGACATGACGGATCCCTAAAAGTGAAGCCAAAGCATCGCCACCTGGTGTCTGGCTGGAGTTTAGGATAAAAGTCCTCTCTCCTCCATGTTAGTGTATGGGACACGGACCTATTAAAATAAAGAAGTTGTAGAAGTTGTGCTAGTGGTAATAGAAGTGGTATTATGGTGATCTCTCTAAATACTTGTTTTATCCAACCAATGCCTCAAACCCAGAGATTTTCTGTTTTTAAAAATGATGAAAAAACAAAAAGGCAGCACACAGTCACAGAAGCGGGAATCAGCAGATGTTTTGATGTTTTGCCTACCAATCAATTCGAAAGATGAATCAATTATCAAAGTTACATCAATTAATTATTTAATTGCGTCACCCCTGTTTCATATCTTTTAGTCACCATAAACCAGCCCTGTATTCAGTATGACTGATGATGCAGCGCAGAGAAAATCACTCTCCCTCTTCCATTAACTGTGGCGAATAGAGTCACGCAGCCGATCCCCATATGAACTGTGTGTGCGGCTGAGAGGCCTTGCAGCTGACCGCAGATCTCCCTTATCACAATCTCAGCTTCCTGCTCTGAAGTTACTGTTCAATAATGTTTCCTGGTCCTTTCACTCCATGTCTTGTCAACTCGACTCCAAACAGGGGAGAGAGAGTTTGGCTGTTCCTGGAACTGCAAGCCGGACGTTGCCCATAAAACCTGGGCATAATGTGCGGAAGCACCTGATAAGGGTATTAAAGTGACAGAAGTACAATCAACGACAAAGGCGGCCTGTATGTGAGAGCCAGATTCACTGTCCTACGATCTTAAAATGTGTGTGTGTCAGAGTCTGGTGCTCAGTTTCGTAATATCCCATTGATTCAGACAGAAGAAGAAGCTGTACTGGAGGTGATAATGGACGGGCTCTTTTTTGGGGGGGCTTCTTGTTGCTAACAGTCCTCTGACATATTGGATACACTTTAAGAAAGGAAGTTCTCATATTTACAAGTTCCAGAAATAGCCCCGTCACGCAGCACTGTCGGTATATCAGTGTCCTGTCCGAAGCGGGGGGCCCCAGCAGAAGTTTCCCACACGTGTCACAGGCCAATGTCATGACAAGAGAACGAAAGAGAGGGAGGGAGGGGAAGAGGGCCAGGGAATGGGAAGGAGGGAAAGATTAGCTCTTAAAAGAGGGCAGAAAAAAAATAATGAGTAAGATAAACACAAGCCTACAGACTCGTGTTCGAAGGAGACGGGCGTTAAGACAAAAGGGATTGGACGGGGGTTGACCCGATGGCAGCAGAGGGACATGGAGAACGGGAAAAGGGGCACAGATGGACGGAAGCACTCAGCCGTGTAGAAGTGCTAAAGGTGAACCAAGTGTCTGTGAGAGTGACCCCTATGTTTCCCTCTTTTAAATCAAAGGCAAAGCATTATGTAACTAGGAGGGGGGGGCAGGGTGTTTATGGTGCCCGCAGCTTTGTAATTCTTGTGAAGGGGGACACACACGGATTCCAGGACTGTACCTGTTGCTGTGTTTGGTTGTTTACCTGTTTGAACACATTGGCTGCATACTGTACATTGTAATGTCCCAAAGTGTCCGGGGCATGAGATCAGCTTACAGAGTTCCCATGGGCTCATGTCCCTCCATGAGGGTTTGTGTTTGATGTCTGGTATGCGCTGGGTCTATGAAGTGAGCCTCCAGATAGCGGGTAGTGTCCAATCCAAGTTGGCTCGATTTCGATGGCGTTGAAACGAACAGTTACATTTGAACGTTGCTTACTGGTAACTCATGTATGACCTTCGAATAATGTGAAGCACCAACACAATCTCCACAAACATGGTTAATTAGCAAGACTCAGTCTGTTATCTGAATATTTCTTAGTCAAACAGTTGACTTGAGCGGTAATGTCAATGAACCATCTAACGTTGCTATTAGAAGAAAAACAAAGATGGAGTAATTCTCAATTTAAAAAATGCTCTGTCCCTTTGCCTCCACGTTAGGAAATACACGGTTTATTTTGGTGTTGGACTTTAAAACTGGGTCGGCCAAAACAAGCTGATCTGAATCATAGCAAAACAGAGGGCGCCTGGCTCTCTGCCCCTGATCTGTCTCTATTGCTGCGAGTCAGTCATGAAGAAGAAGCTGTTTTTCGTTCTGCATTGTTTATTTTCCTGGTTCATTGTCTGGGGATGTGAAGATAAGACGGGAACACTGCTAATTCTCTGCCTCTGCTTCCTCAATTCTCTAAGTGAACAGCAGTGACAGTGGTGGATGCAATAACATGAAGCCTCTTTATTCGACCTGGATCCTTTAGAAAGAGAAATGCATATGGTTTCGTTTAACTTGCTAATGACCGAGGTATGACAGACACACTGTCCAAATCTGCGACAGTGATCCGGGATCCTGACGTAATGCACAGAAGAAGAAGAAGGATTCCTGGATGTGCTTAGTGAAGGGCATCTGTCCATAACAGCAGAGGAGTCGGTACGCACCTCAGCCTCAAGCTGCTTCGGGGATGGATGGCAGCTGTTTCCCTGGAGACCGGGACTAACAATACCCGCTCTCTAATTACCTACGCCCACCCAAGTCAGCATGGAGGCAGGGAGCGTGCATCACCTCGAGAGCCTTGGCTCAGAAATGGCGAGTGTCTCTTTGACTCTGCGTTGCCACATTGTCTCTGAAATAACCGGTGGAAGAAGAGATGCGTAAAGGCAAAAGGGCAGCGGCCGAGGACATGAAAGCTAGAGAGGAAACAAGACAATGCTGGCATGACTGTAGAGCTAAGAGGACAGGTACAATGTTTATTCACTGACGACAGAGCCGACTCCTCTTTAGGCATGATCGATTTTGGCCGAGGAACAAAGGCTAGCAACCACTGAACATGGTAGGGAAAGTTAGGAAATGGTCCAAACAACAACTGTATGCTACTACCCCTGTATGTAAGAGATGACTGCTATCATTGTTGTATGTTGTCTGCCTCAGGTTACACAAATGCATACAGAAAATGAATATACAGCCTCATTATCAGTCATGACTGAAATATAACACAAATAAATAAATCTAGGGATTCACATCCCCTCTCGACACCAAGGTCTTGCATATGGTACGCGACACGTCACCATTTCACTTGTGGGACTTTCCAGCATGAAATATTACCGAACTACCGACATTTTTAGCTATCTCTGAAAGTGATTTCCTGGAAAAGAAAGTTACGTAAGATGAAACAGAAATAGATCGTTTGCACCCGCCGAACCCGGTTACTCGTTGATATCGGAGGCATTTCCAATACTGGTAGCGGTATCGGAGCATCTCTGTTGTGACAGTATATCAGTGGCGATCCTGGTTACCACAGAGGACGTGATGGTTTGTATGCTACACGGAGCGATCACGGTTATTTAGGTTGAAGCAAAAAGAGCTGCAGGCCTTGAAATTACCCTTGACACAAAAAATAACATCTCGTTACTACTGGTCCTGCTGGTGCACCGCTGCGAGGGGCTTAAATGTCCTCTCTGACAGTTGACATGAGTAACTCGTCCACCCACAGCTCTTGAAGAGGAGGTTCCACTCAAGTCCCCCAGAGTGTCAATTATGTGTCCTTCATGCAAAGTCCAGTGGGGAAGGGAAATTAGCCTCCTTTTAATTCTGCTCGATTTCATTTGCTTTTGATATGAGGATCTGCTTTTGGAGGTGAGCCATGGTTACGATACAGAACCTGTGACGATATCATGTAAATAATAACAATTTATCATCAGCCATAACATGAAACCAAAGGGAGTTACATTGTTTGGATTACAGCTCATTCTCAGACGCCAATAAATTCCACACTGGCAACAGCGACTGAGTGCTTCCATGACCTTTGACACTCCGGTCTGATTTTTCTGCCTTCTATGGGAAACTCGGAGTGGAACAACCTCTGTGTCTCACAGGCTCTCTAGGGAGGGGCAGAGAAGGGGCAACTGGTAGAAAACCTCACATCCAGCGCGCGACTGCGTCACCGTCCCAACTGCAGAGGATTGAGTCCAAAGGGAGTCTGCTTGGAAAGAAATATGTTATTATGTAATGCTGTACCTGGACCTCTCTGCTATTCCTATATGCCCTTTCCTCTGGGACTGAGGGACACAGTAACCATCACACACTAATGGTCAGTATATAATATGACAGCTGCTGGCTGTTCTCCTCATGAACTTCTCGCACGTCGTGCAAACACTGGAAACTTTTCTCAAACTGAGATTTTGTCCCGGCCTGTTGTTGAAAGGGGGGCTTAGATGTCTTTTAGTGTACCGAGGGACTGCCCAGGATAATAATAGCTAAGGCATTTTGTGTCATAACCCGCAGGGCCTCAGTGGGTCGTTGAGAGCTTCGCGGTCTTCATCACCAGGGACGCTGCTGCTGGGTGAACATGTTGTTACTTCGAGCATCATGTCAGAAATGTACAGATCTGTTAAAGCAAGGGTTGGTAAGTTGTTTCTGAAACATACGTCATCTGCACGTCCCGATAGCCATCGATAAATAAAGTCTTCTCATAAGAAAACGCTGTGTCTGTGTCCCGCTGCATGACTGTGTTAAACAACCAGTCATTTCATTCAGTCTGAAATGATTGGGGGCTGTGCTCTCACTGCACATGACTGGAGTCGTCAGCCGAAGAGACAAACAAGCAGAGAAGAAGAAGTTAGCGAGCGAGTCACGGACAAGAGCGAGTCGTCAGACAGTGCACGTCCATGTGTTTTGGGGGTGTAGCTTTTACGAGAGGGGTGGGATGTATTGTGGCATATTTTCAGTGTAGCCTGCTCTTGCTAGCTTTTCTAGGACTTCCAGTCCTAGCTTTAATATTGGAGTTTGGTAACAAGAGTGAAATGCTTCGTGTTTTCAGCTGTTGTTGTTGTTTCCTGTAGTTATTCCATGAAGTTTACTGAGGAAATACTTGAGAAAAAATAATTGCATATCTTGGTTGAGTGTTTATTGCCTCTTAATTGCCTCTGTGTACATTTAGAAAAGAAAAAAAAAAACGTTTCTCCCCCCTCGCACTATAACACACTAAACAGAACAAGAGTGAAAACTCCAGTTCTACTTGTCTGGGACATTAACTTTGATAAACTGCTGCCGAAGCTGTGGAGAGAAATCATTTTACATGACGAAAACATGAAACGGCAACAACATGAAGAAATTGATTAATTGGTGAAAGGGCTCTCGCTAAAAAGCCCCAAACTGGGCTGCTCAGCAGTTCCTTCCAAACCGCTCGCGTTGCTCTAATGAGATTTTGGATTCTTTTCTTCCTGAATATTTGAGAGTGAAGCCATTTAGAGGTTAGAATTTGGAAGCTCGGAGGCATATTCTGACAAGCCTTAAATTGCTTGGGAAGCGAGTTCCTTTTGAACTGTGTCATAAATTCTAATGATGTTAACAGGCTTAATTGGGATCTTCTTAACTATAGGTTTGTTGTTTAATGTATACCGCAAGAATTCACTGCACCCCCACCACCAACACCACCACCATACGCCTGACAGGGTTAATATGAATCCGGCACAACTGCAGTGCAGCAGTGAAACGCTGCAGGTCAACAACATCCACCCCGTCGTCATAATATTGTCCCACAAAAACACACACATTTATGCCATTACACACGCATCGACATAGCTCTATTTCTTCATCAGCTATTGAAGAATGATTGAAAACACACAGCTTCACCTTGTAAACTTTACTGCTCGACCAGAATGTCTATTCCTGGAGCGTGCCTGACAGGCGGCGTTGAGGAAGGCCACTGCTGATTTTGTGGAGTCACGTTAAAAGATGACCAAGACCTTGACACTGACACCGGTGGAGACTTTCCTGTCCCTCTTTGTCCAGACACTGGACACCAAAGCTGTGATTAGTCCTCAGATAACTGGATGATTCAATGGATTTTCCACATCAAACGCACCTACTGTTGAGTCACTGTTTAAAAGTATGAAATGAAAAGGTATAATTAAAGAGCTGAATTCTTGCATGTTTTTCCGTTTGAATTGCGGATATGAAGTCATTGCTGCATCTCATAAAACGAAAGAACGGTTTTGATTCATTACAGGTCGTGCAACAGAGAAAACCTTTATTTAGCCGCAGTCTTGAGATGCACTTGTTTCCCAACTTAACCACGTAGCAGAGGGCTTGAAGAGCGTGGCCGTGTTGTTCTGGGCTGAGAGTATTTCCTGCATCTCCTTCGGTGGTGCATCCGCTCCTCATCTTAGAGAACTCAAAGACAATAGAACAGATGGAGGAAGAACACTGTCCGTGCATCTGGTTAAATGCATTGAAAGGCCATTTTTAGCGCTCTCCCACTGACAGAGAGGCCTAAAACAACATTTTAGTGGAGCCGGGCCACTGTTTCATGTTCTAGTCCGGCAAACTGAAAATATGCAACATTTAGCAAATGACAAATTACTAATCATTACATTGTTTAACATATTAAAAATGTATTAACCATGTGCCATAACGCTGCAACGTCCAGCTGGGAAGTTTTGTCTCATGTCGTAAACCGTGGTGGCTCAAAACAAATTTCAACTTGCTCTACGTGCACGAAAGCTCATTCTCTGCCAAACAAACAACTTAGGCTACATCCATATTACTACGTTTTAGTCTTGAAACAGAATCTATGTCCAGTGAAGTGAGTGTATTGGCTCCATCTCAGTTTAAGTCCCTGTACATACTAACACGCCTGAAGACGCATATACGTGACCACTCATATACACTGGGAATCTGTGTGCCTGTGTAAACAAGAAGGGCCATGTATCGTTGTAGTTGATTATTCATGTTGTGTCCTACACTGTTAGCAGAGGCTAATGCCGGTTGTTTTCTTTGGAAAGACAGTAAAGCATTAGGAGCCTGACGACGCAGTGAAGGTTAAAGACCCAATCAGCAAACGGTCGTGATTGTCTACGTCGACGTTTCCAAACATCTGGAGTTAAACGTCCAGACTAAAATGCAGCGGGTTTCTTCAAACTAAATCGCGGGCAACAGCGTTTCCAAGCAGCTCTAAAACTCCGGAGTAGTGAGGACGCCAGGTGTATCCGTAACAGAGATAATGCATTTTTAGAAGAAAATGTTGTAGTGGAGATGTTGCCACTTACTCACTTTTCAGCTTCAGGCCTCCAGCATATGTAAACTAACTATTTTCATCAGAACTGAGCAAACCCCAAACACCATGGGATAAAGTCAAAGTCAACCTTGATTTTAGAATTGCGACTAAGATGTTGAAGATTCCCTGAGAAATAATACAGGACTGGACTCAGTGACGTTATTGGAAGTTCGCGCTTATGGTGAAATGACTTGAACTTGTCTAGTGGCTGCTTGAGGCTATACGTGAATTTCTAAACCGATTGAAAAGTGGTGGTAAGCTCTGAAAAACGGTTTGCAGGAGGATTATTTGTCTAAAATTAGCAGCGTTCTGCCCATTGTGTTGTTGATGCAAAACGAGGAATAAGTAATTAATTTTAAGTATCAACAACGTTCCTTAAACTGGTGTCGGAAAAAAATATCCTAAGGGCCTGAAAACACTCCAATTAATTGAAAGTAAAGAACATGGATAAAAAGTTAGAAAACACTGATTGTCTCTTTGCTGCAGTGCTGTGTTGTGTCCGTACCAGCGGCAGCGCTTCGTTTCTCCAATTTGCACCGGTTGCCAGTGATTCACTCCGTAGCTGTGTTTTTAATTTACTGAAAATCTGAAATTGCAGAAGTGAAACCAAGCATGCATGCATTTTGTCTGCTCAAGACTGCCGCAGCATTCAGCCTCATGATCTAAGGATTTTGGAAATTAGAACAATCTGTGAGGGCACCGAGCACATGGCAAGAACTCCCTCTAAAATGGCTCCAATTAAAGGCAAATGTTGCGCTGTTGCTTTGATTTAAACAAAAACAAAAAAGTTTTTCATTCACTTGTTTTTCATCATATGCGTGAGGGACTTTCCCCCCCCCGATAGATTGGCTTTGGCAACAGTCGAACTCTTACTGCGTTTTTTGAAAAGCAGGTGCTTGACTCCGACGGCCCGTTAACAGTCGACCTAATGAAAAGACAGGAGCGCACATTGGAAACAGATGTGAACGCACCGTAGTACAAAACAGAGCGAGGTGACCAGGAAAACATTGTTGTATGAATGTGGCTCATTGTGCTGGCCCATGTGCGTTTGATGGAGATGGCTGTGTTCACATCGAAGGTGGGTATGACTCACTTCATCCATTAGATCAGTGGGGTTTGGACAGGAGCCCTCCCCTGATACTGAGACCACCGCACACAAACCCTCCCAAACGACCATCTGCTGAGCATTTCTCCGCTGCCTTTGAGTCTTTAAAGGGAATTAAAATACTGCAAATGTAACACTTTGCTGTCCAAGGAGCAGTCACTGCGCTGCTCTGCGTGGCAGCAGTCACACCGCAGCGGGCCAACTTTCCTGGAGCAAACGAGGCAAAGTCTGCCCTCGTTCCTCTGGAAATAACTTGGGTTTGCTGTGCAGGCCCTGTGAGATCGCTGCATCCCAGATGCTTGCAGAAGGGGGACCGTATACATTATGGTTCAAGTTCGCATTCCTGTTTGCATCTAATTAAATGAAAAAAATGCAGCTTTTGTAAAGCGTTGCACTCTATGCCCCTCACCTAGTTTTTGTTTATGCGAAACCGCAACCCATGGACCGATCGCTATTCACACATCCCACTGACTAATCGCAACAAATATCTCCAGCACTTGCCAGGCTGTGTGGCCATCGACTGCCGTTGTAGTGAAGAATGTACACTGAAGTTTTGCCAAGTTGTGTCCTCTTTCTGTTTGTAAATGTGTGGTCAGAGCAGCTCCCTCGGTCGGGCTCCACACCAGCTCCAAGAGGGGACTTGCTGTCAGAGCCATCACACTCACGCTGGATATCTGTGTTAACAGCATCCAGAGGTCAGGGCCGAGGGCGATGCCGAGTTGTTCTTTAGATTTTTGGCTGAGTATGATGACGACCGCTGACACGCTGTCTAAACTAATGTACCATCCCCCTTTCCGCAGACAGGCTGAATGTGCTCAGTGAGACCTCGCTGAGTCTCAGATGTTGCTTTCAAACATGCACTGATGTCCTGGCATTTTCCTGAAATTCACCCGGGGCGGTATATAAGAACGCAAATGCCCAGTCAGAGGCTGCCGACATCGGACATAGTAATACAGCAAGTCTTACACGTAGAAGACGCGGACAAAGATGTCCACTTGGAAAGTGCCGTTATCGATGTGCCACCCTTCACCTGAATATTCCCCAACTCAAAATTGGGGAATAGTATCTCAACCCAAAAATGTCTCAGCCCAATTTTCGGGACATTTTCCAGAGTTCATGTCTGAAAATGGTTAAAGAAGCAGATAAAAGCAAAATCACAAAGTCGTCTGCCGTTCATCTTTAAGTGCTATAGTATGTTACATAGAGTCGACCGCATAAGGCTGTAATCTTAAACAAACAGTTGGACATTTCGGGCTTATTCCCTTTTTTTGCCCCAAGGCTAGATAAGAAAACCGATAACACTCTCATGACTGCGCTGTAAATATTTGAATGTACAGTCAGCAGCTGGTTAGCTTAGCTTACAGCCAAGCCAGCATGTTTGTTCCATCCATATGAAAAACCGTGTAAGACGGATTAGTTAGCGGTGCTGTGCTGGATTATTTATTGGCCGAGGGCTGTGATTCTCTGGAGTCTTGTTGGAACCTGAAGGAAAACTTCAACTTCTTGTCTTCAAATCTCAGATGTTTTACGGATAAAGCAAAGGAAATATAACGTACTAATTACTTTAGCAGACATTCGAGTCTTCATTGTAAACCTGAACTCGATGCAACCGGCTGCTGACTCCAGCTCCATTGATGATCTCATCTCACCCTGGAAGCAACTCTAAAAACTATTCCTTGGACATCTCTCTGTGTTGTTGAATATTTCTGCAGACAGTATCTAGGTGGAAATAATCCTGAAACTACTGTTCCGTGACTTCGGAATAAAATCAGCCGAGTGCTCATTATTCTGTCATCAGCGCACCATGGTCTGTGCTCAGGCAGCAACGCGAGCATCAGGGGAAGCAACACTTGTTACGGCAGCTCGGCGGTGTTTACAGGGAAGGCTTGATTGCAGCCTCCATCGCAGCCTCATATTCACTTCCTGTGTTAATCCCCTTTGCCGTGGCAGCTCTTTCTTTCTGTGGCAACGGTGAGGGCGTGGGGGGGAATTTCACTCTTGCCTTCTCCTCACCCCAAACACCATTCAGCCGGTGCTCACATAAGTAGTCACCATATCCTGCAAAAACAAACAGCATTGAGGAGGTAGAAACAAATGCTTTTGTCTCTGGGTTATATTTAGTCCCAGCCCACCTTCACCCAATCGCCGATTCTCACGAGACTGATTCGGCCTGATACGGCATTGGAACTAAGCAGATCATACATGATCTTGTTTGGCGGCTGCGGAAGCCCAGGAGCACTTTTCCTGTGTGTGATATGGATCCTCGCTGCGGAGTATAGCTGAATGCACGAGCCGGGGAAGTGATCCTCCAACTCTGTCATATGTTTTCCAGTTAGTCCCAATCCAAGCAGCAAGGAAGAATACCCCGATCATTTTGTGACACTTTGTATTGTTAGATAGTCTATTATGGATCACGTATGTATTTACGCATCTCTTCTCACATGACGTCTTTCCAGCCAATCGTGCTCGTGATGATAAGCGTGACATGACTCGCCAGCACGACAACAGCGTATGCTTAATCACATGAAACCTACTAAACATGTGACATGATGGTTTCGAACCACATTTCGCCGAAGAGTTTTAAAACAACATGCGCGTCGGAATTTGGACACAGCTTTGAAACATCTGTATCAAGCTTCCCATCCCTACTCCGGTCACGTACTATAATTTCCCTCAAAATACGATAATTTTAAGCTTCTGCTACAACATTTCCCATCTGGCAACGCTGCTCCGGGCCCTGTCTAATTCTCCACTAAGGGAGATCCGCTGTGCAGGCACTCCCTTCTCTAATGGTCTGATTCCTCCAAGCCTTGCAGGCCATGGCTCCTCAGAGAGCACTGTGGTCCAGAAGACAGGAAACAGCTTGAGAGAAGCCCAGCAGTCAAGGCCACGGGAGGGCAGAGGACAGGGTGGGGTGAAAAAGAAGAGGGGATTTCCTCACACGGTGCTTGGACTATTATGTGTGAATACGTGATTTATTTAAAGACCATCACCTCCCTGTATGTGATGGCTCTGTATTCCAGTATGGATCCATCCTTGAAACCCTCTGACCACATGAGGAGGAATCAATAATCTTGGGAAGCCTCTTATCTCGGGGTATCAGGTCAGTTTTTAAATCAATCAAAGAGGAAAAGGTCTGTCAGACGAGGATGCTGAAATCATCATGGTGTTATCAAAGTTTTGCACCAGGCTCTCTTCCTCGACCCCCCCTCTCTATATGCAAATGGCACTGACAGACTTCCTTTATGAGCGCAAGCTGGATGTTTTTGTCCCCAGCTGCAAACTGATCACAGGCTCTGAGTGAATTATTAAAAGAATTATTCGGAGACAGTGTGATGCTTTTGAAGGAGGTGTAGGTGGTGTTGATGGTGGTGCTGGAGGGGGGATCTCTGCTCACTGTGTCTTTAAAGTCGTGCAGAGGGGAGCCTGTGATACTGAAGCGAAAGGAGGGGGCTGCTGCCTGCGCGCTAGTCGGTGTCTGCCTGTCGCAGCGGCTCGGGGGCTTTGACATTAAGGAGACGGACGGAGAGGAGCGCGTCCAATGCTTCCGCGCGGAGATACGGCACAACCCGCTGATCCTCACACCGAACCGGATCCAGGCAAACACACACACACACACACACACCAGACCCGGGTCTACACGGATGGACAGAGGGACTCCGCAATCCGAATTAAGTTGTCAGCCGGTGCGAGGGATTTCTGGACACAATGGGGAACGCGACACCTAAACCCCTGATAGGTGAGACCTGTTATTGCTGCGAATGCTCGCCCACGCGTGCATGGAGCTGAGTGTTGGCTTGCTGGGTAGCGCGTGTTCCTCCATATACTTTGCTCTGCGCACAGGCGCGCTTTCCCATCACGGGGGAGCGGAGCATGATCCTCAGGGAGCGAGTCCGGGCACAGAAAGCGCTCCCTGAGAATCTCACTTCTTACCTGTCACTTGTAAAACCTAAATCAGTTATGCAACTTTATAGTTAATTGAATAAAATATATAGTGATGATCAGCTGAAAGCATCATCAATTAATGTTTCTAATAATTGACTGGATCAATCCTCAGTAAACATCCATTAATCCGAATATTGTCCTTTACACTTTTAAAGTCCATTGCATCTCCGACTAATGTCCATTTTCCAAACGTCTTCATATCATCTCCTCAATTTCTGTTCTGTGTCCTTCTGTGTCACTAATGTGCTGCACTTTGCTGCCTCCTTGTTTTTCCTGTTTTCTTATGATGTGCATTTACGCCCCCCCCCCCCCCCCCCCCCCCATAAATCTGGCTTTTATTTTGACAGAAATAAATGTTATGTCTGTTTTGTGTCATATGTGACATTTTTCATTTCATAGATGGATAGAGGACTTTATTGATCCCAATGGGAAAACCACACATGTAACAAAACAAAAGAAACATGAGGATGTATGCCAAAATAGAATAATACAAATATGAAACCTTTATTAAAAACAGAATTAACACAAAAATACCCATATTGCATTATGATATTCTGTAGTTATTCGCAGCATCAAAGGTGTTTTATGTAAATCACAACTTAAAGTGAGAATTACTCCTGCATGTGACTCGATTGTCGCCCCCAGTTTTTGCATAAAGCTGTATAAGAGCTCTCTGAAAGCGCATTCCCATTCCACCTAGAGTACGTTACTTGACATCAGCTCCCTCACATCACTCTGATTTAATGTTTGTCACACTCCCACGCCCCCAACAGACCCAATCGGCGGCTAAATGATGTGGCTACTGCCACCGGAGCCAGCTGACACAGGGTTTGGACCGAGAACAGTTAGTCACAGAGAAGCAGAAGCAGCACGGATCCTATTACCCGCCCTGTATGGTTTCGATTAACATGGGCTTAAATGAGTATCTGTGTTTTATGGTTCTCTAGAAGAGATGGGCACAGTAAAGTGTGTTTTTATGGGTTAAAGCTGGACGCCTATGTGCCATGAAGAAGTCATTACACCGGGTTTCAAGTGATGTCACTGAGACATTCTTACCAGGAGACTCATGTTCGCAAACAAAGATGTGACTAAACAGACCCTGAAATGTCCTTAAGACCCACCAATGTCCTCGGCAGTGGATGACTTACAGGATGATGCGGTGAACGCATGCAGCCTAGAGATACGCGGGGAGAACAAGCCTGATCATCTTGTGGCCAAAGATCCATGCGAGGAATGCACAAAATCAGTTTGACATCTCGAGAAGCTGCTTCTTGGCACAGCGCTGTGTCTTGTGCAGTCTTATGATTGCATGTATTTGTGCTTTTCCCTTCATTAGCAGCACGACAGGGAGACACCATTCCCACACTCGACTGTTTATAACCCAAAGTGATTGAAACCCATGGGCTCCAGCAGAAATGTAGTGTAAATGTGCATATTTGCTTTTTGACAGGAGCAGCCCCCGAGCCTCAGCTGAACTTTGCTCGTAACCACATTTCCGATCAGCTGACAGGAGCAGTCGCTGTGTTGTTTCTCATGATTCTGGTGGTCCTGACTATCCAGGGACCATCGGGTATCACTGACATTACTCCCGTTCTTGACCCAGCCCCGTCTGTACCTGTTGTGTATTCGACTCATAGACCTCCGCATCAGACTTTTACCGTCTGGTATTCTTTTTTTTATGCAACACTATAAGAAAATGAAAGTATGTTTTATTTGAAAATAGAACCAAAAGTTACGTAAATGTAGAAAGATTTAGAGATGTCGAGTTTTTTTTCCAATACAAAGACTTCAGTGTTCACCAAAACGCTTCGGGTGCATCGTTACAGTCTGACAAAAATATTCAGAAAACATTTGCGCAACAGATTTTTTTTAACGTTTTGAAAGCTGCGTGTTTACATTCATATTTACTCAGCTGTGGTCTTCTGCTTCTTCTTCTTCTTCTTCTCCTTCTCCTTCTTCTTCTTCTTCTTCTTCTTCTTCTTCTTCTTCTTCTTCCCCGGCTTTGTTGATGTACTGCTGCGTTTACTTAATTACTGCCACCTGTAGATCACAAAATGAAATAGTGTTGAGCTACATTTGAATGTGCGACAGTCGGTCCTACCACGTGCACAAGGCCAATGAAGTGACCGCCCATTCATAAAACGCTGCTCTTTGGCGACGAACAGAAAAATCTTTGAGGATTCTTGAAAATATTTTCGAAACAGCTGTGAGTTTTTATTCCAACGAGGAACTGTGTTTTTTTCCAAGGATTCTCTTTATTTTCAACCAATCGGAAACTCTGACGTAACAGTCGGCCCAACCTTGGGCAAACATTGTCTAAGCTGTGAGCTGTCCCTTCATGAACTATTGTGCTATGCCTTTCAGCTAATAATGGCAAGTGTCTCTATCAGTCATCACTGTTGGTCCTTTGACTGCGGACTCCCACTACATCACTGTCCCAGTGGTAGGTGAGCTTAACGCCTGTGGACTTCCCCTCTGCAGAAAGGAGAAGCGGGCGCCCACTCATCTTTTGAGATGTTGCAGATGTTCCTGCTGCTGCTTCATAGTTTAGAATATAATCAGTGATAATGTCTCTTTTAGGAAATGAACTGTGGTCAATTTCACTGAGTTATTGTATATACGGCAGCTCACAGTGATTTTTAAACAGAAACGTAATCAGCCCCTGAGGAGAGGAGAAACGCGGCCTCCCCGTCTTATACCATAAACACCCTTAATTTAGCTTCATTTAATATTCAACCCCAACGAGTCTGATTTAAGTTGCTTTGTCCGATTTGACTTCTGATCCTTGCTAATTCATTTTGCAATGCTAGTCAAGAAATTATTTTGCCCAAGTAGAACATTATCTCCTGTGAAGATCAAAAGATTAGGCCCTTTTATTATTTGGGCATCTCTAGGCTGACGAGGTCACTGTGGGATTCATTCTCCACTTCTGAAGATAACTGTGGACGGATGAAAAGGGCCATTCAGGGTTTGTTTATGCTGTAGGCCAAGGGTGTGTGTCGCCCATAAATAAGACCAAGGCCTATCTCGTCTGTTTTTCAACTTCCTGTTGATCTTCTGTGCGTGTTATGTTTTCTTTCTCCTGTGACACTACTAATATAAGCTTTGCTCAAATCCGATTTTTACCTAAGACAAACATCTATTTTTTCGTATTTCGCAGTCATATATATATATAATAATAATAACTTCGCCTCATTTCCCTGATTTAAACTTCCCGTAAGGTTGTGGTAAGAAGACTGATTTGGGACAGTTGCTTTTTCATACAGTTCATGTGGGTTACATCCTAAAAGGGACTATTTAATATGCTTTTCGGGAGGAACAGAGAGGCTTCATAGTGTCAGTGTGGGAAAGGAAATGTGTGAGACTGTGGTCTCCTTTACATAACTGGCCTCTGCCCTCTAAACCAACTGCCATGGGCCACTTGCAAGCGAGTCATTGTGTGTGTGTGTGGATGTGTTTGCCTTTTTTTTTATATCTCTAATAGCATTACTATTTTGACCTTCTCTGATGACTCACACAGTGTTGGAAAGTGAACCAACTAAATAAAGACTTTGACACAATGGATAATGCAACAAGCTCTCAAAATGCACCACATTGTAAAAGATTACACAACATTCATGCTAACAAACAGCAGTCTGATTCAGGCTGACATTTCAGATATCTATGACTTAATAATAGATCCAGCAAAACAGTTATTTTTGCCTCCAAACCTCTCACATGTTTTCATTGCGGTGAAAGGTTCAAATGATCCAATATCTTGTCCAAAATCAGAGATGAACAAGATTAGGGTGTGAAAACTGAAAACATGTTTTTTTCTCTTTTCGCCCATTAATCATCTGACAATCCCTCCGGTTTATCTGGTCTCTCGTTGTTCTAAGTGTGGATAAGTGTTTTCGAGCAGCTCCACCTCCAGCTGCTGCAACAGAAACATGCTGTGTACACCCTCGTGCTTTGGTATTATCTAATGAAGATTTCACGTACACAGTACAATCACCAACCAGTACTTTTAATAAGTAGGATGACACATAGATGACTTTAACTTGTTTTGAATACATTTTTTTCATTGCTGCCTTGGCACTTTTATTTAAGTAATGTATTTGAACGATCCCTCCAGCAGTGACATAAGCAGCGCTGCTCTTCACGTTGGCCTCTTATTTACTTGATCGAGGAATTGATGAGTTTCTCTTTTTTCTCTCTGTGTCCCTCTGTTTGCACCAACAGATGCGACTCTGCAGCCCCGCCCGGTGGCCAGCAGGCAGTACTACACCCTTCCTAACACTGGTGTGGAGAGGAGGACGTCTGCTCCCCCGGTCAGCATCAATGTGGAGTCGCCCCGGTTTCACCCCCAGGCCAAAGGCAAGAACATCCGGCTGGACGGGCAGCTCCGCCGAGCCACTCGCAAAAACAGCTTCTGTAACGGCATCACGTTCAGCCATCGACCCGTGCACCTCTATGAGAAGGTTTGTTTTAACTGTCTATTTGTTTTTAAGGTGCTTTAATAATAGAATAGAAGCGTATTCATATCATCGATCTTCATTCAGGTGCGTCTTCGTCTGAGCGGTGTGCACACGGGCTGGAGCGGAGCGCTGCGCTTCGGATTCACCAGTCTGGACCCCAGAGAACTCGTCGCCACTGACATCCCCAAGTACGCTTGCCCGGACCTGGTGACCCGGCCCGGCTACTGGGCCAAAGCTCTGCCAGAGAGACTGGCCTTGAAGGACAATGTGCTGGCATTCTGGGCCGACCGCCATGGAAGAGTTTTCTACAGCATCAATGACGGAGAGCCCATCCTCTTCCACTGCGGGCTCAGCATTGGCTGTCCACTCTGGGCCATCATAGATATCTACGGCATCACCCAGGAGGTCACGTTGCTCGGTAAGATCATGTACTCACTCTGTGGAAACTATAAAAAAACGTTTGTCATGACTGCAGCTGATTAGATGTTCTCACGGCAGATGATTCATATAGAAAAGGGAAGTGAGAGGAAGAAGTTTCACAGCTGACCTCTTTAAAAAATTCACTTTACACAATACATCTAGAATTATCAAAAATAATCCAAGATATAATCAGGGATTCAGTGTGATCTGTATTTCGATCATGAGCACTGTCACCATACAGCAAAGAAGGTTCCTGGTTCGAATCCTAGTTTGTGTGTTCCGTCTTCTTTGCGCTCCACATACATTTTTTAACTGTGGGTAACCAGACCCTGCTACAACGTGTGTGGTCACTCTAGAAAAGGAAACAAAAGGCCTCTGGCTACATCTTTTCCTTCGCCTACAGATTCTTTCTATTTACTGCTGTAATCCAAGCACATGCCTGTTGGGGTGAGTTTGATTAGAGACTCTAATTTGACTTCAGGCGTTGTTAGTCTTTGTACGATGGCCCTGCGATACCCTGCCAACCTGTCTGGCAAGGACCCCGTGTCTCCCCCACTGTCCGTTGACAGCAAATTTAAGGGGCTTGCTGAGGGATGAGAGAGCAGCTGTACCTCAAAGCTCTAAGGCAGCAAAGGTCAACATAGAGGGAGAAGGTAGAAGTACTCTTTGACTCTAGTGAGTCGAGAAAACCAGACCTGTCCCTTCTCCTATTGACTGACACAGCAGATGTCATCCAACAAGTTCACCCTCCATGCTTCTCTTTGTAAAACTCTCGCCGTCTCTTTCCCGCGCTTTGTCCCACTCTCTATCTTCGCCTCCCTCTCTTCCACCTCGCTCTGTCCCCGCGGCTCCCTCTCGTACTCACGGGGCGGGTTTATGTTCAGTGGGTCAGTAGATATGACCATGTTTGGTCATGACGGCAGATCCCAGAGCTTTGGTAGCGACGGTGGTGGGGGGGCCCCTAGCCCCTGATTTGTTTATATCACAGAGAGAGCTCTATAACCTGCTTTATGAATGTGTCTGTCTATGAGTTTGGATAATCATGTCAGGGCAGAAGGGAGAAGAAATGAGGCGGTAATAAATTGGTGAATGTGGAATAAACAGCAGACTCAGTTTTTTTGTTCTCTAAACCTCCACAACAAACATCACGATTAGATCAACATACAAAAGCCTTTTTCTCTTTGTCTTCTGTGAAAACGAACTGAATACCTCTGGCCACATCAGACATGTTTACAGACAAATAATCAATTACTCGAGAAAAGAGTTTCGCTTGTGACAGATCATGTGATGTGTTGTCCAAGTCACGTACTTTGTCAATCTTCTCCGCCACAGAAAGCACGTTTGCTGAGAGCGTTGGCTCCAGCTGCCTGAGCGCGGCCCGCCTGAGCGCCTATCTGCCCCAGAGTAACCACGACTCGGCCAATTACAGCAACAATCAGCTGGAGAACAACCAGACCGCGGCTGCCAAGATGGCCAACCTCCAGCTCAATAACTACGCTCAGCTCATCCCCTGCTGCTCGTCCACCTCCTCCTCCTCCTCCACGCCGTCCTCCTCTGCCTCCACTGGATTCAGCGTCCCGCGGGTGGCCAGGGGCCTCCCGTCCCCGCTGGACAACGACTTGCACTTTCACCCCGTCCGCGGCTCGGACGTGATACTCTCTGCCGACCGCTCGGCAGCCTGCATCCACTTTCTGGACAGCAGTCGGACTCTGGTGTTCAGCGACCGGCCGCTGCACGTGGGTGAGACTTTGTACGTGGAGGTGGGCCACCTGGGCCTGCCCTACTTCGGGGCGCTGTTGTTCGGTTTAACGTCCTGCGACCCAGCCAGTCTGCACGCCGGGGACCTGCCGGCGGACCCCGAGCTTCTGCTGGACCGTAAAGAGTATTGGGTGGTGCACCGGGACTTTCCCATGCCTTGCTCTGGAGACGTGCTCAGCTTCAGCCTGCTGCCCAGTGGAGAGGTGCACCACGGCGTGAACGGAGTGGGACGGGGTCGGCTGATGTGTGTGGACTCCTCTCAGGTCCTGTGGGTCTTTTTCACTCTGCACGGCGCCGTCAACAGACTCAGGATACTTGGTAAGATGAGCGTGTTGGAAAAATGATGTACACATCCCGGTGATATAAACAGATTTTGTGTAATTATTATGATTAGATTGGACTGGTTTTTCACCTAGCTGTTAGTGGCAGGAGGGCACAGTCATGAATGCAGACAAATGTTGGGATCCAAGTTCACCAAAGATGAACTACACTTGAGTTTGCTTCGCCACAGAAAGCAAATGCTTAATTTGGCTCCTCGCAATCTTGATTGGAGGTGAACGGGATGCGAAGGTTCCCCACTGCTACATTCATGTATGTGTGACTGTGCCTTAACTGTAAGTGGTTGAGTTGCATTGTGGGTAATGCAAATTGTATAAATAATAAAATTGTAAATCAAATGCTAAATGCCTCAAAGCTAACATCATAAATGCTAATAAAGGACGCACATTCATTCTGCTCTGGAGTCTCAGCAGCTCCTGAAATGTATTTTTTCCCAGACTAAAGGAATGCTGCTGAGTAGTTTTGGTCTGCATGTGTCTGTTCAGCTTTGAGCCGTGACCTATCTGTGCTACTCCCACTACTCCCACATAAACTCCCAGCAGCTCACATCCTATTCTCACTGCTCTCTGATCCAACAACATCATCATCCTCAAACAGAGCCGGCGGAAAGAAAATCATAAATATTCAGATCTAATCAGCGTAACGCCTTGAACTCTGCAGCGTTACATTCCAACTAGTCAAGGACACAATGTGTTAAAATGACTCCAGTTAATCAAACGCATTGTGTGGACGCCACTTTTTTACGTGTGGGGGTTTCGTTGATGTGTATTCATGTTTGTGCCACAGGAACTCTGCAGTCCAGTCCTCCCTCCACGTCTCCCAGCACTTCTCAGAGCAGCAGTCCAGATGACAGTGACTCAGACCTGGCGTTCAGCGTCAACAGATCCTCCTCTGCCTCTGAATCCTCTCTGGGTACGTTCCTGAACGTTGACAGCATGCTGGCTGCTTCCATTTTGATGGAGACCCACACAGGGCCACAGCAGGGAGGCTCTAATTGGGAAGAACTGTGGCATTCTGTTCATGGGAAAAGAGTTTTTGTCTAAATTTCAAAGGAGCAACAGCAGATAACTTTAATCATGTCGGATTTTGATTTGATTTATTCTAGAGCCGTGATGATTAGTCAATGGATTGAGTTGTAAATTGACAGAACATTTATGTGCAGCTATTGATAAACAGCCTTTTGTTTCTTAGAGCAGCAAAACAAAGATTCTCTTGTGTAAGCTTCTTAAATGTGGAAATTCACTGCTTTTCTTTGTAACTGTACAGTAAATAGAGCTCGAACAGCAGCAATGATTAATAAGTCGTTTAACAGAAAATAAAAATGTTATTTGATTATGAATTAGTCATTTTATTAGCGTCTTAAAGAAACGAAACAAGTAATATGTTGTTGAAACCTTCTTAAATGTGATAATTTCAAAAAGATGTTACGACACATTGGGCTATTGAAACTTGTGATTGACGTTTTCTCAACTTTTTTATGATAACAACTATAACTAAGAAAAATGAATCAGTGATTGCAGTCACTAGTTGTAACCCCTGTGCATACTTCTTTTGTTAAATCCATAAGAATTACATATTTAAAAAGTCTTATACAGACACAAATTGCGCTCTACCACACAGAAAGATAGAGCATAAGGAATAATGTATGTAAAACAACAGTATATCTGAACCTGTCACATTCTTCTCATGGCAACTGCATGAACAGGACTTATCGGTGCACATATGTATCTGCGGCTCCCCTGTTTTAAGACCCACATTTCTTTTTCTCTCTCCTCTTGCAGTGACCGCTCCGAGTTCCCCTCTCAGCCCTCCCGTCTCCCCCACTCTCACTGCCTCAGACCTGCCCTCTGCTGGGAAAAACGGCGAGTGCACCATCTGCTTCGACCAGGATGTGGACACCGTCATCTACACCTGCGGACACATGTGTCTGTGCAACGACTGCGGGCTGAAGCTGAAGAGACAGATCAACGCGTGCTGCCCGATATGCAGGAGGCCCATCAAAGATGTAATCAAGACTTACCGGCCGTGATGGGCCAGATGCTCAGACGTCTGTCGCTGGACACCACCTGTTTCTCCTTCTCAGGCTTTTTTGGACACAGAACTGAACCAGGCCCTAACTGTGCCTATATATCCATATAGTCTGTATGGGTAGATCATATCTGGAGGTAGACCAGGATCTTCATAATGCAGAACTGTGATATAGCTCATCGTGACACATAGACTGCACACAAGCTTCTATATTTTGGAGCTTCTACGATTATAAGATGAACCATGTGCTCCTGTTTTGTATTTTCCATGTATTTGCTGAGCTGTGAACATTTTTCTCCTAACCCCACATCGCCCCAGATATATGTGTGCTTCAGCAGAGTACGCGGACCGTAGTCTACGAACTCTAGTGCCTTAGATTATGTCACATTGTGTGTCCGAGTAATAATGCTAACAATCGTAGCCATATTTCAATGTACAGTACAGAGAGCGAGTGGTGAGAGAGGCCCACAGATAAAGACTTTATGCAAAAAAGGGTGAATAGTAAGTGGAAGGATGCAGCTGAATGTGAGCGACTTTGAGAGATGTGTGTTTGGAACGAATAAAATGAGGAATCTGGTTTTTGCACCTTGAGAGACTAATAAATGTGGAATATGTGTGATTTAAAAAATGTGTCCATACTTTCAATAATAATTATAAGACTGAAACAGCCCTCAGCTCTGAAGGTTCATGTTTGAAAATGTGAATACAAGCCTTTATTTAGCTATACTTATAATGATAACAACAATACTGCTATTATTAATAATAATACTTCAGTTACTACAACTACTACTACGAGACATGACTGCTTTTTGAAAGTGAAGCCAACGGGTCACAGTCGCCACCTGGTGGCTGACTGCGGTACATGTCAAACTAGTCAAAGCAAAAGTCAAAGCTGTTTTCTCTCAGTCTGTAAGTTTTTATCACACTGGTGTTTGTTCAAGTGCTCATTTTCCTGCAGAGTTTTTAAATAATTTAATTGATGCCATAATATCACCACTACAGACAGCTATCTTAATTAATTTATATAAAATTCATAGAAAAAAACTGTGAACAATATCATTGAAACAGCATTATTGAGGCTTCTGAACATTTGCCACTTTTTGTTATGATGCAGCTTTATACCTAAAATATATTCATAAACACTGGTGCCCTCTCGGTGCTTGGTTGGCTTTGCAACCGGCAGCAGCCTTTATCATGGCATGTCACTCAAAGATATTTTATATGGCTAATATTAAGATCCATTTCTCTTCGGCCTGTTTTTCTCATTTCACCAGCGTCTCCACACAGGTAGTAAATAACAGCTCCCTGTCTGCTCCTAGGATAACGCTAAAGGCACTGATCAGGCAGATAGTCATAACAAACAGCCAGTGTCTGCCCGAGATCCTCCGTGGAGACGCCTCAGCTGTAAGGTAAGGGTTTGTCATAAGTTGAATTTGTAAGAACATATCACACAGACAGAGTTTTTGTGCAAAATGAAATTTCACAGTTATTGAGAGACTCATTCCTCAGGAGCAGCAGGAGACATTTACCTTGAAAACAATGAAGCAACCTGCGTCGAGGCCCAACAGTCCCCTCCTGGAGCCATGTTTAGATTCAGGATTTTTACTTGGATCTGCACCAAGTTTCCACAGACTCATAAATATCATTCCCATAAACGTGCCTGGATTTTTAATTCAAGATCCACAAATTATTATATGTTTATTATTATTATATTATTATCATATGAATTCCAGTATCTGCCCCTTAATATGGATCTGTTCTCTCCTGACCTATACCACAACCTGCCACGAAGGTTTGCGTAAATCTGTCCAGTAGTTATTACATAATCCTGCCAAATAAGAGTCAATGAGACAAAACCTCTGTAGTGGAGGTCATCAAACAGTGTGTTGTGTCCACAGTGTCATTTGAGGTGGCTTGTAATTGTATTTCATGCATTTTATAGACAGAGCAAACTTCCAAATTAGAAATTATCCTCATAAAGTGAAACCAGCCAAACACTACTTATATCTTTAAGGAGCTTCAATTTAGTTTTGTTTTTTTAAGAACCAATAAACCGCAGCCTTGTGGAAAACTCATACGGGCGTCCAGTGAATGAAAACACAAGGTTTCTCCATCACAATCACATTTCATTCAACCCGAGAACCAGAGGCTTTTATTTTCTCCCTGCAGAGACAAACTCACGATGCTGCAATAAAGAGGCATCAGGCTGGGAGAGTGAAGCCTCTGTTGGAGGATATTGAATTTCCTCTTCCATCAAGACAGAGGACAGAGATTTCCTTCCCCTCTTTCGGTAGAATAAAAGAGATTGAAGTTTATTATAACACACGCTGACGTGAGCTGCTGAGACATGTCAGACCACTAAAGAAAGTGTGGTTCGATTTTTTTTCTAAATGTGTAATGTGCTTTGACTAGACTCTGCTGCAGGCGTCTTCATGCTTGATGGTGCTGGTTAAATAGGTACAGCCGTCACACAAACACACAGACAAAAACACACACACACACACACACACACACACACACACACACACACACACACACACAAAGCCCCTCGTCACATAAATGTACATCTTTTCTGCATTGTTTATTCTGCAGATACCGATTTCTGTGAAAGGCTCACATTGGCAGATTCTTATTTGGTAGTGTGGTTATATATAAATACACACACACACACACACACACACACACACACACAAAGCCTCTCTTCACATAAATGTACATCTTTCTGAGGCTGAAAATGAGTTAATGTATGTGTTTCGTCAGTGCCTCTGTCACTGGACAGTCAATAACTGTGTGACAGTTTAAATAACATAGGAGAAGTTCTGGTTAGGATTATGCTATGGAGGAGCACAGTTTGCTCTGTGCTCTGTGAGTCTGAAACGTCACATCCAGAAATCTTTGTCCATCCATCTGTCTGTCTTCATTTTATCGGATTCACATTTGTATTGTTCAGGGCCCAAGGAAATGCATTTTCAAATTTGATGAAATTTGGATACACGATACGGTCAATATTAATAAACTTTGATTAAACGGGTGACCAGGGCTCTGTGGCAGCAGCTGGGATTCTTCAAAGCAAATTCACACAACAGCAAGTGCACGACAACAGCATGTTCACGACAGCAACTTCTTCGGTTCTGCGTATAATCAACCAAACTGCACCCAGGGAACTGTACTGTCCCCCTTCCTCTTCACCACATACACTGCTGACTTTAAGCACTGCACTGAGTCGTGTCATCTGCAGAAGTTCTCTGATGACACGGCCATTGTGGGGTGTGTTGAGGGCGGGAGGGAGGCTGAGTACAGGGACGTGGTTGACCGCTTTGTGAAGTGGTGTGGGGATAACCGCCTGCAGCTCAACGTGGCGAAGACGAGGGAGATGTTGGTGGACTTCAGGAGGAACAAGCCCCTGCCCTCTCCTGTCTGCATCGGTGGGACGGATGTGGAGGTGGTCCCTGCATACAAGTACCTGGGTGTCACACTGGACAGTAAACTGGACTGGTCCACCAACACAGAGGCCGTCTACAAGAAGGGCCTGAGCCGGCTTTACTTCCTGAGGAGGCTCAGATCCTTCAACGTCTGCAACAAGATGCTGCAGATGTTCTACAAGTCTGTTGTGGCGAGCACCATCTTCTTTGCTGTGGTGTCCTGGGGTGCGGGCATCAAGGCAAAGGACGCCAACAGACTGAAAAAACTCATTAGGAAGGCAGAGTCTGTGGTTGGCTCTAAGCTTGTCACCCTGGAGGAGGTGGTGGAGGAAAGGATGCTGGCAAAACTGCTGGCAATCATGGACAATCCCTCTCACCCCCTCCACAAAACACTGGACAAGCTAAGGAGCAGCTTCAGCCACAGACTCATTCAACCCCGCTGCTCTAAGGAACGACACAGGAAATCGTTCCTCCCAACCGCAATAAGACTGTACAACTCATCTACCTCTGTCAGAGCCACCATCACAGAACTGCACTAAATATACCTGTCTCCTTGCACTGTGTACCCTGTACAACACTCCGCTCCATATACTAGAACACTTACTTCACATCATATGTGATATGTGTTAATATAAACCATATTGATATTATTTTACATTTTATACAATAATATTGTCTTTTGCACACTCTGTCTACTTATTCTTACACTCATAGTATATTATATTATCTATTGTATAGTCAAATACTTATATTTATACCTCTACTATATATCATATCATATTATATCATACTCTTTATATATTCTTTGTATATATAAGTCTATATACATATATTTATACATGTGTACATGTTATTATTATTATATTTACTATTATTATTATATATACTGTTGCTGCCATTATTATTAATGCTGCTATTATATTGGTATAATTACTATCATATATAAATATATATTATGTTATATTATATACTATATATACTGTACTATTTTTATATACTGTCTAACAATAACATTACCATCATATCATCAGTACTATTACCATCATTTTGCCACTGCACCTTATCTACCTATTTATCTTGTGTTTCTGTTTTTATTCTTTCTACCTCAATATTTTTTATTTTATTCTGTTGTATTGTATTTTATTTTATTCAAATATACCGGCTGCTATGACGACTTAATTTCCCTTCGGGGATGAATAAAGTAATCTATCTATCTATCATCACCAAAGTCCAATAAAACCAACCCATTAAAAACAGAGAGGTCTGGAACAGGCACTGCACTATTGGTAAACCAGCAATGACAAAAAGAGATCATCTCTATGATATTGATTTTCCACTGATGTACATAAGCTATAGTTCTGTATGTCACATGCACCATGAGTATCAATGCACACTGGGGGTGAAATTTTCTTATTTCTGGTTTCGGTTGTCAAATTGAAAAAGACTGACTTTGGAACAATTTTTACTTTGTCTTGTTGTAGCAGCTCCACAACAAAGGCTCCTTCAGAGACTCTCTGCACCACCCTGAGGGACATGTTGGTCTACAGTAAGTTATCTCATTTCCTTTTATCACAGACCACTCACCAAAAGTGAAGCCAAAGCATTGCGATTGCCTCCTGGTGGCTGGCTGCATTTTGGTCATAAACCTCACCTCATGCATGTGACATAGGGGACATGGACCAAAATAAAAGTAAAAAAACAGGTGACATTTTTTAACTTTAAAGATGGTTTCTGTTATTTAAATTAGTTCATGTCACACTGATGTTTTTTTTTCAATATTCCAATTTTTCAGTTTTGTTTTAATTAGTTATTCGATGCATTAAAAAATGAGGTGAAACGTCATGATTGACAGCTGAGTCCGACTGGTGATTGGTTGAGTGCATGACTCCATACCCAGATCGCTGTTGATTTAATTTCTGCATAGTGGGACTAAGTGGAGACGGGTCTGCCATATTTATTTACAGTCTATGAGAGAGTTTGTTTATCTTTGGTAGTCGACTGTTACAGATGATTTACTGGCTTAAAGATAAATGAAGGCAGCAGGGTCACTCTTAATAAAACCAGTTATTTTACCACTGAACAAAAACAACGATAGATAAAACCAATATCAACAACTTTATGCATATACAGATATTATGTACAATTAAATTCAGGAAAATTTAACATAAATAAGATGCTGTACAACCTTGCAGGGTGTACAGCTGTTGTCTGATAGGTGGAGAAGCTAAGTCCTGCCTTCCTGTTACTGGACAGGAAGTAGGATTTAAGTAGGAAGTGGGAAGTGAACACACCGTTTGGTTTTTGGCTATTAAGTCCAATAATTAACAAATAAATATTAACTGTGCATTTTTTGTCTGTATCTGTGCAGGTTGGTGCTGAGCAGGTTGTGGTTATTTGTTTATTTGTGTTAATGACAGGAGCCAGGACACATGCCCCATTATGGAGAGGCGGTGGTCTAGTGGCAGAAACTTGGACTATGGGCAGAGAAGGTCTCTGGTTGATCTGTCCAAAAATCCAAGAGTCTCCCTACCCTGTCTAGTGCCCCTGAGCAAGGCACCTTACTCCCCCAACATCTGCTCCCCGAGCGCCGTACATGGCTGCTCACTGCTCTGTGTGTACTGCACCAGATGGGTCAAAAGCAGAGATTAAATTTCCCTACCTGCATGAGTGTGCCTTTGCATGACTGTGCATGTGTTTGGGATGAATAAATGCATCTTATTATATTCATCATTACAAAGGACCATTTCATGTTACACAGTTTGTTGGTTGGTTGGTTTGTTTGTTTGTTTGTCAGCAACATTACACAAGTACAACAGAACAGAGTTCCAGGACATGTGATCGGAGGAAGTGGTTTGAACTGGAAAGAACCCATAAAATTTCGGGCAGGGATCCAGGAATATTTTTTTGTTTAACTCTCTTAAACATTGCGAGACACAGTGCTTTTGAACATTTCACAGTTTTACGAGGGAATTATTCACGGCTCTTGATGAGCAAAATAAGGCACAGAGAACAGACATGTGAAATGTGGTGCCGCTTCATTGGATTTAAGGGGACTGTTGTGGAGGAGGTATGTGAGAAAGTTAAGGAAGGATTGTGGTTCATGTTTTTTCAGATAACACTGACTGACAGCTCAGTCGGAAATTACTGCTTGTGTGTGAATATGACATGAATCCACATTAGTAATTTCAGGATGTTTTTGGAAACAACGTCGGCCCTGTAGCACAGACAAGAGGAGAGTCTCATTGTGTTCCTCCTTGGCTGAATATCACAGTTGCCATGTGGTCAGGAGGGGGACAGGCCCAACTCTTCTCTTGAACATGTACCCGAGGGACTTTCTTCAAAAATTTGGTCTAAAAGTTCCCTCAATAATTAACTGCCTAGAAGTTTGGTGTTCGAAGGTGAAGGTCAGTGTTTTTTCCCCCCACATGAATTGGACACAATGATGAACTTCCATTATAACCCAAAGGTTGTCTTAAACGTGACTTCATAATGTTCTACAAAAAGACTTTTATGGCCGTTGTTCAAGACCATAACTCAGGAACAGAAGGGGAGACTGTGATGATATTCCCTGCAACCATGGTTGGCCGAGGCATACGACCACGAGGCAGTACTTCAAACTTTCAAAAACCGCTCTTCACAATTAATCATTACAAATATACTCGGGGCTTTTCTGGCCCTCTTCAGTCAGGACGACAACATAACCCTCTCTCTTCCACATCCGGAAAGCTCAGCCTTTGGGTGTGAAGAGGTTTATGGAATCTTTTTCCAGTGAAACATAAACATGACTGTTCTTCAAAAGCTGGTCATAAACAACTGGATTCTCTCCAAGAGCTCCAAATGTTAATGTCATATTTCACAAATTTGTATTGTTTTGGCGAGGTTGCGCTGGAGCTCTTTTCAGTAGTGTGTCTGTCTGTGTGTGTGTATGTGTGTGTGTGTGTGTGTATTTAAATATAACCACACTCTACTGATTAAGAATCTGCCAATATGAGCCTTTTACAGACATCAGCATCTGCGTTTACAGAATAAACAAAAGCAGAAAAGATGTGCTGTTGAATAAGAATGTAGAGTTATTTTTCTCTTCAAGTTCTAAACATTTGGTTTTATTTGTGTTTTCTATTTATTTATTTTTAGTTGAGGGTTTATTGTTCAATTGTAAAGTGTAAAGCCTCAATTCCATTTCTTTGTGAATGGTTTGAACCGATTGATTTAAAATTTGTTGTTGAACTGGACAGCAGACATATACTGTACATGCAGCCATGGCAAATAAACAAAATGACAGCTATAGAACATCTCTTTGGATTATAATTGAAACGCTATCTGCTAATTTCACATGTCAAAGCACAGAGCTATGCTGACCCTAACCATGACACTGTAGAATATATAATATACAGTATGTGACCAGAGCAAGTCAATGGAAACACACAATTGGAGATGTCATAACTTTGGCTTTATGGATTGTTGCTCGGTTAAAACAAGACATTTGAAGATGTCGGGGATATATGGAAAGATGTGAGGGGCGTCATTACAGATCATAATGTTAATCTGTTAATCTGGAAAAATATACAGATTCATCAATAGTAGAGATAATTAGTTGTATCCATAATGTCAAGAAGATGTCTACAGGGTGAAACTACAGCAGCTGGCTCAATAAAAAAAAAGCTCCTTATAGAAATTAGAACATTCTATAGTGCAAATCAGTATTTAAAAGCCAGTTGTTAATGTTTTAAAACGTTCCACTTGGGTCATTGTAGACTTCTTTGTAACACCACTAATGCACGATTTATAATCAGTGGTAAAATATGAACCATTTGTTCTTGTGTGTGTCTTTTACTCTTTGTAAGAGTCACAGCCGGACACATGAAGGCGCCATTTCTATGCGCACGGGAGGCTCGTCAGTTGAGCTCAGTCAGAAACTAAAGCAAGTTATGTATGGCTGCTGCTGTAAAGCTTCAAATTAAAACAAGGTAGGCTGCAGAATCCTGCCTGTCTCGACTCTCCACGACTCCACATCCAGTCAGGTTGTTTTTTAATGAGAGTTGCGCAGAGACGCGGCTCAGGGCGCAAAGACTGCACATTATCTACAGCTCTTAAACAGCTTCAAATCATCAATCTGGCTGTTGGTGATAACAGTGTAGTTGTATTAGTGTGCACATAAGCCAGCATGGGGCTCTCGGCTGCTCAGTGTATTCGCTTCGCACCCTCTCATTCCCATTACGCACAGGAGAGCGCTCACATGCCTTCTGGACGAGCCATCCTCGCTGACATGGAGCAGCGCGCAGGAAACCATGGTCACTCATGAGGACCACACGGAGGGCGGCGGGTAAACACGAGCCACTGGCATCTTCCCTTACTTAAACAATTTGCTCCTTCAATTTCCCTGCGTGCGTAAAATGTCCTGCTGATCATATTATCAGGCTAGCGCCGGTTCGCGTCCTCCACAGGCGGAGGAGTGCGCTCTCGTCCCTGAAGAAGTTCCAACACATCATCCCTTCTGCTCTTCTTTTATTTTTTTGCTTCTGTGAATATATATTTTTTACTTTCCATCCGAGCTGGGCAGCGGGGGCTCCCAGCATGATGGCCGCTGCGCCCTGAGGGGAGATGGATTTGGAGGTGAGGGATGCGAACGCGTCGGACTGTTTGTCCCGGAATGAGAGCGACCGCGGACCTGACGCTTCCTCCGGGGGAATGTCCACTGCGCTGGCCAGCGTGCTGATCTTCACCATCGTGGTGGACATCCTGGGCAACGTCCTCGTCATCCTGTCCGTGTACAGGAACAAGAAACTGAGGAATGCAGGTGAGAGAGACGGAGGAAAAGATGAAGAAGTGATGGATCTGTAATGGAACCACAGAGATGCATATAGAATAACGTATGGGGGGGGGGACTTTAATGTTTAAGCCAGGCCTGGGGTGATATAATAGGGAAGAAGGAGCTAAGTAACTGTCTAATGGATCTGAATGATTGTCTTTTTATTCTAAAATAATCCTATTAAAAGTGACTCCGTCCATCGAAACAATGGAACCATTAGTTCCATTGATGACCCACAGTAGTCTTTGTGGGATGTCCTGCTTTGCCCTCTTCATTCATAACTCAAATTATGTAATATAACGTGTGACCTCTGTTTGGCAATCAGGCCAAAAGTGACCCCCCCAGTCCCAGTGAGTCTCCACAGCCTTCCTTGTCTGCCTTCCCATCTCTTCATAAATAATAACAGCCCCTCTCCCATTTTCCTCCGTCCGCCTTCACCATTGGTTTCCTAATCTCAGATAAATCACACGCCAGGATTTGTGCTGTGACATGAGCTGCCAAGGTGAGAGGAGCTTTGTGAAGTAGTTCAATGTCCTTTGGTGCAGGTTTTTACTTTTTTTAAATGATGTCAAACGCAACCTCAGACTTTGTTGTTGTGTTGCATGTGAAGGTTCCTGAAGAAGATCTTTCAGTATACGATCACTTGATTAACAGTTTTCTTTCTGCAGTGTAGTTTTAATTTGGGCCAGAAGAAGCTCAGACTTATCTAGGAGAGCTTTAATATATATTTTCGGAACATAATACATAATGCTTTGCTTCAGATTTGTAAAATGTTTTATGTATATCACAACCGCAAGAAATAATAATGTGTCACTTATCATGGGAAGTATCGATATTGACTGAACATTTTTTTTCTCGTCTTAATTTCTATCCTTTCCTTTCACTAGCTGGGTGAGAAAATGTAATATAGTTTTTATGTGAACCACGATATGCAGAGGAAAACATCCTTAGTCAATCATGGTTTTAGTTTTCCTGTTACAATTAACAGCTATAATCAACACATTACATCACGGTTAGAAAAATATAAACTACATTTGGATATTTTGTTTTTATTACCAAAAGGTGAGTGCATGTTACTTTCCATAAAAGCATAAAATCTCAGTTACCTCTTCCAAATGAAAAGTTGAAATTATGTGTGATAAAATGAACCCCTGCACTTTGCTTTGCTGTTCCGGCCAAACACTCTTCAGTCCAAAGTTACACACGTCTTTACTTCAAGCTTTAAAATGTGTCTCTTTTTATTTATTAATGTTTCACTGAGTTACACACATTTTTATGGCTGTTATATTATTTTTAGATTTGCTTTAGAGAGGGTGTTGCACTTTGTGATAGAGGGTCCAGGGAAAATAATTTATTTAATGTGAAATGTTTAAAAACACACAGTTTCGGCTCCACAATCCAATCTTCGAACAATCTTCAGCCGGCTTCAGTCGTATCTTGCAAGTGACGTGTGTTGGTGTCTCTTACTTTCCATAAAACCCAGATAGTATCTTTTGATAGCCAAAGCCTGTTTGTTGTGGAAAACAAGGAAGAATCATTTGGGGCACTAACACATAAACCGGGGGCCCTGCAGGGTTTATGTTTTACAAGGTAGAAGCCATTATGCATATTTTATTCTTCAGTCACAAGAAACATAAAAATATCATAAGAACAAGTCCAATTTCCCTGTGATGGTATGATCCGACCTCATGACGTTCTCTCTCCAAGAAGAACAGAGATGTGTTGTCCTGTTGGCTGGAAGCAGGACGAGGTCGGGCTGCAGGAACCATACGTCTCATGTTGAATGTATACACTCCGTTGATCAAACGGTCCCGGGGGTTACAATGAAGTCAGGAAACCCCTACACTGACGCAAAGACACTGAACAAAGTGATCACAGCTTGATGCTAATGAGAACACGCAGAATTAGACGGCGGGATTAGGTCAGCAAGTGTTCGGAATAATGAGCTTTTAATCACAATTTGAAGTACATTACATAACCGCTCCGATGTGGGGCCCGTGTGCAGCAGCCAGAAGCAGTTTGGCCAGAAGTTTTGGAACCAGAAGAATAATTCGATTATCTGGTTTGCAGAAAAATGACACAGTCCACTGGTCTCGAACAAGAGGCGAGGGGTAAATGGCCTGTTCAAAAGTCTTCCTCATGCTGGCACACCACAGACACTGCACTGATTGCAAACCTCGTGCCACTGGTCCCCTGCTCTAATTGGACCGACCGGCTCATCCAGTCACACGAGAGCGACTGGATGAGCAGTGGTGTGGCCGTTGTGTCCTGTCAGCAGCACAAACCTGTAACTCCTTCAATCCTCATGCTATTGTTTTTTTGTTTAATTTTTAAGTGTTGTGTAACCAAAATTGTTGGCGCCGTTAGCCTATCAACAATCTCCTCTCTGTTCTTAACCAGCTATTTATACGTGTGGTTCACTTTGTATGAATGCTTAATTGTACAGAGTTTCCGAAAAGAAATCATGGATGAAGCTGATGAACACTGAGCAGCTGTAGTAGAAAGCAGTAGAATGTACTTTGGCCTCATTGATGGATTGTTTTGTTAAGGGCTGACAGGTGTAGTTTAATATAACAACAACCTCTGGCTCTACAAGAAGCCATGATATGACTTGCAGTTGGTAAGGAGTCAGAAACAGATTGTTTTTTGGGGGAGGATCTGGTGTTTCAGACAGACGGAAAAAAGAAGAATCCCATCTCTCTCTCTCTCTGTTACACACTCTTCTGACTGCTAGTTTGCTTCCTCTCTCTCTCTCTCTCTCTCTCTCTCTCTCTCTCACACACACACACACACACACACACACACACACACACACACACACACACAACACACACAGAGAACCAAGACCTTTCTGCTCCGCTTCACTTCAACACGCTCGCCTCGCACGCTGCCTCAACCTCCAAAATGAAACATGCATGTGCACACATTTTGGAGATGCTGGCATCTAGTGACAATACGTCCGTGCTCCACTTTCTTTATATATATAAAAAAAGGGGGGGGGGGGGTGTTTGGGAGCCATATGTTCCAGGCTTCTCTCCAGTTTGCAGACATAACAGGATCTACCCAGTGAACCTTCAAAAAGAGGAAGAGCGTGGCACCGTTGGGCCGCCAATGTTAACACTAGAGTTTCCCACTGGGGTTAGACTAAAAATACACAAATAAAATGTACTCAAGAGAGGGGAAGGGAGGCGCATAGAAAGAGAAAGAAAAGGATGAAGGCAATCAGATGGAGGAAAAAATGAACTAATGACCCTAACTGTGCACATGCCTGCGTGCGTGTTGAGCTGTGTCTGCATTGAGGGGCCGCTTCCTTCGGAGATCGTGGTCCACCCGTCTCACAAAGACCGCATCCTCCGTGGATCACCTTGACTCCGAAGGCCGAACTGAAAGGAGACGGTCTGGTGTTCAAAGACTTTCTGTGATCACCAGCTTCTCCCGCCCTTATCGCTGTTACCTAGCAGCAGGGCCGAAGTTGTACATGATGAGAAAGTTTAATGCCCCTTGTGTTGAGTTTTTACCAACCCAGTCTCATCAGAAAACGTTCAATGGCAACGTTGGTCCACTTGGAACGACGTTACCATCTCACAATCTGGCCTCTCAGATTGTGAGATGGTAACATTTAGTCCTCCCATTGTTTTGCATTGGCGTGTTCTCACGTCACATGACTCTCAAGCTCCCGTCTGCGGAGAGGAAAACATGGCGGAGATTCCCTGTTTTTTCAGATAAAAATATAATTTTGTAACTTAGTTTGGGCATAAAAATACATTCTGACACCATTTCTAGCGAGAAATGTGCTCTTTGCTTCCACAGTCTTCAGCCAGTTCGTGCTTATGATAAATATTTTAATAGTTATCACGCATGTTTTTATCGTTGCTATGACGGTTGCCATGCCACCACGGCGCAGCGTGGTGTTTAAATCACCGTCCCTGCGTGGTGTCCTTCAGTGATCGTGAATGTTATTCATGTTATATAATAGTAATATTTGAGGCTAGATTACATCTCTAATGAGAAGGATCCTGCGAGTCTATTCATACCGAGGCCGGCCCAAGTGCGCGACCGGACCGGACCGAGTGCGCGACCGGACCGAGTGCGCGAGCGGACATGACGTGTGGCTGTCGTAAAAACCCTATTTGTAAACAACCAGACCTTTAACTCGGGGCTGCGTTATAAACACGGAGCGCTTGGAAGACCACGATGTCATCTTCCTTCTGTCAGGTAAGTAGTTTATTGTTTTTAAAGATCGTTACGATCTAGGTTTACAGTCCGAGTGCGGAGAGAGTCCGTCAATCCACACTATGGACGCTGTTCATCAGCTAATACGCCATTGTTAGCCACATGCTTCAGGCCACGGTAGCCTGTGCTACCTGGGAGGTGAATACATGGTTGTTGAAAACCAGTTCAAGACGCTTAGCTCATCATTGAGGGACGCTACAATATAAATATAAACATGAATTTGATTTATGAATGCTTTAGATTAATAAGGAGTGTATTTGTCTACCATTACTCCACAATATCAGATCAATTTGGTTTAATGTATAGTATGCAATATGACAATGTTTTCATGTTATGGAGTTGCGATTCATTTTATAAAATAATTGCTATGTTATGTTTTTTAATCAAGGAGGATCAAAGTGAAGCTACAGGAGTTTCATTAACGTCAACAACTTGGACCGAACGGTTTGTTTTGCTTGATGAAGAGCAGGAAGGGCAGCCTGGAGAGAAAGAGAAGCCGGGTTGAGCCCACTAACATCATCCACGTACCACGAGGAAGATGAGGGAGAGAAATGATCCTACCATTAAAGAGGTACTTTTAAGTTATATACCAGAAAAAACATTTTATATAATTTGCCAAATATACATTTTTATTAAATCCCCAAAGTACGCTTGCTGACATACAAGTTAATATCACACTGAAAGAATTTTGATCAATCATGCTTCCCTGCTGTGATTGTTTAACTGGGAAAACAACTTTTTCCACAGGAAGGCAAGTAAATTTAAGGAATACATGTGCAAAGTTTTCCTCTGTTATGTATAATGATGACCCCCATCAAAAATAATGTTAGCAATATTTACACCTTTTAATTTATACTGTTTATTTCTGTCTACATGTGTGAATTTGCCTTCATTAGTTTCAGAAAAGAGCGATGATGTATCGGTCAGTGGGCGGCAGCACGAGACTCCGCAAACTAGTCTGTAAGCAAAGCAGACGAAGGCATCGAGGTTGCGGCCTGCCATCATTGTTATTTTGCTTAAGGGACTGAATATGTTTCATGTAGAAATATTAGCATTTCCCTTATATCTACCAAAACTGCTTGTTTCACAGACTGCAGTTTTGTTTTGATCCGATGTGGTGTGCAAATACAACCGTATCTGCAATGGGTTGTGGGGCATTAACATTTGTAACTCTAATTTTGTTTTGACAGACTGTGAAAAGAACGTTGAGAACATCACCACTCTACAGGAAGACACAGTCCAGTAATGGGTGTCAGAAGTTCAGTAGTGAACGACAGGTACTGTGGGAAAATGTGTGTCATTGTTGTACAATGTCCTTTGACTCTGTTTAAACAAGGTCAACACAAAAAGGTTTGATTGTAAACTGATATCGGTATGAATTCATGTTATTCTCCTCTTCACAAGAAACAAACAATCCAAATTACCTGCAGAACACCCTTGATGAACGCTTCAGCTGCATCGTCAGACTGGTGAGACAGCAAGATGCCAACTTTAATGCCAATTTATTTGTGTAACATTCTGTGACCAAATGTATAGATAACTTTTTGTAGATTGTAAAAATAGATAACCCATTTATTACAAAAAAACTACACTAGAATTACCGCACTGCGTTGTATGACTCCGCTAACCAGTGCAGTGTCCGTCTACATATTTCTACATATTTTCTCTCATATAAATGACACTGTATCTCTTGACAACTGAAACCATAAGATGAGGTCAGTGTGGCCTTGACCTTTTTACTTTAAGACAAATACAAAGTTAGACAATCCGAAAACATGCAGTTATGCCTCCGGCGACTCGCTATTGCAGAGGCATTAAAACCGTAGTGTAGTAGATTGGATTTTATTGGTGTTACATTGGACATCTTGTATGGGTACACCAAAAAATATATTTGGTTTCACATTCTAGATGGCAATAAGCAGTCATAAACTCAGGAAAAATATTTCTGTAGAAAAGAAAGCCTTGTATGTGTGTATGTATACATACACACAAACGCACAATTGAGACTTTTTTGTCTTTTATCATATATTCTCAGGCAGTACTGAGTCATTTACTGAGACGGGACGTGAGGGCCTACTCTGCGTGCTCAGAGTTCAAGCCCAGCAGGCTGCAGCGGGCCTGACATATTCTGGAACAGCAGCACAGTCTTTAGATGACTCCTCTGAAGATGAAAACATGGCGAGGTACTTCTCCACTGATGAAGAACTGTGAGGGCTGTGATTAGCTACACTCTCTTGCTACAATGCTACTCATGCTACTCATGCTACTCCCTGGCAGCCTTAGGAAGGCATTAGCTTGCTGTGTGGTAGCTGTTAGCTTGTAGTATTAATGTGTTTGAATAAGTCAGGCCGCTGATTATCAGCTACGGATTAAAGTCAAACAGTTATTGCTATACTCTGTGTTGATTTCTTTAATGTTAAGAATGTTTCTCATAAGACCTTATCAGATTGCATTGTGAAACATCTGGGTCACCTAATTTTAGTGTAAAGAAGAAGGTGAACTCTTGACTAATGGCTAATTTTGCACTGAAACACAAACTTGATGTTACACATCTTAAACAATATGATATGGGAGCCACTTAGACAACCAGACCTGTGTGCTTTGCTGTGACTATAAATGACTGGAACCTCAGATAAAGAAAGTTATTTTCTGACTTCCATAACTGAGGCATTCTCTACAGAATGTAATGTGCCCATTCTACTTCAGATCCATTGGATCATTGTGTGTTTATGTTGCTTAAAGCAGAGCATTCACTGCTTTAATGTAATCAGCATCTTATCTGACAATATCATGGTGTAGAAGTGCAAGGAAATACCATTATGTTATGATCAATGTCATTTATTGTGCACAAACATTATATTAAGGCATCTGCTGGAAATTATATGATCAACAATTCTCATGCAAATAAGACTTTAAAAACTACACAAATAGTGTTTTGGAGAGGGGGGTTTCAGAGGGAGGGGGCAGCTCTGGAGAAAGGTCTGTCAATCCAGGTCTGCTGCTTGGTGTGATGGAGACATGAGGTTAGCATCAGGAGCGGAGGCTGCAGGAGGGAGCGTGGAGCTGAGGCACACCTGTACTGCTTCTCTTGAGAAGAACTGAAGGACACAAACAAACCATAGTGTTAAATTATGAAGATGGTTCCCTCTGATTTTTTTTTTTAAAACATAAACGTCAGACAGGCCACTAAAAACTAAAAATGCTGAAGCTAACAGCTACGGTAGCTGTTAGCTTCAGCATTTTTAGTTTTAGTTTGCTGTTGGGTAGCTGAGCTACCCAACAGCAAGCTAATGCCTTCCTAAGGCTGCCAGGGAGTAGCATGAGTAGCATTGTAGCAAGAGAGTGTAGCTAATCACAGCCCTCACAGTTCTTCAGTGGAGAAGTACCTCGCCATGTTTTCATCTTCAGAGGAGTCATCTAAAGACTGTGCTGCTGTTCCAGAATATGTCAGGCCCGCTGCAGCCTGCTGGGCTTGAACTCTGAGCACGCAGAGTAGGCCCTCACGTCCCGTCTCAGTAAATGCATCAGTACTGCCTGAGAATATATGATAAAAGACAAAAAAGTCTCAATTGTGCGTTTGTGTGTATGTATACATACACACATACAAGGCTTTCTTTTCTACAGAAATATTTTTCCTGAGTTTATGACTGCTTATTGCCATCTAGAATGTGAAACCAAATATATTTTTTGGTGTACCCATACAAGATGTCCAATGTAACACCAATAAAATCCAATCTACTACACTACGGTTTTAATGCCTCTGCAATAGCGAGTCGCCGGAGGCATAACTGCATATTTTCGGATTGTCTAACTTTGTATTTGTCTTAAAGTAAAAAGGTCAAGGCCACACTGACCTCATCTTATGGTTTCAGTTGTCAAGAGATACAGTGTCATTTATATGAGAGAAAATATGTAGAAATATGTAGACGGACACTGCACTGGTTAGCGGAGTCATACAACGCAGTGCGGTAATTCTAGTGTAGTTTTTTTGTAATAAATGGGTTATCTATTTTTACAATCTACAAAAAGTTATCTATACATTTGGTCACAGAATGTTACACAAATAAATTGGCATTAAAGTTGGCATCTTGCTGTCTCACCAGTCTGACGATGCAGCTGAAGCGTCCATCAAGGGTGTTCTGCAGGTAATTTGGATTGTTTGTTTCTTGTGAAGAGGAGAATAACATGAATTCATACCAATATCACTTTACAATCAAACCTTTTTGTGTTGACCTTGTTTAAACAGAGTCAAAGGACATTGTACAACAATGACACACATTTTCCCACAGTACCTGTCGTTCACTACTGAACTTCTGACACCCATTACTGGACTGTGTCTTCCTGTAGAGTGGTGATGTTCTCAACGTTCTTTTCACAGTCTGTCAAAACAAAATTAGAGTTACAAATGTTAATGCCCCACAACCCATTGCAGATACGGTTGTATTTGCACACCACATCGGATCAAAACAAAACTGCAGTCTTTGAAACAAGCAGTTTTGGTAGATATAAGGGAAATGCTAATATTTCTACATGAAACATATTCAGTCCCTTAAGCAAAATAACAATGATGGCAGGCCGCAACCTCGATGCCTTCGTCTACTTTGCTTACAGACTAGTTTGCGGAGTCTCGTGCTGCCGCCCACTGACCGATACATCATCGCTCTTTTCTGAAACTAATGAAGGCAAATTCACACATGTAGACAGAAATAATCGGTATAAATTAAAAGGTGTAAAGATTGCTAACATTATGTTTGATGGGGGTCATCATTATACATAACAGAGGAAAACTTTGCACATGTATTCCTTAAATTTACTCTACTTAACTTGTATTTCAGCAAGCGTACTTTGGGGATTTAATAAAAATGTATATTTGGCAAATTATATAAAATGTTTTTTCTGGTATATAACTTAAAAGTACCTCTTTAATGGTAGGATCATTTCTCTCCCTCATCTTCCTCGTGGTACGTGGATGATGTTAGTGTGTTACGGTTTGAAGGAGGAGATGGACCCAAGATGCAGAGGTTATAACAAAAAGGGGATTTAAGATACAAAAACGTCTTTAACAAGACAAAAACAAAACAAGAACACTAACAAAAGTAACACTGGCGACAAGGCGCACTGAGAACAAGGAACGAGGAAGCAGGAGAAGCTGGTCGAAACCGCAGGAACAAACAAACCATTTCTCACGACGTGGGGAGAAAACAACTAGTACAACCCGACACCAGACAAAGGGAAACAGAGGCTTAAATACAAAGCAGGAAGACCGGGGCAATTACACCAGGTGAAACACATGAGGATTGAGAAGACAATTAACGACAGGAAGTGAGAAGCTGAAACAAGACAGTGACAGCGGGGCTACAAAATAAAACAGGAAATAGAAAACCATAAACATAAATGACTGAGCGTCACAGTACCCCCCCCCCTCAAGGACCGGATCCCAGACGGTCCATAACGAGCACCGAATCGGGAGGGAGGAGGGGGGAACCGGAGGAGGGACTCCGGGACGTGCCCAGGTTCTCGGACCGACGGCTCCGTGGCCGCTTCGGAACCTGGCATAATGTCTCAGGTGGACGGCCCCGAGGCCGGACAGGAACGCAACACGGGGGCTCCTCAGGAGGACGGCCCGGAGGCCGGTCAGGGACAAAGTACATAGTCTCAACCCGACGGCTCCGTGGCCGCTTCGGGGCTGAGCGCAAAGGCTCGGGAGGACGGCGCTGTGGCCGCACAAGAGCAGAGTTCTGAGGCTCTTGGGGGCGGTGCCGTGGCCGCTCAGGGACAGAGTTCAAGGGCTCAGCTGGACGACCTGGAGGCCGGTCAGGAGCCAAACACGGGAGCTCCTCAGGAGGGCGGCGCCTTGGCCGCTCCGGGACAGAGTTCTGAGGCTCAGGAGGGCGGTCCAGAGCCCAGCACGGGGGCTCCACAGGCAGGTGGACCGAAGACCAGTCAGGGGTAGAGGGCAAGAGCTCCGACCTCAACCCTGGACGTGGGGCAAGAACTGGAGCTGGCACCGCGAGGATCTCCGACGCCGAAACACAGGGGACGTCTGCCGAGAGCCTCCGGCGCGGAGCAGGCACAGGAGCAGGGACCGGAGCTGGGTGCAGAGCTGGCACCGCGAGGATCTCCGACGCCGAAACACAGAGGACGTCAGCCGAGAGCCTCCGGCGCGGAGCAGGCACAGGTGCTGTGTGCGGAGCCGGCACAGCGAGGATCTCCGACGCCGAAACACAGAGGACGTCAGCCGAGAGCCTCCGGCGCGGAGCAGGCATGGGAGCAGGGACCGGAGCTGGGTGCAGAGCTGGCACCGCGAGGATCTCCGACGCCGAAACACAGAGGACGTCAGCCGAGAGCCTCCGGCGCGGAGCCGGCACAGGAGCAGGGGCCGGAGCTGGGTGCAGAGCTGGCACCGCGAGGATCTCCGACGCCGAAACACAGAGGACGTCAGCCGAGAGCCTCCGGCGCGGAGCAGGCATGGGAGCAGGGACCGAAGCTGGGTGCGGAGCTGGGTGCAGAGCTGGCACCGCGAGGATCTCCGACGCCGAAACACAGAGGACGTCAGCAGAGAGCATCCGGCGCGGAGCAGGCACTGGAGCCGATGCTGGAGCAGACGCCGCTGTGAGGACCACTGACGTCAGAGAACGAGAGAAATCAGCTTGGAGCCTCCGGCGCGGAGCTGGGACTGGAGCCGATGCTGGAGCAGACGCCGCTGTGAGGACCACTGACGTCGGAGAACGAGAGACATCAGCTGGGGGCCTCCGGCGCGGAGCAACGACTGGAGCAGGTGCTGGAGCAGGTGCTGGAGCAGGCGCCGCTGTGAGGACCACTGGCGTCGGAGAACGCGAGACTGAGAGCCTCAGGCGCGGAACAGGGGACTGCGACCCAGTCGGGACTGGAGGTGGCTGGTCCCTGTGAGCCTGCTGCTGGAGGGATTGGCTTCTGCTGGGGATCCCCTCTCGCCAAGGTCCGCAATCCGCCAGAGGAAACCCCTTGAGGTTGCGGGGTCCCCAAAAGACTCCGTCGCTTCCAGCGTACAGGACAACGGATGGGGCTGGAGGGTGGCGCCTGCGAGCTGGCCTTAAAGATGCGGGGTTACTGCTCCGACCTCCGCCACCAACTGCAGACCTCTGTTGAAGGCTGCGGGGTCCACCAAAAGCCAGGCGGGTTCCCTCAAAAGGGTTTGAGAAAAGAAAACTAAAAAAAACTAACCTCTGCTGGGTCCATAGTTTGGTCGGGTTGTTCTGTTACGGTTTGAAGGAGGAGATGGACCCAAGATGCAGAGGTTATAACAAAAAGGGGATTTAAGATACAAAAACGTCTTTAACAAGACAAAAACAAAACAAGAACACTAACAAAAGTAACACTGGCGACAAGGCGCACTGAGAACAAGGAACGAGGAAGCAGGAGAAGCTGGTCGAAACCGCAGGAACAAACAAACCATTTCTCACGACGTGGGGAGAAAACAACTAGTACAACCCGACACCAGACAAAGGGAAACAGAGGCTTAAATACAAAGCAGGAAGGCCGGGGCAATTACACCAGGTGAAACACATGAGGATTGAGAAGACAATTAACGACAGGAAGTGAGAAGCTGAAACAAGACAGTGACAGCGGGGCTACAAAATAAAACAGGAAATAGAAAACCATAAACATAAATGACTGAGCGTCACATAGTGGGCTCAACCCGGCTTCTCTTTCTCTCCAGGCTGCCCTTCCTGCTCTTCATCAAGCAAAACAAACTGTTCGGTCCAAGTTGTTGACGTTAATGAAACTCCTGTAGCTTCACTTGGATCCTTCTTGATTAAAAAACAGAACATAGCAATTATTTTATAAAATGAATCGCAACTCCATAACATGGAAACATTATTGTCATAGTGCATACTATACATTAAACCAAATTGACCTGATATTGTGGAGTAATGGTAGACAAATACACTCCTTATTAATCTAAAGCATTCATAAATCAAATTCATGTTTATATTTATATTGTAGCGTCCCTCAATGATGAGCTAAGCGTCTTGAACTGGTTTCAACAACCATGTATTCACCTCCCAGGTAGCACAGGCTACCGTGGCCTGAAGCATGTGGCTAACAATGGCGTATTAGCTGATGAACAGCGTCCATAGTGTGGATTGACGGACTCTCTCCGCACTCGGACTGTAAACCTAGATCGTAACGATCTTTAAAAACAATAAACTACTTACCTGACAGAAGGAAGATGACATCGTGGTCTTCCAAGCGCTCCGTGTTTATAACGCAGCCCCGAGTTAAAGGTCTGGTTGTTTACAAATAGGGTTTTTACGACAGCCACACGTCATGTCCGCTCGCGCACTCGGTCCGGTCGCGCACTCGGGCCGGCCTCGGTATGAATAGACTCGCAGGATCCTTCTCATTAGAGATGTAATCTAGCCTCAAATATTACTATTATATAACATGAATAACATTCACGATCACTGAAGGACACCACGCAGGGACTGTGATTTAAACACCAAGCTGCGCCGTGGTGGCATGGCAACCGTCATAGCAACGATAAAAACATGCGTGATAACTATTAAAATATTTATCATAAGCACGAACTGGCTGAAGACTGTGGAAGCAAAGAGCACATTTCTCGCTAGAAATGGTGTCAGAATGTATTTTTATGCCCAAACTAAGTTACAAAATTATATTTTTATCTGAAAAAACAGGGAATCTCCGCCATGTTTTCCTCTTTGCAGACGGGAGCTTGAGAGTCACGTGACGTGAGAACACGCCAATGCAAAACAATGGGAGGACTAAATGTTACCATCTCACAATCTGGCCTCTCAGATTGTGAGATGGTAACGTCGTTCCAAGTGGACCAACGTTGCCATTGAACGTTTTCTGATGAGACTGGGTTGGTTTTTACATGTGTGCCATTAGCTGTTCTGTTGAGTTTGATAGTGTGATACTCAAGCATTGTGCAGGTACAATGAACCCTGGGATAGGTTGAGCCGAGATGGATCCACCCATTGGAGCTTTTTTTTCTCGGTCATAGAAGGCCGCATTTGTCGGGCGCATTTCAAAACAATGTCAAAGAAAACACCCACACAGATCGACCAGTTGTTCAGTCTGTTTTGTTGGCCAGGAAAACAGATTTGGTCAAATGGATTCTAACTGCAACCTGAAACACTGGACGTCACCATCTTTGTGTGTGTGTGTGTGTATAGACTGCACCTCCAGTGGTAGGACCTGTGGGTTGTCGGGCTGGGGTGTGCAAGGTGGAGGATGGATGTGAGTTTTGTGAAGTCATACATCATCTGCCGTCTCTCTCCACAGGCATGAATAAAACCTGTAAACGGGCAGTGTCCAGACGAGGAGGAGGAGGAGAGGGGCGGTAGGGGGGGGGGGGGGGGATAATTGAGTCAGTGGATTTGTGAGTCAAACCAGAAACCAATTTAAATTGACAGCACAGATCCACGGGGAATATCACTTAGCACACTACATTAAACATGTCTTCTTTCCTCCCAGACAGCAGTAAAGTGGATTGACATTCAGCCCTCTCGTGTGGTTGAAGTGTGGAGGTAAAGGATATTATCAGATTAGGATTATCTGACCACCCCACACCTGGATAATGTTATCTCATGTTTATATTACATCCAACCTCCCGCTCTGCTGTCGGAGGCTGTTTCGCTCTCTTACGTCTCAGCTCCTCCGAAGTGAAAACCTCGCAGCAGACGTCGCTTGTGGTCTGATTGATTGACGGGCCGATGTCCGTCGGGCCCAGCGGGTCAAGCTCTCTCAGACATTCTGTGAGGTCTGATAGGTGGACGCTCTTTGATGATGACGACCATGAGTTTGGCCGGGCTCGCAGACGGGAGGCTGTGTCACCAAAAGGCAGCTTGAGTCAGTTTAATGTTAAACTTCTTAGGAAAAAGAAGAAAAAAACCCACTATGGCCTCCAGAACGTGGGTTCATGAAGTAGTCACTTCTAATTCATCAGCGGTTATGCCCTTGCCGAAAGGTTATGCTTGCTTATTTATGATAACATGACTGACTGAGTCGAACGTAATCTTATTTGGTATATATGCATTTGTAGTAATAAGCCTCGCGCTGCTGGATTAAAGCGACGCCAGCCCTCCTACATGTTTTCTTTTTTTAAATTTTGATTTTATGAATTCATCTTTGCTTCAAAGGTGCATTTCCAGGACGAGTGGTGGGATAGAGATGGTGGGTTTGACAGAGCAGTGTAAGCCCCTGAGATTCACTTGTGCACACAGCGATGCCAGTTGTCATATTGGATATTTACTGAGCCGGCAGGCTTTTCTTTTCTTCTTCGCTCATTGTTTATCTCCTGCACTCGCATCTTCATTACGGAGCCTATTCTTGCTCCACCACATATCCCGTTTTTTTCATTTTCAAACAATGTTCTTTTTACTCCTCAAATACTACTCATTCAGCCGGAACGAGGGAACATGCTATAAATATGTCCACGTGCAGGTTTATATCCTCATGGAAGGGAGGATGAGAGGCAGCTCCTGTCGAACATATTTTTTGAATATGCCGTGGTTCGTGTTTGGTGTTGATGACTCTGGTGACAAATATCAGAGATGAAAATTTCTCTGCTGTAAAGGTTTTGATTTTGGTTTCATCCGGGTGGGAGGTGGGTGCTCGACTCTCGGGAGGACACTTCAAAGCAAGAGTCCGTTGATTTGAAGCAGTTTTTCACTCGGCCGACAGCTTTGCGAGAGAATACTGTAACATCAGATGGTGGTGACACAGGAGTTAAAGGGCTGGATGTCAGTCGTCCCTGGTGGCCTGTAACCAATCTGCATCCAGGTTAAACTCTATTCACCTCACACCCGATAAGAATAGCTCCAGGAGATGTCAGCGGGCACGGCTCTATTCTGGTACCCGGGCGTGAGAGTATCGCTGTTGGTCGACAGTTTTACTCTAAAACATTAATCGCTGTGAGTGCTGCGAGTTCAAGTGATGAGCACCGGGCTCCGCCGACCTGGTTAATTGAACAGCGAGAGGTAATGGTTTGTCCGATGTTTTTAATTATGAACGCCAACAAAACAAAGGCTGTCATCTGGGCCACTTTGCAGCAATCCTCTCAGCGGTGTTTTAGCACTTACCTCATCCTCTTGACGATAAGGGGGAGCGACGGTTCAGCCAGGGAGAGCTGTAAGGCCCGAGCAGGCTCCGGCCGGCCGGCGTACATGATAACACCGAGCCACATGATGTCAGCGCGGAATCAAACCTCTGCACAATGACAAATGCACACAGTGAGGACAGTGAGCATCACAAATGCAATCTGACAGATTTGCCCACTGAGCTGGCTGGAGGACGGAGAGCTTTTTTTATATATATATTTTTTTTTTATCTCATCAGGCTTGAGAAATGGCTCGAGATGTTTAGTGATTTGGAAACTGAGTGAATACCTGTATCAAAGAGAAAATGTGAAAACAACATCTTCTAAAATAAAGATACAAATTGTTAGTGAGGTAGCAATAAAATATTTCTATATTAAATGTTAGCAGGAGGTAGTGCCAGCTATGTAAACGCTACTGGACGGATTACCACGAAACGTAGTGGGAGGATGCGATATGGCTCAGGGAAGAACACATACAATTTTGGTGGGGATCCAGATCAGGGGGGAGGAATATATTTATTTATTTTTTTAGTTTCTGAGAGCGTCTTTTTAAATGTTTTCACCAATTTCCTGGAGGATAATTCATGGATCTGGATGAACATATAAATAACTCTGAGTTTGTGAAATACGGTGCACCTTGATTGAGTTGAAGGACACTGTTGGAACTTGGCAAGGGGTAAATGCTCTGAGTGCTATTCTGGTATTATGATATATGCTGCTTGATATATTCTACAGCACAGTGACAAAGCTAAGTAGGTTGAGTAGATGAGTAAAATTAGAGCGGTTGCTACACAACATATTGTAGCTGTGTTGTCGCTGTGTGTGTGTGTGGGGGGGGGGGGGGGGGGGGGGTTTAGCGGGGTTTATAACGAGGATTGATGTCCAGCATGTGTTTTAGATCCACTCCCGTCGTATCTGCCAATCCCCGCTGTTGATTCAGCTGCTGTCTGAGTGAGCGAGAGCCTCACGCCCTCCCATCTCAACCTCAGAAGGTAGTTTGTGTTACACTCACCCTGGAAACACCCCAGCGTCTGACCCAGAGTGTCGGTAAAATGAGGCCACATCACATATCACCCTTTGCAGATTAGTTTACAAAGAGGTGTGTTTATATTTATAGAGTGAGCGGTGATGTAGTCGTGCGAGGGAACCAGGCTATACGCTGGTTGAGTCAGTCATATGTTTAACATGCCTTATTGTTAAAAAGCTTTAAAGGCTGCAAACTGGACCAATCTCCTTCATTACAAACCTGTATATGTTGAACACACACACACAAACACACACACACACTAGACCCTCTTATTGCACAACTTCTCCCTTAAAACTTGGAGCACTTTTTTTGTGAAACACCAATCAGATTGCATAATGACTCCAGTGTATGCTCTACTTATCTATCTCTTTATCTGAGAAAACATTCAAATTTGATTTCTTGGTTTATTCTTCTCCTCCCCCGCCCAGAACAGCTGCACTGTAACAATATCAGACGTCATTTTCAATGATTCATGTTTTGTGAAGCGAACCAGTGTCACACCGCCATCGGCTCCGACCCCAGGAGGACAGGAAGTTGTTTGGATGTAACTTAAACTCTGCATGTTGTCATGGGAAAGTCAATTTCCCTCCTCTTGTCAGAAACAAAAAAAATTCTAATAGTTATTTTGTCATTTCCTTCAGGTAGGCTGAAGTACAAATAAACAGACAAAAATGTTCCCAAGTTAAAGTTAAATTATCAACTTTTCTTCTTCAAAGAAAGTACGTACTAATGTTACCTGATTTGATCAATGGAACAATTTGACTCTGCTTATTGATTACTTTTAAACATGTTCAGTATTAAGTAGTGTGAACATGTAAAGAAATGCTTTGTTAAAATTTGGAATAGAAAGTGCTGATATTTGCTGATATATGTAGTGGATTAAGAGTGAAGTAACTGAGTAAATGTACTTTGTCACATCCCACCACTGGGTGTATGTAGTGAAGCACGTTTTCATTGCACAGCCCTGCTGCTGGTCTGTGAGGCTTCTGTCGGGCACAGCATACATCACAGGAATCAATCCAGCACTTGTCACAATATTTCACTCAAAACCACATATATGACCCTTGTGGCAGCACTAAAGCAAAAATGATGATCCCCAATGACAGTGGGTCTCATCCTCTGGGCCATCCAATAGCTGTGGCGTGGATCGACCGACCATCAGGCTGCCGCTGCCGTCTTCAGGGCCACGGCTCTAGTTGTTGTTATAAAAAAACACGTCCAGTGAGAAGGAAAGGGTTTGCGACACAGCGTTCAAAACATTTGCCTCGATCCAGATTAGTGCAGTGGAGAGTACATGGTGAAAGCCTCATCAGAATGAGAGCCCAGCGAAGGGGCAGAGGGCACAACGAAGCTGCTCTTCTCCGATGGAAGTCGCAGTCATGCCTCCAGTGACCCAGTTTATTTTAAGGAATTTAACCCGGAGCAGCATGTGAAAGAGGAGAGCTGTTCACTTTAATTATACACCAGCGCGTTTCACTTTTTATCTGTCATCTAAACCTCTTCTGTTTCTCCAGGCAACATCTTCGTGGTGAGTCTGTCCGTGGCCGACCTGGTGGTGGCGCTGTACCCTTACCCCCTGGTGCTGACGGCCATCTTCCACAACGACTGGACCATGGGCGACCTGCACTGCCAGGCCAGCGGCTTCGTCATGGGCCTCAGCGTCATCGGCTCCATCTTCAACATCACGGCCATCGCCATCAACCGCTACTGCTACATCTGCCACAGCCTCCACTACGACCGGCTGTACAGCCTGAGGAACACCTGCTGCTACCTGGGCCTCACCTGGCTGCTCACCGCCCTCGCCACCGTGCCCAACTTCTTCGTGGGCTCGCTGCAGTACGACCCGCGCATCTACTCCTGCACCTTCGCCCAGACGGTCAGCTCGTACTACACCATCTCCGTGGTGATCATCCACTTCCTGATCCCGCTGCTGGTGGTGTCTTACTGCTACATGAGGATATGGGTGCTGGTGATTCAAGTGAAGCATCGGGTCAAACCGGAGCTAAGGACCAAGCTGAAAGCGAGCGACGTGAGGAACTTCCTGACTATGTTTATAGTGTTTGTGTTGTTTGCCGTGTGCTGGGCTCCGCTGAATCTCATCGGCCTGGCTGTGGCCATAAACCCTGAGCAGGTGGCGCCCCACATTCCCGAGTGGCTCTTTGTCATGAGCTACTTCATGGCGTACTTCAACAGCTGCCTCAACGCCATCATATACGGACTTCTAAATCAAAACTTCCGTAAAGAGTACAAGACGATCCTGCTTTCTCTTTGCGTGCCGCGTCTGCTCCTCATGGAGACGTCCAAGTGTGCCACCGAGGGGCTGAGGAGCAAGCCCTCACCGGCGCCGACCAATAATAATGTAGCGGAGCTAAATTTATAAACAGCGGTTATCATCCAGAGCCTTGTTGTGGGTGTGTGTCATGATTCACAAAGTGCCTTTTCACAAGATGTGTATCATGTAAAGAGATGAGCATGTTTGAAGAGGACACTGCTTTCTCTGTTTTCCTTTCAGCAATGTCCAACACCACAGTTCCCTCATGTTGAGGGGAAAACCATCAGTGTTAACATCGTGCTGCATCCTGACACCGCCCACTGCTTTCAATTCAAAGACTCACCGGTTAACGTGCAGAAAAGACGATTTTCTATTAAAATCTCTCCGAGTCAGAACATACCCGATCGATGTTTGGATGAGAGACTTCCCATCCCGGCATGTGTACGTCACATGCTCTGCATATTTGCACAGTTATGAGCAGGCCCACTTCAACGACGTGCCGTAATGATGAAATAAAACAATGTATAATCAATCGCCATTGTGTCTTTTTGCGCTTTTTAATGCAACATTAGTATCGAGAAAATCCAAAGAATCGTCGTTTCCCTTCAACGACACCGACCAACTGAAGCTCTTATACTCGATTCCCACTTCAATTTGTATTTAATGTTATATTTAATACACAAATACGTTTCCAGCCACTGTCTGAGCTCTGGGGAAATCTGAATCTCACGTTAGATTTTCAGTACTTGTGAGTATCTCATGCTTGTACTCACTGGGCGTATAGGCTGTATTAATTCATCAGTTCACCCCCGGGCTTGTCCTCTGAGCAACGTTGCTTTCATATAAACACACTGGGAAGATTGTCACAGCTGAGAAACTCGAAACCAGCGCAAAAGCTAAAATTTCAGACCTGGCTTTGTGTGCTAATAGGAAAAGGTTTGCATTGTTGTCTGTAAAACCCAATTCTCCCATACGGTTTCAGACAATTCCTCTGGTAAACAAAACTGTCTCATAACTGTGCAGCTATGTATCAGTTTATCTGGCTGCAGACTTCAAGGGCCCCAGGCGGCCCCCTGGGGGCATCCGCAGAACCTGGGTGATTTAGAAATTTGAGAATTGAGAAAAAAGGGGGAAGATCACATGATAAATAAAACAAGGTTTCTTGTTTATTAAATGCCCGGGGCCCACGATATGCATCAGGACTCAGAGATGTAATTTCGTGATAGTGCGAGTGTGCCCGAGCACATGTCACCCTAGCCGAGATGAGCTCTGACAGCCTCGCAGCAAAACTTCCACCCGGCAAACAAACTGTGAGCGCTTCACCTCACAGGGAGGCTCCAGGATGTCGGTGTGACACATTCTCGATAAGATGCACTGTTGCTGGAATATCAAAGACATTTCACATTTCCCAATGTCTGATTTATAAATATTTTAGCTTTATTTTTGTATACGGCTGCAGCTCAGCCCGTAGAGGCTGCCTGGTTGACGGTAAAACCTCTGTGGTTGACTGCAGAGGCGGGAATCAGAGACTATCGGGCTGGGATCATCACAGGGAGGCTCTCTCGCAGGCTCAGGTGTCATCAGGTTTCAGAGATGCTGCAAAAGCACCACAAAAACCGCTCCGTTCTGCTCGAAGTCTTACAAGTCAGTGTCTCTGATGTGGAAGAAAGAAACAGCCCCCATGCGCAGCAAGGTCGGCCACAGATGAGTGGCTAAAGGGGCTCGGGGGAAGATGACAGTGTCGGCTCTACCACACCAAAGAGTCACAGACTAATGGCAGGGTCAGCCTTCTTTTTCTCCTTCCCAACCTTGCACTCTCCTCTCTCTTGCTCTCCGTATTTATTCACCCTGCACGCGCTCTCCCAAGGCTTGTGAAGAATCACTTGACATTTTGGAGAATGTTCTTGGTTGCTGAACATATGAGAGGATCGATATCTCTGCTGTTTCTGTCTGTTAGATATAAAGCGACAGTCGGTTCAGGGCGCTTAAAGAACAAATAAAAACACTAGCAGTGTCAAAGTCTCTGATGTTGGTTTCTTAGCATATCATTTAAGGTTTATACAATAATAATAATAAATCGTCGAATTATGAAGAATTAATCCATCTCACAACCCCTTGAAAATCCATACTTTTCATTTTTACACTAAAATTTGTCATAATTGTCAATCCAACTATTTACAACAAATAATTCATGGGGGAATTCAGAATGGGGGTATTACTGCCAATAAGCTTGTTAAGGGGGTTTGCTGTGGTGTTTTTTGTGCAAGCATCAATATAAAATATAAAGATAGGGAACTATACACAATAAATAGAAATACAAACACTTAGATTGTGCAATATAAACCAATTTAATGAAATAACAATCCTACCTCTGCTGGATAACTCCTGACACTGTACATATCTGCATGCATAGATCTCTGTAAAAATAATGATCTATATTTTTAACACTAAATGTATTGATTTAAAAAAAGACCAGATGACTCTGGCACAGCTCATGTTGCTCAGAGGATAAATCTTCAGTACAATCCAGAGTCCGGGATGAATAGCTGAAATGACTGGTCCATCCACCCACACTGTCTCTGCCTGTGATTTAATAGGGCAACGGCTCATGGAGACATTTTTCTTATGGTTATGTTCAAGGACAGCGCAATCCATCCCTGCTGCCCTTTGCTGTAAGATCCATCATAACTCATGACTTAATTTTGCCAATTTCACTCACGTATGTGGTTCTGTCAAGACGTGAATGACTGTCTCTCTCTTTCTGAGAAGAAGCAACCTTTTCCTTTTGTTTTGTTCTACTGCTTTGTGCCTCCCTGCATCCAGGCCACATCATAAATCCCTTTGTATCGTTACATGTGAATTTAATATGATAAATGATATTGTTTACCTACAGTAATCAGATATAACCTCGTCCTATTTTTTGTAGATATACCTAAGAGAAATGCAGTGCTCTGTGCAGGATCCCCTTGATGTCAGCGAGTATTTATTGCTGGACCAAGGACAAGGGGATCAAGGCGTAAACTGAGATCTGTCCGAGGACATGACACTCTACTCCCTCCACCGCCGTGTTCTCACTCGCTTTATTTTCATCAACTCCTCCGCGGTATGCGAGCGGGAGAGGCCTCGAAGAAACAAATTCTCATTTGTGGGAGATGAAGATTATTTCCACTCCAGCGGAACCCCGTCGCAAATGTGATTAACACAAAACGCATGAGCAATGAGGCATTATATGGCTTAACAGTGGCATGACATGATGGTTCCCTTTGCCCGCTAGATGAAGCCAGATGTAAGTCTGCTCTTTGCACAGAGGAATTTCTACAGCTCTCGCACATCATTGCATTTTACAGCAGTGGGGTCTCACTGTGGGCCTGCTGCCACGATAGCAAGTCCCCTAATGGATGTGTGCATTGGGTTTAGCACTCCCTGTGTTCTCATGCATGTGATGAGCTTCTACATGTCCCAATGGGCTGTGGGTCACAATACTGTCAGGAGGGTTTGGGTGTTGTGGGCCCGAGGAAGCCGATGAGAGAAGGAAATGGGGACGGTGGTGATTATGTTCTCTTATTTTTAGACTGAATCATATCCATCAGAGAGGATACATCTGTAGATGTGTCATCAGTTCTACTTGAGAAAATGTTTGTTGACGAGACCGTGCCAGGCTATTAGTTACTGAGGAAGTAAGCAGATCTTTCTTTGGCAGTAAGTTTGAGTACCCAAAGCATAAAACTCCATCGTCCTGCGTTCACAATATTATCAGTATTATCAGCTATAAAAATACCCCAAATCTCAAAAATATATGTTTTGCAGAAAAATTGCCTCTAGTGCTCATTTATATTTTATTATCAGATTTACAAGACTGATGGAACAAATGTTTTGAAGCTGGTCGAGGTGGAGCTGCTTACTTTAGCTCAGCAGTCCCGTGGCTCTTGAAATCGGCGCCAGTCCCCCCTCCGGAGCAGGGTCACAAGATAAATGCTAAAGAGTCGTGAGATAATTAATACGGAAGCAAAGCTCTGGTGCACAGATTTGCATTCATTTTTTCCACGAGACTTTGCTTTTTATTTTGGCCTAGAACGTTTATTTTCATATGAACATTCTAAAAATATATGTTGGTTAACAACTCATAGCAACTGCTTAATTGCTTAAGAACACAGGCTCGGCTGGAATATAAGTCGTAGACCCTGCCTTTTCCATGTCAGTAGAAGGGACATAAATATTTCTTAAAAGTTGAAATACACGTCAAATGCATACACTTTTTCTTATGTATTTCATAAGCTTATCATGTATTTTAAATATATGTAAAACAATAATATGAAAAGTGACTCTAGTTGGTGAATGCCTCTAAATAGCAAAGTATTTAAAGCTATAATATGACAACATTTAGAAATATGATGCATGAAATGGAAACACTCCATTTCATGCATCACATTTCTAAATGTTATACTCAATTACCATACTTGATTACTTTCCCCTTGTGAGTGACGCCAGCAGGAAACTATCAGCCCATAAACTTGCTGACATGAGTTAATGATGATAGCGATCCTCTCACCACTGGTAACAGTTGTGAATGTGTTGAATAACAACACCAAGAATAGCGCGCAACTATTTTAAAGTGTTTTTAGTCTTTCTCTCGTCTCAAATGGAAACTTAGTGGTCCCCCGTTACGACTCTAAAAATATTTTCTGAAGGACACTGTGCCGCCTGGTCAAAACAACAGGTGTAGCATATTTGACACAGATCACATGTGACACGTGGAATGCCAAAGCCATAGCCAGGGGAGTCCAGACGGAGAGAGCCATGGGAAATACTCTCAGAAGGTCAGAGGTCGAGATCCATGAGGAAAGGACAAGCTAGTTTTGAACTTGCAGTTGAAGGCCCCTTGACCAGATATACCCACTGCTATTCCATCGAGGAAACAGCTTGTGTTGGACTTCTATTTTTGAACTCGTTGTTTTAGTGAAATTCATAATCCCACAATAACCGAGTGAACCGCACCGGCTGGGTCTTCTGTGGTTTCTGGTCTCTTCCCGAAGCTCCCGGCAATAACCCAGCTAATTAATTTGTTTAATTTTGCATCTGTTTCCAGGGGAAAATGCGACTCCAGTGAATTGGGAGGATGTAATTTTGATCCAAATTAATTACCGATGACCTGTTTATTGAAGGAGGTCATTGTTGATTTTGTAATTAGCTTTAATGATTGACTTTAGGTATTTTACTGTACTGTTTGAAAAAAAGGGTTGTAATTATAGGGTAAGGTTTCAAAGTTAAAATACAGTTTAAAATGTTGATACTGTTAAACAATGTAACTGAAATGTTATTTATTCTATGAATGAAGACAAAAACATGAATTAGCGCCCAGTATCATCTATACCAATGATGTATGAGAATACAAATATGAATTTGATTAATACAAGTCATCAAATAGGCCCGTCTGATCTGTAGGTTACTGGAAGTGAAGGTTGAAGTGGGACATTTAATGAACACTGTGTAGAAAACACTGCTTCCTGTTTACAAAGCACAAGCCTCAACAAAACAAAGACACCGGAACATAATTGTTCAAATTGCTCTCGCTGCTTCATCCAGCCACAGATATGAGAGTTGTATGATCCTCCGTGACAATCCTCTGAGTCGACACAGTCGGTGACATGTCTCTGGCCATCTGCCGCTTAACTGCTTGTGATTTTGAAATGCCGCAGCAGGCACAGTGATTACTTCGAACACACATCAGTGGATTGTTTCTTAGCGGCCCTGTCTGGTCCCTCCGAGCGTCTCCTCAGATGAAGTGTGTTTCGGGGGGGAGCCTGCTGAACGTGGGACCGGTGAGAACGCAGCTAACTGGAGCAGAAAGTGCCACGCCTTGACACTTCAGAGAGACTTCAACCAGAAACGCAGCCAGTGCACTGACACTAAACGCATATGCTCGGCACGAAACGGTCGAAGTGGCTCTCTGTTACGTCTGCAATTAAACAAGAAGTAGAGTCCTGCATTATTCAGCAATGTAAGGGAGCAAAAGCACGTACTCTACATTTGCATTGTGTATGTACGGCTGCTTAGGACACCAAGGTTATGTCATGTCATATTTGTACTCCACCGAAGATGCAGTTTATTTAAGACTGTGACAAATGACCCTTGAATAATGGATTTACACGTTGTCTTCTGTATTTACAGCTTGACAATGGGAATGGAAGAAAACGCTGTTGTCAGCATATGATTGGACATTTGGTTTTGATAAGAGGAGACATACAATTCAGACTTTAAGTTTTTGGACTGTTACGCATTATTTGTTCTTCGGTGTTCTGAGCTTCAGTGCATTTCATGTGAAATAAAATAATGGGCGCTCCGTTAAAGAGCTCTGTGTCAGCTTCAATTTGAGAAGGTTTACATCAATATAGAGCGTGAGAGATGTTATGTGTCCCAGGACAGAATAGATGTTATGTGTTGTGGAAAATCTTTTTCCTCTTCAGCCCGAAGTTCTCTTTGGTTGCTTTGGTCGTATGTTTATGTTGTTGTCCTGCCCCTGATGCCATCTGAATCTGAGCACACTGAGAATCACTGTGAGCCATCAAATCATCAATAAATTCCAGACATAAATGACTCAGTCATAAAAGAAGAAGCACTTTGTTTACTTCTGCTTTTTCCTGGTAAAAAGAAGAATTATTTTTACAAGGCAACATGTGCTCATACTTCCTCGAGAACGTATTTTCAGAACGGTTTTCTTCACAATGGCGAAGATTTTCACTCAATCGCCTGACTTGTGCTTCTTGGTCTACCAGGTTGTTTGCTGTTAGCCATGTTTGTTACATTTGGGATAAAAGTATATAATAGGCTTTGTTCAGCAAGGCAATCTTCCAAAATTGACAAAACTTTCATGATTGTGTCATGAATTGATTGTGTTATAAGCTGCCATTTGGCCAAGTGCTGCAAAGAGTTTGCCATGTTGGAGAACATCTTGGGCTTTTGATGATGCATGTACACACACACGTACACACACAGATACACTTTACATACTTGTAATATGTATGTATGAGGGATTTGATTAAAATGATCTGATTAATTGTCCTCATAAAAGTGTTTGTTGTTTTCTTTCTCCTCTAATATTTGTACTGTAGTGAAATGACTTTTTTGGGACTTAGAATTTGGGAAGTTGGACAGATTTTCCACTGAGATAATCTAAGCTTCCAAATTCTCTGAAAGACAGCTTTACCCATTAGAATGCTGCATTGTTTTTTTCACTGGTTTTAGGATAATTGCAGTAGAACCTCTGTGACCAAAAAAGTTAATAATAGGCTTTGTTCAGCAAGGCAATCTTAAAAAAGTAACATAATGTTTATGATTGTTGAAGCTGGAAGGAATAGCAAGCATTAAGCTACATATGAACAACACAAAGGATCTGGCTCTTGTCGTGGGCAACAAAGGTGACTGCCTCTGGGCAAAGGATGCAGGGGCAAATTTTCAGGAAAATCTAAATGATCTACTCCCAAGCCACTATTCCTTGACCCCAATGGAACATGTCACAATGTCAAAGAAAGATATGAAGCAGAAGCTGTAAGGAGTTGGGAAAGGAGAACCATGGTGTAGAAAAATCCACTCACGCTATGCTTGTTTGTTTTTTAACCAACTTTATTAAGTTAACAGAGGACACATATGCACACTGTACGGTATTCTGTCCAAAACAGAATCACACGTCCTGAGAAAATATGTTTTCAGTTCCTCTCTTTCAAAAAGGATGGTCTGGTGTTTCCCCTGCTGAGGGAGTAAGGAAGCATTGAAGCTCCTTTCTTTATCAGTTAGGGAATCAAACAGCTCTTATTATGGCCACTGAAATACTTCTGGGTCAGTAAGAAAGCTAAATGGATGCAACACTTTAATAGCATTATCAGTAAACAGTCCTTTAATTACAATAATTAACATACTGTCCCCTCACTTCACATTAAATGGTGCCTATTATCCCCCACTGTCAGTCTGCCAGTACGATAATAGGCCCCATTTGATGCTAAATTGTTCACCACTTAGCCCAAGTCACACAAACTGACTCGGGGCAAATGCTGCATCGGATCAGGCAGAGGAACCCTTTAATAATTATTGGCCCCAGATTATTCAATAATTAAAAGAAGGATTGAAAACAGAGAGGAGAAGGAGGAAAACGCATACCCACAATGTAGAAAAGCTAATGCTAGATAATGATGCTCCAAAAGCAGTTATGAATCCGAAATTCAAGACAGCGGTTGAAATGGTACTCAGATTATTTCTGAGGTAAAAGAATGAATATAGAGATACAGTAAACGTACTGCATGATAAATTCTACTTAAGTCAAGTCAATGTAATTGTTTAGCAAATTTAAAACAACAAAAAGCAAACCAAAGTGCTGTACAAACACATACACATATACAGGCAGAGATCAAGACATGAGGGATCATGAAAACAATTTAAAATAAAACTTTACAACGTGTTATAACAAGTTCCACAACCTGAGAGGGGGTGATAAATCATCCAAATCGGTCAACTGCAACACACCGCTTAAGTGCGATGCCATATTTGATGCCGTAAAGTGTTTGCTGTTTACCTTTGTGTCGTTATGCTATGTTCACCTCCACATTTTGGTAGGTGAACTTTTGGTATCTCACATGCTCTGCATAATAATAATAATAATAATAAAAGCAGTGATACTACTACTACTAAAAAAAACAATTCATATAAGAGAACACATTGGAGGTAACGAAAGAACATGTTAAAATGACATTTAAAAGAAAAACGAAATAGAAAAGAAACACAACTAATTTTCTGGAAATTTTGGTAAGAAAAATGTATAATATATAATAATAATCCTTACAATTTCAATAGGGCATCAGTGTCTGTCAGTGCCTGTCAGTGCTCGGGCCCTAAAAAATTAAATCAAATTAAATTAAATTAATCCTGCGCAGTCCGCTTCTGCACAGGAGGTAACTAAAATAAAAAAAATTATAAAAAAAACAGGATTGCTCAACCCTTGAAAGTACCAACTATAAAATAGAACTTCTATATATATATATTACTACCTAGATTATTAGATGATTACCAGTAGATGATTAACAGCAGCATGCGACTATTATAGTATGGAGCCTTTATATTAATATTAATATTATTTTTACATTATTGTTTTGATCCACACTGACGTTAAAAGAAGAGAAAAATCTGACAACCAAACGACACATAGAATGTAACGCTTGATCGTGGGTTTAATACTTGAATAATCTAAGAGTTATATTTCTGCAGCCCAGCCTGACACAACCGCGTCAGATCTCGCGAGGCTACAGCGCGTCACGTGACGGTCCCGTGACTGCACGCGGAAGTAGAGATTTCAGCAGTGACAACACAGACAGTGCTAAGCGCAGACACTGACTCCCCTTGTTTAATTCACTCACATCTGCACCCAGCCTCCTCTCAGCCCAGACATGGACGCTTCTGTCAGAGCATCTCCCGACGCCGCATCCGGACCGCCGCCATATTCAAGACAGTAAGAAAACGCTCCGTTCCTGTAGACACGCAGCTAGCATTAGCCTAGCCTGGTCTGTTATCCCTCTGTGCGTGTGTGTGTGTGTGAGCCCATCCACCCCCCCCCCGTGCTGCCTCACACTGACATTGACCCAAAGTTTACCGCAGACTTTTCTTTAATGTGGCGTCAAACTGAGACGAAACATGGGCCCTCGCCCGGGGACACGTCCCCACATCAGTAGACCCGGGCTCCCGCTGTCTGCACCCTGACTGACTCCTGAACTTGTTCTCCTCCGCAGGAATGAGAGCTCCCTGGTCTCAGCCCTCAAGACGCTGCTGTTCTTCACCATCCTCATGGTCACGTTACCCATCGGACTGTACTTCGCTACAAAGGCGTACATCTTCGAGGGTGAGCCCCGGAACACTGAGTGTCTGTGTTCGCAGGCCGGGTTCTGTCCCCTGGTCTTGATTTAGTCTCACTGGTGATGCTGCCACAAGCTGCCCCCCCTCCCTCTCACCTTCTCTTCACACTCGTCTGTGTCCCACATCAAAGTTTAGCATCATCATCAGATCCTGACCGATACCAGATCATTACTTTAGCCCAATGTTGAACCAAATATTGCAGAAAATTCCATTAGGGCTGCAACTAAAGATGAAACTGCAAACGAAAGGCGTAACAATATGGCTTGCAAATTTCTGAAAAGCAGTGGAGATGAAGCTGTTTTCCCAGAGTCCTGGTTAAAAAGTGGTGAAGTTACGTGTCGCAGCTGAACACCCCTCACCTCACCATCACCCACCAAACATGAGAGAGAACCTGTGGTAACCTTCAGTTTTCATAAAGACTAAAATGGTGTTTAGAAAAATGGCAGCCTCCATAGAGAGGACCACACCCTGATATAAATATCAAGTATTTCAATATTAAAGGCCCATTCTAGGTTAAAAAATACAGCAATTTGTATAATTTAGATGAAACACACTTGTGAAAACATCACTAGGATTATTTTATCTAAAATCGTACACACTGGACCTTTTAATTTGTCCGTACAGTTGATCTAGAAATTACTTCATATGATCAGAATATCGTCCAGATTACTTTTCTGTCAACTGTTTATTAGTTACAGTTTTAAATCCAGTTAGAATATATTATGTTATATTTGCTTGTTAATATGTCTGTTTGGAAAATCTTATATCAAAGTATATTATCTCAAGTGAATCACACATTTGGTGGACTCTGCAAAAATATTTATCGACCAACTAGTACATTCATTCCTTTATGGACACAATCTCAGAAGGAATGTTTCGCACGTCCAGCTTGTTAAATTAGAAATACAATTTTTTGATTGTCTTTGTTATATATGTTAGTAATTGAATATCCTCACTTGGGTATTGGACTGTTGGTGGGACAAAATCAGACATTTCAGTTGATGTGAGATATAAGAAATAAGGGATATGGGAAGGTATTATTTGTTTATTTAATTTTATCATATCACTCCATAGAAACAAAAGAGGAAAAACTAAGCAACTAATTGAGAAGTAAGCAGCAGATTACTCATTGAGAATAATAGTTGCAGCCCCTTTTTAACAGCAGCTTTTATGACACAGTTGCCTCTTCTGTGATTAAAAACTAGATTTTCAAAACAGAAGTTTAAAATCTCTCACTGTTAAGCATAACCAAATGAATTTGCACATGAATGCAGCTGATAGTCACTGTTGCCTCCTCTTTCCCTCCTTTCCCAGGTTCCATGAAGATGTCGAGCTCTGACAGCTACTTCTATGCAGCCATTGTTGCTGTGCTCGCTGTGCACGTGGTTTTGGCTTTGTTTGTTTATGTGGCCTGGAATGAAGGCGCACCTAAAGGGAAGGGCAAACACGATTAAAGGCATGTCCTCGTGAGCTAGTAAGACCGGAGGAGACGGATAGACGTGGAAATTCACAGCTCCCCGTCCTCCCTCTCCCCTCCTGCACTCTGGGCTCCTGCACCAAACATGACAACATCCACCAGCCTGACAGTCGGGGCTCAGGTTTGAGCTCAGGCTTTAACCTGAGGTTAAAGCACCAATCTACTGTGTATTCCCAGGCGTAAGGAAGTGGAGGCTGTTGGTTATGTGTTTATTTTCTTCCCAGCAGCCTCGTTAGTTCTGCTATTTGTTCAATGAAATGTTACTTTTGTTGACAGAGGACAGCCCATATTTTTAAAAGAGGTTTTCCTATAAGCTGCCATTTGGATAAGTGCTGTAAAGAGTTGGTCATGTTGGGGAACATCTTGGGCTTTTGTGTATGTATGAGGGATTTGATTCCACAAAACTCCAGAACATCCATTCTGTGAGAATCTGTGCTACTGAGTAAATCAGTCTGTCCTCGAATTTCAGTTCTGATCTGCAACCATTTAAAGAAGACTCTTAACTTCAACGTAATCCCCTAATGAGCTTAACTTCCATGCTGTATTTTGGAACTAACTCTTCATGATGTCTTGTCCTTAAAATAATCTGATTCATCTGTCCTCATAAAAGTGTTTGTTGTTTTCTCTTTTAATGTTTGTTCTGTAGTGAAATGGTATTTTTGAAACCTAGAATTGGGAATTTATTGCTAGATCAGACTATTTAAATTAATGTTTTGTATCGAAGATGTTTGAGAGTCTAGATGTCAAAGAGTTCAGCGTGATTGGGATGAGAATATCTCTTAGATAAATGTGAAAAGATAATTGTAATATATTTGTTGTTTCACATATTTTCAAAAGCTTCCTCCTGTTGTTTCATTAAAGCAAAATGCAAATTATTTTCAACGTGTCAAACTTACTCATGTTTGTTACTGTAGATAGAAAACTACATATGATCTGAAACAGACACAATTACTTTTAAATTGTTGCACCTTGGCAGACTGCATTTCTAGTTGTATTAAGTCAAATGTCACGGGCCCATTACATTTAAATATACTACAGCATTTTCATATCAAGAAGGTAAAATGATGAAATCATGGTTGGAAACAAACAAAATCTTATATACATTTTAGAATGAGGTTTGTGTGCGATAAACAACTTGTATCACACAAGGGGAAAAGACTTCCTTCACCATCTGCTGTGTTTGCCAAAGCATGGGAGATCAACGTGTGAACAACATGCACATTTACTTATTTAGACACTTGGATCAATGTCACCTTGTTGGTTTATCCAATCAAATACAGTTCAGAGTTTATTGGAACATTGGACTTGTTACAGGTTTTATCTCAGAAGGAGATTGAGCTGCACTGACAAGCGATGACAAATCGATGACTCCACTCATCCTCTTTCCATGCCCACTGTCCATAATGTGGCAAATATTTGATATGGACAGGAAAGAGAAGAATATTACGCTCTTAAATTGATTGTCCTTATTTCAACTCTCGGCCTGAAAAAATACATTGAAGTGAATAGAATCAATCCAGTCACCATACCAACACAAGTCTGCCAAGATGCCAGCCTGTGAGACAGCCTCACCTGCTCGTGCAGAGGGTCTCCGCTCTCACATGACAGCAGCAGACAGTCAGCACGGTATGGAGGCCGAGAGGAGAAGTGACAGAAGCCCACAGCCACAATGACCATCTCTGCCTCACAAACCAATGTCAGCAGCTGATTTCTGTTTGTTTCCCTCTGTGCTGCTGTGAGCCTCCATCTCCCCGCAGAGCAGCACCCACACTGGGGCGCTCTGCAGAGTGTGGTGCAGGACTGGTGCAGTCTGCATGGAGTTCTTAACAAGGCTGGTGTTTGGTGACGAGGTGACAGGCCTGCGAGCAGTCTAACTGATTCAGTCAGCAAACGTCAGAAATCTCCCCCAACCACCCACCCACCCTTGCATCCCTTTCGGCTGATATTTCACAAGCTCGCCCCTATAGCATCACTAAGTTGGTGCAAGGGCATGCTTCGCTCCTGGCTCTTTGTCATTTATCACACATTAGCAGGTTGGGCACATAGTGTCAGTGGGATGAAAACAGGCCAGTGGACGCTGAACACTTTAACTGGAGTCGGGGATTCAATGAACACTACTGCAAAGCTCCTGGACGACTTTATTCTTAGTGTTGTGAAATGAATCCTGACTTGCAATCCCCCTCAGTAAGGAAAAGTACAGTAAAGAAAAGTAAAGTAAAGTAAGGTAGTATTTTTAGTAGTAAGATAGAGATTCAAATTAAAATGGCATTGCAAAATGTCAAGCGTCTCTCTTGTATTTCCTTTGCCCAGCAGGTGGCGTGCCTGGCAGATGCACCCCCTCAGATGAGCACCATTGACTCAGTGTTTGAGTCCAAGTGAAGGGAGAGGGCAGTAGAGTACTGTGCTTTAGCTGGTGGGAAACACGAAGCATCACTCTACAGGGAACACACTGAATAAAGTGATGGAATAACTCATCTGGACACATTGAATTACATCCACAGAGGCTGAGCTTTATTGTGTGAGTCTGGGCTGGAACTCAGAGGAGATGATCACCGGGTTCAGCTCTGGAAAGAATAACAGTGCTGAAGTGTCACTTATCTGTCCTGAAAGCACATCATGTGCTTTTTACAAATAGGGACAATATATCAGTCTGTCTAAGATTTAAAGTAAGAATTCTTAATTGAAATGAAAAGCATTTGGAAGATCCATTTAGAACACTTAAAGAATTGTAAGATTTGTATTTGACAAAAAGATAAAGATAGAACATTTAATTTAATTGAATCAACTAGAATGGCGCTCAATCTGCACCAAATCGAACACACTCAAATACGTCAGTTACTTAATATATTTTGAAATAAGTGGGGGAGGTAATTATATATTTAAGTATACTTCAGTGGGCAGTCTACATTTTAAGAAAAGAGCAGAGCTACATCAAAGTGGTGTCACTTTGATGTAGCTCTGCTCTTTTCTTAAGATGTGCCATGTTATTCAAAATAACGTGACAGATCTTTATATAAAAATAAAAATAATGGCTGGAACATCATTTTCTTATGTCTGCCACAATACTTAGAATCACTTATTCCCCCTGTGAAAATATGCAAGTGTCAGTTTGATGGACTGTATTAAGGTTTAAATTAGGGTGCAGCATCTTTTGCTTTTCTTTACACATTTTAAGTTATAAATGACTAAATGAATTGTAGAACATTAATAAATCAAACTCGGATATTTGAGGGAGAGCGTTGTTGTTTTTTGATCTTAGTCGAGGATGATCATTGAACATTTTAACAACGCCACAGGGAGCAATATTCGGGTCGCGTCCCCCCCCGATCTGTCTGTGCACAGCTCCTTTCATACAAAGTGCAGAAATCACCACATTTGTATTGTCCAGGAGTGGCAGGTGATCATGGTGCTGGCAAACTGTGTGTTTCTAACACAGTATGTGTTCTATAACGGACCGAATCCACCATGCACGCACGGTTTGAAATCTTGGCCTGACACTAAAAGGATTTAATTTCAAAGTGCTGGAAATCGATCTACACTCATAACTCATATCTATTCATCTGTCAGCATTTCTAAAACACATATAATCTTTGTCTCAAATAACATATACGTAAAATACGTAACAAATAACAATCCTGACTGTTCTGTCTGCTTAGGCGATTATTTATTTTCTCAACTGACATGTTGGAGATTTGAAACATATTGTCTTTGGCACCACAACACACCGACATCAAGAACAGAGTGTCCGGACTACACTCCATCCTGTCGCAGCACATCAACACACTGCAGCTGAAGCAAACTGAACCCCTTTGTTTTTAATACATTAAAGTCAAATCAAAAAAAAGAAAGAAAAATCATATTTGCTCTTCCCATACATTTACAGGAAATCAGGAACATACCGGTCCAAAGAGATGAGAGCGCTCCCTCATCATTAACATGCCGTGTCATTAATTTCAAGGTTTCCATAACAGTGCGCTGTGATTTCCTGGAACAGATGAGTGTGAGTCGTGTGTGTGTGTGTCTGTGTGTGTGTGTCGTTGAAGTGTTAGTGTGCATAGAAACTAAAGACTGAACCCACACCTGACCCATGTCTGAGCATCAGTGCTCAGTAAATTTCCATTTTCACTCTTTTAAAGCGGCTGGTGGCTGTTGAAGCTGCTCCGTGTGAATATTAAATGCAATATTAATACCAGTATGATCACGTCTACTTCTGAGTTAACCCTGATTCATTCCTTATTCTCAGGATAATTACAGATCTGACGCATATTCCAGTGAAATAACCTCCCCCTCCTTCATTAAGACTAGGACAAAAGCTAACTTTGCAAATTTAAGACAGGTTTATTTCAAACAGTTTTACAAACACGTTTGCCGCCAAGTGCTTTTTAGAAAACTAACAACACAAACACAGATATAAACAAGGATAAACAAGACAATGTGCTTATAATTATGTATTTGCTGGCTGTCGGTTTCAAAGGAGACAGTACAAATGTGGGAACTCCTGAGACCAGGGCAATTTCTTCTGAGGCGCGTCCTGGAATAAGTTTACAGTCCCTCCAGTGTCCAATGTGTTAGGTATTGCATAACTCTTCACTTCACAAGCCGCAGCAAGTGAACGGTGCTGGATGGTGACTTCACAAGAGTTAAAGGAAGTTATATTTAACTATTTGCCCTATCTGGTTTCCTTGAAATGAGGGCAGGTCAGGGCCGAACACCTTTCTGTCCTGGATTCTGCTCTCCAGGTTCCGGCACATTCGTGAATGAAAAATAAGATGAGCTCGACATCAAAACCTGAGCAGAAGGTATTTTCTGTTAGATTCTCAGTGACAATAACGAAGAGTGGAAAAATGTTACACAAACCAATTGAATTAGAAAGGACAGTATATTTAATGTATACCAACTGAAATAAGGGCTTTGCCAAAAATGGTGTATCACAAACACTTTATGCAACAATAAGAAAGAAAGGAAAAAAAAAAGATCAAATGATTATGGGGCAGAAAAAATAAGTCTCGGTTGATAGAAATGTTTTTGTTGAGCCACATCACAGCTTCTTTGTGTGCCCAGTAAATGTCATTCCCCTCACGAAGCTGGAATGAGTCAAACCTGTGCCATCTTAAAGAGGGAAGTCAGTCCGACATGTATGAATGTGTCCAGACAACATATGATCCTTTCACAACATTTTAAGACCCCTAAGAGAAACATAAACCTCCTCATATCTTCAGATCGTCTATTCTAGTCTTGTTGTTGCTGTGCTTGGCACTGCGGCCCGGCCGGGCCTGCGTAGGTGACCCAGGGGCCGATCCTGCTCCCTTCTTTCCTTTCAGGTCACATTCCTCTGGCTTGCTGCTGCTCCTCTCCACCGCTAGGTTGTCCTTATTCTGTTTATAAGCAGCCTTGCTGTGGTAGGGGTGGAAGGACGAGTCAGTGCCCTCGGATAGAGGGGAGAGGTTGTAGCTGGGCACTGGGGGGTAGGCAGGCTGGACCTGGTGGAAGTAGTCGTCGTAACTCGGCACGAAGGGCACAGCGTCACCGCTGGGCTCCTTGGAGGCTTTCCCCCTCAGCCGTCTATTTCTCCTGAAGGTGATGCCCTGGCGGCACTTGGTGAAGCCCAGGTGGTACATTTCTACGAGGTTGAGGAACAGAGACAAGCTGGCCACCGCCAGCATGAAGATGATGAAGATGGTTTTCTCAGTGGGCCGGGATATGTAGCAGTTTACCACATTGGGACAGGGTGGTCTGTTACATGTGTACATGGGCTTCAGTTCAAAGCCGTACAAGAGATACTGAGCCACAATGAAGTCCACCTCAAACAGGGTTTTAAAGATCACATTGAAAACATATGTGCGCAAAAGCTCCCCCTGCAGGCGCACTCTGCCCTCCTTGTCCTTCACCAGAGCCTTTTTGTGATGAACATCCACAATGAGGGCCTGCTTGTCTGGGTGCTCAGCTTGGGCCCTCTCCCTCTCTAGCTCCCTTTCTTTGTGCTTGTCCTCCATCCGCACGAGATGGAGGATGTGTCCCAGGTAGATCAGCGTCGGCGTGGACACGAAGATGATCTGCAGCACCCAGAAGCGGACGTGGGAGATGGGGAAAGTGATGTCGTAGCACACGTTCTCGCAACCGGGCTGCTTGGTGTCACAGGTGAAGCCCGACAGCTCGTCGCCCCACACTTTCTCTGTCGCCGCGCTGAGGATCAGGATGCGGAATATGAAGAGGACGGTGAGCCACACTTTCCCCACCACGGTGGAGTGCTCCTGGGCTTTTTCCAGAAGCTTTGCCAGCAGGTTCCAGTCCCCCATGGCTGTGTGAGCTCAGACCTGCGACTGCAGATGCATCGAAGAAGAGGTCAAACACAAAAACACCTCATCTGATTCTTGACTTGTATAAAGAGAACATCTACCCCATGACCAACATTAAACTCATGTACAGGTAAAAGTCAGCTTCAGCCATTTCCTCTATAGAATCTCTTACCAAGTTCAGCAGAGCTCAGGCCAAATGAGTCTCTTGGGAACAGAGTGACCAGCCGACTGCCCACCCGGGGGACCCTGGTAGTGGCCTTTTCCACGTGGACTCACAGAGGATTATATTTACTTTAGGAGCGTATATATTTGGCAAGTGCAGACGGGGGGGGGGGGGGGGGGGGGGGGGGGGGGGGGGCTAGGTTCCAGTCATGAGTCGGCGGCTCCCGGCCTTCATAACCTGAGCCCAGGCAACATGATACACACGAACTGTGGTGGAAGTGCCAATCAGAAACAGTTGAGTAATGCTGGGACTGTCCGCTCCTGTGACACATTATGTTAAAAATATATTGTGCAGCTGACGGGTGTACTGTACAGTGAAGGGGCAGCAAATTCAGGGGAGGACACTGCGTGGGAAAATAAATTCTGATTTCTGCTGAAATGCGCAGGTGAACTCACGAGCTGCTAAAGATCTAGATCCAGTCTCTTGATGACCGGGTTGTAGGTTTAACAAAGGTCCTCTTTTCAATGGGAAACCTTTCTTATTAGAATGACAATTTAATGGAACAAACTACAGCCTTTGGCCACCATACTTCTTAAGTATATATTTAACTTTATCTCCTGTACACTTAAATCACAAACTTTCACACAGAAAATCCACCGGTCAAACCCACCTCGTCAGCTGACACATCCCGTGTGTTGAGGCATTACACGCCTGTGAGGGTCCATGAGGCCTCTCCGCTTCACTGACAGGCCTCAGTGCAAAAAGCGGGGCTTCGGGCCCCCAGCAATGCCCTTGAATGGAGAGGAAAACGTGGTCCCCTGCTGGTCACAACCACCGGCAAACAACCCACTGAGTCAAGTCTTTCCGTCTTCAGATACAGCTCAGACAGGAATCAGGATCCCGGCCCCGGGGTCTTCCGCTGACCACAACACACACGTAGCCCCGCTGGATGCTCTCTCAACCATGTCTGCACCCACCCACACGCCGCGTGGTTAAATTTGGCTCAAGGCAAACTCTCTAATATAAACTATTAAAGCCACTCGACTCGCTCGCAAGAGTGAGCGACAGGGCAGATGGCCAATGGCTTTGTCTGGTAAGTTTGTCTGGCCACAAGTGCTCATGGGGCCTAAATATAGCATGAGGTTCTCTCCTATCATAGGGGGGTTGGGTTGGGTGTGGGGGGGGGTGCACAGGGGGCAGGGTATGATTTGGAGACGAGTAGCCGTTTTGCATTCGCAAGTTTGAAATCAAAGTGACGGGAAGGAGGCACGGCAGAGAGAAAGTTAGAGGTGACTTGAGCCCCGGTTGTGGAAAACACTGCTGATATAATTACCAAGGAGACTAGGTTTCATTTGTTTGTTTGTAAACAGGATTACGCTAAAACTACCGAGCGCATTTCCACCAAACTTGGTGGAAGGATGTGACACGAGCCAGGAAAAGGACAGATTCAAATTTGGCACAGATCCCGAACAAAGGGACAGATCCAGGATTGTTTTTTATTCACTTTCTTGACCAACGTGCTATTGGATGCTGTTCTTTCTACATACTTTTCAGGAAATTATGCAGATTCTTCTTCCACGAGGGAGATTATAATTTCATGATCTGCATCGTCATGTTGATTTAGCTATGAGGCTCGTTTTAATTTAGAGGGATTGATTGGCCTTGGTGGAGGTTATGTTTTACTTTGTTAGAAACAGGTTACCCCCAACTTTAGAATGATGTGATGTGTCAAGAAAGAACCCATTAAATGTTGGTGTGGATCTGGATCAGGGGGCAGATCCAGGAACTGTTTAAATTAAATTAACACTGTGAGGCAGGCGTTTTTGTGGGATGTTTTCTTTGCTATCTAAGAATAATACATGGATCTTGATGAAACCAAACCCAGACATGTGTAGGTGACTGATATTTATGAATGAAGAGTACCATTCAGTGAAGAATATGGACAGGCCTAATTATTTTATCAGTTCTCTACAACACATTCTACAGAAACTGTAAAAACACAATCAGTTCTCTTAAGTACATGTGTCAAATTATTCATTTATTTCTTTATATTACATTATGTACACACAGTATAGAGTTCCAACCCCTTGTATAATCTATCTGGATTGTTGACCCAGATGTAAACTGATAATGTGCATTTACAAATAAACATGAGGGTTTTCTGGATGCATTACAAAGTACAAAAAAACAGGTTAACATACCAGCGTATGAGACATTACATTTTCAGGACCAAGGCAAAGCTGTATAATATACAATGCAGGGTAACATTAAAGAAAGCAGTTGCCAACTGTCAGAGTGATGTTCTCTGTTTTAAAAAGTAGGTCAACCTCAAACATTTATCAGAGCCAACTGGAGAAATAACTTAAAAATAGAAGCGGCCATGAAGCGAGCGGGAATGTACAACTGCATACAAAATCTGAATCTATTGTAAAGAGAAAAATGCGACTCACCCAGCAGAAAAGGCAAAATGAATAATTATAATTTAATCGTTTCATCAATTTAACATTGTTAAACAGTACGTGCTTTATATACATAGGATGAAGACTTACTATCCCCAAATTACTTATGTCCTCAAACCATCAGTGTTACCAATTCATGATGTAAAAAGGTTCTAAAATAATTGTCTCTCCTTTTACATTGACCATTTAATATCCGATGGCAGTTTTCAATGATCTGACAATATTCATATCTTTGGTTTTCTAGCACCAACTGTTATTTTTTAGTTATATTATAATTTTGCAAAGGTTAGTTTAGCACTTTAATCAAAGCATTCTACCACTGAGCTAAAGTTACGCTACTGTTCAAACAAGTCACTCACATGAATACTTTTCTCTTCAATACTTTTTACACAAGCTTTGACTGAAATAAATATGAAGCATTATTTATTTTTTTATCTAAATGAAAAAGTTGACTTTCCTTTCCAGCATTGTAATGTTAACAGACAGCTCTGCTCCCGTTTCAAGACAAAACCAATGGTTTTTTTGCACATTCTGTCTGAATTACTAGAAATCAGGCAACAAACATTACTGCGGTGCAAATAAAGGCAGGGTTTAATTATTTGTATCCTTTTTTATTTTTTGTGCTCTCCAGGCAGACACTATTTTCCTTTCAATTTACAGTATGCATTTAGACTCTATACATAACTTAAAGAAAAATCCTTAAAATAGTTAATTAGTCTTTTTTCGACATCCAAACTGAATTTCTCCGTCCAAAGCAGCTTAATCGCATTGGAAGAATTAGAAAAATCTGTTGGATGGTGCGTCTGTGTGCTGGTGAGAAACCGATATCCTAAAACTGGAGTCCGTTTCCGAACAGCAACATTTCCAACACAAAAACGTAAATATTCATGTTAAATTTCTCACATCTATTTCGTGCCCGGGGGTTCGTCTCCTGGGTTTGACTTTCCCACGTCATAGCTCATAACTGCAGCTAGTTTGGCAGCAACCTCGGGCGTCTAATCAGGACCCAAACGTGACACACCTGTGGGATATCGTCAAATCCTCACATTAAAGTGAGAGCTGTCACGCAACAGCAACGCAACTTTGACAAATATAAATGGAAGCATGATCCTCGTGGTCATGGTTTGTTTAGCTCAAGCAATCACTCCACCGTAGCAACTTGGCAGCTTTTCTTAATGAGATGAATTTAAGCTGCTGCGAAGGCCGGACAAAAACCTAACAAATCAAGGTAAGCTCCGGTAAATGGTCGACTATGACGTCAATGTGTTTGATTTGTAGAAAATCAGCTAGAGCATGCAAAATCATTGGTGTTGTCCTTTGACCTTCACAACTGGCTTCAAGTAGTTCCGACAACTTCTAACAGCAACTAACGCGGAATGATACAACACATAAACAAATGTGGATGCAGATGATCAAATCTTCAGTGTGTGTGACATTACTGCAGAGCACCATGCCCCATTGGACATGTGTGATTACTGTTGGTTAGTTTAAAGGGAGACGGAAAGGCAAGAGTCTCAGAAGGCAGAGCACCGCTCACCCTTCTCACCCGGGCTCTTTTTGGTCACAGTGAACTTAGACTTGAGAGAGTGGTCTGCCATCAGCTGATTGATTTCATTTTGCCTGTAAGACGACAACCTTGGACTGATCCAAGCGGTTTTGGACTCATCCTCAGAGCTGCCAAAGCACCGTTTGCAGGCCTTGATTACGAGGTACACCACCTCGGCCAGGTTAAGCAGCACGCACACCCCAGACACTGCCAGCATGAACACGGTGAATATTGTCTTTTCTGTCGGCCGGGAGACAAAACAGTCCACCGTGTTGGGGCAAGGGTACGAGTCACACTTCACTAAACGCACCATCTTGAAGCCAGGGTAGAGCAGGTAGAAGATGTAGAGAAAAGCCCCCTCGAAGACGATCCTGAAGATAATACTGATCATGTACGTCCACCACAGAGCTCCGGTGATTTCAAACTTCTGGTTCTTGACGTGCTCCAGCTCCTTGGGGCTGCAGCGGCCCGCCTTCTTCAGTATCTTCTTGTTGATGTGGCGTATGTGGGCCACATGCATGGCCACAAGCAGCGCAGGAGTGGAAACCAGGATGAGCTGGAGAGCCCACAGGCGAATGTGCGAGATTGGGAAGAACTGGTCGTAACACACGCTGTTGCAGCCGGGCTGCTGGGTGTTGCAAGTGAAGCCCGACTTCTCGTCGCCCCAAACACTCTCCGCTGCGACCACCAGGACCAGGATACGGAAGATGAAGATGACCGACAGCCAAATCCGTCCGATGCCGGTAGAGTGCCTGTTTACGCCGCTGATCACGGCATAAAAGGTTCCCCAGTTCATTTTCGACTCCAGGTCTGCAGAAGATTAATATTCAGTTTAGATAACATAGAAATAAGCAAAGCAACAAACAAATCTCAGAAGAATCTGAAATTAGGTTACGCATTTAAAATATTTTATCCATAGATATTTGCATAAAGTAACATTGACAGGAATGGCTACTTATAGATTACTTGGTTATGAACATCCACAAACAAATTGATAGTTTAGCAAACATATAAATGTAAAATTAATGGTTCCAGGTTTACCAGGCTCAGCCTGCAGTGCAAGCGGCGTAAGCAGCGCCGGGTCCGAAGATAACCATCTTGATGTGCGACGTGAGCATCAAGCTGGATTTCGCAGAATAAGGAACAACTGACAAGAACTGCAAGTAGGTACAGTCGGCTGTATAAAAGCAGAGGCGACGGCCTACTGCCGTGCCCCGTCACAGGACGCAGCAGGTCGAAGCCAATTGCGAAACATTTGCAGAGCCACGTGATCGACTCATACCATATTAATACGGTTCTCCCAAACTGACCTACAGCCCAGTTGCAGACCGACTGACAGAGTGCCAGCAAATTTCTCAAGGGAACCAGCAAGACATCCAGCTCATTATGTGAGAGATCTCATTGTTTACAACAGCTACAGAGTTCCTGACAAAAACAGAGCGATCACACTCCTAATACCACTTAAAAGGCTAGTTATTATTATACAAACATCGTGCCAAGTTATTTCTCGGGGTAAGGGGCATGTCAGCATTAACTATCATAACAAACTGATCTCACAACACTGAATGTTAGAACACAGTAGAATGAGAACATTTATTTTACCTTCAGCTGTGGTGGTACACAAAGATGTGTACAAATCAGGTGGAAATCAATGAAAATATTGTGTTTTTTAGAAGCCAAAAGGCTGGACCGAGAACAGTATGCGTTTGGAAAATGCTAATCATTCCTCCGCCACTAGCCACTGCCCTGCACCGTAGCAGTCATATGCTCTTATATAAACTATTTACATACAATGGTGGCCTTTATTGGGCTGCAACAAGACTCTTTAGAATTCAGATCAAACGCCTCGATTTCCGCCCACCCCGGGCAAAAGAAGGAATCTGTGTGGACACAAAAGGCCTCAGCCTGCCACATTTTTGATTGTGCTTGGCAGGGGAGTGAACGGAGCTTTTGACCTGAGCCACTGTCAGTGGGAGCACAGAGTCATTCACAGATTCAGCCAGAAACTACATGAGCTGCTGCAGCAAACACTAATGGAGCTGAAGAAGAAAAGACAAACTTAATGACAGGAGTTATATAAAACAAGATCTTATTCAAACCCTTTAACTCTTGTTTTGAGATTTTTAAGGTTTTATGTTCTTCTAAAAACTGGGCATGCAAAAGTATTTCATCAAACAATATCCTATTAAACTCTAAATACAGTTTACTATCAATATGCATATTGATTTAAATATTTTGATATCCTTTTTAGAGCATTTGACATATTTAGTGATGCAAAGTGGGACACAGTACAACAAATATCCATTTGAGTTAAAGATCACTTGCAGTTGTCTCTGCTGTGAAATACAAGTCTACCCGTGAATGAGCCAAAACAATATATCGTAACAAATCAGCGAATGGACAATGATGGATGCAAACGCCCACAGTCCAATATAAACAGACATAATCTACTGGTGTCTAATCATTACTCTTTTTAAATTGAGATTTCACTGTTTGCTCTGGTCAAACTCCTCCCTGCTGCAGTAGAAACAACTCTTTAGAGTGACAACAATCTGAATGCAAGTGAAAACACAATGTGGTCGTTTGTCATGTACTATCAGATGAACTATAGCGGCTCACTGTGCCATGAGCACTTCTGCGTCACTTCTGACAGATCTAGTGGGAGGGTTTGCGGGGCCTGGTAATTCTTTGAATGGACTAACCCTCATTTATATTCTCTCAGTGACACACTTCTCTACATAGAATATAGAGAGAAGTGGGGCGATGCAAATGGAGATAACACTTTATTACAGCTGCAGAAATACATACATTTATGTATACATATACAAATATTATATTTGCCAAGAACTCTATATTAATAACAACCAAAGATAGGATTGCTATAATAATGATTATCATCAAAAGCAAAGGAAATAAGAAGGGCAGGGTAATCTGAGTTAACAGAGTGAAGTGGCATTGTCTTGTAGCTGGAGTAAATCCAGACCTGAGACACATTTCCCTGAGTTCAGTACACAACTACGTCTATAAAGGGGGATGATATTTTCAAACTACAACATTATGCATCACTTTTTGTCCCATGTCCCCAGACATATCAGAAAATATTTATTAATTCCCATTTTATGTGTTGTCTTTTAAATTGATAGGAAAGTAAAGAAGTTGCCAAAACACAAATATAAGTTCAAATAATATAACAGAGCTTTACACAGTCTTGCAACTTATACCTTATGAATTGCTTTATAAGATATAATACACAAGAAGCTGATACATGCTACTAAATGTGTGCTGATCTGCTCAATAATTTTTATTTTTTACTGTTTTATTAAATATCCTCAAATTACCTTTTTACTGCAAATTGCCGATCACAGCAGCTTGTCAAAGTTTTCCTTAAAGTCATTTACGCACATGGACAATAGAAGTTCGATGATACATTTAAATCTCTCGTTTAAGAAGGATTATATTTCTCAAGTGATTTTGTCTGCAGCAAAAACAGAGGCTGGTTGTGAGACGGAGATGTCCAGCACTCACAGTAACTTCCTACTTCGAGTATAGCAGGAGATGAGGTATTTCTCCCAGTCAGAATCCTGTTTTCTCATTTTTCCTTTAACAGTGCCTAAGAGTGTAAAAAAGAAAAAAATTGTTATACTGTCACCTACTACTAGAGGCATCATTTAAGGTATACAGTATCCACACTGTAACTCCACTTACTTTTCAGGAGACCCACGTTCTTCAGCTTGCTGTGTTTTGCATGTCCATTTTGGGCCAGTCTCAGAGACAACGATGCACTTCTCCTAAAACCAACAAATCAATTCAATCAGTTAATGTTACACACACACACACACACACACGCTATAAAATGGCCAACCAGGCACACAGTAGACAAACACTTCATTCAGATAATAACATCCTTGGAACTGTGATACCCAGTAAAATAAAATATCTTGTTTGTTGCAGGAAATAAGATTTGATCCATTTATCATTTTGCCATTTACAATTCTGTAACTCTACATTTACAATAAACTGACTGTTTCATTGTGAAGTACCTCATTGCTCCGAGCTTGCCCTTTTCCAGAAACAGCTCGACTGTAACTTTGGGCCCCTGCGGGTAGAGTCGGGCATAAAGTGTCCTGTTGTACACCATCATTTTGAACCAACCCACTGCTTCTTCAGACCAGTCCCTCCCATTCACAGGCATCACCTGGGGGGGGCGGCAGGAAACAAGACACAGAATACCGTGAACTGAGATAATTCATTTCCTTTATCGCTGAGCAATAGATAAGGCTGTGACTAATCATGTGGACAAACGCCAATGATTGAGTCTACACTCTCAGAGCGCTGTATATTAACCATTTCCATCTATGCAAATCCTGAGAGGGATAATCTACACGCCTGTCGCAGAAAATCTTATGTTCATAAATTAGAGATTTGGGCTAGTTTACATACATAAAAGATTACGCAGCCAACATGGGCAGGGAACCGCTTACATTTGCAAGTGAGACGTGTAAAGCCTGAAATGGAAGGACGACCATTTCTGGGATCAGATCCTTTATGTTCCACAGGGACAGGCAGGCAGTGTCACCGTGGTCCAGCCTCTTCACCTCCACGTTGATGGAGGTCTCACACTCAGCACCGTCAGTGGAGTTATTATCTTACATCCACAAGATGGAGAGAAAAGCAGGTTCAAAACACAGTAGGACATTTCCAAGTGGCTACAAGCAGTCAAAGCGACACTGCTACCATCTAGAGGTGTGCATTTGCAAAACCATTCCAAAAACAAAAACTGAACCCACCTCCACTTACTCCACATATCTTTGTCACCTGAGCCCTGCACCATTGTTCTCGCTTAGGGAACCAACCCATTACTTGGGTTCCAATGTCTGGAATGCAGTTCTGCTCGGCATATGAACTACTGGCTTTCCAGCTGCTGCAAATGAGAGAAAAATAATGACAACCAGAAACATGTGGATTATTAAAATGGAGGAGAAAAAGAAAAAAAAAAATCTACAAAGAAAACTGTAATGAAAAAAAGGAACAAGTGGCCCTGTAGGTCCTGTAAATGTGATCAGGGAACCAGTGAGGGTTGTGAAAAAGCTGAGAAAAAGCAGTCAAGAGATTAGAATCCATGCTGAACGACTTACTCTGTAACAAGGGCCTGCAGCTTCGAGAGGGAGTCTGCGTGCTGGATGTAGAAGTTGCCTGGGCTGATAATATGAGACACCACAACTTCAGTCTCTTCAAACTTCCTGATCTGGAACTCGGGAATGGCAACACTGTTGATCGCTGGTGTTTCTGCGCCAGCGGAATTGTTCTCTCTTTCAGGTTCTGTGCACTGGAGAGTTTGGGTTTTCCACTGGATGTTTACACTAGAGTTCTCCACTTGAGCAGTTTTATTTTGGCAGCCTTCTTTTTTCTCTGGGCTGCCATCGGAACGGGCTTGTTGCACCCCTGTGAAGATGTCTCCAATATCCCACAATTCCGTCTTTGTTGCAATCACACAAGTGTAGGTCAGACAGCCGCTCGATTCCATTCGTTTGACTCTGAAGACAGGGGCCGGATTTTCAATGTCTGCACGCAATGTTTTCGGGGCTAGAGCTCTGACAAGATCGTCTGTCACAACATTTCTGAATTGGTAGCTCTGTGTTTTGATGGTAGGCGACGTTGACTGTGGCGAACCTGAGGCGTTGAAACTTTTATTCCACTTCATGACCGTGACCTCCAGTGCACCCGAGTTTTTGGCTTTGGCCCTGAGGAAGTGCTGCAGCTGAGAGGATGTTTGTTTTTGGTGTTGCACCTGGACATCGTCCTCCCGTCCCCACTTAATTAGTGGTGTCATTTTCATGGGTGTTGGCTTGCTAATTTCTGGAAGTACAGCTTGTATTGGAGGTAGTAGCGGCGCTGATGGTCTCTCTGCATGAATCTCTGGGCTCTGAATAATGGCAGGTGGCAGAATCACATCATCAGGTTGGCTTTTCTCCTCATAAGTAACAGCTTGTTCTTTTTCTTCACCCTTTGAATTACAGGATGAGCGTGTGGTCTGACCGGCCCTGCTGTAGCCACTAGAGATGCTGTAAATCAAGTCATCCTCCCAGGCCGCTGCAGGCTGGGAGATGAGGACATGTTTCAGCTGCTGAAGGGACCGTGTGCATCCAACCACCTGGACAGCTTTTGCTATGGAGCTCGCCAGGAGCACGTTCTGTAACATGGGCCCAAACTTAAGAACGTCTGTCATCAGGACCCTCTTGTCTCCGAGTGGCTGCAGCCGGTTCGTTCTCACTCCGAACCTGACAGCCGGCTGAACACAGTCACGTGGCTCTGTAACGGTGACAGACGCAGCAAGGCACAGTGGTTTGTTATAGAAATATACACTACAATTCCTAAATCACATTTATTAATGTGATAAATTTATCTTGAACATGAAAATCTACAATGACAGACTGGGAGCTTACATAACTTATTTTGGACTTACCAACTGGGAGATCCTTTAGTAAAGCTGAGAGGCTGTCAATAGCTCGACATTTTGAATCCAAAGCGTTAGCGAGATCACTGAACACACAGGTGGGAGAAGATGGATTCAAGAAACCTTGAAAGTCATCGTAGGCCTGAAGGAAAGTGAAACAAGCACTAGTCAAAATATAAAAAATACTTATAATGAATACTATAACATTTAAGTTTAAAAAATAGCCTATTCTTTTGATACACAGAAAACGAATCACTTGACGATTTAATAATTGACCAGAAAATGTTGTTAAACTTAACTACGATGCATCTGCTTAAGTTCAGAGCGATAAATAAGATAGGAAAAATCATTTAATTTGAAATATTGCTAGTCAGTAATTATATATTATGAGTCACACATCTATGCGGAGCTGCAGGTTTGACCATGCACGCCTGTTAGCTAGCTGGGCTAATCCACAGGTAATGCTAACCTAAAGTTTAAAGTCAAACTTATGAGAACTGGACCTTGTTGGTGAAGCTGCTCAGCTCTTCCTCCAGCGTCCTCCTGGAATGTTCCAGCAGAAACAGTTTGTTAATCAACTGCACTTTCTGAGTGATGATGATGGAGGTTTGAGGCTGACGGTGCTCGAGCTGCTGCTGCTGAGGAGGAGTCATGGTCTCTGAGCGCGGTCCCCCGGCTAACGTGAGCTAGCTAACGCGCTAACACGCTAATATGCTACTTCAGAGCCACAGTTCGATGTATCTGCGTGTGAAAAGTTCCCGCAGCGCAGGAAGTAGTTTTCCTCGTCGTCTCGGCCTCTGGTTTCTTCCTCTATCGTCAGTGAGCGGCTTCCTGTTCCTTCTTCAGCCGCCGCTGGAGGACGAGGAGCCACTGGACGCCATGTTGAAACCACCTGCTCCTGTTCCGCTTCTAATGAGAGATAAGTTGTGGCGTCATGTTAATTATAATGTGTGTCTCTTTCCTCCATGACAGAATATCAGGACAACAATGGATTGAAAGACTAGTGTTCTTATATTTCCAGAATAAAGTTGCAATACTACAAAAACAAAATCGTACTATGGGGAGAATAAAATCACAATTGAGAAGAAATTCATAATGTTCCAAGTCGAGTCGTAATTCAACAAGAACAAACTGAACAAGTAAAAAGTTGATATTACGAGAATAAAGTCGTACTATGACAACATAACGCTCAACTGCTACAAGAATTAAGTCGAACTATTAAGAGGATAAAGTTGAAAATTAACAAGATTAACTGAAAGAATAATATTACGAGAATAAATGTAATTTAATGTGTAAAAAGTCTTAATACGAGTTGTAATAAATATTACAGATTTATCATAGAAAATTAGGATTCTTTTCTCGTAACATTACAACTTTATTCTAAAAAAATTACAACTATTTTCTGGTAATATTATGAGTTAATTCTCCCAATAGTGTGACTTTTTTCCCCTTTCAGTGGACCTAATATTCTGTCACATTATTCACCTTATGATAGATCATAGATTACTTTTTAAAAGAGCCTTGCTGGATGTCTTTCACCTCACAGGCCTTAATGGGCCTTTTACACTGTGACCTCTCCCTGCTGGACTGTCAGGAGAATAATTTAGACATAAATCTGAGTGAAGGTTATGAGCCGGAGAGAAAATATGAGACCATCATGTATTAATTATCCGAGAATTCACACAGCAAATTAGGTCTGATTCCTACAATAATGCAGCCAGGGACCTCTGTGGTCATGGATGGATTACTACAGGACACAGGCCTCAGGGACCTGACAGGGACAGGGGGCCCCAAAACACTGTGAACATTTCCTGTTATAAAGCACATTTTTCCTCAATGAACACAGCTTCACAGCAAATTTAGGCTTCAATAATCGTAAATTGATACGAGGAAATCCATTTGAATGTGTGTGGCAGCTCAGTAGCTCTCCTGTGGTATTTTGTACAGAGCCTTACAGTAAAATCAGACCCTGTTTTATTGCAAGAGTGTGTTGGGAGAAGCAGCACAGTGCATTTGTAAATACAACGACACATCCAGCTCAGCATATTTCTAAACAACTGAAAAAAGTGATTTTATCATTTTATTAAGAAAAGTGTTTAGAGCAAACACAAAGGATTTTATTCTGGATCAAACATTATGTACAGTATGTGATGAACAAGATACCACAGATGCAAGATAACATTCTCTTTCTAAAGAGATATTTTTATAGCATCAGGTTTAAATGGGCACGGATAACTTGTTTACTGGAAATACAGTTCCCTGGAGGGGGACACTGACAGTGATACACGCTTTCGATGTGCTAGCAAACAAGCTGCTGCTGATATCTTAATACCAGTTACCATTAACCGCCAAGGAGAAGAATGAATCCAATTTGCTACCTGCATTCCGATGGTTTTACACCTAATACTATACACACAGTGTTCTTTTCTCCGAGTGCTCTTTGTTTGAACTTGTCAAGCAGCTACTTGATCTGGAACCTAAATCTAGTGGGTGGGGCGACAGAGACGTCTCCTTCAGTTACATTGCTCAACAGCAAGATTGATAGACGTCCTGGCTGTTGTGATACTCATGCTGGGATCACATGCCTGGCTCGAGCCACTGGACACAGTGGTGCTGGGCATAGGACTTGCAAAAGACGGCCCTTTGCATCAGTGTAAAGCAGAAGGATGAGTCAGGAGGTAAACGGAGAGAATTGCTCAACAGGATATCCTGCAGCAGTCTTTTCTCCCTGTGGCACCCGAAGCTATACTTACTCAGACTGTAATAAAATCTCTCTCTGATATCTTTTCATTTCACATTTAAACAGCAACATGTCATGAGGCCTTTACTCATTTTGTTTCACCAGACAGTCACCTCTCCCCATTGTCTGTGGATCATCCGTGTGGGATCAAATTAAGTGTATTCATATGTTCTTGGTTTAACCTCATGTTAACTATTATGTGTGACATAGAGGGGACTTATTTTCTTAAAGTAGTGGAGATTACAGATTCTGTCACTTTTATTGAATAAGAACTAAAAGCAGAAATCCACAGACAGTGATGTTTTTCATCGTTGAATCTCAGTGATTTGCTCTGCAGGTGAAAAAAAGGGTGGATTCAACTTTTTAAATGAAGATTGGCAACATTTTCTGGTTATTACGTACAGCATGTTTATTATGTACAGCATAACTGTTGCCACATTTACCACTGCATTGATAACAGTCTCCAAGGATCAAAGACACATAAGCTACAGATTAGAGAACACATTGCATTGCAGATCGAGATATATATTAAAAATGGATCTTGTATACACTCACTGTCAAATAAACTACATTTATTTAAGAATATATACATATATTTACACAGAACCTCTGACAAGGTTTCTTATTGACATGGTGAGTTTTTGAGGTGGTCAGTCTTGATTCTGGGAATGTTGTGCAAGACTTCACCGACGTCATAGAAATTCGAGCCAAGGTTAAACTTTCAGTTACAAACAAACATTTCCCAACGAAAGATGGGCAAAATGTTCTCCGTCTGATTAGTGATTTGGCACCCGCTGCAGACCAAACAGCTTGGGAGTTGGTAAAGCCAATTTCAATCACAACATCTTAGCTCTTCGGGTCACACAGAGGGATTCATGTCTGACAGACGAGTTACGGGAAGTGGAGTCACAAGAGAAAGCTCGAATAGAGTGAGAATAGATGCACGTGTCTGATAATGAACTCATTGCAGCGTTCACCCAGCAGAGTCTGTTGTTTTTTTCAGGCTAAACTGCCATTAAGCCACACTTTGGTAAATGCGCATGCAAAGTCAAACCCACAGGAAATATGCTTCAGTTGCTTAGAGTTTGCTCCCCAGCTGACTGTTTAGTTTACATATGACATATGTACAAAAAAGACAGGAGCTATCACACTATAAATGATCTTTCTGTGGAACACAGTTTCCTAGTAAATACTATGAAGACCGTTATTATTACAAATACAAATGAAGCAATAATAAACATTTGTACTATATGAACTTCCTGTGTTTTCCTATGAAAAACACAATACACTGAGGAGCTTTTCAGGTAATCCGTCATCTTAACTCTACTATCACCTGAAAAGCATTCAGTTTCAGTGATATCAGGCAGGTTTATTTTCAACTCATTCAGAGTTTTCAGCCATTTACTGTCACAGCAGTTGAAATAATTTCCACTAATATACACAACATTGAGGTGCACAGATAAAGCATGAATCAGAGAATAGTTTAAAGACACAAAGCGATTATTTCTTATGTCCATCTCTCTCAGGGGGGAGCAGCTCAGACTGCTGGGTATAACATCCAGGTAGTTGTTCGATATGTTCAGCAGAGTTAACGCCGGCATACAGGGTAAAGACAGATCCGAGCTGGTCATGTTGGTTTCACTGATAATCAAGGAGCTAAGAGTTGTCTGCACACCGTCAAGTGCGCTCACGTGCATGACCATGTGAGGATTTCTCGCAAGGTTGAGGGAAACCAGAGAGGTTTCCTGAAATGTGTTTGGATGGAGCGTTTCTATGTTGTTTTCTTTAAGACTAAGGTGTTTAAGAGTTTGTAACTGCTCGAAGGCAACACAGGATGTGTTGTGATTTATCCGTTGTGTTGACTCTGAGCTTTCTAAATGGTCCATAAAGGCACAAAGCTGCACAGAATTGTCTTGCAGATTTAATGTATCAATTTGTGTGAGTGCATTTAGAAAGAGTTGGGAGATATACACAAGTCCATTACTTTGCAGATCGAGGTGCTTTAAAGATGAAAAGAACAGCTGCCGCCGGTTTCCTGAATCACTATAATTTCTAATATTCCAGATAATGTTTTGCAGACAGTTGTAGCTGAAATTCAGTGTTTCTAAAGATGAGAGAAGGCCCAAAGTCTCCAGCGGGAAAGACCTGAAGTGGTTATAGCTCAGATCAAGATAAATCAGTGGCATCTGCCTCCAGATTGAGTGCAGGTTATTTTTTCTAACAATTGTCTCATTCATAATCTCACTAAAAAGAGAATTAGCCTCTGTTACCATCGCAGCCTCTGAATTTAAGGTACCAACCATGTTATTCTGTAAATCAAGATACTTCAAACTGTTTATCTTGGGAACTATCGGGAAGTAAAGGAGTTTGTTGAAACTCAAATCAAGAATTTCAAGCCTGTACGACTGGTCATCCTCACGCGTGACAAAAAACTCCACTGAATTTCGACTAAGATTAAGATATTTAACTTGATGCAATTTAAAATCACAGATGTGTGCGAGGTTATTTTTGGCCAAGTTAAGCATCTCTAATTGGCTCAATGGTTCAAAGGTGCCCTGTTCTATCACTGATATCAGATTGTCATCGATAGAAATGGCCCTCAAACCTTTACTCTCCTGAAACAAGCTGTGTGAAAGTCTTGTTAGAGTGTTACCAGTCATCTTAAGTTGATCAAGAGAAGATTTGTTTCGAAGGTACAGCTCTGCTGCATTATCACTCAGGCCATTCATGGATATGTCCAAACTCGTCAGTCTACTGATGGATCTGAGGGCTTTGCTGTTGCTGCCAAGGTTGTTGTTCAGCGCATTTCTGGACAAATTCAGCTCTTCAAGTCGAGCCAGGTTTTCAAAAGCCCCCTCGGAGATGAGATCCAGCTGGTTGGAGCTCAGGTCCAGCTGCTCCAAGCGCGGCAAAACAAGTGTGTGCAACTGTCTGATGAAGTTATTGGACAGGTCGAGTCTTCTAAGTCTTACATCTAAATCCTGAGGGACTGAGTCGAGGTTCTGGTTGTTCCAGGACTGCTCCTTGAAAATGAAGGGAACATTAATCATAATCAACGAGTGAACCATGGAAACCAAAGTCAAACAATCATACATTTCCTCAGATCTTAAAGACTTAGTTAAAGTGTAGCTTTATGGAATAAAAACAAAACAAAAAAAGCTATTGCAATGATTTTTACACATTTAGCATTTTAAATTACTCATCTTGAGCCTACCTTTGGATCATCATGTGTCAGTCCGGTTATATAAACGTCATAGATGAGTGACCAGAGAAGCAGGAGATTAAAGAACATATGTCTGACCATTCTCCCTCTGCTGCTGCTTCTGTTGCTCATAAAACTGTACAGTATCACTGCTGTTGTCAGAGCTCATATGCACGCTCACACACACCCTCTTATAGCCATGCTTCATAAAAAAAGGAGAGGGAAAACATCTGTGGACACCAGATAAACACTGTGGATACTATATTTAGACAATTAAGGCTTGACCCCTGATACATTACTTTCTATAAAGCTTTAAAAAACAGACCTCTAATTTAGGCAAATACAATTTTGAGACAACATTGGTCATATTTATGTGTTAAATGTCATAAGTATTTGATGAAAACATAAAATATGGGTTAGGACCCTAAATAAAAATTGAGAATAAATCTGAACATGAGGCATTTCATCGATTTTCTTACAATTTTAATTTTTATCATGATATTTTAAAGCATTTACAGCACTAAGGCTGTACATGACAGCCCGGAAAACACCTCCTGAGTGATATAAATTTATACCTTTGTTTGTTCCTGTCTGCGGAAAATGGAAACCATTCAGAAATAGATGAGAGGAACAAATAAACAGACAGTGTGGCGGTGGAGCTGGAGGGAAGCGGCCCAACAAGGTATAAAGAGACGTGCAAAAATAGACTGATGAAAGGAGGTGGCAGCACACGTAAACAATACAGAGAGACCGTCCCAGGCGGACTTCCTGACAGACACACATAAATGCTTAAAAGGCTGAATAACTGTCAAACTGGCAGATCATTTAAAAAACGTTGATTATGTTTTTTCCTGTGATGAGTCACTGGTTCCAACAGTTTTGCTGCTGGTGTCACTTTGTCCTTTATCAGCATGTCCTCACACAGCTCGGTCAGCTTCCCACTTCCTGCAACAATGAGCTGGTTATCGCCGCCTTGTTTCAGTTCAGCTGTATGACACCAAAAAAGGTAGAGTCTGCGTCCATTGAGACGAGGGCTTGGGGTCTGTGTGGGATCACCAGTTCCAGCTCGTCGTCCTGATGCAGCTGCACAATACCTGTGACAGTCAGATGGAATCAGAAGAGATGCACGATAGATAATATTGAGAAAGCAGACATGAAGTTTTTTTAGTGAGGAGTTTTCTGTGCAGCTGTGCGTCTTGGCATGAACTCTGTCTCATGGACTCTACTTAAAGGATGAACAACCTCATTTTCCAAAGCATATTCACCCATTTGGTGTTCTGAGTACAGCAGTGGAATGAAGCAGTCTGACATGTCAATCCAGAGTCTCACATGGGTTCAATGGGTTGTACTTATATATTTGACCTCTTGTACTTCATGCTTTATGCACTTTTATTATTACATTACCTGTCAAATCATACAAAGATCAATATTGAAAGACAGCTGGCGTTTAAACCTGGACAGACAATGCTGCTTAGGTTAGAGGAATAACTTTAACATTTTGGGATAATGCTTATTCATTTTATTTCTGAGAGCTAGATAAGATTACTAATTGGTCATTCTTAAGGTGCAGCCAACTATCTTTATGCAGCACACAGCCTGTGAGCCAAAGATTGACGACCCGTCTCCACTTCCTCCCACTATTTAGAAATATAGCCAAAACAACCTGGATAATAGCTGTGAAGCAACAACCAGCCTGACTGTCAAATGGTGACAAATTCCATTAATATCAACAATTCAATTTTAGAAATTGACATGTTGTGTCTTGTGACATTCATTTGCTTGAAAACCAAAGTGTAAAACTGACATATTTACATTTTTTACAAGGTTTGATGTGTCTGCCCATTATTTGGTCTTAGTTTAACTCTAGGAAGTTACTGCTCCAGGGCCAAGGAATGGAACAAAACTGCATTTAAAACCATGTGTTGTTTTTACAATGAGGTATTTGTGCATGATAAACAAATTAGATATGTAAGAGCTGTTGGTATGTGGATTTTGTTGTCTTTAGACCGAGCCAGGCTAGCTTCCTGTTTCCAGCCATTGTGCTTTTAGCTAACCCGCTGCTGGCTTGAGCGTAATATTTCCTGTGCAGCGATGAGAGTGGTGTCAATCTTCTCAAGTGACTATCAGCGAAAAAACACAAAAAGCTGTGTCACAGGGTTATTTCTTCGAGGAGACAGTTCACAGCAGCAGCAGTGCCTCACTGACCTGCAGTGTGGCATGTGTTGGCAGGGGTTGCATCAGGCATCGTTTGCAGGCAGCGCAACAGCTCTGTCGGCGTTGTCTTTGTGGAGCTCCAGCTTTGAATAATATGACCCATAACTGTGCTCGGGCTTTTGAACAAAACCTGTGAATTAAGCAGAACATTAATTGGAAAGCTGGAACAAATCAGATGTAATATCAACTCAGTTACGCTTGAGTTCAGTGAGACCATACTTGTCCAAACACCAAGTAATAACCATCTTCTTGGACAACAATTCTGTTTTTTTTTTTTGTGAAATTGCATTTCCTCGCTGTGCAGAAACAGTCCAAGGGATCACAGTCATATTTCCTATGGGAAAAGGCGAGATACACTTATTCAAAATAATGGCAGACCCTGCAATTCTGAAGCCAGAGAGTCCAATTTAGTTTTACCTCTAATGTCTGGTTGTTTGTTAGTGTTCGCAGTTAACTGCAGGAATGTTGGAGCTGGCAAGGGTGAGAAATCAACATAATACTTTAATTTTATTAACTTAGCAAATCCTGTTTATGGTCTCACTACCAGATTAGAGCATAACTAATGGACACATATTCAGTTCTCAGCTCCAACCCACCTCTGAAGCCGACTTGTTCCCGTTTTTCTCTCCTAAAGGACATCTTCATAGAACTCTTTGGAAAGAGAGCTTTTTGGAAAGTACTTGACTTAATGTCCTAAGAGAAAACAAAGCATTAAGAGAAAATGTATTATTGCAGCACTATCAGAATACTCACTAATGGCATAAATCTCAGTAGTACAATGTCCAAGATGACTCCATCCTACATAATCAGTGACATACCTCCCTGGTTTTAGACATCTTGGCCATTCTCCCATTGACTCCCTCAGAACGTGGCTGATTTAATTGTAAAATTAAATCCCTCTGGAGATTCCGAAAATCATTTTCTATATCACTGGCTCTCTGCACCAGGAAAAGACTGAGACAAAACATAAATGCCGTTAGTAATAATAAAGGATTGTAAAGCATACCGAGACTTGCAGCCTGGATGTCTTCAAGTTACTCAAATGGGTGAGGTCACACTTCAGTTAACCCCGGAAAACTAAATGTTCAGTTTCAAAATTAGTTTCTAAATGAGGAACTATCTCCTCTGTGCCTCGCAACATAGAATTCATTTAGATGTATGAAGATTACAGCCAAATGCGGTGTATTGTGAAACTTGCAGTCAGAGTAAAAGCCATGTTAAAGGCCACACTGATAGAACAACCTTGTTCTTGTCGGCACTTGTGCCAGCAGAGTCCAAAATGAAGAAGTTTTAGCCTTTTGAAGCAATACCACCAGCTGCACAGGCACAAAAGACAGACAAATGCGTTTAGACAGAAAATGAAACATTTTAATCCATCAATCAACTCCATTTACAAAAGTATATCCCATTTTATATACAATATGTACAGAGACGTATAAACAATTATAATTTGTCCACATGGATTCATTCATATGGTAACTAAACAATAGCACTGTAACAAAACATATCACTGATATTCTGCAGGGATGCTGTAGTGCAAATGTGCGCAAAATATATAGTGCTGTTGCTCTGTGAATACCTTATAACTCCAGTTTTAATGGATTTTCTCAGCAACTTTGTACTTGCTTTGAACATTTATATGATCTTCTCGTTATTTTTTTATAACCCAGGAGCATATGGAACTTAGAAACCCCTGTTAAACCACCCACTTACAACTGTTAATAGAATTAAATTTATTAAAAAAGGTGTACAAACTGCATGAAAATATTTCAAACAGAGGGTTAGATGTTATTTTTGGAGATACAAGATTATCATTCAACAGCACTCAAAGGTTGTAAATATTAAGTATCTCTCAGCGCAGTGTCATTCCTAGAGAGAGATGCGGTCTTTCTGGAGACAACATGGCAACTATAAATATACTTTTGTCTGATAAGGACACTTGGCGCATCAAGTCTGATGCTCTTTGCACAGAATCAAGGTGAGGTGAAGCATAACAGTCTAAACTGTCCTTTTTGATACAGAGCTGTGAAAGTGAACTAAAGTCACCCAGGGGCTTCCTGAACTTTAATAACCTAGTGGGAGTTAAGTGCCCTGCCCTTGGGGCAACAGGTGGACTAGTAGTTGCTTTTAAAACAGATCTTGTCAATTTATTAATCCTAGATCAAGCAGGAAGAGAGGACAGTGTGTCTCTGGACTGATTTGTCCGTTGTGAGCAACGTTTCATTCTTCTCCGTAAGAGGCCTGGTGGCTGTGTAGTTATCAGTTCTGTCCAGCAGATGGAGCCTCTCCAAGTCTGACACTTCCCAGGAAGGTGGTGTGGTTGGTCATGCTAATGAGCGTGTCCTCATACACTATACGTATGGAAATCCTCTGGCCGGCGCGGAGCAGGCTCACTCCGGCCGTGTAGCAGGTGTTGAATTTGCGCTGGCCCGTCTCAATGCTGCACGTGCACCGGAGGAACGGGTTGGAGTCCACCATCACCTCATAGCTGGCAATGTCGGTGAAGTTGAGGTAGTACACCTGGTGGAGCGGGGAGATAAGAAATTCACAAATGACTGAGAGGGGTAGTCAAAGCAAGTCCACATAATATTTAAGATCTTATTTTAAAGCTGTAACAGCTGTAAATAACAGAATGGCCTACAAGAGTTTGAGTTATGAAGCTGCAAATTTAGCCACTGAAAGAGAGGGATAAAAAGAAATTCGTCTTATAACTCAAAACACTCATGGATAAGCCAAGCAAGCAGGGTTCTAAACTGCCAGTTCTTTTGAGTCTGAACTGTAAATGTTAAGAGTTACGTCGAGGACCGTACTCACTTCTACCTGACTATATATGAAGTAGACACCGTCCACCAGCACCTCCAGCTCTCCAGAGCGAGGGTGCATTTTAAACACACGGTGGTGGATGGACACCATCTTCCAGTTCCTAAGGATGCCTTCAGACAGATCTAAACATGTCACAACAAACACAAACAAACAGTCAACATACACAGCAGGGTTTAACCACATCCAGAGCTCAGCGCTGACAGAAAATATAAACCCTCTAATGATGCTTTCACTCCTTTCAGACTGACTCACTGATTCAGGGAAACCTGAAACTGCTAGCACGCAAGGCTTCTGCGTCTGCCCCGAGTTTTAATATAATTTCATAACTGTTTCCTAATCCTACTATAGCTATCGGATTACATTGGGGTTACTGTAATCTCAGATAATCTTCAAGCACATATTGGTCGCAACATTTTGCCCTCTGAACCAAAATATCTTCTGTTAATTCTGTTGGCGATTGTATTAACTTTCCATACGGCCAATAAATGAATAATAAATGAATATATATGTGTCTATGTGAATTCATATTCTTAAATGACCAACCGCAGTCTTAAAGTGTAGTAGGGATATATATAGTTAAGTTGCAGATCCAGGTGACTAACAGGGATTATGTTTATTGTTTCGTGTAGAACTACGAGTGCACAGAAGACCCACCTTCTCTCACTTGGATGGTTGTTTCCTGCCCTTGCAAGTGAACCACTGCAGGCTGAAAAACAAAGATCTCTGGTGACTAAGGGCTGGGGTTAGAATACACAGTAAAACTGGGGAAGGGCTGGTTGCATTAGCAATTTTGAGTGAGTTTAAATTAAATTAGCCTACCTGGAATTCCTTTGTTTTAGTTTTATCCAGAACCCCTGAAACAAGAAGAGAGAGAGAGAGAGAGAGACATGATAAATGTCTGTCCGACAGCACTGCTGAGGAACAAAAGAAGACATGCAGAGTAAAACAAAACAAACACTGACATAGTTTTAAGATGGAGCAGTGCTGTCCCACACAATGTTAGACACACTGTATCCGAAACCCTCACTTTGCAGACAATGAGTTCATCGATTTTGACAACCCGAGCCCCCTTCTAGTGTGGGAATGTGTCTACATGCAGGAAATGACTGTAATCTAAGAACAAATCTCTCAACTTGCGGATGTTTAAGATCTCTGGCTTCAGTCTTAGCTATCTCAGCTTGTCATGGTGTCATTTCTATTTTACGTTTTATACCTGCTGGACCTTGAGCGCCCGGAGGTCCCTGTGGCCCTGGAGGTCCAGGAGGTCCTGCAGGCCCCACACCAATGCTTCCTGGGATACCAGGTATTCCAGGGATGCCCGGTGGGCCCTGTGGGCCTGGGGGACCGGGGGGGCCAGGGGGGCCTGGCACAGACCTTTTCCTCCCTGTACAGACAGAAAGCAAAATGGTTGGCACATAAAGAAAATTAAGCAGATTCATCTTTTGACTGTCTATATTTGAAGCCCCAAATCACAAATTTGCCTCTGAGAGACTTTTCAAACTGTATGGCAGCTGTACAGATTGTAAATTCAGATAAGAAGAACAGCAAGAATAATGTCAGAATTCTTTCATAAAGGATGGGAGGAAATATTGAAAGCTTGCCATTCACTTTAAGCAAACATTGTAGGATTTTTGATAGAATCTCTAGAAAGCAGACTGCAAGGAGCAGGCTAAGCAATGACAAACACAACTGAAATTAAGGCGGAATTTTGAATCACCTTTTTTCCTCTCTTTCCTTCTCCCTCCAGTCGATTCTGTAAGAAACAAAAACAGTGTGATTAAGCTTGCAATGGCCTCCTGAATAATTTTGATCTCAGATAACATCTCGGGTATCCAGCTCATTCTAGGTATCCTAAATAACAGATTCATGATGTTGTGCGCTCAACACTGGAGTGGAGGTATGTCAGTCTGTGGTATCTTCTAGTGTAGTAATTTGTAAGTGTGGTTTCACCTCCTCTGTATGAACAAGTGCCTTAAGCATTCACAGGCAGTGGAACTGGAGAAGATCATTAGAGAGATACTTTATCCTGCCAAAATCCTTTTCTTTGAATTAAGCCCAGATGGAGAATGCAGATGAAAGTCTGTGTGCATGTGTTTGTGTGTGTGCGTGCTAGATGTTGGTGGGGCATCTATTGTATGTCAGCGCTTGAAAGACAAAATGCACTTAGTGTGCTGCTGCGTGTGTTCTCTGTGTGCAGCTGAAGAATCCTTTTCAAAATGCCGTCTCGCTGTTCTTGTGTTTACCATGTCATTACAACTACAAAGGCCATTTAACCTTAAAACCTCACAGTTTGAGTCCCCCTCAAACATATGGCCAGCGTTTCTCCTCTGGCTAAATGACTGGATGCATCCGCATAGATTTCTCTTAACGAGCAGCCCTATCTGGAATCTGGTGCCCGTTAGAGGAGTGGAGAGAACGTACACACACACACACGCAAACGCAAACGCAAACACACAGCACACACACACACACACACATCTAAGGCTGAGATTACAAAAGCCTTTGTCTGTGTGCTGAGAGCAGAAGAGAGACCTGGGAATGATTAGTGTTTAGAGGCTCGGGACTTTACTGATTTATGTAGAAAGTCTCAAAGGTGAGTTTTTTCTTCTAATTTAAACACAATTACTAGACTTCCCCCCAAGTATTCAGTGTCACGCCACAGACATTGGAATGCCTTGTGATCATGCTGCACTTGTTGCACTCAGACATGAACCTTCAAAGCCTTTGCTTTTTATTTGCATAGCTCACATTCTAAACAAAAACTACAAAAGCAATTTCAGACATATTAGCCATATGGTTTTGTCACAGAGCTATTGATTATGATAAATCAATGCAATGGGTTTAATGAAAGCCATCAAAGTCGGAGATGATAACCCAGATGTCCACCTGGTTTTCTAAAATGACTGCATGTTCCCACAAGTGATCTTTTTTTTCCCGGGCGATTAAGGCGTGACCGATATCACGTCTGGATTCCAAAGCCTTAATCTGCTTAGATACAAGAGATATTTTGGGGACCTAATATTGTTTTGAGATGGGGGAAATCAACACGGGCCTTCACTGTCTGTTTCAAATTGGTGAAACCCTCCCAAACTCCCTGTTTGCTATCCAAGTAATAATCAATCCCATTCCATTAAATTTTTTGCTCTATAAACTCAGCAGCATTTTGTGGTGGAGCTGCTTTGTTAAGTAAGCACGGAGCAGTAAAAAATCAATTCCACAAAAAAAAGCGAGAAACCATTAACAAACTGTTTTCAAATTTTAAGAGCCTTAAGCTCAACATAAGCCCGTTATTTACATAGTGCAGAATCTTCTTTAAACAAGTGTTACAGAAACCATTATCCCACAGTGGACCAGGCCAGAAAAAAGACTGATGCAGGTGCACAAGATAGTGCAATTCATTTAAGGCATTAAAGGCACTGAATTTGAAGTTAAGGACTGACAATTATAGATGTGAAGGCAATACAGCATTAGTAACAGCATACGTCTGTGTCAAGGTGTGAGGATCATTTTTTTTTAAAACTGCTCGTACCTGAATCTGGCGGCTTGCCGGGACTCCTTTTCGCTCGTTGAGTTATGCCCCTGTTATCCTTTGTGGCACGGAAGTCGCTATTTCTGTGCAGTAACCTCTCCTGGTGAAAAGGAGAGAAAGAAAATATTAATGAGCATGGGAAATTTCTGTTGCAGAAAATTCTGGGGTGATTGTTCACTTTGAACACAAAGGCTCTCCTCAGAATATCAATACCAGCCGAGGCCACATTATATATTAATTCCAGGAAGCAGACAAAAGCAATGAGTGATACGAGTTTTGGAGAGCGAAAACCATGTTACAAGTGGCCTTTCTATTCTTGGGGTATAATGTTTGCACAGAGACAACTTGAGGCATTTGAAAAGATTTGAGACACTGTCAGCTGGCACATTAATTTGCGGCCAAGTCATTGTCTGCCCCACCGGGACTGTAACCTATCCTGTAACCCAAGTCCAAATTGTCTGCGTTTCTGCAGTTTGAGACAGTCACCTGGACACTGCTGCTCTAAAATTCACCTTTTCATACAAAAGGAGGACATGAATTGTGGTTAATCTGAGAGCAATACCCATTCACATGGCACCTGGTCCTGGCCCTATTCAGAGGTAGCATGAATGCGCTAAAACAACGGCGGCAAAGAAAAGGATGTGATGGAGCTGGTCTGAGCTCACCCCTTGGAACAGGAAAAGCCAAGGAAAAGCAACAGTGGTGGGGTGTTCCCATGGGCGAGCGAGTGGCGGGGCAAACTGCATGCCTGTGTTCTTCTGCGACTGGTTCTGGTTGACCTACATTCACATGAACTCTGTAGGAGGCGTTGACCTGACTGTGGCACACTCAAGATGGGACCGCCCCTGACAACAAAATGTTTCCTACCAAAGATTCAGAGTTTAAGATTTTTCAAAGTCACTTTCTCATAGAAGAGCCAGTTTGTGATCACTTCTTTGGAGGATTCCCGGAGGTCGACAGACAAAGGAACCCCGGCCCTGGAAACACATCGAGACCACCCAAAGCCCCGCAATATATGAGATCGCTTTCGGACAGACTTTGGAGTGTCAGCATAAATAATGGTACGGGTATGAGGTATAAACGCTCTCAATGGCTGAGGACAGACAACCAGACAGCTTGTATTGTACTGGACATCTGCTTAGAGTTTGTATAACTGTCATTTCCAAAGCAGTGACACGTGCAGCACCTTAGCATGGATCAAAAGATAATAAATAACGATGTATCAGTCAGCAACAAATGAATCAGACACGCTTACTGACGGACCCTTTGACCTCTCCTCTCCCGTGGGGTTTTATCCCAGTTGAGTTGACGAGATGACATATTCTATGTTTCCATCTGTGATGCTCGAGTAAACATAGTTGTTAAACTCCGCCAACAGCGAGAAACCTCCTTCTGAAAGCGGCGTGAACTCCTAGTGCCTCTTTGTGTGGTATTCATGTAGAGCCACTGAAAGACCATGAGAAGACAGACAAGAAAAGTTATGTTTTGAGTTTCTTCTCTACCTCATCTCAGATGTGGGAACTCCCCCCTGTGGTGAAGGATGAACTGTATCATGTCTAACAACCCCCGCTGGCTGTGTTGGGCAAGCTCAAAGGTAGTTAAAGTCTGCAGCCTTGACCAGCTGCCAACCATGTCTGACCTTATAAGCACGGGAATTCCAGTCTGATGGAGGAGTATGTGTTGGAATGGTTTCTCGACACACAGACCTCCAGATGTTCCCGCGAGCAGCGACGTTCGCTGTTCATTTGGCGCGCAGGTGTCTCCACATCTCCTCTCCAGCTGTTGGCATAAAGGGGGCTTTTACCTCTCAAAGGATTCTGGGTGTGTGTTCAGGCATATGGCATTACACTTTCGTCTGTTCTGACAGCCAAACATGATTCAACAGCCAATTTCTGGGCCGAGATTAAGCTTCAGCAGGACGACAAAAACAAACAAGCTGTCTGCTAGGCTACTACCAAACTGGTGCAGCTGGGAACAAAGTGATTGTAAACGAGTAAAAAAAAAGAAGAAATAATATATAAATATCTCATTATACGACTATGACAAATAGTTGTGCGCAATCGTTTGCTTCATTTCACGTCATTCAGCATTTACAGCGTTCGTGCCCTTCAAAGGCACAGTTACAGTAAATCAGGATGACAATGTGTTGGTATGTATGCCAAGTGCCAACTATTGAGTAAACCATTCTTTTTCAGAACAAGGGGAAATGCTATTAATTAGAGGGCTCTCGAATCTTCAAAGCATGGGGGGTGCTGTTATGCTCAGAGGATGAGATTCCCCGTTGCTCCGTGAGGATATGACTAAATTTCAGTCACCTCAGGGGTGTGTAATTTTCTGATGAGCAGACTTCATTCTGCCCTATTAACACTTAATATCACAAAGGCTTGTGCATCTACCCGTTTCTGCATTAATACCCTATTGAGAATCCCTGACATTCATAACATTTCAAGCTGATTATGGTACTAAACTGCTGTGGCTCACGCCTTCAGTCCTTCCAGCTCATATTTGCTCCATTAATACAGACATTTGTGGTTGAAGTGACGCCTTTCATTTTCACTGCTCGTCCAAGATTCAGTCACTAAATTGCGGTTGAGAATGCGAGGTTAAACTCAGGACTGGTGGCTGAGGGTGCAAGATGCAGAATAGATGCCACTCACAGATTTATAACCCACTTTGCATAGTTTTTTGTGGTTCGAAAGCTCATAATACGGCTGTGATTCACACTCCTCCACAGATTCAATGACGGCATGTTTTTCTCTTAAATATCACCCAGAAGGAGTGTCCCTACCTCAGTCAGCCAATATCAAACGCTCCTCTCTGGAAGGGACATGTGTTTTAAACCATAACTTGGGTAATTTAATAAGGGCATCCATAGATAGTCATCTAGAAAAAGCTGTGGAACTCAACCTAAGGGAAATGTTGCCTGTCAGCAGCCTGTCACATTTCAGACTGTTGCAACACTTGCTGGCAAAGTGATGCCGAGCTAAATGCTGTGAATGCCTCAAGAATTTTTTATTTGGGTAGATGTTTGCGACTCTGGACTTAATCTTCGGCGTCTTCTTCGTCTGCCTGTCAAGACTATTCTTATTTGGAAAAGTTTGCAGAAATATGAGGATCGCTGAAGTTTTTACCTCCTCTACCTTGTGCTTTTACAGCACTTGCATCCATGCTGATTAATCCCTGATGTGTAGGGCCTGCTCTATTTGTACACATGATACCGCTGTTTTAACTAATCATGCACTGGTCACGATTAAAGTAGATGTGGGTGACAGCCCACCCCGGCACTCCAGATACTCCAGCATACATGCTGAGGACTTTGAGTCCCGTCAAACTGACTTTTTTAATAGCCGTTAACTAGACTCCAGATGTTTCAGCATCTGTTCTTTGTGAGACTTTGAAGGCATACATCAGAGGGGAGAATTATTTCATATAATGGTTATAAGAAAAATGTTAGGCTCAAATATTAAACGATAACTGAGAAAACACAAGTCTGTGGATTGACTTTCGTAAGTTCTCACTCACCAAGGTCGTCCGACTCCTGTGTGACACTAACTCGGTCATGCCCTGCGTCGCATCTCGCACTTTAGAACACACACACACACACACACACACACACACACACACACACACACACACACACACACACACACACACACACACACACACACACACACACACACACACACACACACACACACACACACACACACACACACACACACACACACACACACACACACACACACACTTTTACTGTTGAGAACTGTGCAGATCTGCTGGACAGCTGGGATTTACTGCCTTGCTCAAGGGCATACCCACTGTGGTTGTGAAGGGACGAGTGTTTGTTCACTTCCCAGATCATAAATGACCACATCATCTGCTCTCATTAAGAAGCGACTACGAGGATCTGAAAATGTGTGAGATGTTAAGCGGTGCATAACTTTTAAGTGCTTGTCAGAAATTTCTCCAACAAAGATCTCACCATTACTATCGTCCCCGATGCTTTTATTGAATAACTTCAGTCAGTATTACTGCCAGAAAAATATCTGATGATTTATAAACCTTTCAGCTGCCAGTTTAGATAATGCAACTATATTGTTTTCATTTTCTGGTCCAAAACCACCAAAATAAAGTTTTATAGACTTCCTGTCTGGTACAAATACGATCAAATGTGTTCAAATATTTGTGATTGTAACAAATTTGATTTGATAGCATTTGCCGTTTTTTCTTATTTTCTTTACTTGCCTCACATCACCCCATAAACCAAGTAACAAGCAGCTCCTCTTCTGTTCACAGAGAGATTGTGAAAGCCTTGTATTATTAAAGTTTATACAGTCTTGGGGAGTTTTTAGTCTCAGTGACTTTCTTCAGCTCAGATGTGCACGAGTAAATTCTGCCACACTTAGGCAAAACATGCCTTAAATGACTGACGGACTGTGAAAGAAGATGCGGGAAGTGGCTGAAGTACAGCAAGACAAGTAAGTGAATAAAATGGATTAAAATTTGGTGAAAAAATAGAACTGGAATTTGATATCACTTGACTGAAACTTAATTTGCCTCCAGAATAAACACAGAACTGTGTATTCTTCTCATAATAAACTTGAGCATTAGAACATTTACAAGTTTTGACGTGTACGGATACAAATATTATTCCTTTACAATTTTCATTCCTAATAAAGAACCGTTGTCCTCCATAGATGGATTTCAACAAGTTCTCTTTCCATTCTGTTTGACTCACAAAGCCGGTAATTAACACAGCCTTACCAAAAATATGTCTGGATTTCCATTGGGTACACTGTTTACCAAGGTTGATTTATGCCCGACACTGACCAACCCAGTTGAGAATTGTCTGACAGGCCCTGAATTTGGTTTGCAAAGCTGTTTTTACACAATGACGAACCACAAAGCAGAATGAGTCCATGTGAAGAGAGGTCCCACACTTGATGTTTCAGTATAGGACAACAAAGCCTATGCACTCCTTCTGTCATATCAGATGAGAGTCGATATTGTTTGCGTATTCGTTCCATTCGTTTGATGGAGACTTGTGTGAAAAATCCAACAAAAAATATTTCGGCCCACAAAAGGGATTCTTCAAAGCAAATGGCTTAAAAGCCAACAAGTGCGGCCGCTGCGTCCGAATGCCACATGCTCCTGTTTCTCCAACTATGTAAACTGTGGGATGTGTAATCAGAGTTGTTTAATGCAGACATCTGGTAAGGAAAGCATCACAGCGCTGTTAAATATTTACAGCCTGGCGAACGTCTTCCACCTCATGAAGAGTCACCATCTGGGTTGAATACCGGGCCCATCTCACTCGGCTCTAACCAGGGAAACCACTACTATCTAAAATAAGCTTAGCAAAGGACACACTGAGGGCTAAATGAATAGGCTCGGCTTCCCACTTGTGAGAGGGAAAATTAAATGAAAGGAAAATGTTACAAACCCCCAAATACCGGCAGTGGACCTTGAAAATCTTTCCTACAGAGAAATAAGTGAAACAAATAACCTGGATTCCTCTCCGTGAATATCGAGTTGATGGTTCCGCACAACTAAATGTTCAGCCATTGCCCCCCCGCCACACATAGTGGATAATTTTCTCTGCAAAAAACACAGCTGGTGACACATGAGCGAACTGAACAAGCAACACCAATCTGAGACCATCACTTTGGTCCCTTTGTACTGATGAAATTAGGGAGTGTGCAGGCGGCGGTCGTGGTGGGGGTTGTTGCCAAAGCCACAGACAACACAGTGAAAATTCAATCAGCCCGCTGCCAGAAAAGAAAACACATGTGAGACCGGGCCTGGCTCTGCTCCAAGTACCAACTGCCCCATCTACGTCCTGATGCATTTACATCAGCCCTTGGGCTTTGCACCTGCTGGTGATCCAGTTAATTTTCCGTCCACCTGCTCCAGCCCACTGACTGACCCTGTCCCAGTGAATCCAGCAGGGCCTAACTTTAGAGCATCACCTCTGCCTGCTACTGGAGGAAAGGGGGAGCTCTGGAAACAAGACAAATTGAGTTATATGTGATTTGATTACAGGGGGAAAAGCTATTTGGCAGGTAAATGAGTTAAAGTTTTATGAAGGGAACATCTGGACCATACCCATCCTCCCTGATCTGCCCCTCACCCCCTGTCTCCGGATGTGTTAACCTCAGCGTTGGCCAGGTGACAGACCTGAGGCTCATACCTCGGTGCATCTCTTCTCTTTTTTTCTCAAGGGAGGATGAGTCACCAAGACGATTCAAGACGTATTCGCGTGATAACGGAGTTGGCAAAGATTTAAAAAACGGAAAAAAAAAACTTCTTGTCAAGCTACTGTAAAATAAGTTGCCCAGAAACATGCCATGACAGAGCGCGGGCACCGAACCTGACACCGTGATACGGGAACAGAAGGACTGAGGTGGAGGTGAACGAACACGACCTGCCTCCATGTGAGGAATGAAAACAATGTGTTGAAGAAGCTGCTTCATTATTATTTATTTGGAGGGGGGGGGGGGGGGGGGGGTTACCTCATGACCGTCTCCTCCGTCTCCTCCGCTGCCGCCTCCTGCTGCTCCTCTGCCGCCGGAGTCCAGCCGCGGGGGGCCGAGCGAGAGCACCGCCGCCGGGTCAGCCGGGTCAACCCCGCTCAGCGTCAACACGGAGTCCCGCTTCTGGTGGATAATCTCCCGCTTGACTTCGGAGCGCAGGTCCAGGTAGCAGACGAGGGTGATGGCGTGCAGGGACAGCGACAGCAGGAATAATCCCAGGAAGACAACGCTGCCGCCGCGACCCCTGCACTTCTTGCCGCACGTGCAGGGCGCCGCTCCGGGCATCACTTTGTCCGGGAAATCCTCCGCGTGGGGACCGTCGCGTGCCATAGTGGGAGGGAGCGCGAGTGGGACGCTCTCTATCTCGGCATGCTCGGCTCGTCGGGTGTCACGCGGGGCGCGGTTAATCAATAACGAGGAGACTCATCGGTGCATCAGCCGCAGGTCGCTGCGAACTTCGGCGAGTGTCTGTAGTAACAACGACGGACCCGCCCACCTCAGCTGCGATTGGTCCGGGACACTTAACTCACGAGCCCGGGCGAGCCGGGCCGGAGGTCTTCTTCTGGGGGACGCTGCACGCCACCAGGTGCAGTAGTCGAGCGACACCCAACGGACAAAGCGAGCCTCTGCAGCGCCTGTGAGAGCCTGATAATGAGAGCGTGTTGAATCCGAATCAGACCTGGGGTTTATTTCTAAGTAGGTTCGCACATACAAGGAATTTGCTGTGGCATGTTTGTGCAAGCATGAAAACAAAATATAAGAATAGGAGAAATTATAAAATATAAACACGACAAATCGAATTGTGCAATATGCTGCAAACACTAGAAAAATGGATTGTGTAATATGTGGATGGTAGATATTTACAATTTGAAGTATGTGCAGCTGTTAGTGCAGCTTTGGGGTCGGGGCCTTTATAGATGAGGCCAGCAACAGTCTGGGAAAAACGGTCCTGATTCCTCACAGCCGTCTGCCAGAGGGAAGTGGCTCTAGGATTTTGTGTGCAGGGTGGGAGGGGTCGGACACAGTCTTACCTGCACGCCTCAGAGTTCTGGAGGCATACAGGTCCTGGAGGGGAGGCAGGTTGCAGCCGAGAACCTTCTCGATGGAGTGAATGATGGGCTGCACTCTGACCTTGTCCTTGGCAGTTTAGCAGCAACGTACCACACACTGATGGAGGAGGTGAGGATGGACTCTCAGTTCGTCATTCTGTGTCTGTTTGTTGTGTGAATATTACTCAGTCAACAACACCTTCCTCAGTGATTTATCTTCTGAATGCCTCCTACTATATTGTTTACGCATGTGTTTTAAGTTTTCCGGACGTGCCATTTGTCATGGGTGCACTTTGTTTGGCACTTTGTTTTGTTGTGTGGGTGGCACGCAGAGTGCTGGTCTCGTGTGAGGAATTGATTGGAATCCTTGGTAAATACTGCGCGGTGTTGTTATTGAAACAGAGCGAGCGACAGGCAAATCCATCACATGCCCAAAGAGCGGAAAAGTATGGCAAATGATATCCTTAAACAGGCTACATGTTGCATAATTGTTTTTAATTGCATCTGGAGCAGGGCCTGGCCGCGTGTGATAGCAGGCCTGGAAGAGAGTCAATGTCACAGTGAGGTCAGCACAGCTCTGTGTACAACACCATCAACTACTCTAAACACGTGTCACTCAGCTCCAGACTCTGGGAACAGTTTGACATTTATGTTACCCAAAAGTCAAGACGATGCTTTAACAAGATTGAATGTGTCACTGCGGTTTCTACATTTTCAACATCCAAAAGCCAACCTTAGTTTTGTATTTTTCAGATGTCGACACTTTGATCTCTGAAGCAGGGAACCAGTGCTAGCCTGTGGATCAGTCTGTCCTTGAGGCTCAGGATGATGAAACCGGTGCACTGAGAATGGCTGAAACTTCGGAGACCTTGATGGATCGGCAGCTTAGATTAGTCCTTGTGCAAGTGCCACATAACATTTATCTTTATTTCTTTGGGACAAAACCTGACATTTGCGTGTACCTGACCTACAAGGAGGGACACGCTCTTTCATGATACGAGCTCACACTGACAGACACTGAGTAATTGCTGGGTGTTCATTGGCTATTGTTGTAGGACAATAATGGAGAAGAATTACTTTTTACAGATCAGAAAAGGGTATTTCATTAGTGTGAAATGTGTCCTGCATGAAGTTGATTATTCTCTAAAGGGGAGCGTATGTTACTACATACCTCTGGATGGATTTTGTCCACACTTATTCGGCATCACAGTCGATTTATCCTCAGCATGATCAGTTTCATTCCTTTGACTAGTGTGCAGAAAAAAAAGTGATTCTAGTCAGCTGCCACTGAAGGGCAGCATTGCCAAGCCATAAATCAATAACAGCCCATATCAGTGTCCTGATGATCTCAGACTTAAAACGTAAAAATAGCCTCGTATTGGCTGAATGATTACATTTAAATAAATACTTGTATTTTACGCTCTGTATGTGGAGCATCATAAGGTTTCTCTGTTGACTGTTGATTACAAATTGAGCATCCTCCTTCCCCATCTCCAGGGACCTCATTCCTCAATTGTTATGAGTATGAGATAGTGAAATGGAAGAGAGAAAGACAATCAAAGAAACCCTCACAGGGCCCGTGACTGAGGGCTCAGCCTAAGCATGTTTGCCACGCTTTCCATCCAAGCAGCAGGCACAGTGACTTTCAGAAGCAGATCGTCCAGGACTGGAATAGTTAGGCACATGCATCTTCCATAATTTCAACACATTTTCTTTTAGTGGAAGTTAATTTATATGTACGAGAGGCTGCTCTGGGCTGCTTCATCCATCACATTTATTTCCTAAATCTTTTGTCATTGTTTGTTTTTGTGGGTAGAGGAGGTCATGCAGCCCTGAGGAGAAGGTCAAATTTGACATAATGCCACAGTCTGAGTTCTGTTTATCTGCTGCCTTGTGTCAGACACACAACATTCAAGCCTGTGCCAATTAAAATTAGTTTTTTTTTTTTGCACCGAAAAGCGAGGGAATAATTCTCATAACATCCCCTGGGCCTCAATGCAGCATTCATAAATGGTGTGCCACTCTATCCTCTCTGAGCTTATAACAAGATTTAGAGGCTTTTCCTGCCAGATGATAGAGTTTTGCAGGAGGAATAGGCAGAGTCCCATTTCACCGTGGAGAGCTGAGTGGTGGGCAGATGCTTGTGGCTTCAACAAGCTGTTGGAAGAGTGATGGCTGCCTGGTCGCAGCTAAAGAGGTGCAACCTGTAAATTTCTCCTTTCTCCTGTGCTCATTTATAAACTGAGCATAAATGAAAACCAAATATCAATTGCCATTATTAGGATTCTCATATGAATATAAGTGATTCATAGCGAATGGAGTAACCCCATCACACATCACACTGAATTGTTTTAAAATGCTCCCTGCTCCATACATTACCTCCTCAGGAGTCGTTGTTTCTGCGCATTGGATTGCTTAGGTGTAACCTTGGCTAATTGAGGTATTTGATTTCCTACCAATACATCTCTTGCAGATTGGACCACGTCTCCCATTTCCCTTAACAATGATTCATTCACTCTCCTTGCAGGTGTCTGTCTTAAAGGGATAGTTCACCCCAAAGTGAAAATCCACTTATATACTCACCACTATCCCGATGGAGGTGTGGGTGAAGTGTTTGAGTCTACAAAACACTTTCAGGGTTTCAGGGGTAAACAGCGTTTCAGCCAAATCCAATGCAATTGAAGTAATTGGGGACTCCTTCTTCAAACAGAAAAAAATACATAAAATGCCTCCACACTGCTCCTGTGGTGTCACCCAAGTGTCCATAATCTCCGACATTCAAATTAGACTCGCAAAGGCGTCATTTACATTATGATTTTAGCCTAAATCTCCGCTGTGATCCTTCTAACCGGGAGCCACGTTCATGTTCACATGCTACAAGATCTCACTTAAGGGGGGCAAGACGAGACCAGCCAGAATTCGCGACAGCTGCACACCTGTGTTAACATGCTACCGGAACTTGCAATGCACACAACAGAGAGAACTGCTGGAGTTCCAACTATAAACAAGTGCTTTTGTCGGTTCGAACATTTGAGGTCTTTTAACTGTTACCAAATAGGTATGGTGGTATATCCCTCACATATATCCGCAAACAATACCATGACCTGGGGTATGAAAACGTAATCAATTTTCACTTAATGCTAAAATCTAAAAATACTCAACAAATAACGGACAAATAACGGATTACCAGAAGAATTGTCTTAGAAAGTAAAAGTATAGGACTCCTCTCCGTGTTATATATATTTTACCATTTTGTAGCTGGTGAAGGTACTCGTTTTAAATGCTAACAACACTAAAAACTCATCACATTTTATCAATGGAAATTACATTTCTATATGTAGCATGCATTTAAAAATGCAGAGTTGATATTCTGATTTCCTTCTGTAATATAGTGGAGTAAGTATAAAGCCAAATATGTTTAGAAGGTGAGCGCTTACAAATTACACTTGTTCAATAACATTGATTTATTTTTCTTTGGCCACTTGGGAGCAGCAGAACAAGCTGCAAACACAACATTAGCATGCCAATATACTCTAACATTGATATGGAGACCAGCGGCTTAATTAAACACAGAGCAAACACCAAGCAACATTAGCATTTGGAGTCATGCGTCTGTCTACCTGATGAATACAAGTCAAGTTTCCACTCTGCCTTTGGCTCTAATTTTGGTTTCCTGAGGGAACTACTGTGTGTGTGGGTGTGTGTGTGTGTGTGTGTGTGTGTGTGTGTGTGTGTATGTGTACTGCTAAATGCTCCATTATATTCACCGGCTAGTCACTAACTTTATCTGTTTGCCATTTGATCCTGGGTAAGCAGTGTACTTTGGGTTTTTCTGGGCTTTTGCACAGAGCAATGCTGTCTGCTGATGCTAGAAACGATGCTTGGTGAGTAGCGAGACAGAACCAAAATAGTAGAGTTTGAAGCCATAAAACCAAACCTGAGAGAGGATAAACTTGTTGATATTTTGACTGTAATAGACACAGAGTCATATTAATTAATGCGGCTTTAACAACAATGTTTGAGTAAATTTAATTTGCAAAATGTTACGACTGAAATTGCCATAAATCTGGACAATAAACTTTCGTAAATTTTTTTCACTTTTATGTCATATGCCGACTGTTCAGCATTTCACAGGCAATTTATTAAACATGCTGTCATTTTTTTGTTGTGCCCTGCCTTAAGCTCAGCAGTGCTCAAGTAACCTTGTCTGTTACCATTGGCAGAGACACGATTCTATCATTGTAGTCATTAATGAAAAGCAGAGGACCTGCGAGACACAACACACTCACAAGACACAGAGCGAAAGAAAGACAGACAGAAAGAAAGAAGGATTTAATCACTCAGGAAGCTTCCTGCTCAGCAACTAGCTGGTGAACATTTGGAGCATTTATCTGTTAAACACCCAGATATTTCCCTCAGGACGTCGGCTGGCCAGAAAAATGTCTCTAATGCTAATGACACCCCATGAATGAGTAGATATGCATCCTGAGTTATTGCTGCTCTATTTAAGTAAAGTTAAACGAGTCAGAAAACACTATTTATACATCCAGCTAATATTATGAAAGAACTTAAACCTTTGTTTGGAATCATCGATCTGGTCACCTGATAAACGAAAACCTTTATTTTTGCTCTGTCTTTTGTCGCCACCATCTCCAGTAAATACCTTATGTTTATAGACCAATTGTATAGATATTGATAACTAATATTATTCAGCGTCTGAGCCAATTGAACCGATTTAGCAATACACAAGTTAGGTCACCAGCCCTGTAAATTACAGGTCCACATTAAAACACAGAATTTCTCTGGCTCTGTGTCTTTAAATTTAGAAAGACAATAATTTATAGGATATGAGTCAGAATTATTTGAGCATTTATCCCACTCAGATTTGTTCATGCCTCGCTGACAGCTTCGTCATCGGAAGAATGTTTACATTTGGGGTTTTTAGGCATCAAATTGCTCAGTAACCCGCACAAGGTACAGTGATAGAGAGATCATTTAGACCATCTTCTTGTAGACACTTGTATATCTTGGATGTGCTATAAAGCTGAGTCCAATAAAGAGGTGAAATACGAGTTAGAAGCATGTTTATTTCAGCCGTTATATGTGCCAGGACGATGGTTTACGGCCTCTCTGTTCCCTGGATGTTTTCCACACTGCTTGTTTCTTGGTTTCATATGAGGCTGCCACCTCTGAGAGCACAACCTCTGCCAGCCTCAATAAACAGTCACCACCCATATCAGAAACTCAAAACCAGACCAACAGCATGATCAAGAGGCACACCTGAGGTGAACCCAGAGGTAATCTACCTTTCAGCCCATCTCTCCGCGCTGCTCTCTTTGTTTATTTATCTCTCTGTCGTTTATGTTTTACTGGCTTATATTTTCTTCTGATTTTAAAATGGGCGGAATATTTTTGCAGTGTCACCCTCACTGAATACTCCAACCATATCATGTCATGATAATCTAGCACTCGGAAATGCCAGGGTTATCCATTTCCTACCCTGTGACCTTAGTCCATTTCATAAACTGCCAACAGTGCACTTTGTCACCCATCCTTTTTTTCACTCCTGTCTCCCTCAATCTTACTCTTATTCTCAACTTGGATCCCAGCACAGTCATTGCTGGGAAGAAAAATATCCGTTTGCTCGGGTCAGTGTTCATAAATTTTCTTTCCTCACGGGGTGAGTTCACCTGTACTCTACAAGATGAATGACTTGAGAGTTTTCGTTGGGAAATTGCTGTAGTTAAACAATACAATCCTCCCCCTTCCACCATACAGCTGAATGGGCAGGCTCAAAAAATGTGAATGGGGGTGTGAAAAGGCCAAGTACCGAAAGTAATTGCTGTTGTGTTCACCAGAGAGAAAGAAAACAACTTACAAAGAAGTTGCTTGCAGCACATCATGAGGGCAACATATCAAATTGCCCCGGCAGAAGCTGCACGGGTTGAATCACCGAATGAACTGATTCATATTCTCACAACACAAAGAGAAGCATCGATGTACCTTCACACACCGTTGACTCTCAAACGCAGCAAGAGACAACAAATGTTAATCATTTAATCATCATCATTTAATGTGGTGTCAGTAAACCACACACAGACACACTCAGACACACACAGACCCACGGACACACACTCCACTCACAGGTTCAGCTATGATGGTTTATAAATAGACTGTATATAAAGAGATATGACATGCTTCCCAAAAGTGAAACCAAAGTGTCTTGATCACCACCTGGTGCCTGGCTGTAGTATGGGTAATAAAGCTCTTCTCCATCTAAGCAAATGGGACATGGACCAAAAGTACACTCCAAATATTTTTTCTCAATTATGGTTTCTTTTAAATTTTATTTTAAGTAGTTATTTGATGGTATAACAATGAAATATCATGACTGACAGCTAAGTCTGACTCATTATTGGTCAATCGCGTGTAAAGGCAGAACGTGCTGCTGTGGCTCCATACTGTGATCGCTATTGAGCAGACTGTGATACAAATGCTCTGAATGGCGTATCCGTCATCTTCATTTCTGGATAGTGGGACGAACTGGAGTAATGTCGTCCATCTTTAAAGTCAATGGTTTATACCGAAGGAAGACCAGAGTTACACCTGTTATTTTTTGTTATACTTGCTATGAATGTGAAAAATACCAAGTAAGAATCGATACCCATTTAATTAATTTGCTGGATCTCAGTAAGTGATAATGTGATGGTTTCTATGCAGGAATCCCAATGAGTTGTTGATATCTAGCTGTCTTTTCAAATCAGGTCTTATATGTATGGTTTTAAACATCGTTGCTATCAGTTATGATAACAGCCTAATCCAGAAGGGATGACTGTCAGACAATGAGTCTATGGTAACAAATTTGTAAAAGGTCCACACCCATCCTACAGAAGAGAACTTCCAGACTGAAGTCAACTTATCAGTTTGGTATTTCTTTGTAGTCATTCGGAGTTTGACTTTTCAGGCCTCCCTTACCTCCCAGTTCCCTCGACCTGTGCCTGGTCAGGCTGCTCAGCAATCCACCCATCAGGTCATATTTCAAAAACATTGGCCTCACAACCTGTTCCAACAACTTGATCCTCAGTTTCCCACAGTTTGTAGGTGTGAGGTTGAAGAAAAAATACATTCTAGTTGTGTCTGGGAATTTTTTTTGCATCCAAGACAAAACTGTGGGGTCCGACAACTTGGCAGTGAACCGATGATTTACAGTCAGTGCTGTGAAGAAGTATAGTGTATGAAATCAGCATGACTGCATGGATTTTGTGGCAGCATATAAAGTTAAAGGTCGAGAAATAAAATAGGTGGTAATTAACAAGGAAAAATTAGCAGTTTTTCGAGGCTTAGTCATTGAAAAACAATTCCAGCCAATGCTTCCTCCAAAGTTGCTTTAAAATGTGCAATGAACGTTAGACATTTTACAGAAAATTTCCAGAGGACATGTATGTGAGAATGTAAACGTTCATGAATGAGCCATTCCCGACATTTCACAGACTTTTTAAGTCCGGAAAATGTCTAAGAGAGTGTGAGATTACAGCTGGAAAATTAGCAGCTGGGTGTTAATGATGTTTCTAAGAGTCTGAATACGAATATCTCAGGGTGAAAAAGAGGTGCCATACACAAAGGAGTATGATTCCTGCAGCGGTATTTACACATCATGACCTGCCTCCTGCATGCTCTAGGCACCACCCCTGAATGTTCCAAACATTTTCCTGTTGTTGTGAAGGCATCTGACGCAGACAATCTCTCGCTGCATTCATTCATATGTGAAAGGAAAAGTATGGAAAATATCCAGACACAGTTTTCCAGACATTTTCTGGGGTTCATGTCTGAAAATGTGCTCAAGAAAGGTCCATCTCTAGCACAGAGACAAATTCAAGGCCTGGATATACAGTGGGCTACATGTATATCCAGGCCTCCAGGCTACGACTCATGTTGTTATGAAAATGTGCAAAGTTTCTTGAGTAGCTTTCCTCTCCTGTATTCAGCACACGCGTTTCCTAATTTGAATGTAATTTAAACACCTACCCCACAAGCTGCAGCTTCTATATTCCTGACAGTGGTTAGCACATGTGAGCTTGCAGACGCGGCAGTTATTTATAGATGACGGTTGGCTTCACAGGATGTATTACCAGCTAAATTAACAATCCAATAAGCAAACCTTTTTGTTTCAGATTTATTGCAGGTGTCACTATACATGGAGCCTGAGGCTCTCAATGATTTACTTGTTTCAAACTATTGAGATTTAATGCTGCCAAGTCCTGAAAGCCTGTTAGTGAACTACAATGACCTGGATTCATTGCACCTATATGAAACAGTGCATCTGTGTGTCAGAGCATCAGTGCAGCACTGATTTGTGGATGTTTGTGGGCTGAATTGGAAAGGAGTGTACGTTTGAAATGTAGCCCCCATGTTGTCACTCAGATGACATTAGCTCACACGAGTGTGTGAGAGAAGTATTTTCACCTAAAAATAAATCACAAAAATTGCGAGTGAGTATATTTTTTCATTCAAATTTATGAAAGGAGTTTAAAGGAGCTCAACATTTTGGCTGTGAATATCCCAGTCTGACCTTGAAAAGGGCCTCAAAGCTCCAGCTGTCACTTTGTGTTAAGACTTTTCTGCTGATGATCTCAGCTCCTTCACGCCCTCCATCTCCTTCCCTCCATCTCATTATCTCTCCAAATATCATAACTTATTCAGAAGCCCTTAAAAGGCAGACTATACCCTGACACAGCAAAATCCAACAGGAGTCCGCCAGTTCATTAAAAAACCTCATCAAACATGCACAACACAAACACGCGGATAGACACACGCACGCGCACGCACTCTCACTCTCAAGCTAATTTAGCTTTCTGGGGGGCGTTGCCATGTGGAGCTAACAAGTTTCCCTCAGCTCTACAATATGGAACTGGATGTTGTCTCCTCTGGAAGAGCTGTCATCAGAGCACACTGCATGATATGTAGCTTGGCCTCAGCTGGGCTGTGGCATTTGAAAAAAAAGAAAAGGTCTGCTGTCCACAACCTGTGAGCAGCCTGTGCAGCTTTGGTGTGTCACAGCAGAGCTGCTGACATGAAAACCTTCGTATTATGTCGTCAACTGTCACACACCCTGATAATTTCCCCTGCTGGCATCCAGCGTCTAAATTACCCGCACCTGGTTGCCATGTTGGTTTCATGTTTTTGATGAAAATCACTTGCCAAGAAAGAATGCTTTTCAATAGTCTCTCAGTAGAATAGCTTGGGGCTTTATTATGGACCATACGCCTGTCTGACAGCACACTCCTGATGTTGTGTTAAATCCCATATGCAGCTGTGTGTTGCTCAGAGCGACTTACGGTATGTGTGTGCGCGCATGCTGTTGGGTAAACGGCCCTCTTCAGCTTTATTACCTGGCCATGAATCATGAGCCTTCATTACAGCCTGCTCATTGTGCTCTGAAGGTTAAGCAAACCAATTAGAGTTCCCCACACGCCGTTGGGGTTCTCAGCAACAACTGCATCCCCACGTCTTGCATTTTAAATAGGCAAACGAGGACTGGGATTTAACATAAAAAAAAGAGGAAGTGAGAGGTACGCATGAGGATGTTTAGAGAACTGGGAAGGGTTCACGGGTGGCGGTTTGAGAGAGAAGAAAGAAACTATGGCAGAAGAAGAAGAGGAGGGGGCCAGGAGGAGGAAAGAGTCTATCAGAGAAAGAAAAGAGAGAAAGAGAAAGAAAGAAGCCCTATTAAAAGAAATGACACCGTCATGGTTCACTGAGCGCCTGCACTGGGCAGCAGTACCCTTGTGCTTAATGCTTTCTGGCTGTCAGCGCCACAGTCAGCTGCACTGCCTGGCTGCTCCCAGGGGGAAACTGTGTTGGTCTATGCTCTCGATTAACTCTGCCGCTTATTAGAATAGATACTGGGAAAGGACTCAGCGAACCAAAGAGCAAATCCAATAGAGTGCGGGTGCAGCACACTGTAATCATAATGTGAAGTGTAATTTAGAGAGTTCCTCAACAAGTCAGATCGGAGGTGTTGATACAGCATCAGATTTGAACTCCTTATGCACTGGTTTTCACTGATACACAAAGTCCTTTTCAAGATATAATCTGGAACAATACAATGTTTAATAGAGAGCTACATATTTTGCTGACATGAGTTTTCACATTATCCAAACTGTTTCCAACAATGCTCAAACCCAGAGAAATTTTTAACTTTATACATGGTAATGGAACTTTTCATTTTGTTTGCCGTTAATTGTCTTATACAATTCTTCCACTGTTTGTATTGGTGAACATGAATAAATCTTTAATATATGACCTCAACTGGGAAGATAATTTGTGCCTGAGTCACGTCAGGTATTTCAGAGATTCATCGGCAAAGGTGGTGAAGACCTAAATGCTTCGAAACGTCATCATAGTTCCTTCAATATTGTTTTGATTTAGAGACCACAAGCAGAGCTACATATTGTATGTTTAAATTACCATCACATTATTCTGTAATAGCCTGCGAGCATCTGCATAGAGAATAATTCAATACCAGGTGTTCTTGCAATAGCCCCGCTCATATACTGAAACTACCGAAATTATAGCTTTCATCCGTATGCAAAGTGGTTAAAGATGCTTGAAATAGGTTCTTTTCAGAACAGTACAAAGAAAGGTCATTGTGTTGGCGAGTTGTGATGAGGAGTAGTGTTTAATAGTTTGGGTCTGATGGTTTTTTTTCTTCTTGTTTCAGTGGATGCAACATTTATATGACTGCTGACCTTCTCATAAGTTTGCAGATATTTTAAATAAGCGGGAACACACTGCTTTAGGGAGAGAGAGAGGGAGAGAGAGAGGGAGAGAGAGGGAGAGAGAGAGAGAGAGAGAGAGAGAGAGAGAGAGAGAGAGAGAGAGAGAGAGAGAGAGAGAGAGAGATCTCATCCAGGAGATATAGAGATGTGAGACTGGGAAATAAGGCTGACGCTGCCGCACTAAGTTGCCATATTAGCATTTCAGAGGGAATAGTAGAGGGATCCGCTTGGAAACAAAAAGGCTGGATCAGCACTGACTGACAGAAGCAAGGACTAATGTTCAATGGGAAAAAAAAACACCCTCCTCCTACTCGTCTTCCTCGTTCTGCTTTTTCCTTCCAGATCCACTCAGCCAGAACACCAGCTGAAGATGAATGACTGCAGGCTTTCATCGCGTCCTTTCACATTTCCAAACAATAAAAAAGGGGGAAAAAATCTCCAATTTCCACTCTTTTGTAGTAGTTGTGAAAGGTCAGGACCCGTTAAGAAGCGTATTTACCTTAGTAAATGGTCAATGTTCTGTATCGCAGCACTTTCTCTATCATACACCAGTCATACAATTCCCCCAGGGGCAGGGGCTCAGTATCTTGCCCAAGGGCACTTCGGTATGTGGAATGAGGGAGACGGCGATCGAACTGCCGACCCTCTGGTTGGACTTGAGTAGAACTCAGACCTTACTTGAGTATTTCACTCCACTACATTCCATTAGTTAACTTGCTGATGAATATTTCACAGACAAGATATGATTATTGTAAATAAAATACATGTTTAGGAATTAACCTGATCAACAGCATTACATTTTTTTAACATCAGCTTCACCTTAACCAGCCACAACATCAAACTGCTTCTTTTGTGTTAATGATAATAATGTGTTAATAATTAATAAACCAGATAAATGAACTACATTAATAATTTAACACTGCATAATCACTTTTAAAAAAAATGCCATGAGCACTCCTGCAATACTTTCTCATGACTTCTTCCATCTAGCTGTAATTTGTATGCAGTGGCTTTAATACTAACACTAGTGAAGTGCCTGTTCTAAACATGCCTGTTTGGAATGGGCTGTTTGCTTGTTTTGTGGTGATGCTGGTTGCAAAGTGATAACAGCTGCTGAACTCAGTTCACAGAACCCTGAAGCTGCGCCCCCCCCCGCTGCTGCACAAAGAGCTGTTCACCTGTTTAGTCAAAGTTCAGTGAAGCTTGACTCTGTACTCAGAACTCTGAACAGTAGAATCAGTTGTCGTCGAGAGCGTGCTGTAGTGGTGACCAACGACGATGAGTCACAGCCACAGCTGCTACCGAGTGCTGGTAGCGACTCGCCAGTTTATACAAATTTATATTCAACTTGCACCAAATTCTACACTCCACTTCCTTGGGCCCTTAACGATACAAGCGCCAAATGGGAAGCCGATAAGATTGACGGTTCTCGAGATACGAGAGCCACAAACAGACAGGCTGAGATCTCTGGAATTATTAGAAAGTTTAAAAAATGTAAATACTGCCAATTAGAAAATCGAAAACTAGTTTTAAGAGTCTCTGAAAAATTTGTAGTTTGTTTGAAAATGTCATTTTAATTTCAGTTATATCAATATTTTTGCCATATGAACTGTTCTTACGTTCTTTTTCTTTATCGCAACCAAACTAAAGGAACATTTTTCGACCTGATGTGCATGTTTGCAGATGGATCACAGGCTGAACCTTGTGAACATGTTCTGTGTCTAACGTTGTGGCAGGAGCTGCTCTAACAGCCGGACCGTCCTGTCGTCCCTTCCTCACGATTTCCTCCAAGGGTAGCAGGGCACAGAGGTCCCGGCAGCCGCAGCCCAGTCAGCTTGAGCTGCGTAAAAGCGCCACCATCATCAGAAGAAAAGAGCCTTGAAATGCCTGTTAGTGCTGAGCCCCGGCTTCCCATTCACAACCCTCTAAAAGCCCCACTCAATGCAACCTGATAACAGCTCCAGGTGTCCTGGTTGGCGTCCAAATAGCTGCCCATAGTCTTCACTCAGTTAGAATGGCTCAGCACTCGCACCCATGCTGTCGGTGTCTCCCTCCTTCGCTCTCCCTCCCCCTGTCCTCTTTCATTCGCCCTCCTTTTTACACATCCACTTGTTTTCCGTTCGCCTATCCTCCTACCTCGGATATCTTTGTAAGAGCCTCCTCTAAAGGATGATTCTGCATTGATAAACACGATTACCGAGTTCTTTGACAAAGTCACTTCAGCCTGTACAGTCTTCAGTTCACTGCCTTTCAGCACCAGTTAAGCTGCATGCTGAGATGGGAGTCATGTTTACTGCAGTCAGCAAGTTTATTATGCTTTATATTGCTTTGGTTGCTGCTGTTTCCATATGATTTTTCTGTAATGTCACATCTCTTGGGATAGTTTGTATAAGGCGAGGTAAAACCATTAAAGTTCTTTCTTCGCTATTTTACGGCCTTTGTATATTATTCATGTGCTAGGTCATTCTAGGTAAATTACTTTGGGGCATCCCCGTTCTCATATTGAACCCTAAGGATGTATATTTCTCCTATTTTTGTTCTTTGTTGAGCGCAGCACAACGTTCTGTAGCAGCTGTAAGATTTTGGATTTAATAACCTGCCTCGGAGACAATGGGTCTTGGGGCAGAAGTAATTCTGACAACCATTTTTCACTACGTCTATTCCTCTGCTGTAGCTGTGTAAGTGGTCAGCCACTAACTCCTTCCATATCCCACTGGAAAACAGCAGTCGCCAAAGTTCACTTGGTGAATTAAAACTTGCTCTCTTCTCTGTAGCACCCAAGAGTACAATGCAAATGCTCAGAAGTTCTCCCTCCATTGAAATTATGCGACTGGAATGTGAGAGTGCTAGTTTGACCCAGTTTCTCTATTATCATAAAATGTTGAACATGCAAAAAAGGGAAGATGAGCCTTAAAATGAGAAGGCCCAGTATATCCTTGAGGCATAGGGCTGAAATGAAATCTACCCAACCCAGGGAATTTGTTTGCCAGGGAAGGAGACATTCAAGCCTTCTTGATATATTCATGTCCACCGAGCACCTGCCTTCATCTTGTCCCTGCCTTCACTTGCTTCTTGGCTTCCTGTGTGCATGTCTCCTGTCCCTCGGGCCTTCTGGCACTTGAGGGTAATGGAATCATGAGGCAAGTATCAGGTAGACGTAGAGGATGTGAGTGCCTCTTCTCGATGTGACAAAAGAGAGTGCTGAGATGTGTCCTATGGCTTCCTGTCAAATCATAACCCCCATAGTGCCGTCCTTCTCGGCCAGGACTTCGTCTGGTGAATAAGCTGATAAGGTAATGTCATTACTTATCTGCTAATGTTCGCAAAAAAAAAAAATATTTTATAAATTTTAAGCAGCTGCCAGCTTTTTAATTTTGGACTGTCAGTTCTCACTGCCTGCAGTACAACGCGGGAATGATTTAATAGTGCAATTAAAATGCTGTCAAGGGTTTTCAGTTGTGTTTGCATTTGAATTCTATTATTGGCAGCCTTAAAGGCAGTCAGTGCTTGTTTGGAATGACATTCTGCTGTCACGGAGCAAAAAAAAACTAAAACTGGCATCGAGTCAAAATGGTGGCAAACCGATCATTTACTAAAACCCTCCCCTGATCACTGTTTGTCCGGTCATAGCTTTCCAGCAATAATCACCATCTTGAGTCTGATGGGAATCTAACAGGGTTTAGAGTCTGGAAAGCCTTGTCTGTCCACAGGAACGTTGTGCCTGTTAAAGTGTCTGTAGAAGTTCGTAGCTCTAAATGAACGCACATGTTCCTTTATGTGTTTGAACGGCGGCAAACTTCTAGGAAAGCATTCAACACTAGAAAGGAAGGCTGGAAAGTGAAAAAGGAAGATAGATAAACAAAAACAATGTGGGTAAATACAGATTTACAGTATAAGGTTAACTAACAGCAAATCCAGCGGCGCATGTGTAATTGTAAACAGGTGAGGATGATGGGGGGGAGCTGGAGGCACACAGGGGTAGGAACTAAATTGGTAGTGTGTATTTCAAAATAAAACAGGAAACACAACCACAGGCAATTATTTACAGGATGTTAACAAGTGATCAAACTGAAAACCTTTGACAAATATGCTGAATATGAAAAAGCAGCTCACCACTGTTATCATCAGCTATAACGTGTGAGAATGGAGGGCATGCAACAGGAAACAGTTAATATGGGCGCAGTCCATTAAAAAATGATCCAAATGCAGAACAAATATTCAAAGTGACAGACGTAAACAGAAGTTCTAACCTGAGAAGTCAGATGTACTTTGGTGGAATTTCCAGTTATTTCCTGAAAATCTATAATTTCTGCTGCAGTAATGAATGGAGCTTTAAGTTGTCAGAAGGAGATGGAAAGTCAATGCTTGCTAGAAAAAAATAAATAAATACAACCAATCTCTGCCTTTGCACATTTCACAGATTTTAGCATCCTGCTATGCCAGCTGTAGGTTTCACTATGTATTTCTCCTGGTGTTTATTCCTTCATCCCTCTCACTTATCTAACACCTTTCACTGCAGATGGTGCCGCAAACAAACAGCAAGCGTTTAACTCATGTTTCATGAAAAGCAAGCCAATTATTGAGAACATATTCTTTGAACCATTTCCTATGAATGACTAAAATTAAAGTGTTCTGGAGCCCAATTCACTCTGCATCTTAGAAATGTTCGGTCCCAGAGTCCAATTTGCGACTGGGAGTGCCGATGGAAAGCTTCAGGCTGCCTCGCCGCAGTAGGAGGGTGGTATCATGATTAATTTGGGCTTGTTTTGTCAGCGCAGGAAGCCACAAAAAAAGCTCATCACAATCAGCTGGGTTTGTCACAGTCCGGGCTCCCTCTAATCTCCCATAGAGAAGAGGAGCGCTATAGCCTCTCTGAATATGCATTGATGATGATTGCATGATTTATGCATGAGTGTCATGGCACCTTAAGACTATCCCGCGCTAAATGAGAGCTTTCACTGTTTTCTAAACGTTTGTTTTAGGCACTCGACTGCTTCACTCACAGGGCCATTCATGAATGTGTCGGAACACATCTGAATATGTGTTGAACGTTGACGTGTGAGATAACAGTGGCGTGTTTGTTTGACTGTTTAGCAAATGCCTGTGCAAAGACACAAGGACACTGTGTTGTAAGCTGTCATGTTTCCTTTCAGACTACACCGCAGTTTTCGGTTAGCATGTCTCTGTTTGATTTTTCGGCTTTTACTGACATTACCTGCAATTAGGCTGTCATAATTACCTGACTTGTCAACAACAGACTTGAAATAAAGATGTTGATTGATGGCTACACAAGAGTCACAGGAGGGATGCGGGCATTAACCTTCCAGTGAGCTCCACCTCCTGGGTGTTGAGTTGACCCCTTCGATAAACACAGGCAAGGCCTCTCCGCGTTTTCCTTTTAGCTCTGATAGATGATGCACTGGTCTGTGTGTTTGTTCACATTTGCTACCTTTTACCAACAACCACCTGATGTTTGTGTCATGTTGGAATAGGATTTCACACCTTTTTATTTAATGTAGTGACCACTTTCTGCTTATTTAGTGCCTATTACAAATCAGCAAGTCTTATATTAAAAATTCTACCAAAATAAAAACAATGATAAAACAGCCAAATCCAGAGCAAGGTTAATTATTTTTATTCAACAAATTATTAAGCGCTAGCATCTGAGCCAATGGCCCAGTAACCTCATCCTTTTGTTCCGCAAACAGCACTGGCTGTTAACCATAGACACTAAAAAGGATGCAAGGCTGAAACAGGGAAAGAGTTACGAGCATACTCAGTCAAAAGCAATTGACGACTCAAGAAGGACAGTATATGGGATATCAGACATTCGAGTCCTATCTCCAGTAGCTGGTTGCATTCTGTGTAAGAGTATGTCAAGGGTGGATGCTGGGAGTGAGGCTATAGTCACAACAGCACTGGTTATTGTACAGAACTCTAGAAATGAGGAGCAACTGGGGGGCCCCGACTGGAAACAGTTTCATGTAGAGGGCCATGTAAACAAACCACATGAAAAAAGTGTCTCCTTCAGACAGAGGGGGATTTAGGCATGGGGAAAACGATACACTATTTTAGAGAAATTGTCAAAGATGATCAGAGTCATCTTTGGAAGGGAGCTGGTGTCAAAGTCATGGGGGACGTGGAATAACGGCCATTGTGGCACGGGAAGAGGATGGAGCAACCTGGAACTAACAGTAATACTGCAGTTTACAAGAGTCCTATAAATAAATTTAACCAAAATAAATACCATTTTATAAACGTAAAATAAAAACCAAAGCAACACAGTATTAAGCAGTGAGCAATGCAGGTATTATATAACAATTTGTTACTGGTATCTTCAGTCTTGTTGATTTGCGGAGTTTAGTTTCATTCTGTAATTCCAGCTCCACAGCTCCTGCTCCAGGCACTCAGGGGTGAAATAAAAATACCTGTGTGAACGTACAGGGTCTGTAAGTACACTAGTAAAGTTATAACATGTACTGAGTTAGTTCTTGTCACTGGCTGAGAGAGCCAGAGCTCTAGACCTTTGGTGTAGATGGAAATAAAAATGTCAGTGCATCATCGGGTCAGACCGTTAATTTGTCGTTTGGTGTATCATAACGTGCAGCAGCACTGATAACATTCCACTTCAGGATGAAAGCTATAAAGGGAGGCTCTCCTAACAATTTTCAGAAACTTCTGACTTGGGTTGCGCTCCCACCATCTGAGGCGGGCTCTCTCCGTCAGGCGACGAGCGGCAGCACCAATCGTAAAAGTACGAACCAATCTCAAGGCCTTTGAAGTCCGTCTGCATAGCAACTCTCTCTCACCTCTCGCTGCAGATGTGTATTTTCCCTCCTGCTCATTTATCCCCCTCCCATGCCTCCTGTGCTCCCCAACTTTCTCCGCTACTCACTCTCTCATCTGCCTCTGTCGAGCCACATCTCTTCCATATTCCGTTTGCTCAGGTCTGCAGGCTGAGGCAAAACTTATTTAACAAGAGGCTGGCAGGCCGGGCTGTGGATGTGGCAGCTGTGGAAAAGAGGTTGATGTGGCCCTTTCTACCACAGGAGAGTGAATCCCAGGCAGGGAGTCTCCAGATGGGCTCGGTTTGAAGCGGTTCACTCCTGGTTCCCCTAGATGAGCCCCATACGGGATAAAACTGCATATCTGAATACTAAATACAGATTGAGTGTAATTAATTACCTGACTGCTTTTAGGGCTTTATTTACATATCTGCATCTGATACCCTTTTCCTCCTCAGAATGTTCAGAATTTTTAAAGGTGGTAACTGCAGAGCGTACAGTATGAGTGTCTTTTTATATTAATTATATTAATGCTTGCAATAGAATGACCTTCGTCACCATGCATTAACAATGTGTGACAGAGGCTTTGATCTAGTCCTGCTTCATCGCTCCTCTATCCTCAGACTTGTTCTGGCTGCTGGTATTCTCCCTGCGTGCCTCTGTGCTGACACTGCTTTCCTTTGCATCCCATTGATTCAGGAGCACTGAGTGATAGATGGGTTTAATAAAGCAAGGTGCAGTCCCCTCAAATAAATGAGCAAATGCAGGATTTATTACCAACATCTGCATTTTAAGGGGAGTAAACAGAGCCTAAGCTGGGAAACACAGTTTCATGTTACCCACAAACCAAAGTCTGTGCCAAAAACGTTCATGCACACGCAAGATACCAGCACATCGACAAAGACGCACACATGCACACACACACCCTGATGCACACATGTCCAATCACGGCCTTTTCACGTCCCGTCTTTCATTCCCTCTGTCACTTAATTCTCACATCTTTTGCCATTCATCTTTCCCCTTCGATAAAAGGAGACCTTGGTTTGCCGAGCCTCTTTCTGGCATCTCTCTTCTCCTCAGTTACTCATGTTCCTCAGTCTTTTTTTTATTCTCCTGTCTTTTCACTCTTATCCTAACAGACGTTCCCTCCTTTTGAAGCAGCCGACCGGTATCTCTCTGACCCAAAGTGCTCATCACCGGTTTGTCATCATATATAGTATGATAGTCTTTAAGTCATAAACATTGGCCCTTCTCCTCTTTTTTTGTCCGATGGCAGAGCTACAGGCTGTTAGTAGTGGTGATTTATCCATGCGCTGTGCCAGTGCAGCTAAATCTCCTCTCCCCTTGGCACTGAAACAGTAGTATATGCATGGTTTAATTTCAGCTCTGAAAGAATGTTGTGCTGCACTGATAATGCAGGCCTGTTTGCCAGTGATTGGACTAATTAATAGGCTCACAGATGATACACGGCTGTCTCGCACAGTCACAGTGGGCAATAAGGGAGGAGGGAAAAAAGAGAGAGGAGGAAAATATAAAGTAGCTTGATCTGTGACCTTTGGAACCCCTTTAGTAATGGTAGGTTTTACATTAACTCTCATTTGCATGAGAAGGAGACATAGGCTTTAAAATGCCCCAAAATTGCGCTCGCAGATGACTGCAATCTTTCCGAACATGATTGTTCATTAATGACAGCATTTTGACAACACGGTCGGTAATTATAAACACATTCAGCATCTCTTTCAGAGGCTTCACGCACATTTTCCTTTTCACAGTGTGCTCCCTGCTGCTGTAAATCGGATACCTAGAAAGGTTTGTACAGGACTTTACCCCCCCCCCCCCCCCCCGTAGTTAGTCAACTCTATGTTTATGAGGGAGGAGTGCTAATTATGCACTGATTTGTGCACTGGTTGAGTTTGTCCCTGGACCTTATATGAAAGTGTTTTTATACCCACTTTGTTACCAAACTATAGACATCACACACACACATGCTCCCTGTCTGTGTTCACATGTGAAGCTTTGTGCATCAAGTGCACAATAAAGAAGAAATGTATTTACTTCAAAGAATAGCTATTTAAACAAAACCAGCAGTGGAGTGGGGTGACACTGTTTTAACAGAGGGCGCCATACTGCAGCGGCTGAATCCTCAAACGTGTGCTGAAAAGTGCTTCACATTCATTTGATTAACCCCCGTTCATCCAGTGTAAAGGCTCGGCGTGGGGGCAATGTGCAACAATGCAAGTACAGCTGTATTCAATTTGAGCTCGCTTGTGATACACATGTACGCCAAATGTAGTCCTGCGCTGCCTGGTGACAGTGGCAGGTCCATGCGGACAGATTATTTTTTTTAGCAGGGACCTGATAGACTGCTACATTGCAGAAAATGACCCTTGCATACCTCCATGCAGAGCCACTGGACTATTAATGAAGCGGTTTGCGTTAATAATGTCTGACCCTGCTGCCTCTGACTCATATTTTACGACTGTCTGTATTGCAGAGATCAATCAGTGTTTAAAATGCAATCCTTTTCATCCTGTTAGTTCCAAAAAATGTCAGTCTAAAATTGAAACATCCCTTTTTTATGGGGTGGGTCGTTACATTTTTATGCCATAGTAATTTGACATATCTGTCCCATGCCTGAATAATCCCTGTCACCTTAAGGTTATCTTACCAAGTCGTACTAGGTTATATTTCCCTTTCACTTCCAACACAACATAAACCTGAACTAAGAGCGGTCCCCTTACATCATTAAAGTTGTTGATCACGGTCTTAATTTGTTTTAAGTTGTAACATAGTTATATTGCCAGTGCACACTGATATTAGGTTCTCTCTGGTTCTCTGCCTCTCATCCAGTCATTTATTAATGTCTTTTGGACATTTTAGAAAGTAGTTTAAATCAATAAAAAACTGTCAATTTGAAAAATGCCCTGAACAGCAATAAAATGTAGAGAAAAGTCCTCAAAGAGAACGCTCCATCAACTGCAGCTCTTAACCAAACAGTCCTGTTCAGTCTGAATACAGCCACATAAGGAACATTTACGAGTCACTTGTGAGTAAATTACATATGATTTAACAGAACAAATTTGGAAATATAGCTAAAATAATTTACTATGCATATATCAGACCTAATATCTCTGCAGGCGTTACAGACATAAAAAAAAAAAGTCCTTAGGCCCAAAGTGGAGCTACAAGGTTATCTATGTGTCTGATGATAGATTTTTTTTACATATGTCGGTGAATGAAATTACTAATATCAAATTGAATTACGATCCTGCCCACGGCACAAAAGTCTCAATATCCATCTATCCATCAGGTATACTGCGTATCGTCTGAGGGTCGCGGTCTCAACAACTAATTTGTCCAGACATGTTGTGGAGGAAGCTTGAAGGTCTGAGCTCAAGGTGGAGAAAAACAAGTCTTAAGCCAATCTCATTCAGTTGATAGTTAAAATTTCTTTTTAAGCAATAAACAAACCTATTTGAAGTTTAAATCACACACAATATTAAGTTGATGAAATTACCAATATCATTATATATGTTTCTCTCAGAACAATCTTTCTAACTGAAAAGATTTATCTGAATAAATATAATTTTGTCTTGGAAAATGGCATTTAATTAAGTGGTGATAATAGGTCACCAGAGTTACATAATGTAAGATAAATGCTGTGTCATGCAAGGGCACATTGGAAATGCACATCACAATCTCAAGGTAACTTAAGCTAACTGAAATAAAAACAGAGAGAGACGAGAAATGAAAGGGAAGGATCATTGTGAAATTAGTCTCCAGGTATTCCAGCCTTGATGCAAAGAACATTCAACTGTCCTGTTTTGTTTTTACATCTCTCAAAAGATCTCAGTACATTTCCTGAGACCACAAAACACATCTGTAACAAGATCACTGACGAACCGAGCCAGGACCAGTGCAGGAGAGGACTGCAGTCAGCCCCAACCCAGCCCTAAGCCTTCCCATAGGGGTGAACAGGTGCAATGCCGCATTAACTACATACCATTGCTTCTCTGCATGGACCTTGGGGGTCAAAATCATTGTGTATTCCCGGGCTGTTGGTTCTGTGTTGCTTGAGGGGGAGTTTGAAAGCACAGCAGTGTGTTAGCAAGCTGTTGGAGCCAGGCTGTAAATGATTCATATTTTGCAGGCGGGCACGTTCATGCTCGTGCTGATTTTAAAGCAGCAGCTGAATGATGTCCTCTAACTCAAGGTCTGGGGTCCCTGAGTGGATATTATGCCTCAGGTTAGTCCTATTAATGAGGAAGAAGTGATTTCTCATCCCTCTGTAATGTTGTTCACATATGTTTCAGGAGACTTTTGATGAAATGTGGCAATGGAGGGTCATTAGTCCAAGCATACCCAAGTCACTGCAAAGCTGATGGTAATCTGCTCGGGGACAGCTATGCTGGCACCATTCCCCCAGTGGAAATGTGTCTACTCACAGTGAAATGAACACCTCTCATACCCAACCCGCCTCTCTTTCTGTCTTCTCTGGGGTCTCATTCTCTCTCCCACTAATCTCAATCTTCCTATCCCTCTCTTTCCTCCACCTCCTTTCCCTACACAAGCTCGTATTGCACCTCAGTCAATCCCCAAGAAGATGAAGAGGCAGGATAAGGTCGCGGCATCACTAAGGACTCTCATTGGGGCTTAATGAATACCATTAATTCAATCAGGGGACTTGTTGGGATGGCCATGGCATTTGTCCAGTCATGATGAAGCGATGATATCAGTTATCAATCGTAATGAGCTTTTGTGGCAGTGGGAGACAAGCGCCGGCTGGTGGAATAATAACATCTTGGTCCGATGAAAGCAGGTATGAGGCCAGATACCCATCTCATTCAGGCCTAATGATATCAAGGCATGGTTGTGTGGAGGGCAGAGCGCATATGTACCTCATTGCTTGGTACCAGTCCAAAGGAAACATCAGATGGCTTTTATATTGAGATAGTGACTATTTACTCAGTTGAAATCATCTGTGAGTTCATGTCTTTAAAGTGGCTATGATCAGTATTTTCATATGAACAACGGGTCAAATAACTATGAGTGGCTATTTCAACCTATCAAGCTTAACTGCTCTTGCTAAGACCTAGTAGCAAAGTTAGATACCGGCTAATCAGCTGCAGTTAGCTGGCTTAGCACAAAGACTGAAACATGGGACAACTGGCTCTGTTCTAATTCAAAGTTCTGTTGCATTAGTAGTAGTATCTGTGTCATGCATGTCCACATTGGAAATTCAATAACACAATTGTAAGGTGATTAAAACTATCTCCAATATGAATCGTGATAACCGCTTCCACTCTACCCGCTTGTTGTCTACATCCTCTCATATATGTCCATCTGGGCGGAGATCTAAAAGGAGCATACTATACCCTCCTCCACCTTCTCCATTAATAAGAGGTTGTGTCTCTTTAAATGTTGCTGCCGTAATGAATTGTGTGGCATTAATTCCTTTTACCTTCATAAAGGATGGTCTGATGTTTCCTATGCTAAAGAAGATGAGTTAGAAAGCATTGAAGCTCTTTTCCTTATCCTTTCATAGAAGTTGAACAGTTCTTATTATGGCGGCTGCTGAAATACCTCCAGTTAATTTCAATCAGTCAGGAAGGTTCCTAAGCAAAATTGAATATTCCAACGCACCCATTAACTCTGAATTAACAGAATGAAGAATGCCACAGGAGATTGTCCGGGTCAAACAGGTTCACAACAACAGAATAATCTCTTCATCCAGGTGAGGGATGGCGTCTGGGTGGAGCACACAGAAGGCAGGACATAATGAATAAAATTACCCTCATTTGATCAATGAAATTACTACTCTTTAAAAGTTAAGGCAAAGTGTCTTAATCCCACCTCCTCCATATCATTGGTTGGGACATGGAGAAAACTATAACGCCAAACATGGTTTCTGAGACTGATCGCAGGATGGCTGTGATCGTAGCTGGGATGTTTTGGTTTCAGTTCTGGGTCGGGGGAGGAGGTGGAGACACACTTCCACACAGTTCATTGTTTTAACATAATGTTAGGTTTCCAATGCTGCTTTAATCCTCAACCCGTTTTTTACAATCCAAATTTTGACCACTTTTAACCCGGATGTCCTAAATTTGTTTTTTTAACCTTTTCGCAATCAAATGATCAGGTTCCTGTTCATCATTTCTTTAATTGCTGCTTCCTTGTCATGTCAACAGGGATGTTTATGGCCATACATTCTCATTGAGAATGCAGCAACTGTATGGTCTTTAGCCTCCATGCAGATTTAAATAATTCAGCACAAAGCACAGTTTCCATTCCATTTTTATGGGCCCCAAGTGGCAGTTCAAGGCAGTTTCAGCCTGTTTATATCACTGTCTCCCTTATGTGCCCTCAAACCAGCCTTTCTTAATTTTTGCGTTTGGTTGCAGCCTGTGAAGCCTCCAACTTTTATGTTCTCCTCTGGTTTTTAATGGCATGCCCTAGAAACTATTATAAGGATTCTGTAGCCTTTACAAAGAATAACTGTCTTTCTAAACACTCAATACCACAATGATTCAAAGCCGGGGTTATTTAAGTGCACATGATACTTTTAGGATAAACCCAAGGGCAAATTCCTGGATAGCAAATTGAGGCCTACCAACAGACATATACAAACAACACATCATGTAGAGCTACAGGAAGAGCCCGTTGTACAGCACTGCTGAGCAGAGCCGCGCCAGGCCTGGAGTGATGCACTGCTCTCATCTCTCTCATAACGTTATTAAAAGTTTGAGCCCGCAGGCCATGAAGGTTTAGCAGAGGATTATTATTTCAAGCTCCCTGCAAAATAAATCAATCCTTTATCAAAGTCCGCAGTCCCCATGAACTGCGTAATCAAATTGAACAGTGTTCTAGGCTAGTATCCCGTTACTGTTCTATTAAATTGAGCTATTGCTGAGGGAGATGGCTCAAATAGAGCCTTGCACAAAAGACATGGGTGTTATGTGCAGACAATTGAAAAAATCCCATAAATTCATCCCTGTAAAACAGTTTTTCCTCAAGGATTCTTTCTTTGAAGAGCTTTTTCTTCTTTCCATCACAGGACAGAAAATGTTTTGTGTTCAGGAAAAAAAATCAGCGGTGTATATGGTTAGCTGTAGTGGTTGTATGTATTTTCAATATGAGGCATTTCACTCTAAATACCAGCCAAATCCTCATCTCTTCAAAAAAAATAACATACCCTTAACTTTGCATGCTGTGACCAAGAATGTCTCTCTGACATTTAGAGAGAATATAACGGCCAGACCTATTCCCATTGTTGTATCACATATTCCTGTAATGCAATTTCAGAACAACAATCTCTCACGCGTTCAGGGGAAGCCTGTACGCTTCCAGTGATTGGACGAGGCCGTTGCAGGCTCTGCGCTTCTATTCAGCTGCTCCCCTTTGAATAGCAGCCATCAAGTGGCAGAGCAGATGAAGTGTTTTTGCTGTTATGGTCAATGAAGGAAATGACAGTGAATGTGAAAATATGCTGATGACTCCACTTGAAAGAGCAATTTCCGTGAATAAGCAGGAGCAGTGTTTTCCATCAGGGCCCCCACTGTCTCCTTCACAGGGTTTCCAATGATCTTGGCAGGGATTTGACCTTCGGAATGATGTGAAATGATATTGTCTAGGGCAATGGATGCAATGTGCGTGTGAGAGACCACAGCAGTGATTTTCCAGCAAGAGTGAATTTTTTTCCTAGCTTGTTCCAGTCGGTCCTCGAAACAGCATGTGAATACATAAACATTCAGATATAAGCATTTTATAGAACAACAACATAATGTTCTGCTTTCAGCAGCATGAACTGTAAGGATTGAAACAAGTCTGAGGCTAAGAGAAAACCAAGTCTTGCATATTTCCTGACAACCTGCTAACCCTAACCATGTGTTTGTTTCAGATATGAAGCTGTGAAGCTTAATTTCTGAGTGAAGAGCAATATAAAACAATTTGCTCATGATAAATGTTAAATAGAATAGCACCTCATTAATTTTCCATCGAAATCAAAGCTGTTTTAGCATTAAGCACCATCAAAATTCAAGCAGAGGCTAAAAAGTTCATTAAAAAACATTGCCTCAGAGCAGCAAAATATTTGTATAACAATGGATTCTTGAAAAATATGTTGGAATTCTGTTCATGCGGGTGCTTGCAATGAGACTCATTAGTGACTACTTCACATGCGGAAACACGCAGCACAAGCAGCGTTTGCACCATACATCTTATCCACTCTCAACCCAGTGTTTGTCATTAAAAGGGAGAGTTGAGAAGCAATTTAAAGTGACGCTGTGATTGAACTTTTGATGCTTGCTCAAAGATGTTTTTAGGTACGTCCTCACTACATACCTGGACGACAAGAAAGAGGCGCTCTGCCTTTGGAGCCCTAATTAGGTTCCAGAGGAGCGACTGTGACAGGGACATCACTTCCTGTTCAAAGAGCTGGACGATGATGCTCATCTACTTCACACAAACGCTTTCCATCCAGCAATAATGAGCCGGGCACATCCTCTCCTTTTGTCTCACACAGGTTTTTCTGTTACATTTTCGCAGTCAGAGAGTGTAGTTCATCTATTTACTGAAGGGCTTGTCACATTTAAAAAGCACTAGTATACCCACATCTTACACCTCCGACTCTGACACACAAACTCACTCTTTTTTTATTGTTCTGGTGCTCCAGAGAATGAATAAAATTGCTTCTCTGACTCCGCTCATCCTTGTTATTCGTGAAATGTCTCAGCCTATATCCTCGAGTTGTGTTAGTCTGAGAGTGGTATTTTGAAACAATGATGGGACTTCATGCACTGTCAGCCACTGGCAGAATATTTTGCTTTTGATACACTGAGCTCCTAATGGTCTGGTGCAACTCTAATATTGGGGAGAAGAGTCAATATTAACTAGAGTGTGAACATGTGCTTTAATCTCCTGTTATGATAATGTGGATAGAGTACATACTAACTAATCATAATTCTGTATCAATATGATCTCCTGCAGCAAGTATAACAACAATATATGACACGTTTTTTGCAACTCCTGCATTTCCGCCAGAAGAATACTGTAAATCATGCTAGCTAAAACCATTTATGCCATCTCATTTCAACATTAAACAAAGACACGGAAAGCCGGCTGTTCCTGTTGGTCAGTCAGAAACAGATATGTCATCAGGTTGTGAAACAGCATTTCAAAGTTGGATATTCAAAAGTTTGTTGTATCATTCAGTGACCTAACTAAATTCCAAATCTTGCAGATTGAAAGAATTACGTTTTTTTGTGGAGATGGATGATATCTTGTACAAACTCTCTTTACACCTCTGTCTGTGCCTTCTGCATGTGGGTCACTGATTTTTCAATCAGAAATATTTATTTTCTTTTTTTGTGTCTGTCACGTGTTAGAAGCATCATCTATACACAAGAAATGTAGCAGTTTTGAAAAGATTCCTGTTTGGTTTGCTGCAGAGACTTAAATGAGAGCGGTTGAAACCATTGCAGACTATACTGTATATGATGCTTGCTTAGCTTAATTAAGAAACAAAGCAACCTGCTTTGTCTGAAGTTTAAAAGCAGCCCCTAGCAGCTCCCCTAACAAGCCCCCAGGCAACTGAGAAACAATGTAAAAATCCCTGAGCCTCAGACATGTGTTGTTGGTTTTGGACTTTGGAGGGAGCCAAACCAGCTGTTTTCAGTCTCCAAGCTTTAGGTAAGGCGAACCACCTCTTAGCCCCTGGACTTTACCAATTAATGGTGGCATTAAACTTTTCAAGAAATAACTGCAGAAATTGCCACAGTGAAACCTACTCCCCAAATGCTAATTGGACACATGTCTGTTTGTTATCTCAAAACGATTTTGGAAGCTGAAGTGAAACCTGATGTCTTAAACATTTTAGAAAAGACACAGTTTAGGGTCTGTATCCTCAGTCTGCTCAGTTGAATCAAGTCTACAGTCATAATATCCACTGAGGAACCAGCTGTTCAGGTGTTTAGTCATCTACAGGGTCGGATAGTGTAGGGATAGAGTGGGATCCAGTATAGGCTACGTATGTGCTAGGTCCAACACTTTTGGGAAATTCTAAGCAAAAATATTTGTACAGCTAGCTAAGTGTAAAGTGCTAATATGGACTCCATCACCAGCTGCTGCCAGATGTCAACAGCAATGTTTTGTTGCCATGTGTAACATCACTTATTACAATTGGCTGAACCTGTTGTTTCAAAGGGAGATACAGGAAGACAAATTAAGTTTTATGTAATCTGAGTTATTCATCTGAAAAGTTGTTTAGTAGGGCCATGACCGTCGGCATGAACACATTTAAGTGTATCATCCAAAATGTCTAAATATTCCTTCAAGGCCGAGGTAATCTCCCTGTGATTACAACTCTATGTGCAAAAATCATCGATGTTTCAATATGCTTTCGGAAACATGTCCTAGATCAGGCTCAGACATTATTCAGTATGACTCATGGATGAGTCAACAAATTATGAAATGACCTTTCTTTTGGGCTCATCTGCTTATTTATGAAATTGTGAGAATGTTATCATTCCCAACAGTTTAGTCAAATCCATTACATAGTGCCCCCTCAGGACAAACAGTGGGACTTTGAAAAAGCTGCAGTTGAGCAACAACATGCAGTTGAACTTTCATCAAAAGCCAATCAGTGGTTTCTGGAGGGATCGACCACAGCTGACTCATATTCCCTTTTGTTATTGTGGGGAGCAATTATAACATCATATGAAAACTGTTGTGATGTTGGATTACGCATTGGACTGTAAAATGCAACACTGAAGACCAGCGAGCGGCACAACCTTAACACCTACCAAAGCAATTTCCTTTTGTGAGAAATGAAACAACTTGCTGCATATGTCACTTCATAAATGCAGGCTCAACTGTGCAATATATGTGGGTAAACATGATTTCCGGGGGGATTTCTGCAGTCAGCTGCATGCTGTATCTATTACTGTATAAAAGCCCACATATTGTGAAGTGCAGTGTCCAGATGTGAAATCACACTGAGATACTTGAATACACTGCAGGACATCGGCCCTTGCTACTTATTGTTCATTCCAGAGAACTGTCCTCTATTCTCCACATATGTATAGAATATATAACAAAACTACATACCTGAACAACCAAATCTGGTGCAAATGAGTGCAACAATGGAGTCATTGAGATTCCTGGGGACGATCATCGCACAGCACCTGAGATGGGCGGAGAACATCACCTCCATCATCAAGAAGGCCCAGCAGAGGATGTTCTTCCTGCGGCAACTGAGGAAATTCAGCATGCCGCGGAAAGTGATGGTTGACTTCTACACAGCCATCATTGAGTCCATCCTCACCTCATCCATCACCGTCTGGTTCGCTGCCTCCACTGCCAAGGCCAAGGGCAGACTGCAGCGGATCATCCGGTCAGCTGAGAAGGTCGTCGGCTGTGACCTGCCGGCTCTCCTAGATCTGTTCCACTCCAGGACCAGTAAGAGAGCATGCAAGATCATTGCTGATCCTTCCCATCCCGCTCACCACCGGTTCCAGAGACTCCCGTCCGGAAAAAGGTTCCGGGCCATCAGGACTAAAACCTCGCGTCACCTGAACAGTTTTTTCCCCATGGCAGTGGGGCTCCCAAACAAGCCCCCTGCATCACACTGACTCCGCATCACACTGACTCTGCTGACCCCCCCCACCCCCCACCCACCCTTGCACATAATTTATAACTCTATATTACTGGCACTATTACCAATCTCTGCACCTTAAAACCTCATGTAACTCTTTAACTGTATATATTGTTCTTTTTTTATATTGTTATATTGTTCGATATTGTGTTTTTTAATTTGTTGTTTGTAAAGTGCACCAACCACACCAAGGCAATTTCCTGTATATACAAATATACATGGCAATAAAAAGAATTCTGATTCTGATTCTGATTCTGAAAACACTGGATAGCTCCCAGTGGTAAATGGTCCTTTTTACGAGTTTACCATTACAATGGCCGGATTCCCCAGCATGGATTCAGCAAATGCTCCACAAGGATGTTGGTCTGTTACTTGCAGCCGTCACACAGGACCTGCATCCTTCAACCATGTTGGGAGCACCTTGTTCCGTTCCATTCCTGAAGTGCTGTATTTTGGTTGTGTTCAGGGAACCTCTGAAGAGGATTTAAAGTCATGGCTGATCAGTGTTTTGTGTTATAACTAAAAGGAATCCTGCAGCATTTTGTGATTGAATTGTATGCTACCACCAGCAGCTGGTTAGTGTAGCTGAGCTTACAGACTGGAAACAGGGGTAACAGTTAGCCCAATTCTATCCAGTGGTTATAAATTTCCCTACAAGCATTTTTAAAGCTCCCTAATTAACCTTTACTGTATCCAATTGACTTAATCCACAGTTATTAAAATTAGCTAGCTGGCAGATTTTGTTACCTTCGGACAAAAAGAGGCTGCCTGTATTATGTTTCCAGCCAAGTTTAGAGCTGTTTTCAAACCTTCACTGATCTCCGGAAACATTTTCTGGACATTTTCTGTAGTTTCAAAGAAACCTCTTCTTCATGGTGTTAAGATCAGGGTCAAGGCCCCAGTTGTTCTGTTGGGGTTTTCCCTGTAAGGTAGAAAGCGTGGTTTCATTTAAACTGGGTTGGATGCATGATGGATGCAGACAAACAGGCTAGATGTTTCCACTTGTTTCCAGTCTTTGTGCTAAGCTAACAAACTGCTGACTGTAGCTTTATATTTAATGGAATATGAGTGGTTTCAGTCTCCTTTGCGATCGTCAAACTCTGCCAGAGAACCAGTAAGACTTCCTCTTTGTCAGTCCACACATCTTTTATTGACAATCCCTTAGTAAACAAGTTTGCATATATTTGCAATACGTTGACGTATAAACAATACAGTATGGTTGCTGTATGTACAATTTAAATGATGAATAGGAAGTGATTAAAGGTGGTAAAATTAGGCAGTGGTTTTTCTGTGTTTTAAGCATAACACATACATATAGGGGATATGATCCCTCAGTGCAGACAAAGCTAACACAATGTTAAGGTTTAAGCATCAGGTCTTAATGTCAGTCCCACACAGAGCCAGTCTTTTGATCAGCATTTTTCACTTGCACTGAGAAATATCATCATTTTAGAGAGATACCAATTTCTCCACAGAGTCTCAGCGATCAATAATGCAATGCAGCCGCAAGATATTTTGTGGGCTCTACATCTTCTATAAAACCTCCCTGAGCACGAGATGCACTTTTTTTTAGATGAAAATAGGAGAAGTAGGAAATCATGACCTGAGGTATCACTGAGGCAGGATAAAGGAAAGTGATAAAAGTCTGGGAGAGAACTTTTTCTTCAAATCACTAGAGTGACTCGGTGCAGGCTTTGTGACTTGGCTTATTATTTTGTCACATAGGCAGAGGTCATGCAGAAGCTCGTCTGGTACACTTCAGTTTTACGGCGTTTTCAGAAAGTCAGATTCAAGGTTCCTGTCTTAGTTACATTGGAAATATTTGATCCGGTTAGTTTTGCTGTCACATTGTAATTCAGGGAGTGGACTCAAGACTTAAGCATGACAAACTTTTTCTGTTATCATCACCTGCCTGGTCTGCATCTGCAGGCATGGTTCTGTAAATATGGCATGTAGTAGTCTTTCCATTTGAATGGAAAAAATGAAAGAACCAGTTCATTTCATCATTTTTGTTGCCACTGTAATATCATTGTTGAGTCACTACCAGCATCACCAACATCAGCCACAGTACTCGACATGCACCGAATGAATGTCCTTGTTGGAAGCAAAGACCACAAGCAATCCTGTGAGCTGGTTCCACTTCTATTCCTTCTTTGAAACGAAATTAACTAAATGAACCAGTTCATTAATTTTCTCAATTTAAATGGCAGGACAACTTTAATAAAAAAAAAGGTAATAGGCAAATTGACAACACGCCAAGGTCAGAAGTACGCCTTTCTACAAACCAATCAATGTCGAGTATAGGTAGATGGAGCCCAGGCAGGTGAAGACAACAGGACTTGCGCATGTCATACAAATTACAATGGAAAAGCCAAACTAACCAGATCAAATGTAACCGATATAACAAGGCATGAACCTTGGTTCGGACTTTCAGATGTGAGAACGTCCTCAACTGAAAAGCACCAAAAAGAAAGGTGTGAAAAAGCTCTTGGTTGGAGCTAACACATAAAGTACAAAGGTGTTTACCATCTTAATGTTTGATCCAGCCCTGAGCATGTTGCAGCAGAGGGCAGGATTTGTCGAACATCCTGAGCTGTTATTTGCTCGGCCTGCCTGCTAACCTGACCCGTCTCTCTTTGAGGTTGTCTCGCTGTTGGAACTTCCTTTGACTGTGTGTTTTGTATATCACAGCATTCATTCCCGATTAGCTTTGGGAGAGCACACAGCTCCCACGAGGGCAGCTGTCTCTGCAGATGCTGGAGCTGGCACATCTATCGCCAGTGACTGCTCAAAGTCGTGAGTCGTGCCCGTTCACGTTTAGTCAAAGCGTAACAGTATCTCCTCTCGCCATCTGCGTGGTTTCTGTGAGTCACACACCTGCATAACTCGCCATCTGAAGGAGCGAGGATTAGCATAGATGGGAGACGAAACATGGCACACATAAATCTCATATTTAACTGTTATTATGATGAACCGTGTAAATCATGACCTCTTCATTCTGCAAATTATGTCTCTGTTTAGTTTTTTTGCCATATGAATGCTGAAGGCTTCACATGTGAACTCCATGTGTAATTTATCTACGTCTTCACAGTCATTAAAATGTGCTTCAAAGAAACCAAGCAACAGCTAAACAAACTTGGACTTGTTCTAAAAGAAAGACGATGGAAGAACGCCAAACAGAAATATTGACAACTGCTCATGTCAAACGTCTTGACTATGAAAATGCTTTATTCGTAATAAAGCCTTTGAACACTCTTTTTTAAATAATATGGCATATTTTTTTAAACATTTGGAAGGCTGATCGATGTCAGCTGAATGTGAAAGTGAAGTGCAGGCGCACTTACGATAGCTGAAGAGCTTAAGTGGAGAAAAGAGGGAAATGGAACAACTGAGTTGGAATGTGATTTATTCATCGTGTCCTCAGAGAGAGAAACAGGTTGAAAGAGTGAGGGAGCTGGTGAACCAGAAAGTTCTTTTTCCCTTTCTTTTCTGTGGCGGTAATCAAAGGACCCTCCCCACGACATGTCCTCTTCAGCCTTTTGAGTTTTCTTTCTCTCCCACACACTGACACACATATAACCTCGTTCGCCCTTAGTGACAGAGCTCATGTTAGATCTGATTGACTTTCACAGCCACAGGCCCAAAGAGGCAGCCACCACCAGAAGCCTGTGGTTCGCACGATTCAACATGCAAGAAGTGTGCGGGGATAAAGTGGGGATGATTAGTCGTCCTCTGTTGGAAGGAAATGTGCTCTCCTGCTCCTGTGATTAGACAGATCCGTTCCCCGTGTGGCTCTCTGAATGAAATGGCCTCATCCCAATTGGTTGTTGCCTCTCGTTTTAGTTTTTCTACTCTTGCAGGGCAAACGCTGCTACCATGTCGCCATGTTTAATAGGTGAGTAAACTAATTCCAGACTATTGTCTCATGTGCTGCAGTGCTTCCCTGCGCACAAACTCCCCCACGATGTCTTGTTCCTGTTTGAAAGCAGTCCAGGCTTAACAAAGAAAAAAAAAGCACCAAAGGAGAGGCAGCGAAGCAAAGGAAGAACAAAAAAAAAGCAATATCCTCTCATCCTTTGTCAGAAATGGGTTGTTTGGAACGTACAGTAGCATTTCATACAGACAGTCTGTTCCACAGGACTGGTGCAGTAAATAAATCATGAATCCTAGTGTCTGCATCCAAAAATGAAAGACAAAAAAACAACACACAAACACACACTGGTCCTTTGCCATGTTTGTCGGATTCGTTATTTGAGCTGTGGCAGGCTGGATATCTGGGGGGAGGAATTTATTTGACCACACAATGCAGAACCCGACACCGGTTAAATGACATATTGTCTGGGCATCTATTGAGCATTGTGCAGATTTACTGTGTATGTGAGAATTTACACTGTGGGAATGAGCAGGGGTTTTACATGATTCTCTGCCCGTGTGCTGTATTTACTTATGATACATTAAATACAATTTTCAGATATATTTATACTAATTTAAAAAAGATAGGCCTAGCTACACATTACAAGCAAGTGCACCATCCGTGTTGCAGTTTGCTTTGTAAGTGGTTGGGTGGGTATAATAATATATTATTGATTATGTCACAAAGCATCTTATAAAGAGAGAGCGGGAGAAAGATCACATGCCAGATGAAGCTGTCAATGAAGCCTTCAATCAGTGGCTGCACAGCAGGCGCGCCAGAGTGCAGCAGATGGTGCTTCATATTGATCCAAAACATGCACATGTACATCCAATGACAAACGGTTCAATATCACACCATTACAGGGAATTCTCCTCCGTTCGTGTGTTGTTCTGCAGGGGGTTGCTCAGGCTGCTGATCCTCCATCAGCACCATGCCGGGGTTAAAAAGTAAAAAGTGTGTTTAACATGACCGCGCTCCTGTAATCCCTGCAGGTCGTACAAAAAAACCCACACCCATAGGCTAAAGAGTGACATGACAAAAACACAGACACACTGACCCTTTCTGTACATTTTATTTACAAAATGTATTAAAATTGTCTGTACAGCGCCTCACTAATGAGGTTCAGCAAATTATGCATGCATCTCTTACTCTTTGTACCCACTACTATGCCTGGCGTCTTTTATTTTTGCAGAAGGTGAGGTGTACGAAAAAAGAAAGAAATGAAATAAAGAAGAGGGTGAAACTCATTTACAAAAGAAAGAAACAGGACTGGATTTCCCAACGTCAACCTAAGATCAGTTGGTGAGTAGCAGAGCTCGTCAAGCATCACTGATTTCACATGCAATTTCTTAGAAAACAAAAACAAAACAAAAAACAATCTTTCATCATGTAATATAAATAATTCTCATTTATCTAAATGTACACATTTTTAAACTTATTTTTATGTTTTTCTTCTCATGTCTTTTCCTTCTTTTTGTATAAAACTATCTGCCCATAGTTTCAGGTTGATTACATAAGTAACTTCCCAAACCTCATGGAATCACAGTCTTTTTGAGAGAGATGAAATTATTACAGCAATAGGGAAATGTGCTAAGCGTCAGGACTTTCCCTGGTACAACCTTGTATAAATCTATTTTCCCTTGGATTCATATATTTTTCATTTTACTAAGTGAAGTCACCAAACACTTGTAATGCTCATGAAAGGAAATCAAATTTAAAAGCAAAACCACAGCTTATCGTAAAAATGTGCGATTGTAAAAGAAAAGACGGTAAGGTAATCCAAAAATACTACAGTTTAAAAGCCATTACTGTTATCCTTTCATTGGATTGCAGTTGAATCTACAGTTGAATTACCCTTTTTGTTTGGTTTTACTTTCATATACAGAAGACTTTGAATGACTTCAGGGAAACCCTAGGTGAGTCAGTGCTCCGCTGATATTACACAAACTGTGGATTTAAACTAATTAGTAATTAGTAATTTTTTTTTCTCTATAACCAAGCATGAATACGTTTCTTTGTACACTTTTTCTTGTCATACAAAACACACTCTTGGCAGTATTGGAAGTGTGAATCATGACCTGGTTCTGCAGTGCGTCAGAACCGAACCAGATCATCTTCTCATCTTCCTGAGTCCCGTCAAAACGTTCAGAAGACAGTGGCAGCAGCACCAGAGTTTAGAGTACAAAAAAGAAAAATACTCATCGTTGTTTTGGGCTGGATGGCATTTTCACTCCAATAAGGATCAATCTGTCATTTTAAACACAGGTACGATGTCGTCGTCAGTGACTAATACAGCAGTATAAAAGCTATTGTCTGGTTACCAGTGGCTTACAGTGCACTGAGGAGATCTCAGAAACTTATCGGAACACATATGAACAGTGAAAATCTCAGAACAATGAGGAGTAATCTGATCATATTGACTACAGGAAACCAATTAGACACTTGTCGTATAAGATTTGTCGTCTGTCTGGCACTTCGAAATGTGCTTAGGGTTGCAAATGATGGCTTTAGTTCTCTCATTCACTTTAAGATGTCAAATGTATTGTGAATATATATATAGATATATATATATCTGTATATCTATATATACTCTTTATTTTTTCATCACCATTCTTCTTGTTTTTTATGAGTTTCAAGCAAAAAAGCAATATCATCGTGAATGAGTTGCATTGATTGGACTCGGAGTTCCATAAGGCACAGAGAGGAGGGGAACCGCGTCGGCTCTTCACGTGACCAGTCCAGTCGTGTCGTCATTGCAGATTATCGTGCCGTTGTACGCGCAGGAGGATTTGGTTTGGAGCTCAAAACCCCTCCGCGATCCAGTTCTTAGTTACTGTAGGTGTTCAGTCACAGTTGTGTGGGGTAATGCAAATGTTTCCTAAACCTGTTGTCGACAAATAGAGCAGAAGCAAACATGGGGAGAGATGAGGTTTTTGGGATTGTCAGAGAAAAGCACACATCTTCAAACTGTGTGACTCATGTCACCTGAAAAGATGTGGTTGTGGAGCTGGATGTATTTTTTTCTTTTTAAAGCCCCTGAAAACATGGTTTCAAATCTTGACTTCCTCTGATCAACATTTCATATTGTTGATTAAATCAACAACGATCAATCATCCTTAGTTATAATTTATTTAGAATTTAACAAAAATAAAACGGAGCTAATCTAAGTCATTAGAGCTTTGACTACAGTTTTGACGAGCTTCTTTATTGGTGCACTAGTGGTTCTCAGTTATTGTTATAATTTAACAAATGGAAAAATAAATTTGGAACAACCGTGTGTACAACGAATCACGATGTTATCTTTTGAACGCTCTCGGCCTGAAACTCAGCTATGTTCACACGTTTTTCCAACTAAGCCATGCCCACTTCAATACAGTGAGAAGAGCGCAGGCAAAAACAAGAATACATAAGTCACTCTTGTACAGTAAATAATACCAACTGCATTAGTGTGTTAGACGTTGATGCAGAAAATATGTTTTCAGGGCCTTTAATCTCTGTTGCTCTGTTGTACAACTGCACTTTCTCTAAACAGACGTCACACTTACTGTTTAACAAGAGGAAACAGCACACAAACACACACACACACACACACACACACACACACACACACACAAACACACACACTCAATCCAATCAAAAACAAGACTACCAGTTTATGAAATGATGTTCTTGTCAGGGTATATAGTTGATTCAAAATTGTAGTTTGCAGCTATGTTGTGAATTTTCCCTGAGCTGAAGTGGTTTTAAGTGGTAAATATGTTTCAGTTTATCTTGTTACACTGTCCCCAAGTGGCCCAAACTAAAGGGAGTGAAGCCTTAAAAGTAATTCTTTTTTTTAAAGCTGTGTGTGTGTCGCTGCATTCTGTTTCACTGACTCTAATTCCCACTCCTCGTCCTGAACGTCTGTTCTCGCTCTATGTAGCTTTTGTGATTGGGTATAATCTCCTGAGAGAAATCTGTAAATGACTGGTGGTCGCAGCTTCAATTGTCAGAATCAGGCCGAGCAAGTTCAAGAGTAACGCTGAACTACCTATCAGTTGAAAGAACTTAGTCATTAAAAAACTGCGTTCATCTGTGATATTCAGCGAGGAGACTTTTAAAATATCAATAATTGTAAACAGAGTCTGGTGTATTTGATACAGCAGCAGCTCCTGTGGTTAAGGAAGCCAAGGATCATGGGTAATATCCACCGTTCAGTTGTGTTTCAGTTCAGAGAGTGGGAATACGCAGTCAGAGCTCCAGTCAGCAGATTGATAGTCTTTGTTTTCTCGCGACTTGAAGACCACGTTATCACTCGTAAATGGAGTCCAACAGAATGAATCGCCACAAGTGGCTGCAGAGGGCGCTGTTGCTCAGTAAAAGTTACATAGTGTGGCTTTAATACAAGGTGATAATTTCATATCACCTAAATGTTTACATTAAACTTAATAATAGTGTACTGCAGTTTGTTGACACTGCAAAAAAAAACAGTGGTGCAGGGTTTGATGTGTTCTCGCCCTCATATACTGTACATAGCCTGAGGCTCTCTCCATATATGTTACCAGGCAAGAGCATGTCTTGTGTTTGAGAAGACACATGTGTTCTGTTGAGTTCAACATGACAACCATAAACAATCTCACAAGCAGCAGCAACACATACAAATGAATAATTCAGCCCAACTGGTATGACCGTGGAGCTAAATGATTCATCTCACACAGATGTGCTCTGCGGAGTCAGAGGACGGCGAGGAGCGGCGGCGTACCTCTAGATCTTAACGCTCTCGGTTCCGTACACGTTGTAGCCTTCTCTGTATGTGGCAAAGTTCTGGGTGTTGGTCGGGGGAGCCGGCTTAAAATTCTGGGCATTCTTGGCCAATTTCAGCCGTTTGGTTTCTTGCCGGGATTTATAACAGAACTCTATCAGAGCCACCATCATGGCCAGCCCCAGCCCTCCGACCAGAATATAGAAGACCCCAGCCACATTGCTTAGACTGAGAGCACTTGTCTTGTCCTGGGGGAAAGTGAATGACATAGTTAAGAGTTTTGCAGTGGAGTGAGAGCAGCAGAACAAAGATGCAGCCTGTATCCTTCACACTGAGCCTGACATAGACTTGACTTTCAACAGTAAAATTGCCTTGCTGAATCATGACACCCTATCTCACTGACGCTAGATTATGAAAAGGCTACCAACAGCTACAAGCAACATAACATTTAAGAAGCAATCAGGTGCTAAGGCTATAATTTAGAGTGAACTGATTTTCCTATGGTTGTCACAAAGTTACGAGGAACTTCCGACTGCCATAGTCAAACCATTCTCCACTAGGGAGAAAGAAGCCAACTCTCAATGCTCTGCCTATCTGCTGGTGAATGTAGAGCTTCACGCTTCCCTGCGCTATTCCTTTGTCAAATGGCTTCTGCTCTTGACCATGTAAGGAAGCTGGTCAGTATCGCACAGGTCGACAGCTCTGAAAATCCCTATCTTAGAGACATGTACGTATAACTCTCAGGGCAACATTGTCATACAGTACAGTCAAATTCTAAATAGATGAATGATAGCTCCATTGAAGTAAAAAAAAAAAGACTAAAGATCAAACCATTTTGCTGCTGCTTACCTACCAAACATATTCCTTAAAAATTCGTTTATTAGAGTTTTACTATTTGCAGTTTAACCCTATGAGCGTGGAGGTGTCATAAAGCTATCTAGCGAGGCTGCCCTGGGATCTGAGGCTTCGACTGTATCTCAGAGGGTTAAATAGTGGGTTTATTACATTCCTCCACTTCCTGTGATGTGCAAACTGAGCCTCTTACTGCAACTCCCAGCAGCCACACGATTCGGAGGACACCCTATGGAGCTCCCGCTGCTTGAAAGAAGTTTAATCGGGTAACTCATCACAATGAGAGGCTTCGCTTTCCCGTCGCACCACAGGAGGCCAAAGAATCTAATAGACACATCTCAATGCAAACTAGTAACAACACATATAAATCAAATTTTCATTAACAGTTTGGTAAATAGAAACAGCAGCATAATGGTCAGAGTATCATGAATGTCAAGAGTGAAAATGAGCAAAAAATAGCATTTATCAACAACTATTAACTGCTGTGATTTCAGTTGAAATAGTGTATCTGCCAGGCACTTTAGAAAATTCCCCCTGAGCGTTAGCATTACAGTTTTAACAAAAAAGAGCTTCTACTTTTTTATATTGCGTTAAAAAGAAGAAAAAAATTGGGGAAGCAGTGCCGAGTGTCAACGCCACGCATAAACCGAGTTACAGTTGGTGGCAGAAAATCTAAGTAAAAAAAAATTAAATAAAAATATGTGTAGCAAATTAAAATGTATTCTATAGATGTTATAGAAGTTTTGTCTTGCATATGAACAGTACGTCAAAATGCAATTTGGAATCAGTACAAAAGACCTGCAGCGACTGACCTTACTTCCAGAGTCCTTGGTTCCACATTCACCCTTATCGTACCACCATTTGTTTTTCAGCTTGTCTAAGATGCCTTGTTCACTGAGTTTCAATACTGCAAGGTTTACAGGAGTTCTTCACGTGGGAAATAACATAAATAACATTATATTATGTTATTTTATGTTATTCAACTTTAAACTACTACATACTTAACAAAGCGATAAAGCAGGATCCCTGGCTGTGTCAACATCACAGAGAGCAGGCATTCTACCTATTACCTCTATAACCCCTAGTCTAAAGCCAGGGCCTGCTCGTATCGCTTTGAGTAATCGGCAGACGCTGTTAGTGGGGCGACGAGCAGGTACTGTAAAGTACAATCTGCAAGTCTGTGAATATCCAAAAGCATCAGGTTACACTGGTTTGGGGACAGGTTCTGGATCATAGGGGCCTTCTGAGCAGCATTTAACAGATTCAGTCCAACAGGAGCTTTGACTTAACAAACAGGAAAAAAGATCTGACTTTCTTTCTACATTAAAATCAGCATAATGCTGCGCTAGTTTATACTTTTGTTGCCATAAAGACTACAATACATTTTTGGGGGGGCATTACAACCATTTTCATAAATGCCCAAAAGTGAAAGACTACTCAATTTGTATGTGTCCTATTCCAACATATCGCTTAGTAAGTTTTATCTCCAAATTACACCAGATTAGTGTCAGATGAGTGTTTCTCAAGCAAACTGCACAGAGCTGCAGGACTAAGCTCAGAAGTATTTGTGGAATAATTCCTCTCATATTTGCCTGTAGCAGCATATCTAACATCTGACGCAGTTGTTTCTTGCCGTTTGATTTCTTAAAAAGCAACATCATGACCTCTGAACACAGCATGTCAACATAAATTATCATAATATTCTAAAGAATGAGAATTACTGCAACAATTGCAAGCTAGATATAAAGATCACACTTTGTAGTCACAATAAATCATCTTTTGTTGTGTGGGTCAATCTAAGTAAGAGTAGAAAGGAAAATTGAAGGCAAAGAAATATTGTGCATCGATAAGTGAGTAACCTGACTCCTCCCTGGGAACAATGTCCCCTAAGGGGATTCATGCAATGCATAATGCACTGAGAGAAGATTACACCACTGTATATCCCTCAAAGCCAATCTGGAGAAACGGACTGTGAAGACCAGACCATTGTCTTGGCTCAGAGAGACATTGATTAACAATGCAATTACCCTGTAACATGCTCTGTGTCTGAAACTCAATCTAGGCTACACTCTGTTGTGCCTGGGGGGCATGAGAGAGCTGTGTGTGTGTGTGTGTGTGTGATGCTGTGTGCTCGTCTATGTGCATCCCCTGTTGTCTGTTGGAACACGGAGCTGTGAGCGGGACGGGGCCAAGCAATGCACTGTTTGGAACAAAAGCGCTCCAGGCCTCTTTATTCCACCTAATCAGGCCTTTCCACTGAGTCCTGGAGAGCTACGACAAGCCAGGAAACAGAGACAGGACGGTACGTACCTGTGCACGACAAAGATCGATGACAGCACAAGAGACAGACACTTTCACAGGGCTCCTGAGCATGCTCTCAGTAGCACAGGGAGGCCTCCTGAGCGCTACACAACATAGCAATGTTAGCAATGAGAACATTGAAAAAGATGACATCAAAGAGTCCTAAAATAGGATCCACTGGCATTGGTTTGACATTATTTGATCCATGCCTCATGGAGCTTCTTGTGGTGATGCTATCTTTACAGTCACTGCAGCTTAACAGTTCACTGTGGCCCTGCCATATCTATGACAAATGACACTGAGGGTGTAATTATACAACGTTAGGTCTAAGGGATCTTGAGGCTTGTGTGTAATTTAGCCAATTATTTGACCTATATCATGACATGTGGGCTGACTGCGTCATTTGTCAATTTACCTGAATTGTAAAGAATATAATGTCACAGCCTTGTATGTAATTTAGCGAAAATAGTCCAGTGCTAAATGGCACATAACCTACGTATTGTTACACTAACTTGTCAGGGGTAATTGTGGGTTTAACACTCAGCTACATTAAGTGCCCATAATGGAGAAATCATTCACAATCTAACCACAGAAGAAGAGGGAGAGATCTGATGGTTGGATAGGTCACAGCGAGGTTATTAATGGGTTTGGGTAGGAGCAGCATGGAGCGGAGTCAAACCAGAGGTGGTGTATCAGATAAACCAATAAAATTGAATTATAAGTCTTTTGTTTAATTAGACTTCTCACGTTTGCCTGAAATGCTTATTCCCCTCAAGACGCCGCTGTTCCCCTTGCTTTCCTGTCGGCCTCGGCTGAGCAGCCATTTGGAGTTTTTTTGCAGTCGAGGAGAATATGTCGCGTTGGCTTTAGCGCTCATGGGCTCTGGGTCAGTGTCACGGATGTGAAGCAGCTGAAGTACCATCTCTTACAGGATTATAAAACTTTCACCTTCGTGACAGAATGCTGGAGGTTACGGCCTTCTCAATACATTGCTTGGCCAACTATCTTGCGTTACTTGTGTATGTGACTTTACTAAGGAATATCTCTAAGTAACTAAGCTACCTTGACAATGTCCTAACAGCTGAGACGAGGTGATCTGCCCTACAGCTGTGGAAGGATGGATGAACAAGGCTCAACCTTTCCAAACTGTAGGGCAGCCATGTTCCCTTTACAATAGTCAAACGGTAAGAAAGCTCTTATATTGGGCCTTATTTGCGATTCAGTCGTCTATGAACATTGTATTCTAAATAACCACAAATAATATTTCCTGTTTGCTAAGCAAGAGCTCCTTAGTTCGATCTGAGCTGTTAAACCATCTGGTCAGACGATCAGTTAATTTGGTAATCTGCCGTTGGGCAGCAGCAGGTCGGTTGGGATGGACAGTTGGCTTGGTTATGGTTGGGTTGTCGTAACAGCCTTGCCGATTACTCTGCACTATGGTACCCGATTGTGGTGACATCGAGGCTGACCTTGGAGTCACCTCCCCCGCTGCCGCACTCTCCCTTGTCGTACCACCATTTGTTTTTCAATTTGTCCAAGAGGCCTTGCTCATTCAGTTTTAAAACTGCCAGGTTAACAGCATTTCTTGAAACGATAAAACATAACTTGTAAGAAAATGCACAGGTCCGTGAGAAATCTAATGCAGAGTATTAATTGTACGAAGCATAATAATCATAGGTAATGGTAGAGAGACTACCAGGGTCAAAGCAGGGACTTAATGCACAGAGTACTGTTAATCAGAATGGTCTGGGAAAGGACAAATTGTTTAAGAATTTCAGGAATATGGAGAGATAAGAGAGGCTCATATAAGGTTAAGACAGTGTTAAATCTTGGAAAAGGTGGCATGAAGGGTTACGTGGTTTAGAACTGTGCGGGATGGGGACACTTGTCATTGAGAAGAAAGTAACAACAACAAACATCATGCAATTAACATTCGTCACAAGTGACAGCGCAGCTTTTAAAAGCTAAATTGAAAAACCATTGAACTGTTAAATTAAAAGTGACAACACAACAGTCAGGTAGGACAGCACACAGGACAGAAGGAGAGATCGAAGGAGAGAGAAAAGCAACAGTGAGAGACACATAAATATGATGTGACTGTCAACTTTAGCCTTAACGTCTGGATTGGATTTCTCTACAAAATTCTTAATCACATGTATAAAAACATTGAGAAAACGTTAATCATCATTATATAACCTCTGTATCCAAGTGCATTTTAAAAGCATTCTATTGTTACCTCTGTGTCCACAAAAAAAGAAGAGGAAGAGAAGAGAATGACAACAGGGGGACATCAGGGTAGGTGGAATACTATAACAACATTGATGATATTGTTATATTATCCCACCCACCTTAATGCTGAGCCTTTGGGGGTCGCCACACCGTAGCCTTTCGAGTCGAGGTTCCCGCCCACTTTCATGGTGTCACATGGCTTCCGCTGCTCGATGTACTCGTTCATGGTGGACTCGAGGAGAAAGGCGAACTTGCCTTTTGACTTTCGTACCCGGGCTACGCCATCGGGCGTGGTCTTAACAAACACTGAGGGCTCAGCGGATTTCATGTATGACCACATCTTCTCATACACTGCTATTTTGGATCGCTGTGCGGAGAAGAACAGGAGAAGAGAAGTAGTTTAGAAACATGAGCATTATATTTGTCATAATGGAGTTTGCAGGATTTTTGTGCTTAATGATCACATCTTTAAAAGTGGCATCAAAAAGTATTCATAGACATCACGGAAAGCAGTGGTGTGATATCTTTAAATACTTCCACAAAATACAGAAGGTGAACTTTTTCACAAGATCATCAAGTACAGGAATTTACAAAATCCATTTTTCCTCATCAGCATGAATGTACTGTTTGAATATTAGGTCCCTGTGTTGCAGCTTGCAGCTCAAATTCACTGAGTGTGAATGAGGATCACACATCACCGCTACTGCAAGTAATGTCATGCAAATTGGGTTTTAGTAGAAATACTGACATTTGTGGGCTTGATTATGCAGAAAAATTGCAATAATTAAAATTCTGTGACTGTGAACTGCAGGTAATGATCATTTACATGGAGACTAGCAGAAGTTTGGATCAGTTTGATGAAATGTCAGTCCCAGTGAATTACAGCCTTGGTTTATAGTCCTAATTTAGCTTTTGAAGCTATTACAGTCATTCAGCAATGCAGCCATTAATGTACAATCTCATCTGTGACTCAGAGGCGATGTGCAGAAGAAGCAATAGAAGTGTACAAGACAGCAGGTTTCACAGACAGGCAACTCATCACAAAGTGACACAGATGAGCATTTCCCCAGTGCCTGGGGTCAGGCTTAGCGAGCCTGTAACTTCTGGAGGACTCGAGCCCTATCTATAATAAGCATCAATTAAATTATTCAATGCCGCTGGACTTATTTTGGCATAGGCATTTCATACTTTGAACAGATCCTGGTCCAAACAGCAATGAGCCAGTTCCTGAGTGGAACTGTGGCTACTCAGAACTGGATCCTAAATAAAAGAAGGACATTTTCTTTTAATAAAGGCCAGAGGAAGACGAAGCTGTTGGATGGGTTTCAAGAAGTGGCTGAATCAAAAGATTGACTGCAGCCAAAGGGTTTGGAAAGGGAATATGGACAACTGTTGATAGACCAACATCTGTCCGAGATGCTTCCCTGTAGTTTGATTTAAATCTCATATGTAGCAGATGTCATGTAGTACAAACATTATTGTTTGATTCAGCTTGGATGTTCAAATCATTGTTTGAGCCATTTATCAAGCAACAAAACTGGCTAAGAGTCTACTTAGTCGTGCTAGCAGTTCTGCACAGCAATAATTTGAGCCGTTTCGATGCTAAAATGCTCACAATGACAATGCTTAGATTATGTTAAGTGGGTATAATGTGCCATTAATCATCATCATCATATAATACCATTAGCTTGGTATGTATTTGTGCATAAAACAAGTTGTCTATTGGAAATCAAAATAAAAAAGCAAAAAAATATATAATTTGACCTGTTTTTTAGTCAGGCTAGTATTTTAGGCTGAAAGTAGCTGCTTTCAGCAACTTAGATGTATTGAGATGCTTAGTTCTATCATTTCAGAATCACATTTAGTTTATGTCTTCGGATTTGGGATAAAAACTTCCAATGAGCAGCTGCCGCCTCTGAAAAATTGTAATAAGCAATTTTCCGCTGCATTCGATCAGTTTATAAGCTAAACACGCCTAAAATATTAATCAAATGGAAAATGAATAAAACTGTTAGTTGTCGTGCCTGCTAACAGGTCATAGAGTCAACTAGGAAGTCTGGAAAAGAGTATCTGTATTAAAGCTTTACTTAAACGTGAAGATAAAGGATATTTGAACACACACGGAACTCTGGTTCTTTGAAAAATCCAAACACACTTATCAGTAAATTGACTCATCACAGTCCTGAATTGGTAAAAGCCTCCTTAATAAGAGCATGCAAAAGCATATCTGTCCTCTTATGCGTTTCTATTAATAAACAAAAGCATTAACCTTGACCCAACGAAAGTGCCTCACAGGCATGTAATCATATACAATTTATTTGTAGGCATCTGTCATAGAGCATCAGGCCAAGGGTGAGGATGAGATGTGACAGCAACATAACACAAATTAAAAAGTATGCATTATGAATGTTCCCCACTCAGATGAAAAAGCCTTGAATCCGGGGCGACATAGATGTGATGTTTTTGTTTAAAATCTTGCTCAATGGGTTCATTGTGGAAACGACATTCGTTTTGGAGGACGATTCCCCCAAAGGCCTGAAGCGGGAACGCTGCAGACACCTCCTCAAATGAGGAAAAAAGAATGGATCTGGGCATTGATTACTGGTGACAGAGTGTGCTGCCTCAGTGCTCTATGAAGTCAATTGATCAATATCAGAGCTGGGACAAAGTGCAACCAAAACCTAAATAGGCCCGAATCCGCCCCAACTAAAGTCACCAGCAGGAGGCTTGAAGCAGATTCATATGGAGAGAGGAAGAAATATTTGATTATCGACCGATGGCCCATAAGTGTGCATACACACACGCACACACGCACACACTCACAAACACACCTACACAAACACACACACACACCCAAGCACTTTCAGCAGCTAGGACTTTGCATTGACTTCCATTCATTGTAACCAAAACCTTATCCCTCAATTTGATCAATAACCAATTCATACCTTATTATAGCATTAACCTAAACACAATTCCAATCTTACCTCTAACCTTAACCAGAAGGTCAATAAACAAGCTCAGAAGATTTGCCTCATTTGGACTGAGCTTTGGTCCCCATGAGGACAGCTGGTCCTGACATGGTCAGTGTTTATGCTGGTAAAGGTCCCAAGGAGGTATAAAAACGAGTACACACACACAAACATGCCATGATGTATTGAAAGTCGACTCTCATCTCCTTTAAAATCGAATCATTCACGTTCTGGTCTACGGTGGTCATTTAAAATTCAATTAGGGAATAATGACTCTAGAAAGTCCATCATCAATGAAAATACAACTTGCTGAGCAATTATATACTGCCCATAAATACTGCTTCATACATGTGGCTCTCCCTCACACAATATAATGGCCCTGTGAGGACGTACCGCTGTGGTCTAAATGACCTTCCAGACGATTAACAAGGATTTGATGGCTATAGTATAATGTGAAAAGAAACACCAGTCCATGTTGCAAACTGCATAACTCTCGTCCTCTGAGTGTCTCCACATTATACTAAAGCAATCATGATGTTGCTGTTTTCATAACAAAGTACCCACATAGGTGATCTCAGCCAGCCCTCCTACTAAAGTGACACAGTTACATCATCTGTGTAGGTGTTCCTCCTACAAATCTGTCTGAAGCAGTTCCCTGCTGTCTTCTAACAGCCATACAAACAAACTCAGGTCTCTTGTTCCAGCCTGGTGACCGAAGGTGAGGTATAAAGAGAACAGGACTTGCCTTCAGCAAGACAAGGTTAGGTGAAAGCAAGAGGAAAAATGGTAGGTGCTCATTATTCCTGTAGGGAGAATGCTGAAAGTCGAATCAGGACAGCACCACATAGAGAATAGACGTGCACTCCATGCAGACAGATACAGATGAGGGTTTACTTATAGCGAGGGTCAGGAGTTCATTTTTTTAATTATTAAACCTGTGACAGCAGATTTTCTTGGTGCAGCAAAAAGTAGCTGCAAACATAACATTCAAATATTATCAAGCACACGTGCAGCAGAGAGGACACAGCCATAGGTTCAAAAGTCTGATGATCATATGTCTAATATTTTCTTCCTTTTAGCTCTGTTTTAGACTCCACGTACCACCAAGGGAAACACCTGCTCTTATCTATAAAATGTGCTATTAGAATATTTACCAGCAAGCACCTAACTTCTTGCTACAGCAAATGGAAATTATGCTCGCAAAGTTGATTTAGAATTCTGGGATACTTGCATCATGAGAGAGATAATATTATTATTATTGTTATTTATCTGTTAAGATTGTTTAGTCTTAATATTTTGTAGCTATCTACACTAAAATAAATTAATACTATTTATCTGGTTTAAAGGAAACATTTAGCTGAATTTGTTCCACAGTCCACTGTTAACTCTCTTACCAGACAAGCTTTGGGATATAAAGATGAAATGCGTATATTAAAAATGTTAATCTGTGTAGTACCGGGTGATACAATGAAGTGGACATGGGAGATGGACAAAACGGATTTGGTCTGTGTTTTAGAAAATCTCTCGTTTAGGGATTTTGTTGTTCCAGAAATAAACAGTGTCATTAAAATGTCCAAGAAGGGACAAGTGATTAAAGTCCAAAGTCAAAGAAATTGCCCTCTCCATTCTAAATAACCACTTAATCTGTATTGATTCCGAGTTACGCAGCGTTTCCAGACCTTTGCCCACTGCCCTTCGAACCGCAGCCTGTTGTTTATTCTGGCTGCGGCGTCTCGGGCTGCTTTCATTATAGCCTCTCGCACACACACGCTCCACTGCTCGTATATCTAAATGCCATTTCCATACACCCACCGCTACATTTCCTTCAACTTTGCTTCCCTTCCACTTGGTTTGCGGACATCACCACTTTCCCCCAATATCCTGTTTTCCAGGACTACCTGTATCTCAAGTATGCAGAAATGAGAGTTGAAGCTCCGTGGGTGTACTTTGTCATTGAAGTGCCACGCGCCTTGCCCTGAATACCAATTGCTCGTCTTTGATAGTTGTTGCTGGACTCCAATAGCTGCTGTTGCTGCTCATCTGAAGTTCGCCGAGGCCCACCGAGGACGACGCTTTCCCTCAGAGGTTACGCGTATCTCACACAAGTCTGTCATCACTTTTGTCAGCTTTCTCTTTTATGCAAACAGGCTCTAATCTTTATAGGAGCCTCCCCTTCACTCAGCACTGTACTGAAACATAAATGACAAGAGCTCGGGGAGCTGTGCTACACTGTGCTGTATATGATTGCAGGACGACCTACAAGGATTTCTTGAATAAATATCCTCGCCGGCTCCTCTTCACGCAGCCCCGGCTGAACGCAGGTCTGCTCTGCATAAAAAAAAAGCTACTTATTAAACATTGTGTTGGACCATGCAGGAGCTATAGTGTCGGTGCCGCAATAGCTGAGACGTGAAATTGATTTTCACGCATAGTAAAATGCATTGGTGACTGCGACCAAGCTGTTGTTCCCGTCTCCACCACACCTGCAGATCAGTAAGATGCATGATGTCTGCTGCTCAGGCTCGGAGTAATGTAGAGTCTCTTTTGAAGGGAACAGAAAACAATGCTGCCATCTCATTTCTCTGTGCGATTATCATTCTTTCATTGTTACGCTGTTAAATGAGGTGCATAAAGGGACAGCAGTGTGGTTGTCTTTGATGGTCTCGCCCCAGTCTTTACACGTAATTAAACAGCGCCATCAGCCCATTTTATCATCTCAGCCATTATTACCATCCGGCTTCTCCTTCAATGTACATTTCAAAGACTCAACCGTGCCAAGCCTTTTGATGGAATAAAACCTCATCAAGAGGATAAACAAGGCCCTGCTGGTAAAACTCATCATTTTCTAATCATCCAAAACACAAATATTCAACTGACGGCATAAAAAGCTCCGTGACAGGAATTAAAGCGTTGAAACAAATCGCAGTGGCGCATGGCAGCTGCTACGTCAGGGGAAGAGCAGCACAAAGCTTGAAGCTATCTCGCATTGTGTCAAGGTAAAGCAACAGACAGGCTGGGGACAGAGGAGGAGAGGGTGCCCAAAACAAGCAGGGTAGTCTGGAGAAGAGGAGCCAAGAGCAGGTAGAGCCGCAGTGCCAAGCGCCTACAGCCATTCAGGCTGCTGCTGGGCTTGTCGACAGGCTCCCAGGCCAGCTGTCCTAGTTGGTTGCGAGCAGCCGAATTCCGGGATTTCTGGGCAATCTACACCACTCTCTTTGAAAATTCCTCTACAGCTTCCCCTCATTCCCATTCCCAAAATTTAGACACACAGTGATGTGAAAACAGTCACTGTCAGGTAATAAGCCATGTGTCCAAACTGTCCGTTTTTTAAGGAGAAGAAAAACAGCCTCTGAGGGATAGCGTCAAACACAGAGGACAATGAGACAATTAATCTGATTTGAAAAACGGAAAAACTTGAGTTGAAGGTTTTGTAGCTTATTATATTCCTTGTTTTACATTCACATCACAGTATCTTCATGTTATTGCACATTTTTTAACATGCAACATATTTCTGAGATGGTTGCTCCTGTCAGGTCGCTCTGCAGAATCAACCAGGTGAGATCATCAAAAATTAAACACCAGCGGTGTCAGAGATGATGACATATGTCTTGTTTGAAACGTCGGACTTTATTTAAAATTTCCAGCTGGCTGATGCCGTATGTGTCTAATTAAGCCTGAATGAATTTCCTCAAAAACAGATCTGCGATAGAACTTGAACCCTTATTAATCAGTGTTTTTTTCTTTGTCAGCCCTCTCCAGCTTTAATTAAAAGTCCCTTGGAAAAAGCGGTTCACGCATGACATTTCCTATTTGAAGACTTGTAAAAGGAATGTAAGTAGGACACTCATTATAAAAAATACAGGGAAACTGCGACTCCCTGACCGTCACGTCTCGGATTGTTTGACCAGCAAACCCTCGCGTAGCTCCATTGTCCGGCTGAAAGCCTAATCTGTAATTGTCGTCCATCATGTCTGCGGCACAAAGACATATGGCGCAGCCCCTATGATGAAAGGGAAAGTAATGACAGGGGTTTCTATGGAGAATCAAGTGTTGCTGTCACACATGTCAAATGCCATGTTTCATTAGATATATGATCCTGTCAGAGAACCTTTCACAATCAAATCCTATGAGACTACAGTCTTTAAACAAACGCTTATTTTTAATATAACGCTTTGAACACGCTATCTTTTTCTTCTTTGCGTAAAAAAAACGTGGATTTGATTTTGCATTTTGTTGTGCTGAGCGATTCAACCCAGGGGTAATACAAATGAATTGCTCTCTCTGCCAACAGGCTGCAGCTGTGAAACATATGATTTGTTTCTCTCCTGCTGATGAGTAATGAGGGAGTGTAAGATAAAAGACTGTCATATTAGCTTTTCGTCATCACAGGCAGAGAGCTGTTTCTATTAATTATTATTCAACTTACTGTTCTGCAAACGAAAAAGGACTGGACTGATGGAGCAGCAGCGCCACAAGCTAAGACATCTATGGATTTCACAGCAGAAGGTTGATCAGCCTTACAGATATGCAGCTACTCCTGCATGTGGTTGCTTTTCAGAGACTAATGCACCTTCTCTTCAGATTTGACTTAATTTATGATTTAATTGTCGGACTAGTCCCTCGTGCCGATGGACATATTGCTTATTCCATCTGAACCATCTTTCAGACTGCTCTGTTTGACCTGCAGGACTCTTCTTCATCAGGTCCAATTTGCCAGCTCTGGCTGGCTAGCTAATTATATTTCATGAGCTGACCCTTCTGAGTTTGAGTGCTTTGATTAGCCTCCTGTTTTTATCACCTCGGAGTCTTCTACGTTGTTATCACACTTTCTGCTGACAGCCCCAGTGCCTCAAGGTTGCACACTGCAGCACTGCTGCATCAATTTCATATTCATGTCGTAAGAGTTCAAGATCTGCTTCTCTGTCAACATGCCTCATTTAGAGCAATCTTGTGCAGGTCAGGAGTGCTTCACTGAAGGTACAAAATGGAAACGCTGCAAGGAGGAGTTCATTGAGTATGTTACACAAAAGTAGCTCTTCTCACTGAGTGCAAAATGTTAAGGCCTTTGCATGATTTGGCATTTGAGCTGAAAGCATTTGATTAGTCAGCTGCTCTGTGTGTGCGAAACAGTATGTTTATGCACTACTTACCCTAAAAAACTCTTTTGTGGAGCCTGAGTCTAGAGTGCCATATGCTATCTCTGTCTGCTTGGCCAGATCCTCTGCACTTTCTATGGGAGAAACCATCCTCTCCACTGTCAAGAAAGCAGCCAGGTTGGCTGTGTAAGAGGAGATGATGATGAGGGTGAAGAACCACCACACACCACCAACGATACGGCCCGACAGAGACCTGCAAGAGAAAGGTTGATGACAGGCAAACACAGATTGTAATTACACAGTGACATGTGGTGCCTATAAAACCGCTAAGATCTACCAGTTGTGTTTAATGTACATAGTTGCAACGGTCATCAGAATTTCCTGGTAAATCGTTAAAATAACCCTGTGCTGTGTCAGCACTTCAAAACAGTGCACTTTCAAAGAAATTAGCGGCAGTTGTTTAAATGTACCCTAATCCTAGTGGCAATCTGGGTCAAAGATCACCTAATAGCCTGAAGAGAGTATTGATGAAACCATTTTGTTGACGACAATTTCAGCATTGAAAGTGCTAAACTCAATTACACTTACAGTATAATAGCTGCAATAAAACTGAAATAAGTCTAATTTCATGTAATGAACACCTGAAGGAAGAAGGCAGTAAAATGAATATGCTTGACTTTTCATTCCATGTACTTATTAACAGCTGATCTCATCACTTGCAGGTGTAATGTCTTGTTACCTCCGCCAAGGAGGTTATGTTTTCACTTTATTTGTTTGTCTGTTAGTTTGCAGGGTCACGCTAAAATTACTGGAAGGTTGACCAAGAAACTTGGTGGAGGGATGGGTCAGGGAAGAATCTATTACAAGTTTGGTGCAGATTTTACAAAAATGGGCGAATCCAGGGATTTAGTTTCCCTTCCTCTGCAGTGTCTGGATCATTATTGATTCGGTCTGTGATGGTAGCAGGGGTGCATGTGCAAGGGCACGGACGTGGCTCTCACACACAGCAGATTCAGAGTGACACGCCCATAGACTAAAGAGTGAAAGTCAAATTATTGTGTGAGAGAGAGAACTGCAATACATGCCCCGTGCAGCTGAGACTACTCTCTGTGTGAGAGCTCACAATGGCACCCACAAGCATGTGGCAAATAGTGCTGTGAGTAGTGCTTCAGACAACCATAGTTATACAATGTGGCAAAGGAGCAACACACCACATCAGAGATCTCTTATGTCATTATGAGAACGGTAAAACAAGTTCACTAGGGATCAATACAAAACTCTGGATGGGTAAATTAGAATAAGGTGGACCACCACAGTCTGGATAACTAATGGAAAACACTTTTTTGTGGAGATAGGGTATTAACCTTGGTTAAGGAATGCCATCTCAGAACGCCAATTCCCTCTGCTTTTTTATTTGTTTGTTTGTTAATAGGATAATGCTAAAACTGCTCAACTGATTTCCATGAAATTCATTTGGGACTGTTGTGTCTCTGAGGAGGTTTGTGATCTCTGAATGTCAAAATAATGCAGTAACATTGTTTATTTTTCTATTTTGCTCTGCTATCCACTGCTGGTGTCTATTGCAAGTGACCTACCTGGGTGAGATGTCACAGCCCTGCTGCATGAAGGCGCCCAGTGAGAACCAGAGGGAATTGAAGATGCCAAAGTCATTGGGAGGATCAGGGGGAGTCTGAGGGTCTTTGGTCTCGTCCTGTTCCTCAAGGTTCCACTCATAAGGACTGAACCGACTGACCAGGAACAGGACCACGCTCACCCCAATATAGGCAAACACTATACACATCCAGATCTCATAGGCCAGCGGGTCCAGGAAGGAGAAAACACCAGGCTTGGACTTTTGGGGCTTCTTTATCATAATGGAGATGCCCAAGCTCATAAAGGGCTTGGAAAAGTCTATCATCTCCTCTCGAACCAGAGTAATGGTGAGAGGTGCAACAGCTATATCTGCTCTCTGGAAACAGGGACATGCACAATGAGCATTAGTTATGACCTGCATGAAGAAACAGGTCATTTTACATGTGTGTGTGTGTGTGTGTGTGTGTGAATGACTGGAGCTGGAGAGGGAAGTTAAAACAATGTTATTGTGACGACTGAAGGCCAGCTGAAAGGAAAACACACACACAGGAGGAGAAGAGTGGCACTTGCACAGTGTTAGGACTTAGGATGGTTAATACATTTCAGATCCAGACTGTAAAATTAATTATTTTCACTAAAATGTGTCCATATTGGGAGGTGAGACGGAAGAAAAGCTCCCAAGGCCCCTGCGAGACTTTGAGAGAGACAGCTTGGAAAAAATCCACAGAGGCAGATGGGAGTTTGAGTCATATTTGACCAACTGCTTCCTTAATCAGAACCCGAGGAGAAACAGTGGGGAGAAACTTTTCAGTGGTGGTGCTGCTCCTAAAAACTCAATTTCACACCACATCTTGTCGAGAAACTCTGTGTAATGGCTGTATCAATACTCGCGTTGATTACAGTAAGACTGCAAAGTAATGCAAATCTGTTTTAGCGATTCAATAAACGGCTGTCAGTTAAGAAACAACAAAAGAATTGGCAGGCTCCGGCCATGTGAACTCCATCACATGCCGTTCAGCTCCAGATTTCGCTCACACAGCTTATTCTGGCGTTTGCTTTATTTGTTTTATTTTTTCAAGCTGTTTCTCTTGATCTGACTCCTTTGCTCGGCTGTTCAGTCGCGTTACGCTATCGAAACACATGGACGGAGGTGCCGCTGCTTTTTTAGGACACACAATGGGTTTCTTTGTAAAAGCAAAAAGAAAATAATTAATCACATAAGACTAGTGTGACTGCAGCTAGTGTGTGTGTGTTTGTGTGTGTGATTAATTAAATAAGTGCTGCTCTTCAAAAGGAGCCGTTCTGTGAAGGGCAGTTCTTGGTATTGCGCAGTATTGCCTTTTTTTATATCGAAATTGAGAAAATATTGGGCTGTGGCAGCGCGAGGCAGAAAACGTTTCTTACAAGGTCAATCTAGGAGCAACACAAATAGACCCAATAAACACGACTGTTTTCTTTGTGCTGTCAACACAACACTGCGCAGGGCTATAACCATTTAATCCTTGTGCAGGCGTAAGCAGCCTTCAATCAATGGTGAGGGAAACAAAGCAATAAAGAGCAGCCCCGGGCCTAACCTTTAGAAAGACAACTAAAATCAAATTAATTTACCGGTCGAAAGGTCAAAATGTACAAAACTATTAGTCTCGGCCCACCTGCTGTAAAAATTACAGGCCCGGGAAAGACTTGACAGTGACATGATTGGGAGATTTTTTCCACCTTCCATCAGCGGGGAGTGGACTTTTCTCATTTGAGAGATAATTTGGTGGCGATAGCACATCAAACCATGCAATCTCTCGGGCTGATAGTGGGAAAATTGAGCAGATGAGGAAACCTAACCCTCATGCATTTTGCATTTGGCCCCTGTTCAACTATTGTGGCCTCGGAGAAAGGCGAGAGAAACGGGGGGAAGGGGAGGTAGGGTATAATCTTTGGAGCGCTCGAGGTGTTGCGAGAGCCCGTGAGCTCTGTCAGATGTAAAACACGGCATGACCCTTCGCTAATGTGCGGGGTTCGACCTTTATGGAGCGCAACACATATGGATCTTGTTGTTTCAAACCGCAAGCCACCATTTAGCTGTTGATTCCAAAGCAGATTTTCTCAGCTGTGAATTTACAATGTGGCATATTCATCATACACATCAAACATTGGACATAATTACACGATCACTTCAAAGGCGTACAATCTTTCATTCATCAAAGTGGTTTCAGTGTGTTTGCCATATGGACTCATTGTTTTCATGTACCTACCTCTGTTTCGACTGTGCCAGAGAGAGAGAGAGAGAGAGCGAGAGAGAGAGAGAGAGAGAGAGAGAGAGAGAGAGAGCTAGAGAGCTTTCTAGGCTAAGCAAGGAGGATTAATTGCAATGAACAGCCCTGAGAAATGATTTCATTTTCTCCGTCTCAAGATGATCACCAACACCCCCCCAATGCTTGAAGCTGCATTCAACAAATTCACTCACAGCTGAGCTTCCTGAGACAGCATCAGACTTTGAACTGGGCAAGAGCTGATGAGTTCGGCTTGGTGATAACCTTAAGACAGAAAAATGAGATCTCCTCTCATGTTGAAGTTCCTTGCAAACTGCCATGTAATCAGTGAAATCGAGGCTCCCAGTACTCACCCCATAGACCAGTTCGCCCACCATCCCGTTCCACGTCTTGGTCTCGGGGTCTCGGGCTCCGTACTTCCCATCCATTACTATAGACAGTTTGTACTTAATTCCAACATGTTTGGCAATCTCAGATGCTAAATCGACGCAGTAGCCTTCATATCTGTCATTCCCCTCCAGGTGATTATAATTTTTCTTGTACATCACATAAGGAGCTTCCTGTTGATTCAAACACACGCTGGTTTATTCACTCCCATGCCATGGCACACATTCAATTATACAGAAATATGCATACATGCACCCATATGTGCCCATGCGCACACACACACAAACACACACGTTTCCAACATTATAAGCTGCTATAACCACATCCATGCAGGCATGCATACGAAGATGATGCCCTGCTAATGCACAAATATGCACTTATAACAGCAGCGTGAGCGCGTTGTCACCCTGCGGTCAATAAGCCGTGGCAGCCAGCAGACACCAAGCCCAATGCACCCAACCCGTTTTGAGCCCGAGGGCGCAACTCGGTGGCACAATAAAGGTTAGAGGGAAGGGAGAGAGAGAGAAAGTAGTTTTTCATCTTATGTGGGAGAACACAGGAGGCCAGAATGAGATTTAGCAGGGCTGGGACGCATTGGTAGGCAAGGTGTGGGTCAGCTCAGGGATGGGTGGGGATGGGAATGGGGATGGGTTTCATAAGTAAATGCCAGTGACAGGAGAGGGATCAGAGAGTGCCCATAATATCTCAACAAGTTCAAGCACATTTGCACCAGTGCGAAGTTAAAGGCTGTTTCATTCCAGAAAGAAAATTAAATTAAAAACAGAATGAGCCACTATTTGCTATCCAGAAAAAGTGCAAACAAAAGAAAAAATGTAAATAAAAAACTTTCAGAAATAAAATAATTATGTCAGGAGTGCGGGAGCGTGCTAGCTTTCCTCTCCTTGTCAAAAACGCTGGTGCAGCTCGTCTTTTCTCTTTACCGAGCACATCATCATTATCAAACAATAGGACCGCTCAGGAGAGCAGGCATTGTCATTACAGCCACACAAAATTAGAGTGCAAGTAGGAGCGCAATGGTTTGTTTGTTCTGTGCTGAACGTATCCCCTCACATTGGATCTGCTGAGCGTTTCCCTCGAGTTAACACGTCTTTACCTCCCGACTGTATTCCTCATCTAGAGACGTTAAACGCTTCCTCTCTGGCGATTGAGTGACAACCTCCTGTGCCTTGGAATACAAATGGAATCTAAGTGTGGACAAACGCCAGAGATCCTTATTATTTCCCAGACATTTTTTCTTTATCATCCACTTGCAGAGAGTGAGGTATTGCATCAGGTAATTATAACGCCATTATACAGTCAGTAAATACACTCGCAGTGGAAGCTATCCAATAAGCTTGAAACGTTTAGTTGAGTGCAGACAGCTAAAAGCAAATAAATGTAAAATATTTCTCTCTTTATTGTATTTTGGTCTGGGGAAAATGCCCAGAAAAATATTCTCTCCTGAAGTGCTGACTGGAAGTTATACTTCAACACAGAACACATGGAGGAGCAATACAAAATAGATTGGAGAGGCGATAACAAGGGAAGAACACTACACCCTCTTATCCCTGCTCCAATGCTGTTTATTTTGCTTTGCCCGGCTTGAGAAACCATTGCAGTATCGTCCTCTAGTCATTCTTCGGCCAGTCTATCCCAAGTGTCATTGAACATTTACTTGATGAGGACAGACAGGTCTACTTACGTATGCGTTTGTATGCGTTTTATTTTTTTTTTTGTAATTGATGGAGTCAACCACTATCATATACAGTATACCATTATTGTGATGTCACTGCTACGACAGGCCACTGAAGTATGGGAAATCAAAATGCTTTGACACCCACACTGATACAGTTGAAACACTCCCCACGGCATCGGATCGACTGTTTCAACGTGTAGTGAGTGGATGGAAAGCAACACAAAAAAGATGTGGTTCTACCCGCCCAGGACAGAATGTATCACTCGTTGGAATCAACACCATGACCTTGAGTGGCAGAATATGTGAAACATTTAAAACTGCGTGAAAAGTGTACCATAATAGTAGTGACCACAATGGTTCGGTTTTCCACTGAGGAGTCGTTGGAGACCTGCGGGTCCATAATATTTACAAATCGCGTGAACTCGTTCCAGTACCCGATCTGCAAAGAGAAAACGGTGGTTAGAGGTGCATTCCGCACCACTGACGTCGCTGAGGTCAAAGCACACATAGCAGGGACATATTTAAACATTACTGGGAACTGATATGATGCAGGTTTTATTAAGACAACTCTGCAGTTTTTCCAGAGGTCGACCAAAGCCTCAGCAAATGAGCGGAATACTAAAAAGGCCAACGAGGCCCAGTTATCTAAGCACAAAATAAATAGAGATGATTTTATATTACGACATTTATCATGTTATTAGTGCCACGATCAAAGATATTATTAAAATACACTGTTTTTTATTTTCTGCCCCGGCTCAAATAGCCAAAAATGCTGCAATTGCACTGCATGAGCATAAGCCAGACGACTTCAATCCCTCCCACCTCCAGCTTCCCAGGTTTTATGGTAAATAATTAATATTCAGGCCTATGTACTGCATACATGTTAAATAATTTAGTATAATATCCTGGTGGCTCCACAGTTTCTCCTGCACAGTCCTGCCATTGCAGTTACACTGTTCTCTGCTATACAGATGCTTGAGTCAAACCAATGTCAAGTGTTTGTTTGCCCGTCTGAAATAATGGCTGTTCTGGCTCTCGATGAAACATGTTGCATCTGCGGCTGCCAATATTTTAACTGTTGCTGGCTACGATTTCCCCCTTCACATCTGGTCCGCATTTCTATTTCTTTTGCCTCAGATCTTTAAATGTTTGGGGCCAGACAGGTGTACAACAGAAACACCGAGTGGAGGCGCTAGATAGCAGCGAACTTCTCAAACCGGAGCTCCACACTGTGGTTACAGTTGTGGATGTTGATAAGAGCACTTTCTCTCCAGACCCAGAGACAGATGTTTATTCCTGCCTCTTGACCGACAGTGATATTTGAGGAGCGCTGCTCGTGGGAGCAACACTGTGGGAATCTGTGTCATGGAGCGCTGCTCCAGAGGCAGAGTCCTGATCTCACTCTGAGCAGCTGGGACAGAGATCAGCCCATACATCACTGGTGACAGCCACAGCTAAGATCCCTCATCCTCTAACTGTCACTGAGGTGACTGGGGGCTCCAGGTCCTGACAAACTGCTGCCTGGCTTGTCTCATGTCCCATCCCTTCCTCACTCTCTCCCCCCTGACCTCCTTTCTCCCACTTGCTCCATGCTTCTCCCTGCTCCCCCCCCCCCCCCCCCCCTCTGCTTTTTAGTGCGGGGACGCCTGTAAAGGCTGCGTGATGCTAATTGAAGTGTAGGCTTTAGAGGCCTGGGAGGCAGGCGGCATAATCACATGTCATATCAGGCTGAGCCCACACTTACCCAGCTAACGAGAAATTCACAGCTGTCTCTTCGAACCCGGTGAGGTTATGGAATATAAACCAGAGATCCTCATTTGGTACTGGTTAAAACGTGAATGTACCGCTGGGAATTACCGTTTTGATGCGGAGCCAGAGGAATTCTTGGATCCCCTTTGCAGTAATTGGTTATTTGAATGGTAATTACTGTCAGGAGAGGACCAAATATCATATCTGCACTGTCCCACGGCATGGAAAAAGCCTTATATCATTCTTTTGATAGGACAGTTTTACAGATCAGATCGCGGGCTGTGTGTGATTTGTGGGGCTTTTAATTCTTGGCATGGCTCGTCTACCGAACAGAGGTGGAGAGAGGCAGTTGGCATTATTCTGCAGTGTCCCCTCAGCCCTGCCGCTCCACGTGACTGAAAAAGCCCTTTGATTAAACGGAGGTAGGGTCTTGTTGGGAAATGAAATCGACATGAACGCAATCGTTGAGCTCACACCATGGGTTTGTCATACCTCAACATGTGGCCACCATCCCTTAGAGTTTTATTTTCAAGTACAGAGTATCAATCAATCATTTGAAATTACAATTTGGCCAGATTCCATCTGACAAGTCACGAACCGAAACCTCGAGGTGTGCCAGGTGTTAGCCGTGTTCGGACAAAGACCATTTTCTTTTTAGATCAGGTCTTATTTGACACTTGATAAATGGAACCCGACAGGGGTCACCACTCTGTCTTACCTTCCTCGGCCCGCCTGTTTTCATCTCATAAACATCTATGGTGTAGTTGGTCCTGCGGCCGTAGTTGTCGAACTGGATGTTCCCGGTCATACCGTGCACTTGGACCTGGCATGAGGGGCAGGGAGACACAGGGAGATGTGTAGCAGTCATCACATTGCACATATTATGCTGTTATTAAGGTGCTTGTGTCCATGCAGCTACTGGAGTGGTGCACAGAGTCTGTTAATCAAATGATGAACTGGTTACACTTTAATAAAAGATGTAGTTTTATGGTAATGAGGGCCCAGGATTTGAGTGAGCTCCGTGAAGGGATATCTGGAGGCAGAGGGAGGAGAACAGCTCCGCACTCTCTTCCCTTCTCTCTGTCAATTTCCATCTTTATCACACTCTAACTCGCTATCTCTGCTTCACTTCTTCTGGCCTTTTCTTTGGTTATCAGCTTCCCCCTCTCTCTCTTTCTGCCTCCCTCCCCCCCCCCCTTACCGTTTTGAGAGCTCTCTCAATGTCGATGCCTTGGCTCCAAGGTACAGCGGGATTGGCCAGACAGTCTCCAGCGCTGCCCCGGCGAGAGACATCCACACGTTGGCGCCGCAGGTATCGGAATGCCTCAGCTATCACCAGGATGGCATCATGGGTCAGTGCTGAAGTGTACTGTACAAAAAAAATAAAACAGTGAGACAAGATCCCGTGGCAGAAGATAAGAGGAAGTCCTAACAGGTTTATACAAAACTGTGTAGTGACTATAAGACATAAAAATAAATAGTTTACAGCACAGGGATTATTTTGTTTCAATTGGTAATGACACCTGAATAGACAAAAATAGCATGTGAGGTTCCTCAGGGCTCCATTTTGGGGCCTCTTCTGTTCTACATCTACATGCTCCCACTCACTCAGATAATGGAAAACAACAAAAAGTCTTACCACAGTTATGCAAATGACCAATTCAATACACCAGGGGACTATATTCTCCCATTGAATAAAATAAGGATGGGATGTGTCAACATTGTATTCAGTTCAACAAAGATAAAAACTGATGTACATTTTGGAGACTGGGAACAACCAATAAAAGTCAGTCCTGATCTTGAATCTATAAAGTTAAAACCAAAAACAAGGCAGAAATCTTGGTGAGGTAACAGACTCAGTCCATCACTTTGAACTGCTATATATGGAGCTTTCATATAAATATGTAATATTTTCAAATAAATCTGTTTGCAGTTACTCTTGTAAGTGTCAGTAAGTGCACGTCGCTGCCACCAGGTCAGATCAGCGAGGGCGGAGTGATAATTGGTTTGCTCTGACTCTGCTGGTAAGATGAATGAGATTGATTGGACAGATCTGATTTGAGAAGCCGAGGCATGTCTGATGGTCAGGACCTCTTCCAAAACTTTTAGCGCAGAGTTTTGAGAGAGACTTGAGCATTAATGTGTGATGTTATCTCCCACGCACTTCTCCTCCAACTTGGTCTGACCTTTTCACCAGCGAAGGCTGAGCCACTAGTTTGTTGACCACCGCACCATGACAAAATCTAATTAAATGCCATTCAAAATCCATTTCTTTCTCGATCATTGTTTAATTAGATGTAAATTGAAGCTGCGATATAACCTAGCCTCGCACCGCCCATCGATATATCGATCGCCGGGGAAAGATGAAAAGCAAAGAGGAGGAAGCAAGGGGTGGGAGGAATGACAGGATGACAAAGGCAAATGGAGGAGGAGAGGAGCCTTTAGAGAGCACTTCAGACAGGGATGATCGTTGTATTCTGCATGTGTAATGAAAGGACCTCGCGAGCACGGTACCTTCAGAGGAGTGTTTCTGGCTTCTGGGAATTCCCTTTCATCCAGCCGCTCCCAGCGCTGCATGAACTGCTGCACGATCGGGTTCTCAGGGTTGACAATCTGAAACCCTGAAATGTTGGCTCCACCAGCGAAGACTTTGTCCAAGCTCACATTAGTAAAGCCCTGAGATGAGACAGAAGGAAAAGGAGAAGAGAAAACTCATAGTCCCCAGTTTTTCTTTGAGGTTTTTCTTTCTTTTAATGTAAATTGGGGCTGAGCACCACAAAATATTAGAAGCATTTTCTGGCAGGGTGCATTTTATTATGAACTGCATTGTATGAGAAAGAAACATGTGTTTGTCATTACACTGAGGTAACTGTTCCTCTCTACACGTTGTGGTACAACCTGCATTCATTTGCAGATAAATAACCTGAAGTTAGACACAGTTTGTTTCAGATCAAGTCGAGGCCAAACTATTTTACTCGAACCAGAGAAAACCTCAGAAAGCTTAGCCATAGAAAAAAATAAATCCTAATGCATTTCCCTAACCTTTGCTACTTGGGCTGCATTAAAATTTTCCTTCTTCACCCTGCAGCCATGACACGGACTTATGTATTTTTTATGGTCAAATTGCAGTTTTAAAAAATGCAAGACTGTGTCACAGTGTGCAAGGACGTGTGTTTGACTGATGCATTAAGATTTCTTGTGACATTGCGCTAAAAAGCAGCAGGGGATCAGCCAGTGAGAGCGAGGCACTCCTCCACACTCAAACTTTGATGTTAATATCAAGGCTAAATGAACGGTTCCTGTCCCCAGTGTTTGGGTGTGTGTGTCTGTGTGTGTATGGGACTAAATTTTAATTTTTACTTTCATATTAATTTACACAGAAATACAATTTCGACTGATCGCTACAAACATATATGTGCAAAAAAACACACAGGCATTTTGATTAATACAAATTCCAATAAACCTTATTTGCATGCACATTTGTGACCATGTCTGAGACTAAGGCACATCAAATGCAGGAAAAAGTGGATTCCGCTCGCTCCCAGGAGAGCGGCCGGGTTATAACTCACAAGATTGGCCAGAATGTAGTGGTAACCACGGCTGTTCTTCCCCAGGGTCACAACCTACGGGAGAAAAACATCAATACAGTAAACCACCCATGAGATGAGAGCTTGGAGCCGCGGCTCGTATAAGCAGGCCACAACAATCTCTATGAACATGGGGACGTCCGGTAGTCTGGCCCGAAAACAAAGGAAGAGTGGCCTGGAGAACAACAGGAGAGAGGGAGAGGTTTGAGGACGTGTTCGTTAAGGAGAAACAGAGAAACAGGAACGAGGAACTTCCTTGAATATTCCCCAGGCTTTGAAGTCATTTACGGTGCCGAGGATGTGAGTCCTCAGCAAGGGCTGGACAGAAGGTAGAGACACGGGGAAAAGATATTTCAAAGGAGATTACAGCGAGACAGTAAGATGTAGATCTAGCTCTGCTTTGAAAGTATCACACCTTTGGAGCACAACAACATGTTTCAACCCACGCAGCCTGAAAATAGTAAGTGGTGTTGTAAGTCATCCCATCACTGTGGTATGAACCATATGTTGCCTTTTATTCTACATTTACTTCCTTTTGTTCTTGGCCTGCAGATAAACCCAATTCTAAATTGTTTTTCTCATTCTTCTTTTTTTGTGCTTCCCTCCTGCTGGACGTGGATTCTCGACCGGGCCTCGTGACGTTTGTTATGTTTATTTTTTGGACTTTTGAGCTTCTGCCATGCGGACACTCGTCTACCGTGTTTCGGTTTTTCATCTGCGTTCTAACAAACACAGCCACACACGAGTTTACAGCAAAATCAACATGTTTGCACATGTCCTGGCTCTGGCTCAGTCTCAAAAACAAACTGTCAGTTTATCATCTGTTTGTGTGTGCGTGTTAGTGCCGGGGACGTGGGATATTTGTTACTGCGGATCGTTTACGACATTCCCGCTGAGCAGGAGAGAGTGATGAAAAACAAACTTGTATCTTCACATCTCCGGCTGCAAAGATAAATACAAAAATCTGGAGAGCACGTTTTCGGTTTCACCCGTTTAGACTTCGATGACAGTATTTCATTTAGCGGGGCTGAACTTTCACTGACCTGAGCGCACAGTAGCACACGGCAATAAAACTATCCCCCTTGCTTGGACTGCATACAAATTAAATAAACCACTCATCTACACCTCCCATCCCCAGATTCTCTCCCCTTCATGGACATCTGAAGGTTGTATACGGACGCTGGTGCTGCTTTTCAAAAAGAGCACTCTGGGGAGCGCAAACACACAAAGCCTTCCCGCTCACGCTATCAAGCTGCTTGGGTGGGTCAGCGTTCTCTGACAGCTTCCCCATCATTAAGGCTTTAAACTCCCAGCACTGCAGGGCGTCAGGCGGAGAGAACAAACCACGAAAGTGAAACAAAAAACACAGAGGGGGAAATGAGCTGATTAGGATGCAGAAATAGCAGGAGCTGGCTTTTAGAATCCATCAATCTGCTTCTAATGAGCGAGTGACAGAAAGTTCCAGGAAAAGAAATCTCTGCAGCATTTCTAATGATAACAATAAATACGCTTTATTTATACGGCACTTATCAAAACCAGGGATCACAAAATGCTTCACGAGGACAAAACAACACAACAAACACAAGCCGACAAATTCTACCGTGGGGATATCAGAGCCAGACACATCACGGCTACTTCCTCGGTAGGTCTTTCAGACATCACGACCCTGCTGCATTTTCCTGGACAACCCCCCCGCCCCTGTTCCCGGTTCCACGTTCCACGTTCCTTCACCGTGCGTTAACCTTGACTCGGACTTCGAGCCGTCCTCCTCACACCTGCCCTGGAGCTGGGGCAGGAAGAGAGGGCCCCCCCCCCCCCAAAAAAAAGCAGCTCACAGCCAGACTGGCACTGGCTACAAGCTGCAACCTTGGGATGCGGCCCAGCGAGGCGGTGATGACACGGACATGAACCTCCGGCCAGAACACAACAACCTCTCCCCTCAACCTCTTTAATTAGGCAGACGGCAAGACCCGACTCCAGCTGAGATGGACAGATTTCATTGTGGCGAGCTGTGATGCACCGCTGACCGCCCTGCCTGTGAAATCCTCAGATCCTGCAGACACTGATAACTATCTTTTAATGGAGTTAATGAGATTTGATTCTCTTGTATTTCATTCGAAATCTAATATTATTTGAGCAATGACACAGTCATATCAGAAGCATTACTACCCTGATTAGATTAGGCAGCAGTTAAAAGTGCGCTCACATTACTGAAATACACTCATTTGCTGTTCTCGTGATTAAAAGGAAAATCACTTGGTTCTCTCCATAGTGCAAATTGAATTGACTGGAATTACAGCTGACTATATTAGGTCCCAAAGTTCTCACTGCATGTCGCCGCAAAGCCAAAAGTCATGAAATGCAGCTCTCTGTGGACGTCCATGACAGAATTGTGGTGAAGCAAAGACGACAAAGGGACAAACTGTGCACTTGGAAGTTGGAACAAATGAAAGAAAGTTTGCAGTCACCAGGATTCTAAACACTATGTCTGCTCAAAACCAGATCTTGCTCATCACCTGACTTTAGCTTCTTTCAGACATGTCCTGCGGAGGATCTCTGGAGAATCAGATCTGGACTTTCTCTAAGGTTTGCCTTTCATATACATGCACAAGAGGGGGGTTTCTCTGCTCAGACGCGGATTCAGGCGAGGGGTGGTGCAGCAGACAGAGGCAGGATGTAACGTTTCAATTGCCCTGCGGAGATCATTTGTTTTAATCACCACAAACACTCTGGGTCTTACGATTTTTCTGTCAAATATATTAGTTTTATTTTGTTAACCCAAAACAAGGGGGTAAACATGACCAAGGGGTTTTCTCAGTAAGACTCAATTAAAGATCTGAATCATTTTGCAAATAGAAGATTGAAGATGTTTCACTTTTTAATAAATGTATACAATTTCTTGAAAATATAATGGGGGGAATGCTGAGACCATAATCAAATCTGCAAAAGTGTTCAAGTGACTTACTGTACATACAAGCAATTGTTTTTTTTCCCTGTGTCAAAAAATGTGTAGAGCATGTTTACCACTCAGTAATGTGATTCCTCTTTATAGCCAACAGTTTCCCCCTTTTGCACATCGATCCCCTCGCCGGCTCCAGCACCTTTTGTTCTGCTGCTACAGGAGAGCCTGTGTTTTTCTTTTAAACAACCGATGGGAACAGACAACCAGGATGACCTTGACTTCCCCCTCATCCTGCCACTGCCGGCCTCGCCCTCGCCAGTCAGAGAGCCTTAAATATAAAACTGCAGCTACACATATTCAATAAATGCCAGACTGTTTTCCTCCAAGTTTGACCTTTCCACTGTGGAGTTTGCCACAGCACAGGAAGAGGCAGACTTAAAATGACAGGTTCCCCAGAGTTTGTAAATATCATACCATTTACAGAGGAATATAAAAGAGCAAATGATGCAATTATTTTTATCCTCCTCCTGAACCATGGAAACCCTGTCTAAAGCCCAGAGACCACAAACTAAACTGGTGAGGCGTAGAACTGGCATCAGGGCTGCATGGAAGAAATCATTTTGTTCACTATAATTGCTTTTAATTAAATAACTTTTAGGTTTATAAAATATAAAAAATCTACTTCAAAAGTGAGGATGAAATGACTTATTTTGTCCAGTTTATAATCCATATCCATATAAATCCAGTTAAGTGGTGAACGACAGTATTCCTCAGTCAATTAAGTACTTGAGTACATATATGTAAAAACTGCACAATTCAATACTGTTAAATTGATATGAGGTTATGGGAATGAAACTAGTTAAATTTCCAATACATTAATCAGAAAGGCATTTCAGTACATTTATATATGATTTTAAAATTGATTGTAAATCAATAATCACCAGGCAAATCTATCTATCATTATTAAAAGTTAAATAATTATGGATTATGGACTGTTTATAGAAAAGTTACTAAAATATAGGGCTACCTCAGAATATGACAGAAACATTGTTTTACTCTCCATGTCGAGAAGCATCCTTGGTTTTGGTGACAGTTGTATCTCTACTAAATAAATCAGATTAGAACTGGGCAGTAGTGAATCAGGATAAGAACTTAAATCCGTCCATATTGATAATTATCATGATAAATGCTACATTATTAGTTCTGTTAAATTTAAAGCAGGATTTTTGCTCCTGAGTGAAGGTTGTGATTTAAACTCTTTTAATGAGCAGAAACTGAAACATGATAAACACCAGAAAAATATGTTTAGCTATATATACATATAATCCCTAAAGTATATCTATATATTGGACTTTTTCTTTGTTGCTATTGATGGAAATTGTATTGCAATGATTATTATTGATTTATTGCCACATTTGGTTAAAGCTGCAAATCTCAGTTCTCAGATTCTCTATCAGCTGCTGAACTAACATCAGCTCACATCATAAATTCAAACACTGGGAAGCTGCTGCTGATTTGCTTTAAAATAGAACTATGACTGAGGGAGTCTGTGTGTTATCCATCAATCATCAAGTTATCTTTGCTGTAACTCCACTGCCAAAACAAGACAGTCAACACAATACATCTCTCTCTGTTTATCTCATCGTACAGAAACAATAAGACACATTAACTAGGTGACAGACAATCTTTCATTTTGTAGTTTATGTTAAATAATAAAAAAAAAAGTGCAGAGAAGACTTCTTACATCAAAGATCATACTCTTTGTTTTATGGGAGATAAATTGGCACAGAACAATTTATGTTTGGGGGGGGGGGGGCATTGTCATAATGGGGCTCAAAGCCTTTGAGCCAAATATATAAATCATCTTTTCATTATTAACCAGCATGTTAATAACAAGCTACATTAACAGCCATGTGTAATTTAATGATGAGAGGGGTTATCATGACTCGATCAGTCGCAGTGGAGAGCTCCACTTCTCTCAGGAGGGGACATAAGGGTGAATTTGACCTCTACATGCTGTGATACAGAAGCACTTCCCCCCTTCTTCCGTCTCCAGCTCTGCTCCTGGTGGAAGTGCTCCCGCTCTAGCACTCTCTAATTAACAGGCAGTGGAGGCTCAGGCTGAGATGATTTTCTTGGCAGCGGCCATATCTGAACCCTGAAGAGAGCGCTGGCCTCCCCCCAAAACGCAGAAACGTTTCAGAAACACCTGACTCACATTCAGGCGATTATGATATTGCTCTGAGATAGCGGAGCAGTTTTCAGACTGGATACCTCGGGAGGAAGTAATGGCTGTCACCGCAGCTGAGACGTCCTCTTGCTGGTGCCAACACTTTGAAACGCTTCGATGTCTTCACTTTGTTTTCACCGAAGACGATCAGGGTCATTTCACTTGATTTGAAGTTCATCGGATTTACAGACTAATCTTGATACGCATGTCTCAGCCTCTCTTTCAGTCACTGTCCACAGGTCACACCTTCGTCTATGATAACACTTAAATCCCATTTAATTCTATAATCACAGTTTTTAAAAAAGGCCTTAAACAGTCCAGGTTGGATCCAGGGCTTTGAACATCTTAACATCGAGCCGGAACCGGTCCTCTCCACAGCCTTAGATCAACATCACCTTTCATTTCAGTAAACTCAAAGAACAGCCTGTCCGGACTTTCCTCCTCTCCCTTTTCTGAGACATGTTTCTCCAAGAAGCTTTAAATGACTGGGAGGACTTATGGGAAACGAAATCCCCTTTTTAACAGTTTGAAAAACCCATGAACACCCGCTGACATCTGGCTTTTGTGCTGAATGGGAATGAAAACAATCGTCAGTCACTAGCGGGTGAAATTACCCTGCAGCAGACACAGGTTTTTAATTGGCTCTGGCTCCGATCATTAGTGATGGAAACGATATGAATGTGCTCATTTGGTAAGCCAGTGCATGAGGTGAGAGAGGGCCTCGGTTTTTTTTGTGTTCGTGACGTTGGACTTGATGAACCGGGCAAGAAAAAACAGGCAAACTCCTTTAAATGAATGAAAAAGGATTTGATCGCCCCTTTTAGCCAGTTTACCCACAATAAAAACGAACAATATGTAGACCTGCTAATTTTGGACATGGAAGATGTATTTATGCCATAACGGTTGGAGAGAGATTCATCCAGATGTTATGTTAATAACATCTGCGTTTGCCAATATGTTCTCAATGTGTCCCCTGGTTTTCAGAGCTACGACACTCGCTGCCTTTTTTTCATTGTGTCATCCACATCACTGACTGAGGACCTTCTTTTCATTGCTCACATTTTTCCAACAGCTGCTAGAAATCTGTCGACCGCTCCCACGACCTCTCATCTCCCATGATCATCTTTCTTCCCCTTTCATGAAATGGATACAACACAAATATCCCATTCAAGACAACACCCGAGTATGGACTTTCTCCATTCACGATCAGAAAGAAGGAACATGGAGAATCTCCAGTTCTCTGAGGCGAAGCGGTACGGCCACTTCACGCCTCTAAAGGAGGCAGAATGTTGTCCTCACAAATCCCCAGATGCACCTCTCTTTTTCTCCCCCTTTCTGTGAATCCGTTTTCACTTTTTATTGAATTTTTTTCTTCTCCAGCGTTGCGCCTGGCGGAGTGCTCATTGCCTGCCTGTCTTTGAACAGCTTGCATGCCCTGGGCCTGTCCCAGACGTTCTTCTTTTCCTTTTTTTTTTATTTTTTTGCCTGCACTCTCTTTACACTAGTGATGAGCAGGTTGTTGCCTCTGAGCAGATTCCAGCACTGGGATCCCAGGAGGGAAGAGGCCAGGAAGAAGCACAGAGGCACATATAGAGGGATCAGATTAGACATGGGTATATATATCGGTATATGTAACTCATGCATTTATGCTCTGAAAATAGCATCATTATGACATGTGGTTCAACGCAAAAACGATTAACTTATATATTCAATCATAGTTTTTGTTTAAAGTGTCTCTTCTTTAATGTTGCACACAACTCTCCCAGCACATCCCATCATAAACCTGGATGGTCCAGTGAAACTCATTTGTTGGATATGATTCAGAGAGCAGAGCTGGCAGAGACTCTCCCATTTTTTGTCATAAGGGAAGGATTGCCATTGGTTTAATTTATCTGCAGTGCAGTGTATTGATGGAAAAGTCCTATGGGTGATAAATCCTGAGTGGTTGTTACAGCATAAAATGATAATGGCCCGGGTGTAGTATTCTCCTCAGCATCCCAAAACAAATTTGTTGGGAGAGTCACTCTGCTCTTAGGAGCAAACAAGCCGCGCCTGATGCAGCAATATGCAAATACTTGTCTTATGGTTCCTCTACATCATACAAGTGATGAATGGAGCCAATAAAAGTGACATTCAGCTGAGTGTGTGTCTATGACTGAAGAAGAAGAACGTTCAGTGTTTCGTGGCATGTGTGAGGAAACTTTGATCCACTGTTAGGACGAGGATTAGGGCAATGTGTTAGTGGATCAGCTAAAAATGTATCAGCAGCTACCGTATCAATCATTTAACTTTCCCTACTATTTTAAAATAAAAAAAAAATATATATATGTTTGCTGCTTTAATCCTGAATTCCTCTCTTTCAGGTTGTATTTCTTTATTTACATTGTCTGCACTGTACAGTGATGAGTTGCCTTGATCTTAAAGGTGCTCCATGAAACAAGGCATCTGAAAATAAGACTCAAAACACATTATGGATTTTGAATTTTCACAAGTGACTTATCGAGTGATTGAATATATAATCAATATATTAATCAAAAATTTTCAGTACATCTCCAGTGCTGTCAGACGCCCTCAGATCCATAATACTGCTCTCACCAACTGTATAATACAATGTGTTATTGTTGTTTTTGTTATTATTATTGATGCATTAACATGGAGGTGTTGTCAATGGGCAGAGTGGAACCAATTCGACCGGTTTCATATATCAAGTGTTGTTTTAAATGTTCATTTGTTAGAAAGAACAAATAACAAATTATTTCTGTAAATGTTGGTGATTTAAAAACAAAAACCTTCCCTGAAATCCAGTGACATGAAGTGTAAAGTAAGGAAATTGTACATAAATACAGTACTTTGGGAAATATATTACCGCTGAATATACTTTTCCAATTTAGGAAGATTAGTGAGAGAAAGTATTAGTTCAGTGAACGAGTAGAGACATAAAGGCCCAAAGAAAAGCAGCATCAACAGGGACCGGATCAGACGAGCAGCACAGAGCCGTTTCTTTTTTTTTCATGCAACAAATTGATGAAGCTCGACTGTTTCGTTTTGGAGATAACTCCACTTCACCGCCTGGTACACAGACGTTCATTCTGTAGGGGGATTACCTCGATTGGAATCATAAAAGTAAACCACTGAGCTGATTCCCATTCCCCCCCCCGCCATCAACGATCAGCTACCTGGATCTGTCCCGCCTCACGACTCCTCTCTCTCGACGGGCAGTGACCTTGACGGATTTAAGCGACACGTCGACATTGCAACAAGCCGACGGCGGCCTCGGCACACACAGTGTCTTTTCAGAGTCTCCCTCCTGTCCTCCAGAGATGACACCCCCACATGCACATGTGTACAATCACTGGTTATTAGAACAACAGCAGCAGGTAGAAGCAGCGGGTTTCCATACAGCTGCCACTAGGCGCTGTGTTTGGTGTGATAGCCCTTACGGGGGACAGTCCATCCCCGTGTCAGCAGATAATGGTACGGCCTGGTAGGGGGCGACTGTGGAGTGACATCCAGCAGCTTCCCTGAATGCCTTTGACTCATATTTATTGGCAGGGCCAGCCAGATTACTTCAATTTACTCCGACAACAAAAAACTCCCAGACCGGGGTTGTCATTAAAACAAGGGGCTAAACTGAGCACGCTGCTGCTTTGAAGGTTAGCTATTGTGAAGGCTTTATTCCCCTTCTGCACTAAAACAAAGTTTAAACAGAAGAATATATGACAGGGATATATGGAGGTTGAGAAGGGGACAGAGCTCCCGCTAGAAGATGAGTCATTGAAGGGGACAGAGACAGAAAGAGGGGAACATCACACAGATTGCCGCCCTGCATCCTTGTTGTTGTTTACGTGGGGGGAAACACACACTTAAATACACAACCAGGAATATGCCGCTCATGTGATTTGTAATAAATATTCGAACTTTCTCTTTTCAAAGCGGATGCATCTCCTCAACACGAAGAGTACGTGTCCCTGAATTGTAAAGGGAGCACATTTTCAGAACAAGAATTAAATTAGACACAGCAAATTAATCCTAAACACAATTGTGCTTTAAACTAGGGCTCTGGGATCAAATTAGATTCATAAAAAACCACCAAAAAAAAAGCAAGTGAAACTAACAGTCGTTGAGGGGATGTTGTGAGGCAGAGAGGAGCCGATACCTAAATGAATGTTAACGAGCAGAATCCAATCCGGGAGCTGATTGCCTTATAAGCAGGCGGCGGCGAGCGCAGAGGAGCAGGGCGGTGCGGGGCGAGCCAACACAGGAGAGGCACGGCATAATAGCCACTCATCTATTCATGGTAATTGTGTTTCCCACAACTACAAGCACTGGTGGACCTTTCATTTCCTCTTCAGGCAGTGGACGTGATTGAGGAACGGAGGGATTTCGGAGGGGTTGATGGAGGAGGATTAGAAAGGATGCATCGTCAGTGGCTTCTGCAAATGGCTTCACACGCTCAGACCCCTCAACCACAGGCTCTCGGGGCAGCGCTGGATTCCAAACAAGACGGCCTTAGCAACCAGATGACGCCACACTGAGCCCCCCCGACATCGCGGAATACTGATACGCCTCACGTTAAGCTTCCCACATGGGAATCTCCAAACTTGTGCCAAACATATCTTATTTAGCTCTGGGAATAGATGTTACGTTCTTGTAAATCATGAGAAGTAAAACAAGCAGTACAAAGGATACTGACACTTTCATTGACATCATCCTGTCTAATATAGGATGGGCTGCTCAATCATGTTCAGGATGATTCACAGCAATGACACCATCAATTCAGTATTGCACTTCTATACGTGAGGCAAATGTTACATTTGCTCCTTTTGGGCATTTGGGGCTAATTGCTGATATATTTGTTCTGTTCAGACCTGGTATTATAAATGAATGTAGTGAGTGATACGATTACAGATGGACAGATCTAAGTTTAGATGTAAATGGGGTTCAGTGTCTCGCCCTAGGACACTTTGTGATGTGGCCAGAAGGACATGTGTGACATCATGGTGGTGCGACCGATGTTTGGTGCATGAAATCCATCGAGAGGTGGTCACATTCTCTAAATGCGTCCTAGTCCACATATGAAGGGCCACCTAGTCAACTTTCCTCCACCTGCTACAGTTTTACAATGATCCCAAAGAACACATTAATTTAATATCAACACTGACCAACACATATTTACTTTTTTGTTTTAATTGGTAAAATGTTATTTCACAGTGGAGCTGAGCACAACCCACTGATTCACCCACTCTCTCTATTTCTCTCTCTCTCACACCACCAACACAATGAACAGAGCATATATAAGACTGGTTAAAAACATATAATTTGGCATTTGTGAAAAAACCCGATGTACATGTTAATTTACATATAGAGCTGAGACTACATTCACACTACATCCACAATGTTTGGAAACGATGACTCACTGGTTCTCATTATTAATAACTCAATTACCAGTGATGAATACAGAACATTAAAAACACCAACATTGTGGGTCAAACTAACAATGTCCTACTTTTCAGCGTTGTTGTTTCTCATTTGTAAAATTTTCTGTCACTAAGCAACAAACTGCTGAGTAGACAATCAGCTTCCTGTTTAGCACACACGTGCCCAGTGCATGTTGTTCACGTGAGATGCGTTTTCAGGTGTGTTAGTCTGGACTGGTCTTAGGACTGATGCAGAGCTCAGACACTTGTTTAAACGAAGATTGTTTTAGTTTGAAAATGTAATTTTAAGACAAAGAAATATTATTATGTGGCCTGAGATCCATATCAAAGTGATCATTCTAATACCAGGTGTGAACTGACAAATTTAGAGATAAGCGCCTGTGATCAGATCACATGAGATGTTAACTTCAGGTCTTCACAGCACCATTGTCACCTTCAAAAGTAAAATGATTTACATCTAATAACCATTAGTAATTAATTTATTATTAAAAAAAAAAAAAAAGAATATTGATGAATATCAGTGCTGATGCCATAGAGGCTGAGACACCCTGACATTTACTTTCTATTATGGATCAAACAGAAATGTGTCTCTTTTGGTGCGATTCACTAGCATATTTTTAATAGACCTGGAAATAACTGAAGTGATGTGATTGGAGTCTGTTTTCACAGTCTGACTACTTTTCAAGGTGACGACCAAATTGACTTTGGCCTGTAAAATTAGCTGGAGCGGCTCTTTATTTAGCTAATTGTCCTTAGCAATTATGTGACGGGAGCAGGAAGTGGACGGAGCAGGTGTTTGGTTGCATCCTCCTAGAGGTGTTGCCACATGCACCCCGGGTCCGAGGCTCACCTGCTCTAAGATGGTGTTGATCCTGGACACCTCGCAGTCGATCACAAAGCGCTTCTCCTGTCTCCTGTCCATCTCCTCAATGATGCGCTTGAACTCGGCCGCGTCCGTTGTGCTGCTGACCGAGCGAGCCGTCACCTGCCAGTTGTTGGCCACCGCTGCCTCCATGATGGCCTGCAGTATGGAGAAGCCTGAAGAGAGGGGGAGACGCAGAGAGGGGCAGAGAGGATTAGAAACTAAAGATAGTGCCGCACGTCTTTGTACAAGAAGTGAGTGGCTGCAAATTTACATTATTCTCTGGAAATCTTTGCTGGCATCCAAAGGTTAAAGGGCATCTCATTATAATCTTAAATAAGAGTCCGAAGTCCGCAGGTCAACGAATATGTTGTCTAGAGTCTGCACTTAATGTGCCGGTTTGCGTGAATATACATTTACATACAGAGCAGGTAAAATCTTAATGAAGTGAAAGGACAATAGAATTGTATCTCCATCTTATTAAAAGATGAGTGGGTGATGTTATTGTGCCGGGTATCGATTGAATCACGGCATTTAGCTCAGACACATGTTCACTTTGACGGGTCGGTGAGACTCAGGGCGGCCCGTGTCCCCTCGGAGGCTTTAAAGATAGAGACAATGAAAGATTCATCCAGGCCAGTGGTGGGAAGAGATGATTATTTGACCAGAGGAATGGAGAACGAGACCCTTCTAATGATTAATTCAAACGTGAAATATTTTCATTTAACAAAGCGCTTGGAAACACATACGGTCAAATCACACGCCACGGGATGAATAATGTAGTCCTATATCTGGAGGGATAGATTGAATGTAGCATACGCTGAAATAAATTTGCTCAACTCTGCTCTAATTTACAGTGGGTGAAAGGGAACACGAAGGTTATTAATGAAAGCCAAGCACATATGCTGGTATTTCATTAAGCCTCGGACAATGCAATTGCAAGCTGTATGTACAATAAGCTTCTTTTCAATATCTCCATTCATTTTTCATCGTCCGTGGTGTGTTTAACTGATACAGAGAAAAAAATAAAGAAACGTCCAGCGACAGCAAATTCAGGCACACACACACAGATTTGATATGACGATTAAAATAGTTGCGAGTGATTGGGTATTATGTAAATTGTCTGACACAGCCTGAGCAGCAGCGGGCAAAATAAACATTTGTCATATATTTTTTTACTTTGAGCCATTTCCCTCGACAGCCTTATCTCCATAAACCGGCTGCAGACGACCAACAAAGCCGGCACAGAGAGCAAAGAAAACACAAACGGCTATAACAAGAAAACCACTTTCTGTTCATTTCTCTGGTTTTGCATTTTCCCTCTTTTCCATTCCATCTGAATGGTCAAGCAGCCTTGTGTTTTTTTTCTGTCTTTTTCTGTCTTTGTTTTTTCCTTGACTTGTGAAAATGCTCTGAGACGGCAGCTCCGTGTGCGTCTGCACCCCCGCTGTGACGCCACCACTGCAGCTCACAGCCGCATCTTCGACGGATGACCTTTTGGCGAGCCGCACAGCGAGCGGTGGAGGCTGACGCACGGTGTGTCATCTGTCCAGAGGAGCAATGGCGTACCGCCTGGAGACATCAACATGCCAGACCTCAAGGTTATCTGGCAACCCGCTTATCAGGTCACATCTCTGAGGAGTCGAGTCTGTGGTTTACTATAGTTTGTGAATGTAACTCGTCGCATGAAGCAAGAGTTCACAAGATGTGTTGAGGGCATGTAGAGGCACACGTCCCTCTGTGGATTCTGGGTCACAGACCGAGTGAAAACTATGTCAACACCTGCTCCATCTGAAGGGAAATAAGACTGGACAATAAGAATAAGGAGGCAGCAGTAAGGAGTATTCTAAATTGGGGGCCATGAAGGGGCCACGTCCATTAAAAAAAAGCTTAGAAAATCTAAATTCTTAATAAGTTGTCATATTCATGGTGAGTATTCTTGCTAAGTGACTAGGTTATAACAAAAAAAGACAGGGGCACTTCAGGAGCCAGACAGATTTCCTCTGGGGCCAGTGCCCTCCTGGTCTCGCCCCTGGATCTGCCCCTGGAAGGCAGTGAGGTCTGAAAGCACTACACTGTCAAATGTAGCTGAATTTTTTACCTGGACAAAAGCCACAGTTTTACTCTGGAGAGAGAGAAGAAGAAAAAAACCTGAGGTGAAAACATCAGCAGTATCATCATTTTTAAATGAGCGCCGTCTCTCGTGCACTTTATCTTCCCCTTTACCTAAAGGAAAAGTTATACAGAATGAAGGCTGGAATAACGCAGATGCATTATTCATTTTCCAGAAGCATATGCTCAGAACCTCGCCGACCACAAGGCACCTGGATAACATGGCAGTGTTCCCAGCAATAAAAGCTCCTCACTTTGAGAGATGTCATGTCGATTAACTGGGTCGAAACACTCTCTGTTGGTTTTGCAGTGTCACAGCTTACGGCTGGTGAAGGTAAAAATGCCAATGAGCCTTTTAACTGAACGCATTCACAGTGGGTGTGGGGACATGCCAGGCTTCTGGGTTAAAATGATAGGGTGGATATTTGGTTCAGGGCTGCAGCTATCTTGTTGTCAACCACTTATTTTCCTGTGCTGCTTGAAACACACGCGTTAGATGATTTTTTAAATAGCAAAGGAAAATCGAAATGCTCACAGGGGAAAGCCCCAGGGAGTTGGGCCACATATGTCAGTATCTACAGTGCTCTTAAAAAAAAAAAAATATATATATATATATATATATATATATATCTGTGCAGTTCCCATTTCCATTTCTGAAGTGCAAAAGGAGAAAAAAAACATGAATAATGCCAACTCTTATGCGAAAGAGGGAAACAAAGTCCTGTCAATCAGATTGGAATCGCAGAGGGCTTTTATTTTGAAATTGCTGATTTGTGCAGTGTTCGTCTCCCTGTGCCTCGGGCGTCCCCCAAAACGGGGGGGAACAATTGGATTCATTTAAGATTCACACAAGATTCCATGGCTGCCTAGTTTTACATTTGTATGGAAATTAAGAGATGGAATCGGGTGGTGGTAAATAGTCTGTCCAGAAATGGATTACTTCTGCTCCTGTTTTTTCTTCGCTCTTTTTTCATAATGTCAGCAGAAAAGTTTGTGTTCCCTGATTTAGACTTCAAAATCAAAACGGATTAAATCCTTTGAACAGAATTAAATCTGACAGCAGCGGCAAAACTGATCGTTTGTTTTTCTTCTTCATCTCCTCCAGCAAGTCAAAATAAAAATATCATTTTGTTATTCCATGCTTCTCTGCATGCTTCTGGGTGTGCCAGTTCACTTCCTGGGACCGGACTCCACTCCGGCTTCAGCCAATCAATGGACTCAACCACCTCAACAGACCCTCATAAATGCTTTAGCAAGTGATCTCTATTTCCAACACCGAGAGAAGCAATAAATCCCGTTCACCTCCTCGCCTCCATGAGCCCCACAGCTGCGTCCCATCTAAAATTGTAATACAGTCTACTACATAAATTATGGAAGACAACAACATGATTTCCTTATCACGCCCTATAAATCCCGGTGGTATGAACCAAGTGACGACGTGGAGCAGTTTCTGCTGATCATGCTCCTCAGTGCTCATCATGCCACCGACACAACGTAGAGCTGCGAGATGCTCTTATACTCTGGAAGCCAGTCACATGTCATAAAGACATAGATCCATATGTGAAGCAGGGTACAGTGTATATATTTGTACACATGTGGTATAGTGTCCATGGCATTTATGTGTTGATATTTATATATATTGATGATATATATATATATATATATAATGAAATTGATGTACGTATTTCTATTTTGTACTAAAGCTAAACTTGACCTTGTTTTTTAGTAAAGCGTATTTTTATATGGTTATATTGTCAATTTGTTTTTATATAATATCCTGGACATGATAGTTATCATGTTGCACAATGGTAGCCAGAGTCTGCACAGTAGCCACCATGGGATAAAACTCCAGTGACGTAGTATTATTAAAACACAGAGTTATTCCCAGCTCTCAATCGTAAAGTTTTCAGATCTAATGAAAACGTTATATCTAATTTACCGGAAAAAAAATTGCTCTGATATATAATTTTTTTTACTCCCTAATATCAGTCATATAAATGGCTCCTAAAATCCATATCAGTCCAGCTCTAGTTTTCCTTCACCTGGTGTAATGTTGTTCATGAAAATAACAATTGCGGCAGTTGACTTTTATATGGCTGCGTTGCACATACATTTTGCTTTACACCTTTATGCATATAAATTGTAATAATTCGATTTATTCCTTTTTTTCATCTGGAGCCTGTGTGACCTATGGTTACCCATAAATCCCTTCTCTGAGCCCCAGGAGACGTGTTTGTCTATCTTCAGAGAAGCACACATTCTTCCTCGGTTTCACAGGCTTCATCTGAAGAGTTAGTATTCGCAGAACACAGTACTCTGGACAAAGGGTGTGAGAGAGTTGAGGAGAGAGTGGGAGCACCAGCGGCAGAAGGATAACTGAGAGGAGGGCGGGTCTGAATCTAGTTTAGTTTTAAACATAGGGAAACTGTTCCAGCTAAAACGAGGAAATCCAGAACACACACTAGAAGCAACCGTGTGGTCTGTGAAGCGCTGAGATGGGTGAACACTCAATTATTTGAGTATTTTTCCTTTACATCTATATCATTAAATTGCAGAGTCTGCTGTCAAATCCCAGCGGAGCCTGATGACATCCGCGTGCTTATAAATCATTTGCTTTTGCGAATGAGATGTTGTGGCAGCGTGGCGTACAGGGGCTCAGTGAGAGCTGCAGTCTTCTTCCTCGTCTGTGAACCGGATCTTAACAGGATGAGTTTTGAAGCGTCACCCGTGGCGGCTCAGCAGTAATTGAATTGAGTTGCATCTAATCTCATTGCCCGGCTCCTTTTGGTTCCCTGCCTCTCATTAGGGTTCGGTGCAGAGTGTCACGGGGCTTCGTCTCTGCCTCTCACTCACAACCCCTCGCTCATATCTCACAACACAGCCAGGCTAACTAGACCAATCACAGGAACCATATTTCTCCAGGAATACAACTCAGCGTTAGACTCAACCCACTGTCACTCTTAGAGAACCAGCTACACCATTAGCTCCTATCAAACTGTCATTACAGTGTGTCCTCACTGGCATTACACTAATCCACATCAATCCAGAATCTAATCTGGCAATCGGATCAAATAATGACATATTCGAAAACAAGTCACCGTTACCCCGACTGCAGTGCACGTTAAATAAGGGGAACTACCCGAGAGGAATGACAGGCATACAACAACAATACCATCTGAACTCATCAGTGAAGGGATCAGAATCGAAGGCACACACACGAGGCAGCGATTGTTGAGCCGACAGTAGATGTGGCCGCTCTCCTCCCTAACTCGCCAATCCTCTAGTAAATGAGGGTCTTTGGCAGACCGCACCGCCCCGCTGAGCGCTGCCCGGGGTCTCAGAGGGCATCAGAAACAACTGAGCTGAAACCACAAAGATAATGGCCTCCACTCATAATTGTGGGGCTGGCTTGATAAGAAGAGAAAGATGGAAAGTGAACTTTGCAGAGCAAACTCTGACAATTTCTCCATCAAGAGTCAGTTCATTCAAATTCCCGAAGAAAAAACAATTTACTGTTCATTTACTAAATATTCTACTAAATACAGCTTATCATTTACCTCTATTGGATCAAGCTTAACAAATATTTTGGTTTTATTTGTCCATGTGATTAGAGCTTTGTCTGTAATGGAGGAAGAACTCGGGCAGGAGAACATCTCAAAACAAGGGCAAAAACAGCTCCCAAAAAGTGAAGCCAAAGCATCTTGATCGCCCCCTGGTGGCTGGCTGATGTTTACCAAAATAAAAATCATCAAAGTACATTTCAAATAAATTTTTCTCAAGGATAGTTACTGCAATTTTATATAGTTCCCATCACAATGATCTGAGTTCAAATGTTTTTTTTTCTGGTAAGATTGGTTTACGAAAACCCATGTTTGACAGCTGAGACTGACTCCTGATTGGTCAAGAGCGTGTAACGTTCGGACCTCGATTTTTAAAGCTCCATCCTTTGATCGCTACTACACAGACTCTGGCTCCAAATGTCTAAGATGGCAGCGTTTGTATCTGAGATATTTTAGCTTCATTTATGGAAATCTGTATATAATGGGCTACAAAGATACCACCAGCGGAAGGGGAAAAAGTATTATAAATAGTTTTTGTAATGTCGGTACTTCAACTCTGCATCGTGACGCCACTTAATATATTAACCATAAACAACACTTGCATTTCTGAGGTTTGTTTGCACTTTTATTACAGTTGGCCGGGACATGGCAGCCTCACTGGCACTAAAGAGTTCAAAGTGAGGACATTGAGTTTGTTTATGGACTCAAGGATTCATCTTCCCTCTCTGCCACAATTAAACCATCACGCTGATATGGAACCGAGACGAAACCAGTCCACCCCCAGGAAAGACTGAATTTGGGCACGTAAGAGAGATTTACGACAGAAGCCTGGTGGATCAAAACAGGACCGATTGGACACAAGGCAAATGGGAACAAACAAACAAGATCACCACAGAATGAAAATGAGTTCAGCGAGACCTCATCTCTGATTAATATTGACTGTTTTGTTTCTCCAGGGAGGAAAACATCTAAAGAACTGTTCTCATCAGCAGAGACACACACACACACTAGCAAACACACACACACACACACACACACGCACACACACACACACACACACACACACACACACACACACACAAACAAACACACACACACACAAACTCTCTCTTTCTCCTTTCCTCTTTAGATAACACTCATAAATCACGACGCACATTGCTGAAGCCGTGTAAGAGGAGACTTCTCCTTTTTAAACACTTGTCTGAATTAAACCGAAATATCTGATCCACCAGGAATAACGTCAATACTATTCAGCAAATGTCTTACACTGTTTTAAAGAAACACCTACATTTACCCTTTTAAATGGCTAAATTAAGAATAATTAAAGGTTTAAGGCAACTTCTACCTTGTGATCACCGACTGCCACCATCCTCCAAACAATAGACAACTAAGTTTTTACTGTATTTTAATTTTAAGAACTGTTGAGTAATGTTTGATTGGTCAAATTAATCATTCGTTTGATGTTGACAGTTTTAAATGACGTCGATCAATCCACGCTATTTTCATTTCCCGTCATCATTAGGGCTGTTGCTTTTATAATTTGTGTTTATCTAATGTTAATGGATCGTTGTTGGATGTGGGGCTTAAGCAAATAAACCGTATATAAAGTATAAAGAAGCTCTTCCTGTCTCTAGTGGAAACATATGGAGAAGACTGGCAGCCTCTTCTGGGGAAACAAAACCACAGGGATCGTTGGGTGCCTCTTTTATTTTTTGAAATATATTGTGCATTTCTTTTTATTTCTAAGCTGCTCTTCTGTCATTTTTGCCCATGGCTGTTTTGTTCTTTCCTTGCCATGTTTTCCAAATAATTTCCCCCATATGTGTAATTAAATTAATCTATTCTACAAACCCAGTTAACAACAAATTCAGTCAGAGGAGCCTTAGAATAATTATTTATTGCCACGGTGTAGCTTTGATGGTTTCTGAAGGTTTTTATGTTTGTCCAACACCAAGGCCTTCTAAGGTGATAAGTACAGTGATTAATCATCCACCCAGCAGCTCTACACCGGCTGCACGCCTACTCAGGACCAATGCATCAACTCAACATTGCTGAAGGGGGGAGGGGGGGGGGGGGGGTCTGCTGATTAGACTTCCAAAAGCTGAAACAGATGAGAGACTCTGGCTGAACCAGTTTCTTAAAGAATCCGCGACTGATCCACCGAGAGTCCGCTGGGAGAGCCTGCTTTAGAGTTCTCCTAAATTCTGTCAAACCGACAAAGTAAAATGTCTTTTGATTTTGAGTGGGTTGATTGCTCATTAGTCCATATATTTTAGTGTCATTTAGTAGTATAGCCTTCCAAGATAAACATATGCTCACCCATCATTGTCGGATTGATCACATTGCTCGATTTTCCAGCCGCTGATTGTAACTTAACTTGATTATCAGCCATCGCATTTATCCTGTGTACCAGGATAAAACTCAATAAATTTCCCTTGATTAGGACCCGGTTGATGCCCGCGGCGGGGTTGATCCTGGACATCCATTCAATTGGGAAGTCACAGCATCTGGTTTGAGATTGATTGGACGCCTGGTACTACATAAATCTTTCCTTGAACATCAGGTGGTGCCACCTAAACAAGCGCTAATTAGAAAAGCATCACATTTACCACAGAGCAGAGCCGAGTTTAGATGAAGGTTGGAGCCAATTACACCAGTTGTTGTTTATCCAGTGCTGTGTGCTCTTAAAGTTATGTTTAAATTTGATATTACTCCAAAGCATGTTGGGCGTCTGGCCCCACGATAACATCACAGACATGTTGACCCCTTAAGCGCCTGTTCGCAGCCTCAGCTTCTCAGGTGTTGCAAAGTCGAGGCTGAAAAGTAAATGTGACCGTGCTTTTGTCATCAGGGCCCCTGAGCTCTGGAATGACCTACACCTGAGGAGATAAGGCTTGCAGACTCAGTGACTTCTTTGAAATCACTTCTTAAACCCCATTTTTATAGACCTTCATTCGTGTGATGTCGTCTTTTTACCCTTTACAAATCACATTTTATAATAATTAACTATTTGTATCCTCTTTTTACTGCTTTCATGTGATCACGTTTTCAACTGACATGGTCCTACATTTATTTAATGAGTCGAGCAATACTTTGTTTTTGACAACATCAATGTTGTTGCCGGTCTCTCTTGTCACATAGCATCCTGCAGATTGTTAATACCCTTGTCTCTGCTTTTTTGCTTTGTTTTTTAAAGGTGCTATATAAATAAACACTGCTGTTATAATTTGTATTATAATAATAACAATAATATTATTATTATTATTAATAACGGCTGAGTGTAACGTGTAACATAGGGATCAGATTCCCCTCTTCTGATGTCGTCACTTATAAGTACAATGGATTGATTCACAAAATACTGATACTTCAGTAAATCCTTGCAGACGACGTGGCCTTGGAGACTTCACATAACAAGAGTTTCCTTCACCATGAGGATTCTGCAAATGCCTATTTATATTCCTCCAGCCGTCAAAGCCTCACTCTTCATTAACTACATCTCTATGTGTGTAAAAATCCATAAATATCCTCAGAGATGCTTTGTATCAATGCTACAGTTGAGGAAGACAAACTAAGTACTCACAGTATTAAGGCCTTGCATGTGTTAGTATGCTCTCCGGGCTCTGAGGATCCCAGCAGTGTTTGTGCAGTGGAGATCAAAATACAAAGCTTTACATTTCCTTTCATTGATCATCTGGCACAGGCTCACAATCAGTTTAAAATAAGCTGCGGTTTTTTTGGACTTGTGTGACCGAAACTCTAGACTCCTCCTGCCAACGAGATACAGTGTCAGCAAACAGGAGTCACAGCAAGAAGCACTGAGTTCGACCAACCTGATGCTTCTAAATGTCCCGAGGTCTAGGATCAAATAAAGGTGACCAGGATTTTGCAGTGGCTGAACCTAATCTCTGGAACAGATTAACTTTTCACATCAGAATCTCTCAGACCCTGGAAACGCTTTGATAAAGACCCACTTCTTCTCACCGGCTTTAAATTCAATTGAGTCTTAAATTAAGAATTAAACTACCATCGAGCAATGTTTCAAATAATTTACTATTTCAATATTTAAAATCTCAAATAATTAGCATGCTTAGTTAACGTTCAGTTACCTCTGCAAAGGATGGTGTGTTTTCAGCCCTGTCTGTTGGTTGGTTGGTTTGCATGTTCGTTACGACTAAATGGACGGATTACCACAAAATTTGGTGGAAGATCAAAGATCAGATCGTAATAAACATTAAGGTTTGTATGTTTATCTGTTAGTTTGCAGGATTACATATAAACTACTGGACGGAATACCACAAAACTTAGAGGAGGGGTGTGGTATAGGTCATGGAACAAACCATTACATTTTGATGTGGATCTGGATCAGGGACTGGATTTAAGAACATGTTCAAACGCTGTAACGATTTGATTAAAACATACAGGCATATCTAGGTAACTGATATCTGTGTTTGAAACTTGGTGCAGCTTGAATGAAATTGAGTGGACTACTTAACCTCAGCCGTTCCATTCCATTTATTATGATCATTATTTCATTTATATCATTACACTACTTTATTTTCATATTTTAACCCTGTTCAGCACTTTGGTCAACTGCGGTTGTTCTAAAGATGTTATATACATAAAGTTTGACTTGAATTTAGACAAAAATATATAATTAGAGACCGGGGTACGTGACAGGAAATTGTCGATGTAAAATCAGCGAGACACAGTGTGAGCTCCTCCACTTCTCCAGGGTAGAACTGCAGCGTTTACCGTGAAGCGAATGCCAAAGTAGCCCGAAAAGTGTGTAGCCAAGACTTTGAAGTGGGGGTTTACAGTAGGCCTATAATCGAAACAGTTTCGCTGCCAAGTGTTGTCCTAATCAAAAATATAGTGCATGACAAATCAAACAGAAGCAGCATGCTGTCTTTATACCTTCAAAAGTGCATACATGGAGGAGGGAGGAGAGTGGCGCTTTTCCACTTTGAAAATCCACCCACAGACTTTTCAGAGCTGCTCCATCTCTCTCGGCCTGTCTTTGTTCTGTTGTCTCTCACTCCTATACTGTAACACACACTGATGAACATGTGTGTGTGTGTGTGTGTGTGTGTGTGTGTGTGTGTGTGTGTGTGTGTGTGTGTGTGTGTGTGAGTCTGTGTGTGAATGTGTGTGTGTGTGTGTGTGTGTGTGTGTGTGTGTGTGTGTGCCAGAAGGGACTGATCAAGTGCTGCACAAATGTCACTGGGCAGCTTTGGCTAATGAGCTCAAACTGGGAACGAGAGAGCGTTACCTCTCATGACAAAAGGACCAGATATATAATTCTGCTCGTGTTGACTCTACAGGACGACATATAAGGTTTTCATTTGTTATTTCAAACCAACAAATTGTCCCTGAAAGATCAAAGCATCCAACCTCTGTTCTCACTGCTCTAACCAAAGGCCAGGACATTTTGTGGTAATGAAAAAAAAAGGAAGAAGCTCCCAGCAGCAATTTCATGGCTGCTGAAGCTACCCGTGGTTGGGGGTTAAATGGCTTTTTTCCAGGTTGAGTTAAAAGAGGACACTGTGAGAGCACAGAGGTTTATTGTGTGCTTATTGTGACAGACGATGGCTCTCATCACTGGATCTTCTTCTTTTTTTTTTAAAGGCACAGGTGCTGGACTTGTTGTTTTCAAGAGGTTTCTGAGTTACGGAGGTTGCCGCCGCAGGTTGGACTATCTTTATATCGGGATGTCACTTTGGCACTGATACCGGTTTATGTGTGCAAAATAAAAAAGGCAGACGAAATGCCAGTGGTGCGCGGCTCCATCCACATTGCTTTAATATTATTTTTCTCCTGCGCTTTTACGGCTTCTCTGATGTGCCCTTTCTTGTCAGCGTGTCCAAGCTGATTTACTCTCCTGATGCATGCATAATTTAGTCGCTATGAAGACGGTGTGAAGGAGAGGGCCCTCTAAAGCACAAGAGGCATGTGTGTGTGTAGAAAAGTCTCAGCTGGGTGCAGCTGATGTGCCATTATAGCGGCTGTGATGAGACCACAAAGCCAAGGAAACAAGCTGCGGTGTATGATATAGACATGGTTGCAGTCGGGAGCTGGTTTTCACACTTATTATCTCACAAAGCGAACAGAGAGGATAAATCAACAATTATGGCCGACCATACTGCACTTGACGGGACACTTTTCGTGACGAATGTGTGGGAATGGCATGAATATGGCTCATATAACAAATTGAACGGAGAACGGCAGCTGATGGTTTGTTGTAAATATAGTTTGTTGGTTTACCACGGTGATTAAAGGGAAAACCTCAGAGCTGCTGCAAACCAAATTAGTGATGGTGGGTTATCATTCCACTTTACTTCATGTGTTTTGGTTACATCCGCCAAGGAGGTTATGTGTCCGCCTGCGTTTGTTTGTTTTAGATCACAGGGAAACTTGGTGGAAGGATGGGGAATCAATCAGGAAAAGAACCAGTTACATTTTGGTACATCATTCGGGGTGGATCCACGCATTTGGAACAGAGTGAAAGAAAATGGATGCAGCTTGAATTGAATTAAATACTGAGGTATGTGATCTGCCATTCGAGGTTACATGTGTATTTATGACTTTATTGTTTCTTATTTAGTGGTTTTATTTCCTATTGTTTTATTTGCTTGTGTTTAATTGGGTGCAGTGTTTTAATCATGGGTTTGCTGTATAAATGGATGGTATGAATAACAGTGTTCTGGGAACAAATATATTCTCCATACATATTTATAATAACATATGATAGGTCTTTTTATTTTCGGTCGCCTTTCAAAAACTGTCTCGGGACAACAAATTAAAATTAGCCTATACACATAACTAATTCACTGTGTTTTCTTTGTTGATCAGTCAGAACTGTCCCTATCAAATAAAAGTGCACATGAAAACATGGCACTTTGTTAACAGGTAATACTGAAGCAAAAAGTAAAACAGTCATTTCATGTCTGCCTCTGTGTGTAATTACTGGAGTTTGGACCAAAAGCAATTCGTCTGCTGCTGTATCACACGGCGTGATTTGTTTTGTTGTTGTCCACAGTGACGCCCAACCACTAACAATCAAATTAAAGGAGGGACTCGATCTGGTCTGCCATCAAAGACATCGAGTCGAGCAGCGGGAGGCATTTATTGTTTCACTCTTTTATGGGAACAAAGGCAACTGTCTCCCGGTGGCCAATTAGAGGGATTGCTGGAAGAACAGGGAGCAAGGTTCACTGTAGCTGTAGTGTATCTGACTCTGCCTGATTGCCCCCCCAACCCCCCACCCTTCATATCTGTCCTTCTATCTACAGTCACTTGGCAGGATTTAGAAGAGATGCGGCTACGTGGGGGTCATCAAATCCTCCCATTCACAAGCCTGGTGGCCATGTTGGCACGTCGCTCTGCCAATTGTGCCAGGCTGCTGTTAGCGGCTGATCTGACAGTGTCTGTGCTGAGTTATGAGGGTTTAAAACAAAGCCAAGTAGGCTTTGATTGATGCAGCCATCAGTCTGATATGTTATTTTCTTTTGAATGTTTTGACGTGCGCGCAAATCGTTTCACTACCCAATATTAGCAGCTGTAATCTAAGGCTGAGGATTCTCACCCACGTCCTCATTCATATCAAGTGCATGTGCACAAACACAGGATATGTGTCCTTTATACATCTATATTTAATAGAGACTTTAATCCAGTCTGCATTGTTTATTAGGTAGAAGTGAACAAGTGTTAGTGTAGAACAAGTGTTGGTACTTTACAACTCTGCCTGGGCACATAGAAGCAGCTTTAATGGCTGGGATAATATAGTTTAGCCAATAGATTGAAAATGAAAAAACAACCTCTGGAGGGCCCTTCAATCACACATCAATCACTTATTAACTGAAAATGAAATACAACAAAAGCCTGAATATGAAGACGCTTTATTTCGAATGCGTAATGAATAAGGAGAAACTGTTGGGTGGGGATTCAGGGTAGCTGCACATTAGCCTGTCAAAAATCATTATAGATTTCACTATCGCTGTCCTTTGTTTCAAATCTGCTGAAAGGCTCAAACCAATTGTGTTGTTGGAGACATTGGTTACACTGATTCTACACGTGCACAAACGGCACGTCAGCAAAGCGGGCATGTCCCCTGTCAGCGTCGCAGTGGTCCCACTCTGTCATTTGTGCCACACACAGTTAGGATCTTCTAAGCATCACCTGAATACACACAAAGGAAATAAAAAAGTGTTCTTCTTTTAAGTTATTGTGGTTTTATTGAAACTGCATATTGTCGATTACAGAAAATAAGTAAAAGGGTTTAAAATCATTTGTGCCTAAAATGTTTTGTCTTTTATAAAATAAGTGTATTGAAATGGCTTGAATGTGCACTAAGTTGCAAAGAAATAAACAAAAAAGAACCAATATTTGATTAGAGTCGTGTTTTTTTTAATCTCTTTTGTGTGTGTTTGCCTACAACAGAATAGCATCATTACTTTCATCATTGGAAACAAAAATTGGTTTGTGTTTAGGTTCAGACCATCGTCAGGGCGACAGCTGCCGGCGCTAATGAAAGTGCAGGAAAATTTCAATATTTCTCTTGGTCCCTGTGTTAACACGGCAGCACCATAAGGGGTTGTACGTGCTATTTTTATACATATTTTTGTCAGTTATGTACATCTGAATTTAACATTGACATTGTAAGACCTTTAACAATCAATGTGACAGACAGATAAACACTGTTTGAAAGCCTGTGAACACCTCACAAGCCGTAAAGTTTATTACATTCCCCACATATCTGTGTGTTTAGCAAGAAACTGTTCCATTGTGGTCAGAAGAAAAATCGTCCAGTGATCAATACTGAACATGGACCTTATTGCTCCAGAGATGTTTGCTGAATTGATCCAGCTGCACTCATTGACAGGCTGAATGAAAGAAGTGCCCCCGAGGTTCTGTTGGACTTACTGCCAGACTGCAACTGGCTCATTTCTGTTCAAAGTACATTTGTCTCTCCGGTGCAATAATGACGGCTTTAATATCGAACACTATTTCAACTGTTCTTTCAACTGTCTGCAGCCGCGCCTCGGATCGTTCTCCCCTTAACTGTATCACATTCAGAATATTGATCTGCAGCGGAGATGATGGAAGGAGACGACAGGAGGCCCAGCAATGTTCTTCATGAGGCATCAACGCCTCGGTGTGAGGATGGATACTTTGAGTCCGGCTGAAATCCTGTGTCTCACACCAACACTGCAGATTTACAGAGGAGGCAGCCCCAGCTCTTACCACAAGATAGCACTGATATTTTCTCTCAGCAGGCTGATGTTCACTAAATGTCAATGTGAAATGTATCACAGTTATACAGGAAATTACATTAACCCCAGTAACTGGATTATATGTGACAGGTTTGTGTTTATCTGTGTCCTATTTGAAATAGTCCATTTGAAAACCATCAGTGGTGTGATAAAAACTTCCCATGGTTTCACTGCTAAGTAAATAAAATTATAATTGTTCGAAACTGACTAAATCAGGGTGATGTAGAGAGGTGGTTGGGTAAACGTAAACACTGTTGGAGCAGTGAGAGAGCAGAGAGGGGGAGCAATCCCCCACCCCCCCCCCCCACCCCCCCCCCCTCCCTGAACAGTGATTGTTCCATTATAACCTAGCGACTGGGCGGCACGAGAAGTGCCAAGCTCTGACTTTAGGGCTATACTCTGCATTTCAAGTGTTTGGATAGTGGAGTAATTTAATCAAAAACCAGAAACAAAAACAAACCAACAAAATGGTAGAGTTGCTGTGTCATGTTGCTGTGTCATACAGGAAGCTCAGGGTGACCAAAGTCTATTTGACCTTTGGCGTTATGGATGCCATACACTCAGCATTTTCTTTCTGGGTATTTTACGAAGGAATGAGCCTCCTGGAGTTGCTTATGAAGATCATTTATGTGGGCATGACTGAAGCTGCTTTCAAGACATGCACTGAACTCACTGCACTGACATTTAACAGAACATTTCCAGAGGGGCTCTATGTGAGAGCTGAGATGTCCGCCTCTGTTGCTCCAGACTTCTTCCAAAACTTTTCCTGCCAGCCACTGCCAGCTAGTGAAATGTCAGGAGAATGTCCGATTCATTTGACTTTATTTATTTATATTTACAGTGAGTGAGAGGGCGCCTTGTCAACGTGTCTAGCATGGGACTGGCGCAAAACGGAAAGAACAAAGAATACAAATATCTCAGGAAGAAAAAGAGGTGCCACACATAAAGAAGATGGTGACAAAGATGTCTCCTTGGAAAGACAAGTACTGCCTCCTGCAAGCTCCAGACAGGCGCCATTCGCCTCATGCATGCTCTGTACATTTTCCAGTTGCTGTGAACGCGTCTGACCCACACAATCCCATTATCGTGTCCCATTATCCGAACATTTACATTCATGTATGAGCAGACCACACCCATATAGTTGCACATTACATCGCATCAATTTTTTTAATCCTTTCTGTATTCCTTGTTCCTCATAATCACAAATATATGGATGATTATTTTTAATCAAATCCTTTTTCATGCTGTAGGTTTGTTTTTCTAAAGTAAGTTGAGCTAATTCAATGTTTTTACATCTAACCCTCTGCAACTGCAGAGGCTGCAGCTCGTTGGCTACAAGTACCTCAGCGGTTTATTGAATTCTTTGTTTGCACTCTGTGATGCAGATCTGCTCTTACTGAGGATCAGTGAAACATCATTGTGTAAAAGAATAAAAGATAACATGTATAACACTAGTGTACTTTATACATGTCGCAGATTTTAACATATTATATACTAATGAATATTGACTTCATGCTCATGCAACGCAAAGTACAACATTATACATCAACGCACTCTTTTCCTCAGTTCCTATTTGCCTTTTTAATGCATGTTTGATAAAAGCATTGATCATCCACAATACTGGAGGCAACTTTGCAATTATTCTCCAAACTCTCCTATTAGCGGTGGAAAACACAGCGCTACTAAAAAACAAGCATTCAGCTGAGCTCCACCATGAGGCTTTATTCAGTCAATTGAAAAGATTAATTGCAGCCTCACTATTCATTTGGCTCGGTTATTGGGGCTGGCTTAAAAAGCTTTTAGGCCAGAGCGCAGTGCTTTCAGTCCACAGAGCGACGGTCCATATGCGTCAGGCTCCGATGTATCGGAGGGAAATGGATGGAAATTTGTGCCCTAAATACCGATATCACACAGCTGTTTGAAAGCAGACGTTATGATGAAGGGACTGCACTGGAAGCAAATGGAGCCTCAGCGCGCTCTGTGTTATCAGCATAATGAGTGGCCACTCTTCTTTTATCTCAGGTATTATATTGACGGGCTACTTCGCGCGTGGGTGTGTGAGTGCGAGTGTTAATACACGTGTGGGTTGAGAGAGAGATGAAAGATCCAAACATATATTACTGCTCTTTCTTTTTGAATCATCCCCGAACATCAGAAAACCAGAGGAAAAAAGCTGACAATCCCTGCATCACTCCTTCCACCTTATACTCTCTTTTCCCCCAAGTCTTATGTCTCCAATAGTGAATATTCTTATTTCTTTCCTTTCAGTTTACGTCAGCAGACAAATTTCCCCTAAAAAAAGTGTGTGTGTGGGGGGGGGTGCAGGCGGGAGGTAGATGGATCTCGCCCTTTCTGTTCTGGCGGTCAGGTATGGGCAGATAATTGCCAGGTCTGTGCAGCAGAGACAGATGATTACAGGATTTATTGTCTCTCCCAGGCACAATCAACCCTGATTCAGCAATTTCACCTCAACCTGATTTATGAGTTGCTCTCTTTCACTCTCTCTCTCCATACCTTTTCCTTATATGCTTTTAGGTTTCCAGTATTCTACTTTCCTGAGAGTCTGAGTTCAGGGTTGTAGTGCAGTCGTCACAACCAACTATTCTTTCCTTAAATCGAAACAATCTTGGTCCCAAATTTGTCCAAAAAATGAAGTTGGGAAACAAATCTCAAATAATTTGAATATTCAGTCTGTATTCGAACAGTCACCCTGCAGCACTATACTCAATATCAATTCGCCAAGCCCGACCCCCAACTGACACAGCTGCTAACATTAACCTTAACTCTTTTAGTTACCAGTTCTCAAAGTGTTTTTGTTAAAATGGGGTAATTTAGCCCCATTTATTTAACCTCCATGTTCGTTGACGGGACATAAACCAAAGAAAAAGTAAAAGCAAACCACAAATAAATGTTTCTTAAAAAGGTTTTTGGTCATCTTAGGTAGTTCTTATCACTCTGACGTTTTTTCAAGCATTTCAGAAAGACCTCGCTAATGCGGCTCGTCCTCCAATCGCTACTTCACAGTGTCTGGCTCCGAATGCTCAAGATGGCAGCGTTTGTATCCAGGATATTCTGGCTGTGATTCTGGATCGTGGAAGGATTATACAATCTTTGCTGTAGACCAACATACGTGCTAATGCTCAGTTAACCCTGTGGCTAGCAAGCTGGTTAGCCAGATATACTAATAGGAAAGTGCAAGGAAGTTAGCACACAATCAATGAAATGTTATAGTTAGTCTGAAGTGACACATAGGCAGTTTAAATCATAAATAACTTTTTTAAATAGTAAAGGTAAAAATAAACCGATAAAATAGTCAGATATTGGAGGGAAACAGTTAGATTGACGATTAAATTGTACATTTTGGAGATACGGTATTTGGGCCCTGACGGGTGCTATCGGTGATGGGATTGTGGGGGAATGACACACAAAAACAAAGCTCAACATAATACACACAACAGCGAGTTGTCTTTCCTTTTGCTTAAGAGCCATAGGGTAAAAAACCTGCATCCTTGAAGACTATTTTCCCTTGTCACTCCTCCTGGTTTAGCCAGCAGTCAGTGTCCATATTGCCAGGGGAGCTGCACTACCTGATAAGCAGAGGTAGAGGCTCCCTGACACATCTGTCTGCTTGATGAGCCAAGTGTCAAAGCCCCCCAAAGTGCTGGATGGAGTGCATCAATAAACGACTTTAATCCCCTCCTGGGGCCAATGTCCTCCTACTAATAAGGGATCGTCTTACACCCCTGGCAGTGGGGAGGGAGGTAGAAGCGGCTTGGCATGGGCCTCGGCACGGGGATGTACAGCACACGGGGAATTGTCTGAACGCAGCTACCGGGCTGTAAATCACACACACACACCTGCCGTTGCCTTAATTGCTGGACTGAATTGGTTTTATTCCCTACTCCCCCTCCTCCTTTGCCTTCTGTCCTTGTTTTTACTCTTTTAAAGTGTACGTGTTCTGGTTGGTCATCACTCTCCTCTTGTCTTTTAGAATAACTGGATATTCCCCCCTGCCCCCCCCCCACTCCGCCCCAAACCGTCTCACTTTCCAGACTTGAGAGGAAAAGCGGAGAGATGGGTTGGTTAGTCAGGCGGTACTGGTTGTGCTGTGGGTTGTGAGCATCTGCAGGGAAGATCCAATGAGTGCTCGAGTCAGCGTGACCCTAATTAACCGCATATCATCTGTGGGCTGTGTGGAGGATTAAGGCCCTCAGCTCTGGACCCTACAGGCGCAGAAACCCAAAGAACGAGGACCTTGCACTAAAACACACTTCACATTCTGCCTCAGAGCAAGAGAGGGAGAGCAGGGGAGGCGCGAGGCTGGACCATAAAAAGAACCAAACACGGAGCGGAGAGAAGAAACTGCAGAGAAGACAGGTTGCTCGAAGACTATCTGTAGGTCAGGACCGCTCTATAATGAGCAGATAAACAAAGCAAAAGGACTATGTAACGACGCGGTCTGGCACCTCAACAAAGAAGAAGACGTATTGTTCTATTTGTCTGTAACATGTTGAGCATATCTTTCCCTTCAGTCCAGGTGTTGTTTGAGCAAATTGGAGTTTCGGAAGGAGGAGGCGATCATCATTCTATTCAGAGACAATGAGCTCATTTTCTCGTTTGACATTAGAAATTCCAGAAATGAGCAATTTGCCGCGTTGACAGGTCGTCATGCACGCGGCGAACAGCTACATTAAACCAGTGTTTATTGTCAACCAGGCAATGCAATCTGAGAAACCCAACCAAAAAATAAACGAAATCCCACAATAATCAGCCCCCCCAGGCAGAGAGAGAGAGAGACTGTGGTTTCTTTAGAGAATGTTTCAGTAGCAGCTGTGACATACCTCATTTCAGATGAAAGATGGGCCAATATCAACAACGTGATTTACCAGAAGATTAACTGACGCCAACCAGCCCACTGTTAGAATAAGATGTTCTGTTTCTTAAAGTGTAATGTCTTATTACAAGTATTACGAGCTGCTAGAGAGTATATTTTACATTTACACCAAACTACTGTATTAAATAGTGCAGCGTTTACAGTTGGAGCATTTACAGGGCTTTCATAAAGCATTACAGGGTAAATCTGTCCTTTGCTAACCCCGGTGTGCGGCTGCTATTTTGAGGCGCCGAGACATTTCCTGTGGTTGCATGCTGTAATCTAAGCGCTGACTCGAGGCCCACGCTGTCACCTACCTCGGTCCGTGTCGTAGAGGTAGACAAACTTCTGCCACTTGTAGTGAGAGAGCAGGCTGAGGACGGCGCCCCGGAGGGCGGGGCGCATCTGGATGACAAACTGCACCTCATTATCGGTGGGGTAACTGGGTGTGACGAAGGAGGTGTGCAGGGCGCCGCAGAAGGAGGTCAAGGTGTTCATGGACTTCTTGTCATAGAATCCGAAGATGGCGTACACCCCGCGGGAGAACTGGGAGCAAACTGCAGGGAAAGTAGAGGGCAAGAGGACAGTGTTAAGATTAGTCAGCAGATTATGTGTGTGCACATTCACAAATGTGTGCTTCATCACTTTGGTCAGCGATGGATCGATCGGGTCTTTTGACCCAACACTAACAAGCAATTAAGGGTTTATGTGACTCTAAGTATCCACAGTGCAGTTGATGAAGCACTGACAGCATCCTGCATATAAAACAATAAATACACATGATAACATAAAACTACTGATGTGATCTGCAGAGACAGACTTATATGGATTCTTTGGGGGCTGATACCAATATAAGGGAGTAAAGAACTTCCTATATACAATTTAATTGGCTGTGACTCCTAAGATTTCCTTATGACGAATTTTTTTTTGTGATTTTTTACAGATTAACCATAACATTAATTAAAAATAACTATAAATATAAAGAAAACACAAAAACAACCAAATATATAGAAGAGAATATTGAATGAGGAAAATAAACAAATCTTGTAAAAATATAAACATTTGACGACATTGTTTATTCTGCAATATAAATGTTTCATATCAAACATAAACACTGATACCAATATGTCTGTGAAAGACTCATATCTGTTGATTTTATCAGCCAAATCATAAATCAGTCGTGGTCTAGTGTTCTGTAAAATCAGATTGGTAGTTTTTCATTGATTAGTGTTTGACCAGAAAGTGTGATTCTTAATTTAAATGGAAAACAAAGACCAAACAGCAATTTTAAATGTTATAATGTTTTTTATGAACACATACAACAACAAAAAACGTTTTCATATCTGTGCCAACATTTTAAACCTGCATAAACATCCGACCATTTTCAGTGACACCAGATCTAAAATTGACAAGTCAACGTTAGAATCTTCAGCAACAGCTTGTCATAATTTACCTCATGTTAAAGCAAAAAAAAACTAATTGCAGAAGAGATAGCAAAACAAAACTCTTTATTGGTGGGAATTGCTTGTTTTCATTGTTTTCTGATACAGAAAATCAGGCTTTTGAACATTGTGATGGGCATTCTTTCTTCTTTTTTTTTACACTTTCCTGACATTTTTATGACTAAATGATTTGTCTGTTAAAGGGACATTCCACATTTTAAACATTAACTTAAGTCGAATTGTAAAAAGAGAGATTTCCAAAGCAATAACCCTGATGGTGTCATCAGCATTGTTTCAGCTAGAGCCCCCTTCAGTTCGCCTTGGATCAACTGATTAATTATGAAAATAGATGACTGTTGCTCTCGAACAGTCTGATCTCATCCGTGAAAAGAAATCTTCATGCACTGCGTCAGAAAGTCAAATAAATATGGTAATACTGCGACAAGATGTCAGGGAGAATCCTGCAGGTTTAAATACAAGTGGGTACAGTGTGTTTGCTTCAGTGGGGAAGTGGCAGCCGAAGCAGAGAAACGTCACGTTGTTCACTGAGAGTCTGCAGCTCACACCAGTTATTGCTCAGCTCCCTCATCCACGGCGAACGACTCACTGCGGCGTTCACCGCAGCTGCTTCGGCTGCTTCCCACGAAAGAGCTGACAAAGACAAGTCTTTCCGCCTTGAAGGAAACGTGAGCACAGACTCACTGTCAGTGACCCCATGCGTACAGTAACCACGGTCTTTGTTGACGCCAAAATGGCAGACAACTCGTGTGTTGTGTCTTTGGAGAAAAACAACTTGTGCTAAGGTATGAAGACAGAGGAGGACACGGAATGTCGAGCCCTTTTAAAAGCTGCACAACAGTGAGTCTGACTGAGTCTGAGCAAAGTTGAGGGAGAATAAACAGCTACACAATCAATTGAATGTTTTTTACTGTAACAAATCAATAACAACAACAAGGGGGAATAAACACCTCATTAATACAAACTGTTTTGTTTTTCTTATCCAGTCTTATTTAGTGTGCACTTTGACTTTTCTTTGTTTGTGTATCCACTGTACGCTCCGGTGCGACAGTGTCAATTGTCAGGTGGAGCCACTTCCATTCAGTCCGAGGCCATTAATGTGTAAACTGATATTCATGACCACAGGTGTGTTTTGCTTTTATTACCCTATCATGAGTGGCTGTTCACTTATTCTGATTGACTCTCAAGTGTTCCCGCTGGGTAATCAAGCATTGCTAACTTCCCCCCCAACACTGAGAGCATTCCGGTACAATGGCTCGGCGGCTGACACGAGGGGGAGGGCGTGATCCAGTCTCATGCAGCAAATATGAGTTTCGGACTGGCTGACGGATACATATTCAAGTGTGTATGGTTGCATAAACCGGACATGCTGTAGATGGAGCACGCAGAATTTTTCAAGGCACAAAAATTAAATTTACATCCAAATCAAGTCAACCATAAAATAAAATCACACATGCATATGCACATGCAATAACCATGTTTCTTTTTTTTTCTCTTTCTCCCTGTGTGAACGGTGTAACGGCACAAAGACCTCTCCGATACTCAAAGGACGCGTACAACTGCTGTGTGAATGAGAGATCTAGTGACTGCTGGGATTCACCTCCTCCTTTTTTTAATTCTCTCCCTACCCTATCTGTCCTGGCACAGACACCTCTTGAGTCCTCTGCAACACACACACACATGCACATGCAGGAATAGACTCACACACACACGCAGGTACACAGAGCGCTTTGAAAGGTGAATCAACAGCTGGACAGCAGTATTGTGGGTAAGCGCTGCAGGTTGAATGGTGCAATGTCCTCCTCTGAATGGGAGACAGCAGGAGATCCAGACCTCGTCGAGGCCCAGTTTCCTCTGCGCTCCCTCTTAATTTGGGCCAGTACTGACACAGAACCACTGCTCTGGGACCAGATCTGGCAGCATGTTTCTCTCTGCTCAGCTGCCCTCTGCTTATTAGCTTGAGCCCATTCTACAACAACAGATATGTCCACTATACCATCTCTTTCTTCCCCCTCCAAATATCCACTCTTGCCCCCATTAGGGATAACAGTGTCCTTGTGCTGCCACCTTATTGTACTGGGAAAGTTTCCATGTTGCCTGGATCCCATGAGCGATGCCACCGAGAGCGATCCGAGGTGGGGGCTTAGGGCTCTCACGAGGTCTATAAGGATGTTCTAGACCGGGAGTGACCGGTTTTGTTTGGAGGGCACGCACCAGCCACTCTCACTGCACCAGATCTGCCAGCATCGTGCAACCCTGCCCCATCAGACACGACTCATCCTGAACTCATCCTGCCTCAAGAAGCGCACACTCCTTTCCCCCGCTACTCACCCCCCTCTGCAGAGTCTGCCCCCATGAGCATCATTTCTGACAGGAGATATGTTTATGCTTACAGTGTACCGCCAAATACATGCATGCAGTGCCATAAACAAACACAACTCGTCTCTATGCATGCGGGTGCGAATGCCAGTATGTAAAGTACAGGTAGAATAACACAACATTCAATTAATGTAAGCAGTGTTATTGATTTTTCAGGAGAGAGCCATGAGCTGTGCTGTGCATAAAGCTCTGGCTCATTTCCATGGTCAGGAGATAACAAGCAACACCACAGGTAGAAGCTTATGGTTTTCAAGGTGTTTACATACTCCAGCCTGGAGTTGAGAGTAAATCTGAGCTACAGTAGCAGGCGGCTGCAATTACCATTTATACAAACAGCAGAAAACCATTTGCTGTTTGACCCGGTGTTAGTGGAGAACAACCATAAACTGTGTGTATAGATGGACGACGTAACAGCTCGGCTAAAGTGAAGCCAAATCAGCTAGAGCGCCACCTGGTGACTGGCTGCAGTATTGGTAATAAACCCCACCTCCTCTGTGTAAGTGGGCGGGACATGGACAAGATAAAAAACTTACAAAACATTGAATTAATATTTTTTCTCAGAGTTGGTTTAAGGTAGATGATTAAAGGTAGTTCTTCTCGCACTGATTTTAAAAATAAAACTGGTTTTAATTAGTTAATTGATGGTGAAAAACCGGGTGACACCGATATTGTGGCCTCATTTTTGGATGAAGGGAGGAAGTGGAGAGGCGTCGTCCACCTTCAAACGAAGAACAAACAAGTGCTGTCCTTAAACCAACCATAGGGACAAGCAGTGAGAAATGAAAAAAGAAAAAAATGCTTTTCAAAAGTCGAACTCAGAGCCGACACTCATCTGAAAAGTTCCCCATATGAAAAGTTGTGGATTAAGAGTCCTACCGTGTGTATGTATGAATTCCCTCACTCACTCTCTGCCTCTCCATGCAGGACTGATCCCCTCCTCCACCTCCCCTCTCCTCTGTCCTCACCACTCTATTTGACCTCTCCTTTTGTTGCCTGTCTTTCGCCTCAGCCATCTGGTCAGCCCCCAAAGCATACATCCTCTTCAAGCGTGGCAGTATCTCTCTCCACCTGAGTGCCCCTCACTCTTACTCTTTCTCCTCTCAGATTGTTTCCCCTGTAATATTGCCCTGCTCCATCAGTGGACCAGAGATTGGTGCTGGACTCGACTAAAGGACAAAAAAGAGAAAGAGGTACTGTGGAGTCAGGGGAGCGGGAGCTGCTGTGAAGAAATAGCCTGAGCCTGACTTCATCCCTCTTGGTAATCAAATCAAATTGAAGTAAATCTGCTGTAGGTGGAAATGAGGTGGTCGAAAGCTGCCTCTGAAGCTTAAGAAATAACACATTGTTTAATAGGATTCAATGAGTCTGTGAGTGTCACCTTGAATTACAGCAATGTTCATTTACTCACAAGTCTTCAAACAGCCACATGCACGTGCACGGTCGTTTGAGGAGCTTGGATGAAGAGTGGAAAACCACAAAGAGATAATTCTCTCTCATCAGCTCTTTCTCTTTTTGATTCTTCTTTAATCTCATTTTCCTTTATCTTTCTTTCCTCCTCTGCAGCTAACCGTGCCTCCTCCTCCTCCTCCTCCTCCTCCTCCTCCCCCATCCTGCTGCAGGGAACCATGCATCCTATCTCCAGTTCACTGGTCAAACACACACAGTGTGCCGCCCTCATTCCCTTCTATAATCAGGACACTCGGCAGTGCTACGGGGATGTTACATTTCTGATGCATCACTTGAGATGGCTGGCCTGGAATGCTAGTTCAGAGGGATGTGTGGTATCCTGCAGACAAGCCGGGATAATTCAACCAAAAAAAAAAAAAAGTATTTGGATTTCCATGCTCTTTTGCAGCCCATGAGCCAGAGCCTTGCACAGCCTTGGGTAGGGGGCCTTGAACAGTAAATGTCAACGATGATTGTATCTCTTTAGCTGTTTTCCTCATCTTTTTTTTTTCTTCACAAAACCCACATTCTTGTTTCTCTCTTTGGCTCCGTTGTTTCTCAGTCCCTCGTCCTCCATTTCCTGCCTGTCTCGCGGTCTCCTTCTCCCTCTGGTCTTCATAGATCCTCCTGCTGGTACCCACCTCCCTCCCTCACCCCCCATCAGTTTTCACCAGCCTTCATCAGGCCCGGCCTGCTCTGAAGAAGGGATGCTGTCACGGGGAGATAGCTTGCTAGCGCCCCGGGGGGGATTGTGTCAGCTCTTGTCATATAGAAATGTGAAGTGCTTCAATCTGGGAACTCAAATGGCAGAACCAGATTCAAGATCACCTCAATGGCAACGGTGCCATGGCTGAACGTATGAAAAGGAGGCTGTTAGTCGTCCTCATGCATCAACATTTATCGTCTGTTTGAGTTTCATTTTATCTGCTTGGTTAAACCGCACCAGTGACTACACATGAAGAAAAACACACAATTACTGCATACAATAAATTTGAAGCAGAACTATAAATCAATATGAGCGTGTTCTCGTTTTCAGTGGAATCACATCATGACATAATGGTCATGTTATCATTTTATGAAATGTTGTTTAATTTAATGCAAACTGTCATTAAAAGACTAACACAATTATATATTCAATACGAAGGCTTCTTTCTGATGATATATGTAATAGTGGACATCAGTTTATTCCGCAATGCAATACAATTTTAATTAGGTTTTGCCTGCATCTGTTATTCAATTATACATTATAGTTATTATTAATAATGGAAAAAATAATTGTCCTCATGTTAAAATAATAATGATAATAATAATGTTTGTGTATATAGCCGTTTCCAAGATTAAGCACCACCGGCTTTCCAAGAAAATACAGAAAACATTTAAATCAGAAACACATGCAAACCCCCTAATGTCAGCTGTCCCTATGCTGTCACAAGCTATACCACAAAACATCATTTAGAATTTTATAAAAAAAATGTAATGATAACAGAGCAGCTGTTTTAAAAGATAATCAAAAATTATGCTTTTCACAGAGCAGCCCTTTGCCAGTGACCTGCGAGTTTCTCTCCTGCCTTGTGCTCCCCCTGCCGGGTTGGAAATCCCCAGCGAGTTGTCCCTTATCTGCTGTTTGGGTTTGAACAAAAAAGAACAAACAAAGTACAGGCAATGCACTGGTGAGGTCAGGGGTGTATCTGCCTGTGTGTCCCTATGAATTGTACATGTGTGTTTGACTGCTGCAGTGCATGATGGATGATAGAGGGTCTGGGGACGCTCTGTCACTTAGGCCTGTTTGCCTGCTGCTCACCCAGAAGCAAATCAGCAGCCCAACATGACAGCGGCAGGTTTCTAACTTCCTCCAGAGGTTGTTGACTGGATAAACTCTCCCCTCAATACAAACTTTATGTTGTGCATGTACTCTTCTTTAGCTATCATGTTTAAAATGTATTTATTAAGCTGTGCCCATTGATTTATTAACAGAAATTAATATGTGAGTTATTTTGAACCTAAGTCGTTTTTCTGTGAACACACATTACATTCCCTTATCTGCTTGACAGTTTAGTAAACATCACATTGAAAAAGCGTCCAGTAACTGTAATGACTCGAATGACACCTCTTTTACACCGAAGTTAGAGGGTATATGAAGATTTTTTAGAACATAAGTAAACCTGCAAAGAAAGAGGATTGACTCCTTCCCATTGGCAGACGAGGAAATGATTTTCTGCTCTTTTTTACCCGAGTGATTCATATTCAACGTCACCAATGTGCTGGAAACCACCACGTCAGAACAAATCAATGTCTTTCTAGTGTTGCATCTTGCACGATATGAAGAAAAAAGAAATCGCTGTTGTATTTTGTTCCAGAGACATCAAATTCCAATACAGAAGTGTTCATGTCTATTTACGTGCCAACGCCAAGGTGCAGCCTCAGTGTCTAGACTGCCAAAATTAAGAAGATGAAGAAGAAATAAGCTAACCCGGGTGTTATGTTTCCATCATTGCCGATCAGAGCCGATGGAGCCGCATGTCAGAGTAATTTGACCCGATACTGAATGCCGACTGTATCCACTCACATCACAGACAAAAGTCAAATGTTAGTGGGTTTTATGACCAGTGGAATAGGTGCATTAGTATCTCTATCAAAGACAACACTGGAATTGCTGCCTGTAATGCTACTGGTCCTAGACAAAGAAAATCATATAATACAGCAAACATGTCAAATATAAGTATTCCAACATGGCAATCTCATGTGTGTGATTTTGTCAAGTTTCTTATTCACACGTACTTTTGATCCAAATCTAAAGTGAGAAATAACAGGAGGCTTATTTCTGTTAAATTATAGGGACATGTTATGTTAAATTGACGAGTGTAAAGTGCATTTTTGACACCCCTGCTGCTCACATTTTTGAGTGTAGCAGATGAAGCCCACCACATGGCACAGCACTTTAGAAGATGACAGGAGTCATTTGTGAGAGGGAGCAAACTAAAACATTATGTTGAATATAGACTGTAGAGCATTTATACACTTACTCTATGGCACAGGCTTGAGGTTTGAATTAAAACCAAGTAAGACAATTTAATTGGCATTGTGTTGAATTCATGTCTCTCAGTTATTTACTTAACATTTTTAATAAATTCAAAGGTCTCCCATTTCACTGATCAGATTGATTCAAATAATACATTTATATTATATGTATGGAATATGTGTGGCGGTATGGTGCTATTCAAGAATTAGATCTAGACCAGACTGCACCTGAGCATTCAGGTGGAAGGCTCATGTTCATCTTTATTCTTGTTAAAATGTTACTGGAATTCTGCTGATTTATGTGATATGAATCAGTTCGTCAAATCAGTTTTAAAGTGAGCGGAGGGAGGACTCCTTAAGCAAAGTTGTCTGATTTCAAATAATAGTTCATATGTAAAAGTGTAATTGAAAACAATATTGAAATGTGACTAAAATATAATTATTGGCAAGAAATTATATCATTTCCTGTATCTTAAATATAATGAATAAACCTAGGACTCTTTAGAACTGTAGAGAAAGTATTAAATGTTCGAAGAAGAGATACTATGTAGTGTAAAAAATAGGGTTTTTAAGAGTAGATCAAATGTTATCATACCATAAGGATTTAATCAGGGGTCATTTTTGGGAACAGTGATGCAACTAAAACATGAGAATTCAAAGGATTTTGTTGCATCCTATAGCATCCAAGCTATCTTAATAAGTAGGTTTGACTGTTGACATGTTTATGGTGCAGTGTAGATGTAAAGTAAAAGACCAGAGGACCACAGCTGCTGAGGTCAGAAGAGACACACATGCACATGCTTCCCCATCACTGGGCTTCATTAGCTATTCTCTCTCCTCTCTAGTTTCCTCTGCAGCGTTTCAACCACAGCTTCCTTCTCCTCTTCACCTGCCATCTTGATGATATAGGCCTGTGCTCGTGACTGGTGGCTGGTAAGCAATCTTCAAGGGAGTCGATGACTCTCAGCTCCATCTCCCTGTAACCGATAGTTTCACCTTCAGGGTTCAACTATCCTGCTTTTCGTTTGACCAAAGTGCAGCAGATGTGGCAGAGAGCTCTCCAGGGGTCAAGCAGACCCCTGTGTCGCAGAGGGCTCTCACATGCCGCGGCGTCTTCATCATCGTGGTGTTGCCCTCTGTTTGACAAACACAAATCATTGTGCAGAGCAAAAGAGCAGGGGGTTTGAACAAGAATGCTGTTCAAATCTTCAACACGCTGGCCATTTCAGAAGTTCAGATAACAGTGTTGTGATGACAGCTGTGAGAACAGACCGTCGGCTGAATAATTCAGGGACAATCGGTTTGACAGGACTCAACCGATACATGCAGAAATCTTGCTTTGCATGCCCCCCGTCTGCTGAATACCCTTTCCTTGACATCTGCAATTAAGGACTATCTATGCAAGCAGATAACAGACCTACACCCTTGGCCCCTTGCTTCAGTTCGAGAGCCGTGCTCCGAGATCCCAGCCCATCACGTTGAACAAATAACAATCCCTTCTTCGGCAGACTCATGCAGTCCACCATTTGCTGCAATGCAGAGGTGAGAGGAGTGCTACAGGACCTGACTTATCCTCTCTAACATCCCCTACCTCCGGGAATATGTCAAGGCACTACAAAGCAAGGACAGCAGCTAAACACTGACCCTGTGAGTATGGCTGTGTGCATTTTAAGGAGGATTCAGCGGAGTATGAAACATGTAAGGCTTATGATATTCTGTAATTGGATTTCCCAGAAAGCTGGTGACAAAGTCCCTCACACACCACTAATCCTCCCAATCAGCACTGCAGGCCTAAAGCGTGCTCTACTCCGCAGATGAATATGGAGGAGGGGAGGAGAAGGAGGCAGGAAGGCGAACGCGGGGATCGTGAGGAGGTTGTGGATCGCGCCGCGGCTGCATCGGAATGAGCGGCCGCAGAGGGCGGTGCCGCATGTCCCGACGCACACGGCCTAATCAACATCTCCGGGCTGGGAGTGAGATGAGGTCGGGGAGGCAGGGCAGGGCAGGGGGGGGGAGACATGTGGGAGTTCAACGTGTCCGACCACATCGGCAAACATTCGTACTGTTGCCGTCACAAGCGGTCATGGGCCTCGGCTTCACAACAAACTAAGCAGATTAGCTTCGCTGAATCACGAGAAAACAGTTCACTTTCGGACTCCATGACAGATGCTGTGAGGAGAGGAGGACGCGAGGAGAAAACGCTCAGCTCCATCACGGAGATTACACTTGGTTTGAGACAATGCCTTTAAATTATTCGACTTGACTTGAGGAGAGCTGGGTGGATGATTGGTGCTGATATTTCTACGGTATAGCGTGCGGCACCTGACTGACTTGTTTTGAATCCAATTCTACACAGGAGGGGGAATAACCTGGCAGCTGCAAACTTCCCCTGTTCCTGTTCCTATTTGGATGACTGAAAAGAAAAAAAGAAACAGAATAAACTTTTTGCGGATGTCTGGCGGGCACATATATTTTTCCATCAATGTCAAAAAAACACCGGATTGTTTTGCCTGCCCTCCTCGATTCTGTGCATCAGTTCTCTCCGTTCCTGTGCGTTGCTTTCTAAAGCAGTTTGTGTTTGTCATTTTTTCTCTTCCTCTCATCCGCACGACAGGACAGCAAGAAGTCTTGAAATTTCCATATTCCAGTTAGGGTGCAAACCATCTGAGTTTAATGCTTCCTGACTGGTCGTTTCTGTCCTTCAGGGGGATTTTCAGAACTCTCAGTCTTATGTGTGGCTTATACACACATGCAACGGCATGAGTGTTCCACACAGGGGCCACCGAAAGGAGATGACTATCAGTCAGTCTCACGAGGTCCACTTCCTGCACGTGTAAACTAAGCCTTTGCCCCCGGTGTCGCTAATCAAATTACACGTCACAATTCATATCCTATGGCTATGAAACATACCGAGTCGAGCTATTGGGGGATTTGCATTGTGAAGCCTGATTACTGAGCTGAATTTTAAAAAAGCGCTTCTCCAGGAGCAGCTCTCCACTCTCTCTGTGAAGAATAATGGAATAAGTCAATGAGGACGGGAGATGGGACTAGTTGTTTAACCTTGAAGAGATCACTTAAAGAATCCCCCCTCCTTCTCCGCCTGAGTCCAGGCCTGGTTAAGTATGTACAGTCCGGCACCAGTTTTCATCTTATTAGTGCCCTTGCTGAGACGGTGCTCTGTCCCTGAATGCTAATGCTCGAGGTAGCAGGAGACAGAGAGAGATGGAAAACAGAGGGCTATGACAGTAAGTCAGCTGTAATCCTATATATTCCACAGCCTGTGATGTGGCCCCTTAAAATATGCACTGCTCACCTTATATTTCTAAAGCAAATTTCCCCACTTAAAACAATAACGATTCACTTCACACAACTCCATGTCGTCACTTCGAGAAAAGAGAGAAAAGAGACAAGAGAGGCAAAAGAGAGAACAAAGTTTGCTGCATTAGATGAAAGATGTGCTCCATTTTATTCTCAGTCGACCTTTTTATTGACTGGACATATGCTGGTAATGCCAATGAGAAACATTGTGTGTAAAGTGGCGGCAGTGTGATACACTGTCTCTCACCAGAGGTTTTAAAATACAAGGATAACCTGACAAAGAGAGTTTATAGTGTCATTGTCAGTTCATCCAAATTCTAAAAATAGCTTTTTTCACTTCCCCCCCATTGGTCTCTCGGCCCTGAAGATGGTTCTGTTTTTTATTTGCCAATGTTTCCAAATGTTGCCCCCTTATATCATAAGTCAAAACTAAAATAGATGAATTTTCATATGTGGTCTTCACCACATTCAAACACTGATTAAACACTGTAATTTGTTACCGTTGGAATTTCGCTCCATCAAAGAAATAGCCGCTGTAAACATGGCTGAAGGGAAATAAGATTTATTACAATCAAGTTGGCTGTTGGTCCAATGTCACTACTGACATCCAGAACACACCATTATACACCATCTGTAAATGGCTCTACTAGGGAAACACACACAAAACATCGTGTAAATAGCTATACGTTTAAATAAAATATAATATGAGAACCCTTGTAATGCTGGAAAATATTTCTGTTCTCTTTTCTGATTAAATATGATCCAGAGTCAGTTGCTTTTCCAAACCTCTCTAGTTGACTGACCACTTGTGCTTCTTTTTTTTCTCGATTAACTAGGAGAGCTCAGTCCTCAGTTTCACGAGTACAATGGTATTACAACAAAATGTTCCAACTGATATTGTAATAAAACACGTTTTTCCTCTAATGACGTTCATTCTGCGACGTTCCATTAATCTCCATTAAACTGGTGCGGAGGCAGAAATTACAAAGGACACTTCAATATCTGGCTAAATTAACTCCAGCTGCATTGCTACATTAGACCCCACGAGTGGTTAGCGATGGGGCAAGTTGACGCTACAAGCTCTGGATTGGCTGGACTTGGATGGATTGTAGAAAAAACATGGCTGCTACACAACAGCCACGGGAAAGTGGTCATGCAACAAAAGTCTTGATTAGTCCCTAATATTTCATTCAGCTTCAGGGTGTCCGAGGGCTAAGAAGCTTTGCTCTGAGACGAAACCCCAGAAATTGGGAGTGAAATGTTCACTGACTTTTCACAAACTTCGGCCACTTGAGAGTAATTTCCCAAACCTAAGCTTCTTTATGCGTAGAATACCCAAAGTCTATCCCTTTACGGCTTAGGGAGAAGACTTGTACTGGGGTAGCGGTAGCAGTGGCGGCACTACAACTGGCAGGACAAAAAATACAGAGCACAAAGTCTCAGGGAAGAAAGCAAGAGAACATTAAGCAAATCTCCTGTGACTTCTCTGTGCCCTTGACATATTAAAGAAGGGTATGTTATTCAGACTAAGTGTCCAGATACACCAGAATGAATAATTTTCACCTCATCCACACATATTGTGAGCCTCTTTATTTTAAGTGTGGTCAGTTAATAATGTCAAAGTGGACATTATGTTGCTTTTGGCTACTTTACGTTTCACAGCCGTTGGTTGGCTATTGAATGAGTCCAGCTCATCACCCGAAGTGAATCAATCCTGACACATCGACCAACAGCGTTTAGCTGGCTTCAGGTCAGTGTAGCGAACAGGAGAGATGACGGTAAAGCAACTTTACAATCAAGCTCACACAGTCGGGCGTACAAAACCACAGTGGTTGGTCACTTCATCTCCCTGTCCTCATACTGTGCCTCTCTGCTCCACCAGTCCCTCCTATCGTAAACATGGCTAAGCCACTGAACTCTTCCAAGTCCTTTTTCATCATATTCTAGCAGTTCCAGGGCTGCAAAGGGCACCAGCATCTGAGAGGAGCTTTCTATTGAGGCCTTTGGAATGGAATCACTCCAAACGGCCTTTTCATTCCGCAGCTGCGATGGATTAGCTCTGTCATGGGTCCAGATGAGGTTTGCCTTCCTGATCTGCGCGCCACGCTGCGGAAAATAAAGCCACACCACCACCGAGATAAAGAAGGCAGGAAAAATTAAATTAAAGGACAGCTATCGCGCCGGCGGCTACCGAATGGTCGATGATAGAACACTTCAATATTTCATCACACAGTCATGCATGGACACACAAACATTAACAGCGGCATGGAAGCAACCGCCCACAGGTTTTACGTAGCCATGTGTGAAATGGCAAGAGCCACACAACAGCACTCTCCGAATTAACCATTGGAGGGAGAAACAGAGGAGGGTCATGGTCGAGTGAGCACATCGTGTTCACTTAATTCTCACTCATGGGGATAGTGAGCACTAAGGACAGGAGAACAGCAGCAAGAAGCATGTAAACTAAGGCCACACCGCTGTGTCACATGTAAATGTTTTTCTCTTTAGAGGCCATAAATGCATCTCAATCTACAGACGCACGGACAGCAGTGGCCCCTACCTCCTAAATGGCGAAGGAGCAGATGAGTCACAGCCTGTTGGAGGTTTAAAGTCACCTATCACCCTCGTCCTCATAGGGAGGTGTCACTGCAGGGCCCCCAGGCAGTTATTTAAGGCTGACAAAACCGGGCGCATATCTAAAAGCTACATTGTGGGTAGAGCCAAAACAGTAAACCAGGAGTATCCCCTGAAAACCACTGATTCAAGTCATCAGTCAGAGGCCCCTCACTCTCCTGAGATTCTTCAGGTCAAGAAGACTTTTTTTTTACTGTGAGTGTACGGAGTATTTTTGTTCAAGTCCTCTCTAAGGACTCGCTGTGGTCAAATCATTCCACTACCTGAAGTCATCATGTCCACTTTTTGAAGTTGTCTGCGACAGGTACAGGCACAGACCTGGACATTGGGTTAATCTGAGTCAGTCAGGGTCAAGAGGAACTTTATTTTCTGCCTTTAGCAGAACTTTATTGCTCAGTTCTATTTAATATATTGTTATTGTAGCTAACATGCATTAGCTTAGAGGGCTCACTTGGATTTTTAATATTATCGACTGAATGTCCTGTTACCTTGAGCATTCTACTAAATGTCTTTAAAATTTTGTTTAGCTCAATACAATTTAGTAAAAAATTAAAAAAGAGAGAAATCATTGAATATTTCTGTTTAACCATCAAATCAGATTCAATTGACAAAATGAGTAGGTGTAAACATGGACTTACGACTTAAGGTGACACCTGAACCTCAACTGTGGACTTGCATCAGTGCAGCAATATGATTGGCTGGATATGTTTCCCAGTTCAGACGTTATAAAACAGACAATCGGCCTATTGGGGACAGGGGGTGGAATGTGTGTCATACATCTGCCACCTCCGGTGCTAGAGACTGTTCTGTTCAGCGTTCTCTGGGATCAGTCTCCTACCTCGTAAAGTCTCCGCTGCAACCGACCAAATCACTCCCAGCATGTAGTTTATCATTTTAATCGGCGCAGGTTTGATTAAACTTGTGCATTCAACGTGAATAAGTGAATCATCAGAAATACATTGGCGCACATTATGATGACAACACAACTAAAGTGATTTGAGAGGCTCTGGTTCTGTTCCTCGGGAGCGCCAGAAGACACTGTGTTTCCGTGTCAGTGTCATCAGCAGTTCAACAGTTCCAGCGCATCAACAGACCCTGCTCTGACATCGCTGGGCTCTTCAATCTTCCCCTGCAATCACAGTTGTAGAGATTGTCTATAAATTCACCCCCGTCCCCAGAGGTGTTGGTCTGCGTTATGTCTTTCATTAGATAAGATGTGTTTAATATTAACCACAGAGGCTATTCATGGCACGACATGTCTTATTTGAATCTCCGTATCACTGCAAGGAATATGCTAATCCTTTCTCCTCCCCTCCTCTCCTTCAGCCTGCATGCTAGACTGCCCATACACTAGTTTCACAAGGTTATGATGCTTCAGTGGCCCGGCGACTGTGAACTGTCACAAGCAATCAGTTATGATGGAGCCCTTGTTTCTGCACAGACATGCAGCTCTGGCAGGGCCCTGCTAGCGACTGTCTCCTCTGAAACGGGCCAGAAACATGCGGATCAATCTGCTCAGACGGCAGACGGAGCGATGGAAGCTGGAAGCCCCTTTGCACTGTGATCCAATATTTACTAGTTTGGGAGATAACATCGTGACACTGCCTGTTGGTGTTTTGTATTCACAACAACACCACCCTGATGTCCTCGTCAGTTCTGACTGTCTTTAGCGCAACAACTACACACCGCCGCGCGCGTGCACACACACACACACACACACACACACACACACATACACGCACGCACAGAGGAACCAAAACAACAACAGCTGATCGTGCAGCCCAAGCGGACGGCCAAGATTAGACAGCATGTAGGTGCCAATTAATGCTCTTCTCTGGGTTCTTGAAGAATAATAAAAAAGGCTCAGAAGTGTATTCTTTCCTAAGCCGTGTGACCTTGGTTAGGACAATGCAGTCGGAAGCTCCTTTTGAGGGGGGGCAGCCGGAGTTTCTCTTTCTCCTGAGCCCAGCGAAAGCAGACCAATGCAGCAACTTCGATGAGGCATGATGTGCTATTCCAGCTCAAGAAGAGGATTACTGATTCAGTGATTGTGGGTATTGTAGGGGAGCATAGTGAATGGCCAATAGCCAGCTGAGTGTGACTGCGATGGCTGCGGGGACATAGCTGTAATGGGCTTTGTGGGAGAGATTAAATACATATAAAGAGAGAGAAAGAGAAATGTGAAAGACAGAAAGGGGGGGGGGGGTGGAAGTAAAGAAATAAAAATGCGTACTGCAATGTCAGAGATCTTTAATCGTGACAAGTTTTGAAAAATGCTCCTCCTCTCTTCTTCTTCTCTACCTGCTCCATCCCTGCCTTCTCACAACTAGTGCATGAGGATAAATTACATTTTGAAATGAAAAATAATACCTGACACAAACGACATAGCCCACTCTTCTTGAGAGATTTCGCTCACTGACAAAACAAAATGGAAAGCAGCCATTACATGCAGCTGGGCTGCTGGCAGACATATCCCCGATGCACCTGAGATGAATAGTTCACAACATAGCAGCCGTTCCCTTTTTACTTTACATGCTCCACATGTATCGGGGGTTTTCTTATCATAAACAGTTTTCCTTGCATGCAGCACAACGGCAAATATCTTTAGTGCACCAGTAAGATCCTGATCCCTCACAGTGTTTACCACTGCTTTATATACGGTCGGCCTCCTCTTGCTCATCACGGCGCAGCGCTGATATCATCTTCAATAAGGGAACACAGACCCAGCCTGTCATTGTTGACTTATAGTTCAGAGACCACCTTATTATTCGAACAGTGCTGAACAGATGTGCGGAGCATAGATGGGCTGTCATATTGCATCATGTCTGCTATTGGGGGAAAAACGAGGGCTTGATCTACTCCTCGCATTCATGGCTTTGCCATAAAGCTCAGATATGGGTCAGTGTCCCACAAATTATTCATACATTTATTCTAGTTAATGGTTACTGGAAACATCAGGGTTTTTACTGCTCAGCTGTGTTTTTACAGATGTGGACATTTTACTGTCAACAAAATCCATCAAAATGTTAAAGCTTTATGAGCAACTCCATATGTCCGCGGACATGTTCAAAGCACTTCTCACGGTCCGGAATCACTCTGGTATGAATTATATTAAGAGAATCAGTTGTCATGTTATAACCTGTAACTGTGGGTTGGGGGGTGATGATATCGTCAGGTTGCCATGACAGTCCACCCGTACTCACTTCACCATAATCCCCCCCGCTCGGTTATGATTTATCACATTTGCCACCGAATATCGAGCTGATAGATAAAGGAAATCAATAGGAAATCCAAAGATCTCCACATGCCCCCACAGAACAAACCACAACAGACTGTCAGGGCTGAGGAGCTCTTTAAAAGTAGCCTGTAAATCCACTGTGTGATTTACTGGTCTTCCGAATGAAAAATCTGTCCCTGCACTTTGTGCTTCTTTATATTCCATCGCGGTTGAAATGGCCAAACGCCCGGTGTTTGTGAAAGATATATGGAGATTTGAAGGAACCAGGGCGGCGAGGGAGGAAAGCTTTTGTTTTATCAAACAACATCTGCCAGAATCATTGATTCCAAGACAAATAGCACTCCGACAGCAACACTTCTCCTCAGGTTGGGTTTAAGAGGATCTTTTGAAATTCTGATTAAAAATTCATTGTGTTGAATCTGCCTCGGAGTGTGTTCTGTGTTTTCTATTTTGAATCTCATTACGGCTTCAGCAATATGCCTGGCTTAATAAAAAAATAAGATATAAAATATAAAAATACAGCGGAGGGCATCTCATGGCCGGAAAATTAGGTCAAAACAACATTCCCTTTGGAGGTTTGGCCTTTGGGATCTTGCCAGCTCTGTCTGTATTTGCTGTATGAGAAAGCTTTAACCTCATTCGACCACAGCAAACCGGACCAGTCATCGTATTCATGCCAGTGAAACTTCAAGAAAATTGTATTAAAGGAAACTATTACATCAGTTCTCAGTAGACTCAGCATGTTGTGTGTTGACCTACTATAAGCACTCTGTGGCGTCGAGCCCATTGACGCTGGGTCTGATTGTTCTTTGAAACATTTGATAAGTATCATAGGAGTCAAATGTATTATTTGAATCATGAAATAAATCATACCCTAAAATCCAACCCTTGCCCTAGGGTATTTTTTTAATTTATTTTGTTTGTTTGGTTTGTCTGGTAGCAGGATTACACAAACCCTGCTTGACGGATTACCATGAAACTCAGTGAGAGGATGTGGAATTGTTCAAAAGAGAACCCATTCCCTTTTGGTGCAGATCTGAACAAATGGGCGGATCCAGGAATTTAGTTTCACTTTCTCTGCAACATTTCTCCCAGAAATCATTCAATCTACGGCGGCCGCTGAGAAGCACATACCCACGCTCAAATGACACCCTCACGTGCAACAGATGGATTTCATGGACGACAGCACGAGATCAAAAGAGAGCATGCAGGGCAATGGGAAACGAATAACGCTGTACATAGCTTTACAATGCAAAACACCAAGTTAAGGATATTATGTTCTTATGAGAAGTGAAAACACATTATTTTGGGGTTCATTATGAAACTGTGCTGGGACAAATTAGAATATGGCGGGCTGGCACAGCTGGATGGTTTTCATGTCAGGAACCCACACCCCCACGCAATTCCCACATGCAAATCTGTGGTCAGCTGCGGAACTGCAGCGAGCCGTAATACAAAGTCATAACAGTTGCAAAACTGTAAATCTGCCCTCATGCAGTTACATCACATTATTCTTTATTCAGCATTTCATTTTGGCTTGCATGAATCCTTTTAAAGCACTTATAGTAATAATTTATATTTAGTCTTGGGATTGCTAAGAGGATAATGCCAAAAAGTGTCAGTCAGATCATAAAATGTGAGAATAGCTGCACCCTTCCTCCGCCCCATCCTCTGCTATCTGAGCCGTGCTGTCACTCCCCCCCCCCCCCCCCCCCCTCTCTCTGCTGTTGGCCCTGCTCCCCTCTCAGGGACCCGCAGTTCCCACAGCATGTAACCTCATCCCGAGCCGTTACAGTACCACTCATCTGCCTGGGACCCACATGCAGCCACCTCAGCAGGCCTCTGAGACCGCCTGGCCTGCTGGCCTCAAAAACACACTGTTATGTTACCATACATGTTTCTCCCAGAGACTTCTGCACAATCATGGTACTTAATAAAAAGTTCATACACTTTTTCTTCTTAATTTGCATATCTTTAAAGGATTTTTTGTGTGTTGGCTTTTTTTCCACACAGGGAGGGTCAAGGAATATTCTAAACGTAGACTTTACTCTAGGAGCAATGAAACGTGTCACGGGAGCTTCAGTACATAGCAGTGAGATTTGCTCAGTAACAAATGTGAAGAGGGAGATAGGACGTGCCCGTCTGTGCATATGTGACCGCACACGCCTACTGTCTGTGACTGTGTGTGCAGGCTCCGTGCATATGTGCACACACATGCATACATATGAGCATGTGCATTCATACACAAACCTCCATCTGTGCCTCCAACACAGCTGGAATGTGATGGCATGTCCCAGTACAACCCCCATAGCCCGAAGAAGTCGCTCGCCCTCTTCCCTTCCCTCTCTCCTTCTCTCTCTCTTTCTCACACACACACAAACATTCACACATCCTCTCTGAGATAAGCAACCTCTAAAACATTTTCCAATCAAATCCTTTCTCCTCTTGCTTTCTCTTACTGCAGTCTCTATCTCTATCCTCCCACCACTCAGTCGACAGCCCCTTCTCTCTTTCCCAGCTTCCCCAGCTTCCCCTGCCATGTTTGCCTGGTCACACCCGTCAAGTTGAGTTACAGGCTGCAAGGACAAGAAGTGTGGTGCTTACTACAATCACCTGAGGAGCTTCTCTTGACCATATTCTGTCTCTGTCAGGCCATGAGCTTCGGCAACACGTCTCCCTGTCGCTCTGTCCATTCACACACCAACCAACACCAACCACAGCCCCTAAAGCTACATGCAACAATACATGCAAAGATTGGGTAAGGTCTGTTTTTTCACAACATATGCCATTTGCCACAAGTGTTCAGTCAAAGTGTAGGCTGCCAGTGGAAAGAGACTGCTGGTGTTTTTTGGCAACATGTGCAGAGCTAGCTCTGGGTGGGCGTAAAGGTCGGTGAAGAAGAGGCTTCGAAGAATGTGTTGTGTCTAGACAAATATTTGACTTGAGTGTAGCGCTGGTGAGTGTTTATGATGATCCCCATCATTTTGTGCAACGCAACATTCAGTGCAAGAGTGCAGCACATAAATACTGTGTGATCATTCTTTTTCTGCACATCTCCTCACACTGACATTGCCAATATTGCACCATTGACCAGTGGAAAAAACTGGCTTAGGCTCAATAAATAACACATTCTACAACTGTTTGTTTCATCTGGGCAAAATCCTTAATCACAAAACAAAGAATTTGCTCTTGTTCCAACTTTTGTGTTTTAGAGACATGAGAGTGGCAGCCGATCAATCTTCTGATCCGAGCCTTGGTAAGAAAGCAAGAAAGCACATTTCTGCAAAATGTCAGACTATTCCTTCATTATCCCTCCTTTTACAATAAGACATATTGCATCTCACATGCCCTCTGTTTTTCTCTCTTCTCCCTCTCCCGTCTTTTCTTTTGCCTTCTGGAGAGACAAATGTAATTCCATCCTCTTGGTAGCGAGGCGGTTCTGACGACAGTAGCTATAGGCGGTCGGAGAAGGTGGCTGAACGTTTCAGCCAAAGAAGCAGCTGCTTGCCAGGGTTTAAGAACCCAAAGGATTTAATAAAACACGGGTAGGCACATGTAAAAAGGCTGGCAGAGAGGACACACACCATTAGCTTAATGACAGAATGAGGAATGAGGAACAGAGAGATGAAATTCAAAAGCCAAGCATTGCAAAATTTCCCTTTAACAGGAATCAAGGCCAGTAATCTAATAAATAGCGCAGCGCAGAGAGACGGAGGGGCGCTCTGTGCCTTTCTTTTTCCCTGCCTCAGGTAAAGAAGGAAGAAGATGAAGGGTAAACAGGAGAAAAGGGGATGGCAGCGTCATTAAGTTGCCTAGCCGTGACCATCAGGAACATTAATGCTGACTGCTCGGCTTTCTTCAGTCCGCTACCCTTTGCTTTGAACTACGCCTCTGTGAGCATACCTGACTCCAAGCCTCCACTGCTATTATGGACCCTGCACTGGTAATTAAACATTTCACTATTTCTGATGTCACTTCAAAGCAACAACAGTCTTGCCACCAAAGCACATACCCTCCCTGTGCAGTACAAAGCCGAGCCTTAAGGATTACTGCAGCCACACATTGTTTTGCTGCCGGTCACTAATTCAATTAATAGCATAAGGCTTAAAACCGACTTGAAAGAAACGGTTCTGACACAAGGACTCGACTTAATTATACCGAAGGATTTCCATATTTTGTTTCTGGAAAGCAGAATAAACTCCGGCAAGTTTAATTTGGATTTCCTGTGCTCGCATCCTCTTGCTCCTCTCCCTCTATTATATTACTTTTAAAGGATGTAGAGCAAATGAGGGGGAGTGATCTACATGATGAGTCAGAGTACAGGGCTTTGGCACTCTCTGTCCCAGGGTAAAGAGAGAATACACACTAAAGCACACCCACATCAGCTGCGAGATAAAAAGGTCCGGACAAAAACAAAATAAAATAAAGGCTGTCATCTCAACGACCCTTCAAGGCCTGAGGAAGCCACATCTCATCTTGATCAAAGCAATGAAGCTCACCTCGAAATAGATTTACTCCCCAAACCCGCATAAATGCCACTACTGTAAAACCTTGTTTCACATTGTCCCAATCATAAAGTAGATGTGTGCTATCGCTCACAAAAGGTCTGAGTCATCCGCGCGGGGCTATTGATGACAAAGGGAATTCGAAACGTCCACTAAATAATTGTGACAGCTTGCAGAACAAACAACAGCGCTGACAAATGTAAAACGCAGAACACGGGAGGTCCTCGCTCGCTCGGGGCGAAGCCTCAAAGGCCTGGAAGTCAGCAGATAAGTGATATTTAATAACCGTCATCTCTTTTTTTTTCAACGACATCGGTCCAGACAATCTGAGGTGCTTGTGGACTGTTGTGAGCTCAGCATGAGCTGTCTGTCGTTTGCAAGCCGAGCTTGACAAGACTCTGAGGGCACTTGAAATAACTCTGATATTAAAAGAATGCTACATCTCAGGCTGCTTTTAAAACAGTCTTTGCTCAAAGGTTTTTTTTATTATTTAACTGAATATTCTATAATCAAGCAGATGACCTTTAATGTGTTACGTATAAAACTTATTTTCGGTATAATGCAGCAGGCTAAACACACGGGCAGATTTTTAATAAGCAAATCAAAGCTCTCTGCTTGCAGCAAACAGTATAATGACATTTGACAGTCACCCTCTTATTTTTGCATCATTAAATGATGCATTTCTTCCATGCATTAATTTATGTGCGTCATTAAAGGTTCATCGATTTCTTGTATATGAAGTTCAAGGCAGTCCTGAGACAGTGCTCTTGATGGAGAGAGATGCTGAGACGTGGCAGCCAGAAACAAGAAACGGGGCCACGGCTCCCATAGGAGCCCCTTCCTCTGACTAAAGCTCTGTCTGCCCCTGAATTTAATTAGATTCTGATATCAAGCCTTTTTCCTCCTATGCTTCCCTTCCTCTTCAACATGCGTGAAATTGCAAAGGACTATCTATTATTTATTCCCTCTCATTTGCTTATTGTTTCTTATGGATGCATTCGTTAGGGCAGCGGCAGCTCTGCTTCTTGTGATACGATGCTCTGCTTCATCTCCCTCACTGCTCAGACCCACCTCTTCTGCAGGTCTGAGCCTAACTCATTTGCTGGCGTTGGTTAGGGAGCTATGGATTTTTTTTTTTCTTCCTTTCACCCAATGACAGCACGGTGAGGTGCTATGAGGGCTGGGTGCTAATGAGCTGACGCTGCAATGCTGGGGGAGATGCTCTGTAACACAGAGGGGGGGGGGGGGGGGGGGGAGTCAGAGGATGGAGCAGGGTCTCTGGCACGTAAGTCAGAGGGGCCACTATGACCGTGCCACACAGGGGTTAGACTGACTGGACAGCTCACACCGAGCTGTGTGTCTCTCCGGAGCCGGCCATTCGGCCACACTGAACCCATCATTTAAAATGACATCACAAAATGGCAATCTCGGCTCTATCTCTTCCCCCTTTTCATCCACTCTGTTTCTGCTGATTTCGAGAAACGGCTGCCAAGGGGGTGTATAGAAATGATGTTATATCAGCTACAAATCAAAAAGGGCTATGTGCACCAGTTGCACCAGGAGGTGTCCACATAAAAGCGCCCATAAAAAAGCACGGACAAATCAAGATAGTGCACCATATTCCTTTATGTCCTTTCTTCTTGAGGAGTGAATTGTGTGTGTGAAGAAAGTTAAAAATATTTGCAGCACATGCACTAAAATCCAATTGTGTTCCATATAAACTCTCCCAGCAGTGTGAGTCTTTGACATGGGGTTTTGTGTAATTGGCTGGTACTCTCTCCTCAAGGCTGGCAATGTAAACAGCAGCTTCTTTTTCATGGTGGGATGTGAGGGTTGGTGAAATGTCACCTCTGCACAACTCCAGAGGGACAAAATACTAGATATATTGTGGTAAACCCAAAGAAATGCCGCAAGAACAGTGTGTACGCTATAACAATTCTGTTTGTGGATGTGTGTGTTATTCCCACTGAGACTCCAGGAACCAGAGCGGAGTGGGATGAACTTGACTTGGCTTCCCTCCTTTGAGCTCCATATGAGTGTAGACATAAATAATTCTGCTCGGGACAGCGGTGGAGAGGATCTGGACAGGAACCGAATAAAAGCAGACTTACACGCGTGGGTGACCGAGAAGCTGTTTGAGGACTCGAGGTTGTCCACGTTGTAGTTGAGGTGGAAAGGCTTCTCAGTGGTGTTTTGGTTGGTGTTGTAGAGTTGGACAGCGAACCTGAACGCGCTGTGCTCCTGCACCGTGGAGCGCATGAACAGTCCCCCTTGAAGAGATGGGAAAAAACATGAAGATGAGACCAAGCCTCCACATCACACCCCTGCATTTTAATGTGGAGGCAGCGGAGACTCGATTTTATTCATTGAGGGGAGACTCTATACGTCCCACGGTGATGTGAAGCAGGGCGCATGTTACTATCCTGCGTTTTTGGCCATTGCGCCCGTCAGTAACTCTTCAGGTCGAGCTGACCGTCTCCCTCCTTCCTCATTTCTACTCATCACTTCTCTCCACACAACACAGACGTCGCTTTAATCTAGTTTTCAACAATCAGCGGCTTTGAGCTTGCAGCATAATCAAGTTAGTCTCCGCCACATCACTGCGCACAGCTCCGCGCTCCGTACGGCACAAACATTCAAAGCATGCAACGGTGCGTTTGATTCCCCCACACAAACCCGCGGCTCCTTATCAATTAAACAGCACTTACCGATATTAATCTGATTGGGGAACCCTGCGAGCGATCTGTCACAGAGCCACAGCAGAAACAAAACCACGCGCTGTGCCATTTTCTTTTCCTCCGACCTATGATCTGTTCAACTCCTTAAAAAGAGTCTGCCTGGGCACATTCATATAGGAGGCTGGGTTCTGGATGGGGAGCCGGGCGCGATGAGGAAAATCCAGTGGATGTGGTGATGATGGTCGCTCACAGCGCACCAATTAGGTTCATTGAGGTGCAGCCCGAGCAGCTGCAGAGCATTGCTTTTTTCCCCCTTGCAACTAAGAGAGAGAGAGAGAGAGAGAGAGAGAGAGAGAGAGAGAGAGAGAGGGAAAGAGAGAGGGAGATGCGGGGAGGGGAGGGGAGGAAGGAGCTGATCTGAACTCCGATTGGACCAGTGGCGGTGCTGGCCGGTGTTGGTCAAACTTGATCTGACGCTGGAATGAAATTATATAAAAGCCTGATTACGACTGTTTGGCATAAGTGCGGCACTTGTCAATATTAGCACCGGGCTGCTGGAATCCATATAAAACACCGCAGTCTCATGTGGCCAGCGATGGTGAGCGAGCTCGGACACGTCCAGCTTCCGCAGCTGCTGCAAGAGCTGGACGCGTCACCGTGCGCAGACGCTGCGTTTGCCCCATTGAAGCAGAGAGCTGCGGTTATTTCCCCCAAAGTTTTTGTCCACTGTGCATCGGTCTCTCTCTCTCTCTCTCTCTCTCTCTCTCTCTCTCTCTCTCTCTCTCTCTCTCTCTATATATATATATATATATATATATATAGAAGAAACACGGACTACACTGTCCGTGTTTCTCAGCTCGGCTCAAGAAACAGTGACATTTTTTCTTAAGGTTGGAGAGAAGCTCAAAAACAGCAGCAGCTGAAGTGATGGAAAGTTGAAAACACGTCATGCCTGGACACACACACACACACACACACACACACACACACACACACACACACACACACACACACACTCAAAGGCCTACACATGTTGTACTGTGGCAGAGGGAAACACAGGCAGCAGAGCTGTCTATGGTCCTGAAACTGATCAGGAAAAGAAGTGAACGGCAGTGGAGCACTGTTTTATCATCCTCTCTGTAACCATTATGATGCACATGCACTATAACACACTGTTATGTTACTGTGTGTGATGCTGTCCTGTCCACATATTGTCTACTCAAGTGTCACCGCTGTCTACGTCAAAGTCTTATTTATGTTCCCTGCTGTGATGAAAAGGAATTCCACTAACTTGGTCGTGTGGTCATTAATAAACGACTCGGATTCTTTGTTTCTGCAACCATGAACATATGCAAAAAACATTTAACCTTATTTAAATGTGTAATAATACTACTACTAATAATAAGAATAGCAATAATAAAAACAACAAAACTTCTAATATTTATAATAGTAGTAGTTAGAATTAGGGTGTTAAATCTACCTCTTTTTATTTACTTTAAGTTTGACGCTGTCTCTAATGAAACATCCATCATTCATATGATTCTGCCTAAGAGAGAACAATTAGGGGATTACTGGCCCATTTATCACCCTCAGCAAAGCCTTTGAAAATTGAGTTTTTAATTGCTCTGCAAATGGCTGATGCTCCGGCTATTGATACTGCAATGCACTGAGTTGCTTTTAAACACAGGGAAATACTGTGCGTCCTGTTTAGCATTAGAAGTGCAGTGCAGTGACGCTTTGGAAGCTGATTTCAGAGAGTCATGAATGAATAGCATCTAATGAGGCTTTGCTACTATGCAGCTGATGAAGCATCACTAAAAACCACGTAAATACATGAATGCAGAGCTGTATCATCAAGAGTTTATGATGACGACATGGCTCATTTTTCACGTTTATATTCAGTGTAACTGGAATCGTGTGTTTGAAGGTGTGATGTGAATCAATTGTGTCAATAAAGTAATGACGTGGCGCGACCTTGTCTTCAGAGGGAGAGATTTCCTTTCCAAACAGGGTCAAAGTTGATCTCTGTTCCCACAACTCATCAGAGCCCGCTGGGATGAGTCCGGGATGACATCACATTGATTCTCCAGACTCCGCAGCGTCCGTGTCAAAGTCACAGGACGTCAGTTGCGTGACCTCAATGGCTGAAGTCATGATGAGCCGTGTCAAACTGCTGACCCGCTGACTCCTCTGGTCCGACGTCGCCACAGATTCTGCATCACGTTGCCACTGACTCTGGATGTTGCTGCTTGTTTTGGTGGAAGAGAGAGGCCACCTGTGATGCTGCGCTGCTAATATGCCGTACAAAATAATTAACTGAAGAATACCAAAGGAGCCATTTAATTGGTCATTTACAGTGCATGCTGGTTCTCAGTGTGAACTGAGCTAATCACGCATCATTTCAAATAATCCCCATAAAGAATAAAATATTATTCGCTACAAGGGGAGCCAAATATTTGAGATAAGGCCTTGATATAATTGATATTAAATGATGATGATTGTGCTGCATTATTTGCAATTAAGACATTTTGGCCATACCCCATTATCCCCTGGGCGCAGTCTTTGCTGGAATTCAATTTTTGTCACCACTGTAAAAAATTCACAGATACCATCGGTATGAAAACAAATAATTATACGATACGCCTTTTTGGATTTGAAAACACTCACAGGAGTGTTACTGGAGCCGGCGAAATGAAAGGACTGAAAAATAGATGAAAAGATGTTCTCTTTTATCTTGTGATGATGATGATGATTCACAGGGTATAGCTCAGAGCAGTGTGAGCCTCACCAGCAAGAATTATTCATTTGCTCTCTGTGTTCTCCTGCAAACGCAACAGGATAAGATCGTCATCTCTGCCTCTTTGAGGATACGTGAGCGTATAAGTTGGAGACGACAACATTTATTTTATAAAATTACATTTTCTGTCTCTCTCTGTATTTCTCTCTCTGTCTCTATCTCGGGACCATGAATTTAGATTTACATTTGATTTGCTCATGATGACTGGATTCTGTTCTCCAGACATTTCAAGGAACTTTCTCACGATCAAACTCAACAACAAAGTGCCTTGTTACAATCATATGATAAAAACCTGTAGTGTGCATAATGATCTACTTTCAGCTGGTTTAATCCATTTGTTTCAGTCAGTGTCTGTGTTTGTTTTGTGACTTTAGTGACTGACACTGACTCTGGGTTTTTGAGGCCGACACTGATTCCGATATAATTTCACTCATTCAATTATTACGCATAAATTTTGTAAATAAAGTTCCATTTGGTTATGAAAGATTATCGATCCATGTGTTGGACATTTTCCTCTTAAAATATAATCTTGTTGGTGCAAATGGGCCACATCATACCTATGTACCTAAATAATTAACTTGAATCATTTCCTATTCATTAGCTCTAGTTGTGATCATATGAAGGGAATAATATCAAATTGCCTCCTAAAAACAAATATGGGAGTCGAACAATGTTGTTTGCACAATAACAATTAGACCGGAGCCGAGTGTTTACTAAAGGCTGACAAACAACTCTAAACGTGACGAAGAGAAAATTTGGGCCCAAAGAATTAAAAAATTCTAAAAACAATATTAAAATGTTAGTTGAGTGATGCAAGTCCTTAGGAAGCGAAAGCCCTCGTTATCAGGAAGGTTAAAATAGTTGTCCAAAGACAGCTGTGTTTTGGTTTAATTCATCAATATCTGAAGCTCTATAAAATTCATCAGGCCGTGTCGCTTGTAGTTGCTTTAGTGACTCTGACTCGCTGGTCAGGCAACACTGTCTAATAAGGAAACATGCTTAATTATGCTGAATAACTAGAATTACTGCAGTGCGATTGTATGCCTCCGCCAACCAGTGCAGTTTCTGTGTATATATTTCTACATACTTTTGTTCCAGATTCATATAAAGGTCAATGTAACCTTTACCTTTGCCAACTGAAACGTAATCACTTTATCTGTGAGCGCAGGTCACAACTTATCAAAAGTTTAAGAAGTTCCCTCAAGCACTTTTAGGATTTCACATTCAAGAGGCCAAAAACACCTTTTCGAGTCAATCAGTGACTCCAAGTGAAGTGTGGACACTGAAATGAAATTCACAATGGGCAGTCCTAATATGTCACATTCAAAGTAACTTTAGGTGACTGTGACCTTGACTTTGACTACACTGCCTCAAGCTAAGCTTAAGAAATCACATTGAAGAGAAACATGAATATACTTTGTGAGGCCACCGTGACCTTGACCTTTGACCTTAGAACACCAACATATAGTCGGTCCATCCTTGAGTCGGAGTGAATATTTGTACCAAATTTGAGAAAATTCCCTCAAGGGACGGACCGACAACCAAAACACATAATGACTCTGGCCACTGGATATCGTCAGTGTGGAGGCATAAAATAAATACCTCATAGGAAACATAGTCACTGGCGACATTATGTCCAGAGGTAACTTATGTTTTACTGAAGTAAGCAAATACTGTATTAAAGGGATAATTCACCCAGAAATGATAATTCCCTCATTATCTACTCACCACTATGCCGGTGGAGGGGTGGATGAAGTGTTTGAGTCCCCAAAACACTGTATGAGTCTCAATAGGGTTAGAGCTGGATCCAATAAACTGAAGTAACTAGTGACCAAATCTTCAGCTGTAATAAAACAACAAAAAACATCGTCCCCCAAAAGTGGCTAAGCTAGAAGACGATGACAATTCCGATGGTCCCTAAACACACCTCATCGGAAGACATCAGAGGACAGTTAGGCTAAAAAGAGTGTGTGTAAATGACGCTATCCCTTTGATGGCAGCGGAGAGGCCAGAGACACAAAGCACATGACTTTCAGACCACAGCACTCTGATTATGGAGAGGTTGTCTGGGTTAACATACATAAATCATCATCATATCCTGAATATGCTTGTTTAAAATGCCAATTTCCTATAAAGTCATTTTTAATAGACAGGGTTAGGTCAGGGCGTTGGGTTGAGATCGGCAGGAGCTTCTTTGAACCAGCGCGTACGCGACATCCTCCTGGTGGAGCTCCTCGCTGTCAGGTGAGAAGAAGCAGCTGGTGACTCTGTGTGCATTGGAGGAAGCACATGGCTGTCTACACCCTCCACAGGTGATCAGTGGGGGCTAGCTCGGTGGGTTCGGTGGTACATGTGGTTTTGGCCTTTATGAATGGGAGTAGAAAGAGCAAATGCCAAAACGATAGCATGTTTACATGGACACCAATATTCTGATATTAACATGATTAGGTCAACAGTCTGAATAAGACACTGTCATGAAAACAGCATTGTCTCATTACCTTAACCTGAATAAGGTCATACTCAAAAGAAGAAATAATTGGAGTATTTCGACCTTAGTCGCATCATGTAGACAAGTTTTTCGTCTCAATAACATTATAACGTCCGGGAGTTAACAAAACATTTTGCTTCATACAACAGTATTTTGTTCTACTAAATAAAACCGGGCTGTTGAATTAACAAATTTCAGATTAATTACACCTGTATCATTAAAAAATAATCTTCATTGTTGTGTTTAATTGCAGCGTCATCCCTTCACAGCTTCCTCCCTGAAACTCATCAGCTGCATGTGTGCTGCTTCACAGGGATACAAATGTTCCGGGGTGCTAGTCTGTGTGTGGCATGTGTAATAATAATAATAAAATAATAATACTTATTATTACTATTGTTATATTATTATACCACGGCTAGGTTGAATTACTTTTTGTGACGGATTCTTAAAAACTCGGAAAAACTCTCAACACTATGGCCATTGTGTGAACAGGTGCCCATCCCAAATGTCTTATTCCCCCCCCATTCAGAGCGGTCTAGATCCGGGCCTGGCTGCAGCTGACCAAAATATTAATTATTATTCTTGAAAACTATTTCCTGCTTGTGTCGCACTGTTGTGAACGCACATCTGTTTAAACCTGGCATCCTGTGACTTCGTACAGAACCAGGTGCTTGGATAAATTCTTAAATCTGGTGCAGATTACCTCAGAGCTTTCATTTAATGAGTTGCAATGCATCAAGGCCATACGTTTGGAAGCAGTGATAATTCCTCTGATTAAGAAAGACTCATTCTCTGCAGAAAGTTTGTGCATTTCAAGAGGAAAGCAGCTTTTTGAGCAATAATATTTAAACACTTAACAGCTTAAAAATTCAATATCTCCCTTTCCTGTAATGTGTGAACGGGACGGTCACATCGTATTTTATTTCCTTTGCTCGCAAATGACTTGACTCACCTTTCAATCTCTTTTTTTCCAACGATTTTATGCGGTGCCACACATCAATCCTACCCTGCTGAGGAACTAAAATGACTAATCATAGAAATGGCTTCCTCTGGGGAAAGATACATAATGAGAGGGGGTGAATTAGTATTGTAGGAAGGATGCAGTTAAACAAGCATTATGCAGCTCAAACTCAATGATATTTGAAGAGCTATTCCAAGGAGCTATCAGTCTTGGCCAGATGTTGGAGGCTGATAAGAGACTCTGCTCTCAAGGAGCTCTTCTTTATTCTGTCAGGGCCTCTCACCATGAAAGAGACTGTGGGAAGCAATGGCCTAAGGAGATAGAGAAGCACTTGCCATTGTGGTAGGGAGTCACACAGATGTAACGAAACAACAACTCTACTTGAATAAAACATTTTGTACAAACACCGTACAACTCGAAAATCACATTTGGTTAACAAAGTGCAAAAAAAATCTCCAGTGGGATAAAACTCGCCATATGTCAAGCAGCAGAACACAGTAATGGAAAAGATGTTCGGGAGGAGTCGTCATGAAGGCTCCATGAGGAAAATGAAAACGCATCATGAGGCATAAGACCTGACACAGTTCAAGGGATGAGGAAAAAGGGCCTACCCCACTCTCCCTATTCGAATGGCACTGCGTCACAAGCCCATCATGCGCTTTGGCTCCCCCAGAAAACACTCTTTGGCCCGAGTGTGACAGAGGCGGCGTTATCAGCTGCACAGGCTGACACATTTCACTCTCTCGCCTCGGGCTTTGCACAGTCGCAGCCGTGCGACCGCAGCAGTCAGCCCAGCGTGGCGGGAAGACATCTTCACCGTACGACGTTAGAGCTCCATGGTGGAGGCCGTCTGCGTGCGGGAGTGAGCCCCCACACAAACATGTGGTGGACAAACACATCTCTGCATGTCTACATGTGGGCACAAGGTAAATCATACAGCAGGGCACACACGTGGTCTGGTGCTGAAATGACTGAAATATCTGATGACACAGTTACTGGATCAACAGAAATAGTACTGACGCTAATCGGTTAACCCTGAAGAGCAAACGCCAAAAATGCGATCAACCCTAATTTAAGATTATGAAAATTATCTCTTTATTAAAAATTAAAAACCTGTAAGGTTTGAATTATTTGTTGGGTGAAAAGTTAATGTTTGTAATGTCGGATTATTGATTAAGTTGCTAATTAAAGAAATGATCAACTGATTACAAATACAACAAATACATTTGTACATATATAACAGATATGTATGCATATAAAGACATGCATACATACATAATACATATATAAGATTAAGAGATTAAGATACATTTATTTGTCCCAAACACATGCACAGACATGCACACTCATGCAGGTAGGGAAATTTAACCTCTGCTTTTGACCCATCTGGTGAAGGACACACAGAGCTGACCATGTACGGCGCCCGGGGAGCAGATGTTGGGGGAATAAGGTGCCTTGCTCAGGGGCACTAGACAGGGTAGGGAGAATCCTCTTGGATTTTTGGACAGATCAATCCTGGTTCGTCTTTTTGTTGTTTCTCCCTGGAGTCGAACCAGAGACCTTTTCTGCCCATAGTCCAAGTTTCTGCCACTAGTCCACCGCCTCTCCCACATGTATATATACATGTATATACTCTCTCTGTTCTTTAACACACACACTTGTATATATATATATAAACACACATACATGTCTCTAAAAACTCAATTCACTCAATATGTGAATGTCCCTGTCCGTTTCCCAAACAGATCCTCCTGTAAAAGCAGTGGTCACAGGAAAGGAACAGATCCCACTTGTTTATTATTGGCTTGTTTTATGTTTTTTTATTGTATTTTTTTCTCCTATTACTACATAATGTCCCGCGCTCTGACTCAGCTCAGGTTTCAGTGACCCAGTCATTTCAGACCACCAAACGAGAGTGACAGAGGTTTAATGGTGGCGGCGAGTTATGGTGGGAGAGGATAAAGAAATATAATGCAGCCAAGAAAATGCTCAAAACAATCCCTCATGCAGCAGCAGTGGGAACAACAACAGCAGCCTATTATTTTCCCTTCCCCCCCCATGGCCCCTGTTGCCATATCCCAGTAACAGGAGATGGGTGTTGCTCACTGCCTGCGTGCCTAATTGAGAGGAAAACAAACGGGTTGCTACAGATAATGGGAAAGGTGAGGGGATATACCATTAATGGCTTGTGATCCTTTTTAAATAATTACCAGTGTCCACTGTGGCACGCTACCAGTGTTCCCATGATTGATCTCCTGGCTATTATGGGTGTTAAGATAAACCGGCTAATACAAAGAGGAATCAATCTTACTTATTATGGTATATGATACATTTTCTTTGAACAAATACTACAGTTTGAGGAGCTTTAACAACAGCCTTACACAAGGTTTTATGTCGGCTGAACAGCAAACATGATGAGTAGCACTTAATGTGCATAAATTGTGGGAAGCAATGATAACGAGCATATTAGGAGCCCAAGTAAAATATTTATCTTTGTACAGCAGACATGCAGGTCTTCAGGCACATTTAGTACATGATATTAACCTAATGGAACCCTCTTATGCTTTGATTTCCTACATACAGGGACGCAGGAAAGCAGCATTCAAGGTCACGGGAAGCATTTCCTCGGAGGAGAAACACCGAGCTAACAGCACATGATAAATGATAAACATACTGTAGAGAGTCCGGGCCATACTTTTTAATAAGGCACTCCACATCTCTGGAGTTATAATGAAACATTCAGGAGCGGGGAGTATGAATATTGCATGTCATTAATGGATCAAAGAATCAAGAGGTCAGGAGCCCATGTATGCTTCTTATTAATATTTTTTAAATGCGCAAATACGTCAGTGTGTGTCCATGCTGGTGTGTTTGTGTGTCATCCTGTGAGTGTGTGTGTGTGTGTGTGTGTGTGTGTGTTTGTTTTGTCAGAGGGGGATGCTCCTGCTGTTTGTTAGTCCCTCACAGTCGGTAATGCTTCAGTTATCCCGTTGTTCGCCAGTTCTACTGTACCTGCAATTAAATTTCCAAAGTCAGAGGAGCTTAACTAATTACACCCAGGAAATGGCCCCTCTTTCCAAGGCAAATAACACCGCAATATGCTCTAATAGTGCGGGAAGCCATAACGCGGGCCGGGGTGAATCTCGCGCTGTCAATCAATACGAAATTGGATTTGCAACATAATGTTTTGTCAGCTATTTCTGTGCATTCGTTTGACAGATAAAACTGTAATCAAGCTAATGCAACGCTCTCAGTAGAATAGTTTAGCGGCGCGAGTTGAGGCGAAGCCAGTTTTTCCTTTTTGCTCGACTGAACAGAACCCAACAAGTCTCCACTGCAGCATTTCTCCTGCGCGATGGTGACGAGTGCTTGACAAGGCCGAGACCGGGAGGCTCGTCTGCACGCCGATGAGAATGAAGCTTTTTTTTCTTTCTTTCAAAATACAAATCACCCTGAAAATATCACCTTGGAATAGCATTAAGTTTAATGTAAATTCTCTACATTTTGATGTGTATTTGCATATTCTCATGTGGTGTGCTGTCAGTGGCGTCAGCGGGTGGTGCATGGCGGAGCGCAGACAGGTTTCGGTGTTGGCTCAGTTTGGCAGACAACTATTGCTATAATTATATTAGGACATCTGCAAGGCCACTGCCGGGCCTATAAACACCACCTGAGGAATACGAGGCCTTCAAGACCCTCTCAGCGCGCCGGTGTGACTCTATAAATTACTGAGGAGCAGGGTTACGGCCGCCTCAACAAGGCTTCCATCGATTCCGATTCACACGAGATGAATTCAACGCCATGCAGCAGAAGAAGTTAGATGGTGACGACCAAAACAAATACAGTGGGCACCAGAAATACAGCATTAAAAATTCATAATGTGCATCCACGGTAACATTATAGGTAATTTGTATTCGGATGTCATGTAAAGATCGATCAGAGATGGGTTAAAGAGGGTGATTGCTTATAATAGCTTTATTGACAAAAACAGACTCGCCACAGACATACAACGGTGGGTCTATGCAGTGTCTCCATCTCCGCTGTGTACAGCACCAGGGCTGCCTCCCTGCATACGTTGTGTGAATTAAATATTAAGTCGGGCTGCAGATGCACAGGAGTGCATTATTTACTGACGGCAGCAGAGGAAACCCAGATGCTCGACTGTGTGTCTAGGACATACAGTGCACACCTTGCAGATGGAGGGGTTACTCCATAAGCACTTTAGTCACTTCAAGTGTTCATGAAGATTAAGTATAATGATGGCTCTTTAAACGATACAGAGCACTGATACAGAGCGCTAAGGATGGAGATTGTGTTTTTTTTTATGAGCTTATATGTTGAAGATACAGTATTTACCTGAAATAATACAACCATCGCTGACTAAAACACGACACAATTTTATTTTTACCACTCTGCGCCTGTGACATCTCTTTGACACGCTGCAGTTTATCACATCTCTCACATCACTTTTCCTGAACACCATAATCCTCTTAGAGTCATTAAAATTTCACATATTGTAGTTTTGACTTTCTGGAGGTAAAGTGCACGCGGCGTGTCATCCGTGTGATCCGATCCCCCCCCCGACAGGAGCCTTTACTGCACGGCCACGTTTACTCTACATGTTCTCTTTGTGTGTCCTTGCAAAATAACACTCTTTTTTCCATTTCCATTTATTTTGACCAGTGGTGGAGCTGCGGTGGTTCGGAGCAATAAAACAGCTCATTTATTTGACATGAGAGCTGATGATTGCTTAAGACAGCCCGGGCGGTGACAACAAAGGCAGAGGAAATCCAGAGAAGATAGAGTTGGATTGATCCGCCGCGGAACAAACTAATAGCCCTGTCACAAAGGAAAACGGTTATATGTATCACGTATTGCCCGTCAAGTAATCCCCGACTTTTGTTTAACGTTACGTATGAATTCAGGAACCTATTGAGCACAACCCTGGTTGAAATGGTTATTATTCAGGCCCACAGGCAGGTTAGTCCGGCTCACAGGGAGTTAAGCTTTAAAACGGGGTTTTCAGGAGCAAATCTGAACTGAAACAAATTGCTCTGAGCTGTAAGATTCATCACTGTCAGACCTTCCTTTTTGCCACACTTGTATAGGTCATGACGAGCCCCCTAAAAGAGGAATTTTCAGAAAATATGGCACACTTATTTTAAACCCACCTGACATTTGGAAAGGTTAAGCTCCCCAGAAAGGGCAAGCTAATTAAATAATTTCATCTCAAAGAGAAAAGATATCAGCTAATCGCTGTGGAGACGTATCTCACAAATATTAGATCATCATTTAGAGGCACTTTAGTGGAAGCAGTGGCAGAATATCAGACTGATGTGTTGGGAGTAAAGGGAGGAAATACTGTGGGCCAAACATTACCATGTATTTTGCAGTAGGCCATTTTCATTTCAAGCTTAGGATTTCTATGGAGCCGGATATGGAGAAGTATACTGCTCCATGTGCATAACTCTAATTAACCCAAACCCTACTTACCACTGCAAATGGAATAATACCAATTCCCTAGTTTGGTTAGTGGTTTGTTCACCCTCCAAAACCCAAAATGCAAGCGCAAAATTGTGAGGTTATTTTTTGTGCTCTTACATAAGGTGCAAATGTCATAAGTTAAATGAAGCATCGCGTTAGTTCATGCAGGACACGGAGTCATGTGCTCAGCTGTCACAAGCTGTCAGCGTCTGGTTTATGGGAGCTCGTCAGTCACCCACCAATCACAGCCCATCCTCTCCACGAAGCGGTCCATTCAAATACAACTTCCCTACGCCACCCCAGGTTCCAGCTTGTAGCAGTGTGTCTAAACATGATTGTGGTAAATTGTATTCATCTTGAACAAATGTATTTTTCCTGCTACTCCCACTCGGGGGTTGCATGTGTTCCCTGTTTAATCTCGGCATGCTGCGTGGCTAATCCAGGGCACATCAAAAGAATGGAGCCGTCAGTGCCTAGCAAAACTGTTCCATTTGTGCAACTAAAGGTTAAATCACGACAAAGTGTTCCGCAGCCAAGACCACCTCATGCTTCAATAAGTTGTGAGGAAATTCCTTCAACCCCGGCTAAAGATATAAAATCGATATAATCTTTCTTGGGGTCTCGGTTTTGTTTGGACGCTGTTTTAAAAATATGGAGAATAATACATAAATCTAACCTAAACTCTCATTGGGTGAATTATGGGTGATTGGTGCATGGGGTCAAATGAGACAGGATAACTAACCAGGGTTTGTTTACTTGGTTGATGAGTGATGATCAAAACATGAATGTAACGTTCTCCTGCAAGAAAATCCTTAAAATAAACAATTTAACTTTTTCATTGATTTTACTTTGTCAAGACAGGTTTAGAATTATTTTACATTAAAGCCTCTGCAGCTGCTGGGAATATGATATAACCCTGTTTCCTCCTTAAATCCACTGGTCACATCTTTGTTGATATTGTTTTGGGTGGCAAGAAACGCACACAAGGCTTAAATTAACAAAAGATTTCCAAATCACCTTAATTCCCCCTAATTACAAAACTAACCCTGCAATTCAAAACACAGTTTTATACATAATTGAACTAGTAACAATGATTTGAATGCAAAATGCAATTTTAACGCCCATTGTAATATTAGTTTGAAAACAGTTAAGTCAAAACGATTTAACAGTTCACGAGATAAAGCATTTTCAACAAGAAGGGAGCTTAAACATTAGCTACAGCTGATGTAGTCTCCTAATGACGGTTTAATTTAAAATACAAAAAATGTGAGCCATGCTTTTTCTACTTCTGTCAATTAAAGGACCTGATGTTTGAATCCTTATTACGATTATCATTGCAGACTGCATCATGTGAGCATTAACAGTCAATTTGAAGTTTGTACTTTCTTACAGTCTCGAGAAAAACATCAACACAAGCTTTCTTGTTGTCGAGATTGTGCATATCATCCCTATAGCTCCGGAGGATCTAAATGCAGCGGCAGGATCTTACATAATAATCCCATCACTGATAGCACACCCCCACAATGCACTGCAGTGACAGGCTCAAGAGGTGGTTTCAGCTGATTGTCTGGATATTAGACATTAGTTCTTGACTAAATGGAAAACGCATCTCATGTAGCTATGTGTCCTTGTGCCCTCTACACTGACACCCACACAGACAAAGCCCACTAATCATGGCCTCCGAGACGCAGCCCACAATGAGACCTTCCCTCTAACTTTCCAACATGCAGCATTTTGACAGTAAACTGGTATATTTCTGTGTTGTTTCATTCACCCCTTCCTCCGACTGAGATAAATAGTGATTTCCAGAGATAGCGTTCATGTTGCTGCAGTCTGGACAAGAGCGATCAGGATCCTCATCTATGTACACCATCTTGATATTCTCACACAGACATTATGTCCGAGCCTTTGCATAAAAGAAAGCATTTGCGTGATTAGGATCAGAGCAGGCTCGATAATGCTCTGTGCGGCCTCTGCGATTTCAGATTTGACACAGCAGGTTACGATACAAGACTGTATCCTATCAGACAGGATGGAATGGATGGACGAGAGCAGTAGACTAATGCAGAGTGACACTGGGTCTCTCAGCGGCTCCACTAATGGCCTTCAGATAGACGCATAAAGCTGGGTGGCGTGAAGGGCACTGGGTTACTGGTCTATTCAACCACTTCTCTATCTAGTCAAATGTGTTCTATATTGCAGTGCTCCCATTTTGATACCAAGGACAGGGAAGCTACCACTGTTATTTAAAAATAAAATCCTTGCTTCATGTGGCTACGGGCAAGTTTTTTTTTCTTTATCATATTTTTCTTTTTTTACTATGTAAGGATTTTTTTTTTCTGTGAGGAAGAAGAATCTGAATGCTCCAGGTCTGAAAAAGACCTTATTACCAGTCAAAACATTTCAAATGACTGCAATCGCCCTGGTTTCCACCAAGAATATATATATATATATATATTAAATAAAGCTGTAACTTGAGAAGAAATACAACTTCCATTAAAAGGACTGAAGAATGACAATGGCCTGGGGCCTGATACCAACACTGCAAAAAAAAAGATGTTCATATATATTCTTCCTCACCTGCATAGAGTGTTTATCTATTCACTGGAGGAAGAAGAACTCACACAAACAGTGTTCGAGGCAGACAGGATTCATTCCAAGTTTTAGCTGTCTCTTCGATGTATAATATTATAAAGACCTGATAGTTGCACATATGTGTTGCACAGGTCAAGTGGAATTTATCTTTTTGTGAGCGCCACAAATCCAATACAAGGTTTTACACACTCAACAATGCTCTTTGCACTTGAGATACAACCACATCTCAAGAATATATAACCAAACATTTTACGACTTGTCATGACATAGACACGGCATAAAACATGATTTCTTTATATGTGAACGATTCAGTATTACCTGGAGAAGAAATTTATGAGAAAATTGCTGTTTTTGATATTTTCATCTAGAAGCCATATTTATGGAGTGAAGAGTGAGCTCATGACATTCATAATGCATGATCCAGATATATTACACACACTTTCTATCCAGAGTGAGCTTGAACTAATTTACCTATATAGTTATACAGATTACTCGAAAATACCCAGACTTAGAGATAATATCCCTCCTTTAATTTACAAGTTATATGTAAAAACAAAGGGCCTCTTTCCCTTATTGGCAGAGCAAACACAAATAGAAGAATATGTTTACCTGGACTGATGTACCTGTTCTGAAATAAGTCCTGTTTAACCTAAACAGCAGCAATTCAGGCATTACAAAATATTTATATTCGGACCATTTATTTTTCGTCATTTTAACAACTCACTGACAAACATTGATCCACCATATTAGGAAAAACATTCAGATTAGAGATGATGATCTGCAGTTCATACTGGAGTATAAGACTAGAACTGAACTTACACTTATATACGTAGCCCAACCTTTTTGTCATATAATTCTCACCTGGTGTCCATACTTGAAGAAATGATGAACGTGGAAAGCTGGACACTTCTATGAAAAGGAATTTGGAAAGATATAATATTCAGATTCCAGAGGAACAATGGAATCCTAGTTTAACACTGAATAATAATTTCTCTTTAAATGTCACACAGTCTAATGTAAATGTCTGGTAAATACATTCCTTCTCTGTGTGTTTTAGTGCCAGTCTAATGAGGTCAGCCAAGTTCTGCTTCATACAGCGTAGGAATACAGCTCAGATTCAGAAACAGATGCACTGGTGCAACGTTTTCCATATTTCTTTGTAAGCAACCTCACTCTGGCTCATAAACAATCTTGGGTATAGGAGACACAGAAAATGTGGGAAAATAACAAAACCCTCTTGACACAAACGCACACACAGAACTACAGTACATACCTGTAATAAAAGCTAGGTGTTTAGCAAAGCGACAGTTTTCATTTGTCACCTTGCAGACTGCTGGTGGTTGACTATTCGCAGCACAGGAGTGGAGGAGATCTGTGGTTGTTTGTGTGCATGTGTGTGTGTTTGTGTGCGTGTGTGTGTGCGTGTCTGTGTGTATCTGTGAGCACGATACTGTTCTGCAGAATAAAATAAAGTATAATCTGCTTTCACCAGTGGCCCCAGACATTTGCCATTAGATACGAGAAAATACAATTTAGATGGTTTAGTTTTCTGTACAATTCATTAAATTCAAAAGTCACGTAACATTACTGTGAGAGCTGTAGACATTATTCTTGTTTAGATATTTTGTTCTCAGTTGTTCGTCTATCTTTATTAGTTATCATATTGCATCTACACCGAGAAACAGACACCATCACTGAGAGAATACATCTGCCTCGCCCTCGCTGTACAGGACATTATATAATCTGTCCATGCAGTCGCCCTGAGTATCAATGAGGCCTGTGGTGCAAATTCAATGTTCCTGCTGCAGAAAAATGTCCTGGACTTGAAAGCAGAGCTCAGCCTTCTGATGTCGTCGAGAGACACCGAGAAGGTTGCAGGTTGCTTCGAGCTTATAGTGACATTAATGTGTTTCTATTCTCCAAGAATAAAAGAGTATTCAACATTTTAAAACTTGAATGAGTAGTTTTAAAGATAAAAAAAACTAGGTGTCGCTGGTACAAATTAAGTAATATTATTTTTGAGTGTTAATTGGGTCAAACTACTTCATATTAAGATTAAGATTAAGATGCATTTATTAGTCACAAACACATGCACAGACATGCACAGGCACACTCATGCAGTTAGGGAAATTTAACCTCTGCTTTTGACCCATCTGGTGCAGGACACCCAGAGCACTGAGCGACCATGGATGCTGGGGAAGTAAGGTGCCTTGCTCAGGGGCACTAGACAGGGTAGGGAGAATCCTCTTGGATTTTTGGACAGATCAATCCTGGTTCGTCTTTTTTCCATACCAGATCAGAATTTAAAACGTTATAATCTCTGAAACCTTTTTCTTCCTCTTGAATCAGGTAACCCCTGCATGGGGTTGATTCAGCAGATAAATGTTTCATACAGTGTATCATTTATTATTTTATACAAGCTTGTAAAGTTTTTAAACATTAGGATATTTTCTTCTGTGCTGTTGCTTTTTTGAGGGATGACTAAGGTTATTTTTTCTCCCTTTACTATAAATACACAGCCTCGCCACAGCAAATCTGTCTATCTAGATGAAATCTGAAACAGGTAGAGCAGAATACACAGGCAATTACCTCTCAGTCACAAGCATTTCTCACAGACGGACTACAGTGCGTTGGCTGTATTTATGTGAAACAGGGCAAAGATACGTCTACAAGGCATGAAGGACCTTTATATAATCAGTGTTGAAGGTTTTCCTGCCTTTTAGTTTGTTTTTGTACACTCAGACACACAATAGAGCCTAACTGTCCTATTACATCCATCACTGGATGCTATACAATGAATATAGGAAACTTAAATATGAATTGTGATATCCAAGTGCAGGCAAAAACTGGATTCACCCTTGTGTTTGAAATCAAGAAATACACAATTACTTTTGAAGCTGTGAACCGCTACAACAGGATAATAAGGACAAAGAGAGAACATCATGGATTTTTATTTACCTCTTTATTCAAAAAGGCTGATCAGAACGGTCGATTCAGATTCCTGCAGTTTTACAGCAGCTCCTCCCAACACAGCACCTCTATACACATGCTCACAAACAGTGTCGCTATGAGCTCAAACACTGGCCGTCATTTACATGGACCAACAAAGCTAATAAGTCATATAAATTGTGTCAGTAGTCGTCTGTGCCTCTGGTCGCTGCACAGTGCTGCGTCTAAAAAATGAACCTGCGTTAAAACAAAAGCTTTAATCTCTTGTGGTGACCTGTCAGGCCGCTACAATAATTGGTAATGGGATTTTCACTGAGCTCTGAAGGCAGAGTCACAACATCAATGTACTATAAAATGATTTATTTCTACACAGGCCCCCAATGCAACGCCTTTGTTATTCCACAGAATTACTTAGCTCAAAAAGGCATGACACAAAGTCACCTACAGCTGTGCACTGAAATAATATAGGAGTCTAAAAGACCAGATTTAGGGCCATTAAATCAGTCGGGGCAGTTGGGTTAGGTGAGTTACATTTCCAGTTAACGAGAGGTGCAAGGACAATTTTTTTCTAAAATGAGTTCCTGCGTCATGTCACTATTGAGCTTTGTCCTTATTTAAAATATGAAAAAAATGCAGAAATATAATGTGATCCTCTCTAAATAGTATAACACATAGTGTGAGGAGATGGAAAATACACATTGTGTTCAAATGCAACTGAGAAATGCCCTGAGAGAAGTGCAATAAATAATCTCAAAGATGAAGTATTGTTGCTTTTCCCTTTAATAAGGTTTGCCGATGTAATGTGAAAAACCTAACGTGGTGGAAACTATTTCCATTAAGCTGAGAGCATCCCCCATATCTAATAATTAAATATAGGATGTTGCTTTTCATGGTTGCAATAATAAATACATAGTTAAGAGGAGTGTCATATTTGTTTGTGTGTGTACACTAGAGTTAATGGTTAGCTCTGCATTAAGACTAGAAAAAGGAGGGAAAACAACCTAGATCCCATTAATTAAAACTCTATATTTCTCCTTCATTAGAATTATGATAGAACCGTGCCCTGTGTGGGACATTTTACAGCTGAAGAAAAACTAGTCAGTGTTCTCTGGTGACACTATTTTTATATATATACAGTTAGCAGAGTCAGGTGGGGCTGAATGAATGAATTTCACACTCATTTAACAAGAGCATCAATCATTATGTGAAGATCAATAGTGTGGAGAAAGAGAATAAATGTGAGCAAGCGGAGTCAAGATGGACCAAAAGAATGAATTCATACAGTATATATGTTATAATGCCAGTCATTGTTTATAGAGTAGCCTGACCATTTTATTAGCTTAATAAAATCACATATTGCCCAAAGAATCCCCACAGACAACAACCAGCCAATCACTGATGGACAATATATTTGTCCAATTGCTGAAGCCTATTAGCTCCAAAGCAATTGGACAATATATTTGTCCAATTGCTGAAGCCTATTAGCTCCAAAGCAATTATTGATGTGATCTTTAATTAGTTGTGTAAAGCAAATCCTTTACTGGAATGGCTTAAATGTGGTGGTTTTCAGAATTAAAAGGGCAAATCCAATTTGGTGCTCTGTCAATAAAATCAGTAAAACATCCATGTATATGAATTTAACATAGCCCTGGAAATGACAATTGACAGAGGAGCACTCTGACCATCGAGCCTGGCTCCCCCCTGAGGTGTCACACGGTTGAAAGCGTGTCCACTGGGATGTCGGTGTCTTTAGCAGATCACAGCTCATTGACATGAGCTTGTCTGAACTGAACATCTTTCAGTCCCTGGCCACTGATCCGTCTCCCTGCAACACTCCTCAGCATGTTATGCTCTGTTTGGGTTTCTCACCCAAAGCTCCTGTGAGAATGGTGAATGAGTAAAGACAAGGCAATAGCACAAAACCACTGCAACCTGGAACACAGATTACACCAGGCTTTGAGTCAAGGAAGTGTTGAAATCTAATTTATTTCGGTGCAATAAAGAAACTCTTACCACTTCGTTCCGCTGTCACTATTAACCGGTGGGTGATTTAGAGAGCAATCGATTTGAAGTATGTTTGAAGCAGATCTTTTTTTCTCACTGATTTGTAATGTTTGAAGGACATGAGGGCAAACTTTTACATTATCATCAGCCAAGAAATGTGTCTTCATATTGTCTTCTCTCTCTGGCAGCTTTGTCCTTGTGCGCCTGGATTTTTGCCATTGTGATTTTTTTCTTTACAGCCTCCTTCCTGATTAGGCCGGAATACTCATTTGGTATTGTGAGGAAACTGGCGCCTGTTATTGTGGAACTTGACAATTGTTCGGGTTTATCTGGCTGAAACATTTGTTTCTGCAAAGTTTCTGGTCATGTGGCAGAAAGCTTTACACTCAGTTGAACCATTCTCAAAAGTACTGACGTTCCACTATTCAGCAAAATTTTAGAGACCTTGCAGACTCTCGGCTGCATGAGGAGAGATAAGATAAACTCTTGTCAGATGTATTATATCGTTTTTTGGGTTGATTTCTTAGGCCCGTACACTTTCATGCTGCAATCAACCAAATAGAGGGACCACATAACCTGTACTGTATAAAGTATTTGCATATTACTTGACAGTGATAAATTGTCCCCCCCAGCATTTCTATAGTAAAGTTTATAATGTTTAAGACGGTTAGCAATTTTAGGAATGCCATCACAAAACATTATTATTTATGAGGTAAACTCAGTGGAAAGTAGTAAAGGTAAAAGTAGATGTAACTTCCCAAGCTGCAATGTATAACATTAGAATGTATGTAATATATATTTATAAAGTACATTACTTTATCAACTGCATACCTTTATGTCTGTTTTATGAGTGAAATTCCACATGTAAGCAATTATAGTGTAATTTATTGTAATTATTATACAATTTGAACCTCCGCCTTATAAGAAAACTTGCATAATATCTCGTTAAAATTCTTTCCTTTGAAAATGTCCAATTTTACAGCAAGAATACATAGAATCAAAGCTCAACATCTTTGAGTGAGTTATATTTTCAATTATAGTCCGTGCAATTTTCTTATACTGCATTTTCATACTGTGCATGACTGTAGCGGATTACAAACAAAATCTCCTTCATAAGATTGTGTTGTTCTACAGTATGTTTTTTTTAACCTGGTAAAATATGAAAATAAACAGGTTTGTAGCATATATTTGACAAAGAGCATGACATAAGCCTTGCATATCCCCTTTCAGAGTTAATAATGGTTTATCCCAACTTTGAATTTCCTAGAATATACGAATAACCTCTGCCATTAGCACGACTGCACACTGAGAAAATGCATTTAGGGAAACACCAGACACATTTCGATCAGTTATGGACGCAGCATCATAAAAAGATGGCTCTTCCTTTGACAGAGCTGTCTTGATCACTTCTGTTTACAACAGGAGCAACAGCAGATGATGGTGTTTCTGTGTCAAAATCCACCGATTAAACAGACAGTTACTTTTTATCCCCGTCCACAGCTTTTAAATCACTACTGTAGGAATTCAGACGGCTGTGTTAAAATGATCCTCTCCCTAATTCCAGTTTGAAATGGAAAACAGAAACCCTATGAGCATAAATGTTAGGAGCAAATTAGCATTTCCTGGATGTAAATCCTGTAAAAAATAAACAATCAGCCCTCAGCAGCAAACTGTATCTTCCTGCTGGTTATTTCTAGCATTTCTGTTAAGAATGGCGTGATAGGTTGTGTCTACCTGCACTGAATATTGTAGGATTGATATGATGATATTGTAAGACACTGAAAAGCTAAAAGCAGAGAACAGATATTTTGAATGGTGATTAAGACAAAGAGAGGCCATCTCTCATTCTGCCACTACTTGTTGTAGCACTAGTGGGACTAACAGCAGGGCTGAATGTCTTTTGTCAGTAAATGAGAGTTTAATATGTTGCACCATGGAGATGGGACGTAGAGTGTGTGGCCCCTGCTGCTTCCTTCATCAATGCCTTGCCTTGTAACAGACCGCACCACATGAGCCCACTCTCATCTTCAGCGACAGGAGTCTGAAAGATCACAAACCTGAGACCTTTATATCGGCTTCCTGCATTGCCTTCCGACGTACATTCATCAAGCCTACCGGACTCAAAGTTACCTAAAGGTAGAAATCTCCATTAGGGAAGAAAAAGGGCATTTGCCTTTTTTCTATAAAAGGAAACTAACTGTCTAAAAAAATTCATGACTTTCCATTATTTCCAGCTGTTTTGGTGTGATGAAACACTGATACAACTGGTTGTTAGAAGTGTTACAAGATTTGGAGAAAATGCTCTTTGGTTGTGGCTAATTTTAGAGTTTACTTGTTGAGTCCGTGGAGTTATCCCTTATAATAAAGGGAAAGTAAGCAACTTCCCTCTATTGTAAGCCTGTGGTGTGATGATAAATCATTGAGAAAATTATCTTCTCAAGGCTTCCATAGATTCCAGCCTTCATCCCCGTTGGAAGGCCACCTTGAGAACTTGAGCAGTTCCTTTTCCTTGGCGACTCACCTTGCCATTTCCAGGAAGTCCCAAAACAAGAAAACTTGGGTCCCAAATGGGTGTCCTCTCAGATCCACAGCTGCCCAGAGCCTAAGTTCACCATGTCGTGACCACATATACCTCAAACTAGACCCTGAGTTGGCCATCCCAACCAATATCTTAGTCTTTTCTTAAGTCTGACATCCTGGTCTGTGTCTGTCCCTGACCTGAGTCTGTCAGCATCAAGCCTTTTTCTGTTCCCCAGTTGGTGCCTTGGCCAACATCTCCTGACCATTCAGCGGCCCCTGCTGACAAACATCCATACCTCTCACGTCATCAGATGGCCATCATCGCTAACACTCAGAGTGTCCATCAGCTGTTCACCTGCTTCCTGTCTTGTACCTTTCCATGACCATCAGTCATCAATTTCAACTGAAGTCTTTCTTCTCTCCTGACAGGCCAATCACCCAACAGCCTCACTTCTTCTTGTTTTGTACTATGTACTTCATCATTGACCAATTCATTTCTTGTTTACCACATCATACTTGGGACATGGTCATGGCCTATGACAATGTCTGCAATGCCAAATACAAAGTATCTGGTCCGTGACCAAAGACTGACCTCTACTGATCCAGTCTTTGGGGTTTGGTTGCTCTGCTTGAGTCAGACTTGGGTTTGACTACAGAGACATTAGGTTCTTCTATTCTGCTTTTTACCCTGCAACAGAGTACATCATGTAGTTTAAGTAAAACAATCAATGCCTGTTGGGGAACAAAAGGATTGACAGCGGTAACCATTGTTTGGCCTGGCTGGTTATAGTTGTATTTTTGTTTAGGATTTTTTTTTTAAACCACAAATTTCATGAACATTGTACCTAGCTATTTCTAATGACCGGTTACCATTTGACTATCAGTTCCTGCCCAAATAAAATGATCACACCTATTCACCAGTATAATAAATCCATGCAACCACTTCTGTTGCCCCTGGCAGCTTTTTGTATGTGCTACACTGTTCTAGTAAAAAGAGACTTTTTCAGGGTGCAGAGTGTGAACTGAATTTGTCTGAAAGAGCACAATAGTGTTGAACTGGGCCTGCGTTGAGAAGAGAGCCTTAAGTGAGAAGCAGTGTCATTAACACTCAAGTGAGTTTTGCATAGCTTTAAAGCCTCTTACAAACGGGAGTCATCAGATAAAATTGGAAGACATATCAAGTGGGGCTGACGTAGTTTCTTTGAACTTAATGATGAAAGGTCTTAGAAGAGTCAAATTTTCTTTGATGGATTATATAAAGATAATTATGGATGGCAGAGTTGTTCATGAACATCCATAGTTTATTATCAAAGCTTAAACACTTTGTGCATTTTAATGTCTGCTGATACCAGGGGGCAAATACAGTATCCGGAATCTTGTGTCAGGAAATTAGTCTTTTATCCCTGTAAAACCATGCACCATATTGCATATGGGTGTAGAGTTTAAATTTAAATCAGGCCTTGTGACATTATTCGATTACAGTCTTTTTAAATTTAAATCTTATGCCAACCTAGAGAGCCAACTCAATTGTGATGGGTGTTGTGTATCAAGTCGGATCTGCAGTAAAATACACAGATCAGCCTACATGCACAACATATGGTGATGTATGACACTGCCAGGTTTATTTTTAAATAACCACCTAATTAGCCGGTATACATATGTACTTTCAGACTGTGTTTTCACTATAGGACTCGGGTTTCTTAAATAGAAGGTTCTCTACTCACCCATTATATCTTTATCATCACCTGGTGTTCAATAGACAAAGTTAACTGCCTTTATGTGGCACTCAAATTGCCATGTAAGATCATTGAAGCAAAACTCACCGAAGATAAGCACACGCTCTGCGGAGCTGAGTGAGTGACATCGTTTCTGAATTCGAACCAAGTCAGAGCTGGTCCAACTTCTGAAATGTATTCTTGCCATTTCCTTAGGGATGTGGAACACAAAAGGCCCCCGTGAAGAAAATTAACATTTTTCACAGTTCGTTGAGCTCATTTAAATGAATCAAAAGATGCAACTGACTCACTTTTTTCATGGCAAAGCTGATGCCAAACACTGTTCAGCATTGGCCTCTATTTTATATTGTTGTGAAAGATTTGGATTCAATGTTTGTTTGTTTTTTAACAAAAGTTAAACAGTTGGCTTCAAATTCAGGTTCAGGTCGCTTCAAATTCACCCATTCACACACAGATTCATACAGTGCATCTGGGGCCAGCACATTTTCTATGAGGTGCAATTCAGGCTTCAGTTTCTTGCCCAAGGACACTTCGGCATGCAGGTGACGAAGACTGATGTGATGAGATGTGACATGAAGTCTATTTTCAGCTTGCCTACGATCCAAAAAAACAAGAGTATTATTTATTCTGCCTGCACACATCTCTGCACACAGAGTACAGAATAGGAGTTTAACATTTTAGCAGAAGGCCCCATTCTCAATACAAATAAATAATTCACGTGTAGCAGTTTATGCTCATTTTGGTAGCTTCAGTTCATTTAGGAAATTATCTCCAGTAATCTCAAGTTCCCTGCAAACTCTGGAAGAGAAGCAGCTTGTTTAATTCTCTTCGAGGTTTCTGTCGGGGTCTGATTTACAGCGTATTTTGGGTATTTTGAATAGTCTCGGAATATTGCCAACAAACCAATCCCATGAAAAGTTATTTCCCTTGGACGACCATTTATTTAGTCAAGGCCAGAGTAGTTTAGCGGGATGGCTTTCATTTCACGGTTCATACTCTCAATGTGATTAATAAGTAAAATGCTGTTGAAGAGAGAGAAAAGCCGTCATTCAATTCTATCTGCCTGGACTGGTAGGACGACAGAATATCCCAGGGCGTTAGGAGCTGTTGTCAATCACTGCAACAAAATCAGCCATATTTGGATCTAGTCTGACAAGTCCTCATCTGTGTGGACTATGCCCACAAATCGCTCGAATAAGATAAATTATAAGTTCCTGAAGATGAGTTTACATCACTGCAGCACCGTGCACCAGGTTCGAAATCACTGCAACCATACTGGATTATCTGCAGGGATTTTCTTCTTAGTTGGCTTTGCATTTCAACTTTGATTTGAGTTAACTTGATGTATGACGTGTGTTAATTGATTTGGTTTAAACCAGTGGTTCCTATGAGAACTAATTAAGTTTCCACATTCGTTTATTTTCTGTTTAACCTCATTAATTGTGTAGTACCGTGTCTGATCCGTATGGCGAATAAAGATGTATTTGTGCAGTACCTTCTTGTACATACATTAATCATTAATCTCATCCCAATTTGTGGGCAACAAATACTAAATAATGGGGAAGCAAATGACGGGAAAACATTTAAAAATCACCAGTAAATGTTAACTCAGTTATTTTTTATTCGTAGGATCAGCCTGAAGCTGAAGGTCAGAGCGGTTCAAACTGTGTCCACCAAAGTCATTAGAGATAACACAAACAGAGCAACTAAAAGCTGGATTAACGAAGATAGTGCCATGCAGCACACACAACAAAATTATTCCAGATTTGTATTTACTGGAAACTACTGGAGGGATAAACACTCTTTGTCTAAAATAATTTTCTCCTCCTCTGATTCACATCCTGTTCACCGTCTCATTAGAGAACTGAGTGACCTCTTGTGACCGGTACAGAGGCATCTGTTGTTCCTCCAATAATGTATGAAGGTTTCACCTTCAATTCCCCTAATGTCCACTCACTTTATTCTATTCATTACATCAAATTGAATGCCCTACCATGTAAACACTCATCTTTCACAGGCTGGGTACACACAAACACACACACAAACACAGTCAAACTCACACGCACACAAAGAAACACAAATTTAGACTAAGCTTAACGAATATTTCCCAATCACCTCATACATTAGACTAACTGTCTACCTACATTGATGTCATAGAAAATTACTTTATTTACTAAATAAAGCAATATTGGTAATATAAAGTATTTGCATTTAATCTTATATAAAATATGATAATATCATATAAAGTATAACAGAAATTGGTAATATATTTTATATGACAGTATTTCAGTTGGTGACTGTCTTCTGTTTTGAAACCAGACATTTCTTTTATCACTGCCTCCCTCAGCTCTTTCTCTTGGGGACCCTATAGAAAACCTCCCACAGTAAGCAACACGCATCACTGGAGACGAGGCTTCATTTGCAAAACTACATGAGCCTCTGATAACCACAGTCAACAATTAGCTCAATACGGAGTAAAAGCAGTTAGGAGCTTCAGGACATTACATTCATTCAATTTGCTGAGTATAGACACAAAACCAAAATTATTCAATCATTAAATATTAAAACACATAAAACTCCATGTGTACAAATGGAACACACTGGCCCCATTATAAAACAGCTTCAGTATTGTGTGCATCATGCTTCTACCCTGATGAATGAGAACGAGGACTGAACACTGCCAAGGCTGCAGACATGGACGTCACCACTCATTGACGGGCAGCATGGCCTTCTCACAATAGAAAATAATATTTCAGTGGCAGCAACAATTTCCCCCTAAAAACTATTATTTCAACGAAATTCATAATTTTTGTCATTTTATGTGATAACATGAATGTGACTCAGCAAAAAACATCATCAGACGCATTTTCCAGTTATTATTTTTACAATTTATACAATCATACTAGAGAACATTTACTTACAGGTATTTGCAAATGCAGGCTTGATGAGGCTTCTGGCAGCTGCACAGCTTGTACGATTATTCAGACTTTCCTATATGTTGCACTTCTGGCCATGCAAAATGCTTATCATCAGGAAGATAGGGAGTTCAACCGAAAGCCCCACAAACTCCCTATGGGAATGTATGCATGATTAATAGCGCCTGTGTGTATACAGTGCATTCACTATGTAACCAGTGTCTACCATGACTCACAGAGCCCTTGGCGAATGGGAGAATATCCATATCATTTCTGAGGAGAGTGTCGGTGCCATCCTCTGCTTTGTCGTTTTAAACGGTGTGCGATCACCTGTCAGTTTGATTAAGTAAGCTCTTGAATCTTCTCTGCTGTTATTAACTTCAATTTCCATTTTTTCCCCCCAAAGATACTCGAACGCCGAGGCTCGATGAAGAAGAGTGAAAAACACTGGGACCCGTTTTGAAGTCTGGTCTCTAATGACTTGTCTCTTTCTGGATGCTCGGCAATGTTTTTAAAAAAATCGCAGCAACATCACACACGTTCAGGCTGAATGAGAGAAGTGTTGACTGAACATTAGCAAAAAATGGAATGCAGTAAAACTATATATATATGTTAAGTGAGAGTGTGCATATTTGTCTGCACAAGAGAGAGAAGGAGAGAGAGACACTGTATCTGAACACTTTGTGCAAATGTCAGCAGGCCTCCCAGCACCTCCGAAGCACACTAACCCGAAAATGGCACAGAGACGCTGATGACCATATGGCTCTCGTAATTAATCGTGCCGATTAATTTTTGGCTCATCCTCAACATGTGCACAGTCACTTATGCAATGCAAGAGCCCTATGAGCAAGCACATCCCCTAGCCTTTCACAGTGCTAAAGTGCTAAAATCCAAATGGAAGGTCATGTGGCGCTAAGGTTAACACCACAGCTGAATTCTCATTCAGAAAAAAAAACTTTAATCTAGATCAGTCTAATTATTTTGCGCTTGGTACCCTAATGGGTGGGAGCCATGTGAAGTGCCACTGACTGGATTAGAGGTTTTTAGGGTAATTATTCTTGGACAAGAGAGCTTTCAAAAATATTTGGCAAAGTGATTAAATTAGGCAAATTATCTTGTGGTGTTACTGAAATAAAAGATGACACTAAAATCAAAATATTTTAAAAGGGGCTTTGTATCAACCAAAGCTGAAAATGTACAGTGTATATTTACCACCAGGAACCTGACCAGAGCACTGAGGTCTGTCTCTGCCCAGTTGTGATGGTTTCTTACCTGTGGCAATAGAAAGAAACAATAAAAAGGTCCTCATAATTAATCAAGCTCATTACTTAAATTAATGTGGTTACTTTAAGTACCATACACAATATCTTAGATAAATTTTACATCGCTCAAAGTGACCTTTCTTGGAAACTAGTGTTTAGTTTCACCAGTGCATATATGCACATGTACACAGTAAGGTGCTCTGGGTTTTTATCAGAACATGTACTCTATGAGGTATCTATATTGTCGGTAAGAAGTTTATACTATCTATCATTCTTGTGAACAGGTGCCAGCGTTAAGATGTCTTGTGTACCATGTATCATGGTGGAGGGACATGAGAGTTGTATTAAGCCTTTTTTGGCCTCAGGGGGAGCTGTGTCAAATCTGATAAAGTGACTCAACTGATGTCACATGAGTCACTTTCTTCCAGGGCTGAAGGCTACAAGTTTGGAAAAAAGAAAACAGGCTGGTGTGAGGTAGGGAGAAAGTCATCGTAACAGACCTCTGTGGCCTGCTCCTACTTGAGACTCCACTCCGCTACATTCGCCCTTACCAGCGTTACACACCTGAATCTCCACTCAAACTATCAGCAGCCGAGTTGCATTGTGGGTAAAGAAGGCCCTTGGTTTTATCAAGAAGAACAGTTCAAAACATTGTTTCTTCTTTCTATGAGTTCCTGAGAAGCTAATAGAAGCTAATGCATCTATTCAATCTCTAAAAACACAACTACAATGACCTAAAAACACAACCTAACTGAGTCTTCAAGGAACAATATGAAGAGGATAATGGGAGATATATAACTAATAGTGATAGTTAGAAGCACGGATGGTATAACGTTTGAATTTGCTAACCAATTATTTGTATGTCAAAAATATTTTAACGTACATAGCAAAGCCTAGCTAACTTGGCTAGTAGTTTTTCCACGTAAACAGGATTCTTTCCTGGGGTAGCCATAGACTGTATGTACGAAACACCTGCACTTCCGATGAAAACAAACGTCACAGTTTGTGCAATAGCAATCAGGAAAGGAGCAGCTGTAGCAAGGTCCCACCAATACGTGGGTTCGATCTCAGCTGTCAATCACGGCATTTCAGTTTTCATAGCATCAATTAACTAATTACAACCAAAATGAGCATTTGGACATACATCAAGATAAGAACAACCTAAAATGACATTAACCATTTTTGGGGAAAGTTAAAAGTAAATTTTGTTTTACTTTCTAGTTTGCTACGTTCTTCCATTAACATGGAGGAGGTGGTTTTATGACATTTATGCAGCCAGCCATCAGGTGGAAATCAGACAATTTGGATACACTTTGGGGGAGCAGTCATATTCTCTCTTTATAGACATTCTAAAGTCAAAGCGTATCACTGTCTGAGACCAAGCCAGTTTTAAGAGACTGCAATTATAATCGCAAAAAAAAAACATACGACAAGATCACATGTCATATTTACAACCTTCTATCGTGGCATAGGGCCTATGGAATTTTACAATGACACAAAATCAATTTGTAGTGTGGAACATTCAGTTCTCTCTCAAATCTATTGTGGAGCTGCTTATTGCAAATCAACCCAAGATAAAGAAAATCAAGATAAACTTGATGAAAAAATCATGTCCACAATGGCCTAATTAAACTGGCCCAGATTATAGAGATAGCTGCATAAACTGTAATGCTAAAATTCTGATGGTAGATGAATTTATATCATCTTGGTAGAGCTACAGCGTCACACCAGTGTTTTAAGAAAGACAGAGGCAGTGAAGGGGCACAAATACTTGCTTGGCTTGTTTCACTGTCATCCTACATACTGCAGCCGGTGACACACAGCTGCAAGTGCACGTGGCCTTGATATAGTCAAAAGCACTTCAGAGTACAAGAGTTATCTATTATGTATTGTTTACCGCTCATCTGAGGCAATATATCCACGAGAAAGGTGAAGAATAGCCCGGAGGCATTTACCAGATGTTCATTTATAAAACAAAATGTATTCACTTTAAACTCCTCGACTGCATTCAGCACACCTCTACTAAATTTTTCAACAACTCATCGTGACTGGGAACAATATATGAGGCTGTCTTGTATTTCAGGGGATGAAACAACCAGGACAATGCTATCTTTGAGCTATCCAAGAGAGTCATACTGAAGATACTGATGCGTGTTTCTTTCACAGTTGATTACTGTCTTTCTGTAACTTTTATAATGTATCTCTTTCTTTGCCTGCTATTTTTCACAGTTTCTAATTACTTTATTTTTAAGCCCAGATAGGACCTGTAATTGACAGTTTGTCTACCTTGTACAGCAAAAGCCCTCATTTGCCTGCACTGAACCGTCAAAGAGTCTGTGTCACCTGCTGTGTCGTAGGGCAACGTATTAATCGTCTTTGGATGACTAAAGAGCTCGGATTATGACACTGTTTTTCCTCCTCTTTTCCCCGCCTCATAGGAATGCAAAGGTTGGCCCTTCAGAATATTAGTAGGACTATCTGCGTGTGGGGAGTCAGAGGGTGTTGCTGGGGGGAACCTGAGGCGCCGTGCTCGTCGTTCTTGGAGACTCATCCCTCTGCTGCTCTCTCACCTTAACTCAGGAATTGATAAGACTTCCGCTCCTGCAGCTGTGCTGCTTTGAAGCATTGCACAGTGATAACAGACCAGCGAGACGTCATGCTGTTATCTCCTTGATGCTGACATTCACCTCATATACTTGGTAACATGTGCCCAAAAGGTACAGCGTGCTCGCTGGGAATGCTGCAGGGAGCTGAAGAGGCAAAAACAGGGAAGGGAGATGGCACATATACAGTACTGACAATTGCACATGAAATGCAGCTGCAAACAGAGTAAATTACATCCAGCTTAGTACATACATCTGTTTTTGACAATCCTTGATATAACAGTACCACTACCTCTTAGAATACTTAATATTGTTGACTGCTGGTGTGCAAGAAAACGGTTAGCCCGTCTAGGTATGTGAGCTGTAACAGTTATACTGTTGAAACACATGTAGCTCTTTTCATACGTACAGTTATCGTGTAGAGAGGTGGCCTTAACTCAGGGTTCATAGGTTACTCTGGGCCGGTTCAGGCCATGTGACTCGGCTTTTAGATTATCTAGACTGAGTAAGACATTGTTGTATATTTTAGATTACTTCTGATAACAGATACGCTTTATTCAAATGTAGTAGAACCAAGTGCTGCCAAGGAAATTCCTCAGAAGCTGTCCATGTCACCTTCAGACAGAAAAAAAGAGGGACGTGAGAAAACACACTTCAAATCATCAGTCCTTTATGTTATAAACATGACACGTTTGACAGAAGCTGTTGAGACAATGTGTTTTGACACACTTTATTCTTCAAGAATTAAATTGAGTTTTACATAAAAAGCGGTTTGTACTTCATAAGCGCCGGCAAGGGGGAAGGATGTACCTTATCTCTGCCTGTGCTCTCGCTTGCTTTTATTACAGGAGGTAATTTGCATTTTAATTTGGAGCTTGAACCTGTGCTTAATAGAATTAAACTGAAAGACACATTGACATGGTTTTCTGACCCCTGCAAGACCTGCACGTACAGGAGGGGCAGACTCACTCAAGTTATAGCGAGGCACGGGGTTGACCCCTTGTTGAGATAAGCCTTAAAGGTAAACACTGGCTCCTTAAATGGCAATTATTGCCATCATTTTCAACAAACTCCCTGCAGGAGCAGTACATTAACCTGTACAAATAAAATCACCCCGATTTTTGGATATAGCTTCTCCCCATAAAATGATTCCCTCTTTCATGGAGAGGAACGGGAGACCCTGCACTGAAAGCAAAACAGTGTTGTCCCTTTTCTTTTTAATGCACAGCAAGACTGCGGTTTGTTTTTGCTGTAATAACTCACCCGCCCTGGATCTGTGAAATTGGAAGTTGGCTTGTCAAACTTTTGAATGTTTACAGCAGCTTTGAATTTCCTATTCAAGTCAATATTAGGTTAGGCTATGGGGGGAAACAGCTTGAGAGGGGGAAGTGCTATGAAGCATGAACAAGCCAAGCCGTCGACCAAGGAGAACCAGACAGAATGAAGTTTGGCATTTTATAATTAGAAATGAAGAGCCGGGGCTGCAAACAAAGCATCTCAACTGGCAAACGTCAGTGTTTTTATACATTAAGTACAATAGCAGGCATGAGATGAAGCACAAGAGGCCTGCTTCATATAATAACAGCACATTACTCATGTTATTATACTATCAGTTTCCATGTTTCCAACACTTAAGACTCGACTAAAAGAGGCCTCATTGCCTCCAAGACTGATCTAAAGGCCCCCTGCTCCTCTATCTGCAGCAGTGAGTCATCTCATCACAGACAAGTATAAACACCGTGTTCTTTCAGCAGCTGTCAGCGTTGACCTTTAAGGTGGTTTTAATAACGCTATAATTGACACTGAACAGACAGAAATGCAAAAAGCTAGAAAAGGTCTAAATGAAACATAATTTACCCCAAAGCCAAATTAGTGAGATCTGAATTGATCACACTGAGCTGAACTGTCAATTTCCACATTTTATTCATCTTTACGCAACTGGCAGCAGACTTTGACTGTCTCGCATTCCACTGAAAGAATTACAATAGCTGCTCAAATAAGAGATGGATAATAGAATAGAATAGAATTAATAGAAATACACAGGTATTATTCAATAATGCATGAGTGTAAAAATGTGATAGGCCTTCATTCACGCACATTAATACACAATAAACATTGATAAACACCATCTTCTCTCTTTGAACATATAAGAAGAGTGTTTGTCGTACTCTGTGGAGAAGAATCCACAACCAGACTGGGCATCATGAAGATTTGGCTCATTTCAGTTAATATATCCCAACTTGCAGAACAAGGGTCACAGAGGAGCAGTAGTCATGTTATCTGGCCAGTCGATTGCTTCATTATTGGCTGCTATCAGTAGCAGTATAAGTTATCAGCAGAATCAGCTTTATCGCAGCCTCGTTTCCCTCAACATCTCTCCTCTCCTCGGCATCATTGCTGTATTTGTCTTTTCCTTTATTTGGTTTGTTTTTTAAACATATAATATGCGCAAAACGCGGCAAAACGCAATGAAAAACTTCAATCCATTATGAGTGACTGAAACAAACAGAAGAAATAAAAATACAAGTAACTGGCTAGCAGTGTGTTTTCCCATCGTAAAACAGCGTTTGGGATTCATAGCAGACCCCTAAAGTCAGAGGTAAAGAGGATATGGTGCAATTAAAAGGCGACCAAAACAAAACGTCATTTTGAATAAGATTGGGGATTACTTAAACATTTTTGATAATGTAAGTGCACAACTTACCAAAATATAGAACATAGGTTTAGACATTTTAATGAATTACATATTACATTTGAATCAACCGTACGACAGAGCCAACCCGTGGCAGCAACACTACATAGTGGGGGTATTGAGTATACAATGAAATAAGCTGCTGTATTTCTCTAAAGGAAAGAAAAAAACACTCTTCATTTACGTGCTTTGTTATCTGTCTTTTCTGAATATAAATTAAACATTCAGCAGCGTGGGGGCATTCATCCTCCCCTGACTGATTGACACTTTCATTAGGATAGACGGAGGTTTCCAGGCTGGCCACAGCTATTTCGAGCCTCCCCCGCTGCTTTCTGCACTATTGATAATTTTAGCATTAATGCCCTTTTTCCAGCTCGCTTTTACTGCGTGACGCTGAAATTGTGCTTCAGAAAAAATAATGAAAATGTGTTTGTTTACCAGCACAATGTAAAAGAGCTTGATCTCCTAGACGCACTCAAAAGAAATAAGTGAAAATCATCATAGGAACTTTATTGAATGCTTCGGTCTTTTTTTTTAAAGAAGCATCTTTGCTTCTTTCAACTGCCTGGTCTTATCTTTCCATTTTCCATAGTGGTGCCATGGATTGCTGATGCTTGCTTAAAGCTTTAAAGGCTGTTGCCACAAGAAAAGAGTGATTAGTCATAGCAGAGGTTCTTGCAGTGGCATTGCGCTGCTGGCATCACGAGGGAGATCCAGAGTGTAATGCCTATTAATTCAGAGAGACAAACTGTGCAGTTCATTTGATCTTCTCCCCAGCCCATGGAAAAAAGTGTCGTATTTAGTAGTACTGTTTGCTTGACACTTCATCAAACAGACAAAAACCCTCAAGTGACAAATTCATGCAGCCTAACTTAGTAATCCCTGTTGCTCCAAGGCAAATTTATTGAAAATATAGGCAAATAGTTTAACCTGGATCAATATTTACACGTGGTGCAGCTCTCCCCCTCTACCACCACCATATTCTTTTTCAATTTTGAAAAATCTGTAAATCATTTGACAAGCCAAACTGCATAATATTTGCTGATCCAGCCTCTGAGATTTCCCATTTCTTTCTGATCTCTGAAGCTTGGATCAGCTCTTGGACGATACCACCAAACAGGCACTCGTGCTCTTGCCACTCTCTGACAAGCTTTTTCCTCCATCAGTACAGAAGCTTGTTTTGTGGTCGCCATTTCAAAAGCGCGACTCATCTTCCTTCCGATCCGAAAGCGCTGTTGTAATCTTTTAGATTTAGATCTAAAATCGAACATTTTAGTTTGATAATGATTTTAAACATCAGCCAGCTCAGGATGCTGGTGACTTCTGAAGGTCATTTCATTTGTAGACACAAGCAACAGAAGTATACAACTAAAGATTCATCCATATTAGAAATAGTATTGTGTTGCAGCTCTATTTGGCGCTTGCATTAATTTATGAGTCTGTGTTTCTGTCAGTTATGTAAGTAGACCCACACAGATAATCATATTTGGTGTCCACTCCGATCAGTGGGAGGCGACATTGATCTGCAATGTTTCCAAACTTGGGAGTGGGATGCAAAAAAACAACTTGTTCATCACACCAGAGTGCTCTCACACTATGTTTCAAATTAACTTAGCTCCCGCTGCACCAACACTGCATTGATCGGTAACAAGGATGACCACTGGATTTCGTGCGGTTCTGCAGACCGGCGTTGTCCGACAATAGATCTCTCCAGCAAAACATCTATATTTACTCCAAATTTAAAGCATTACAAGCATGTTATCGACATCAAAGCCTACAACGCGCCTGCTCTGAAAATAATCAGTTTTACAGCCCTGAATTCACATGTCTGAGTAAACAGATGGTAGTTTCACAGAGTTATTCACTTTGAAGCTGCATCTTCACAGTGGGCCTCTCCCTCCAGAGAGCGCAGGGTAAAAAGTGTCTCCCAACGAGAACATACTGACATGGTTTCAAAAGGTCCTCTCGCGTTCTCTCCGGATGCTGCCATCCTGACCGCGAGCAGTTTCGAATGCGAAAGTGTTTCTGTGTTTGTTTTGTCGAGGCGGAAAATGCATGCACTCCCGAGTATGATCTGAAGGAAAGTAGATTGAGACGGGCACGGCCCAGATCTATAATTGGAATCTGTTCTTGGATGTGGAGAGCTCTCAAACGCCTATCCTCCCTAAAAAAACCTTTCTCTTTCTAATGGGAGAAGAGTGTATGGAAGCATCTTTTCAGATTTCAGCTTCTGTCTGGCCTTCTCGAAAGAAGATGGTGCTGTTTTCCAAAAGTGCGAATGCCGCAATGCAGAATTGCTCTTATTTTTATGGATCTCACGACAGTAGTCTGTGCACTTAAGTGTCATTTACATATTTACAGGGTGAAAACATGGAGCCCACTTCTTGTGTCAGAGCCTCGGATGGACATCATTAATGCCCACAATTCCTTGTTTTTGTGCTCTCTAGCCCCGTGTTGCCATTGATTGGCCCATTATTGGAGACACCAGCCTAGCGCAGCCTGTGGCGCTAATGGTACGCTCTCTCATTCAAGCAGACACTGAGCAATGGTAGACCATTACAACATGCAGCTCCTCAGCACCGCCTGCCACTGCGGCCACTGATTCGGCATCCATCCTCGCCGGTAGACCTGTAATTGTAGTCGGGGGGGAACGATAGGGCTTGTTAAAAATGTTTGGGGAGGTTTACCTGGGTTGGGTGTGATCTGTTTGGAAAAGCAGTAGCGGTTGCGATAAATGTCTCAAATATGGTCTCAGTGACGAATGATCCACAGTGGATGAACGAGTCTGATGGAGTGCCGCATCATAGTCAAGGCAAAACCCAAGGCTGACATCCATCACCTCAGCAAGAAGTAAAAGTTGGGATCCCACAGGTCGAAGTTCTTACACTCGAATCTGTTCGGATTCGGCGGCTTTGACTGACTTCACTCAAGACGTCTGCAGAAGTGAGTCGGAGGCAAACGCAGGGGAGTGAAACAAGTACGGAGAGATAAAGGAAGGAGGAGACAAATAAATGATATGATGATGGATGATAAGGGGAGATCATTATTAGAGTGAGGCAGGAAGGGTTAGATGGAGGGAGGAGAGATAAAGAAAGAGAGAACCAGCGATTTCAAGTTCTCATCCTCGCAGCTGTATTCGTCTGAGTCCCCCTTCTCCCCTCATCTGGAATCAAACGCTGCTTTTCATGGTGCACAGATATGCAGATGCACGTTGACGTTTTATTCCTTCTCATCACTTTGTCATTGATAGTTCGACAGTTCCCCGCGACACAATACCGTGTTTGGCTTATATTAACTTGGAACTTCGGCTCCCACTGTAGAGAATGATGTATGTGCACGTCAGACACTTAGAAGGTTGTTTTGAAATTCAGGAGTAACAGTCTCTCTACGCTCACCTTGAATCTCAGGTTAATGTGGTTATGTTTGTGTAGGATTATGTGACAACAAGTATCACTTACAGGTGAGTGATGTGGAAATTTGACAGACACACACACACACACACACACACACACACTGACAATGGGCATTTCCATGAATTATTGTGTTGAAACAAATGAACACAAATTTGAGTGAATATTCATAGATTATGGATTTTTTCAACGAGGGAGGAGGAGTAGATGTAATTTAAAAATATTTTTCTGCTAAATCTTCAACTCTGTATAAAATTACTCCACTTTTTTTTTTTCTTTCCAACACATCATTTTTGATCTGCTGGTAATTACTGAGCTGTGACCGAGAGATGAGCTGTGTGGGATGTTTCAAACATAAACTTGTCAGTGCGCTCTGGTGGACAAATTCTGAAATTTATGATAATAAGAACTCTGATAATCACTGCACCCCATGAGAACTAACAGCCAGCTGATGCCTGTACACCTGTACAGTAAATATGATAAGGCCTCATATTGTATGTTAAAGTATGTTAAATTAAATTGTAGTAATTATTACAATTATATATATCATATGAATATATTTTTGTGACCAAAAGTATTAATTTTTTCACCCTTTTCACATTTATCATGATGATGTTACAAAATAATTGATGCACTTAAAGGGCTAGGCAATACAAGAATATTTAAAAAAATGTCATTGATGGCAATATAAGAAATATAAATGGTGAATAAATATATTTATAAAGGTGAAACTCAATTAAATTGTGTCTACATAATCCCAATGATATATAAATACAAACGTGCATCATTTAACAGTCACTTGGCATGTTGAAAATAACAGCTTTACATTCAAACTTATGGATACAGCAAATAACTAGTAGCATATGAGTGATGCATCCAGTTTTAACATTTAAATAATAATAAACACTATATAGCTAATATGCTACACATCGTTCCAGCTCTCTGAAAATTCTCCTTGCATTTTACCCCCTGCTCAACAAAATGTGTGCATTATTTTTATGCACTATATTTGCACAAAAAAACTATTTAGTTTATCTTGTATGTGTGTGACAGTAATCTGTTGATATTTGTGAGAAACACTAACAGATGGACCTGCCTCGTGGATGAATAGTGAGGCACAAGCACTTCCTTGTCCATACGCCCTTTCACTGACGGAATGTATAAAGCCAGTGAGTGGCCAGTGACAGCGATGGAAGGGCTGTCAGGAGATAAAGGCACAAACCCTCTCCCACAACACTATTTATAGCTGAGCCCGTGCAAATGTCAATAATTTATGCTGACACGTGTATATACTGCTGTCACATTAATAATTGTGTTGCTAAAACAGTCGCGGAAAAAGCACGGAGGGCAAAATGTAAGGGGCGGCGAACATGGAACACTTTTCATGAGGGTAAATCACCCGGCGTTACAATGATCGATAGAAGAATGGGGCCCATGGAAAACAGACTCCCAAACAATTTTCAAATGAATAAAAATGAAACTGGAGACTTTGGTGAATTGTTTTAATTGCACTTAATGGATCTGATGAAAACCGGTGGGAGGCAAGCTGTGCGGCAATGACAAATCCTTACAAAGACATTTAGATGCCAGAGCAGATACCCTGACCATCTCCTCTGAATCTGCTTGGTGTTCTACGTGTCCCGTTTTACAATGGGCACATGAAGAAAAGCATGGCAATCAATATTTCCTGCACTAATTGAAGTGCTTTTTATCTTGCTGGACTTGCAGTGTGGTGTGTTTGTGTGTGTGTGTGTGTGTGTGTGCATGTGCGTGTTTGTGTATTTGTGGGGCTCTTGTATATTCATCCCAAGAGCTGTCCACTTCTCTTTGTCTGGCCTGGCCTGTCTTTGAACTCTGTCAGCCTCTGGAACACGCCTGCCTCTTTTATCAATATTTATGCCAGACAGAAATCTGGACCCAGGTCACGAGGCTCTGCACTACTTACAGTCAACCGACTGTGAATGCAACTCATGGATCACATCGCAAATGTGTCCTCAGTTATAGTTTAAAGTATTTTTCCTTTCGGTAGAAAAATATTAGTATTGAATATTTTCAACCAATCTCTCTCTTCTACTTGTCTTCTTTGATTTCCCCCGGGAGTGATGTGTTCACTGTGCAGAGATAACAATGTGTGAAACAGTCAGAAGTTGGTAAATGCATCCCAAATGACTCAGAGACAGTTGAGTTTCACAGTAAGAGGCGCAATCTGTCGCAGAGTCTCAAAACCCCCCAAAAATTCAATATAGGGAGACATTTCAAATGACGGGCTAATTCCTTTATCAGGGCAAATAACAATTAATTTAACGAAGAAGGCCCCCCGGAGATTTGAAATCTCAAGAGACTTGAACGAGTATCTATGGTGAAGGAAAAGGATGAGTACTTAAATGAGGGTCGTCCTGTTTCACTTTGATGTCATTATCTGCTGATGTGTTCACTGTTTAATGACAAAACAGGGAAGGAGCATCCAAGATTTCCAACTTCAGCTAGTTTCTCTATTTCAGGCTCCATGTAAGGCATGTAAATGTTCACTATAAATTCAAATAAGCCCACAGAGCTGTGTGTGTGTGTGTGTGTGTGTGTGTGTGTGTGTGCGTGAGCGGAGTTTCACACAAACGTCTCAGTAGATGTTCTGTTCAACAATCACAACTTCCTCTGCTAAATCTTCAAGACCTTCAAGGCAATTGCATAGCACATATTAAGTTTGCCAAGCGGGAAATTTTGTCCGAGGCTATGCTTATGTGTGGTAATCTTCCAGACTTTCAAGTGCAATCACTCTCCTCTGGAAAGTCCTGCTCTTCATTTGACACGGGACGTTACACTGGACCAGCGGCTAATTATGTTGGCCCGATGATTAACATTTGAAGGAAATACTATCTCCAGCAGCCAGGGCAACAGTCGCATCACAGCAGAGCATAAAGGGTGGAGGATAGTTTTTTTCCTGTTTATGGGTTTCTATATTTGTGATGTTAAAACTGTATTTGTGTAAGTGGGTAACGGCTTTGTTTTAAAACTCACTTACATGCCTCTAATGTTTTGATATCCGGAGCAAAGATAAAGAAGTTATATATATATATAGATGGATGACATGACTGCTAGCCAAAAGTGAAGCCTAAGTTTCCCAATTGCCCCCTGGTGGCTGGCTGTAGTACAGGTCATGAACCCTGCCCCCTCCATGTTGGGAAATGGGATGTGGACCAAACTAAAAAGTAGCTCAACATATTGTTTCTGTCATTTTAGGTATTTCCTCTCACAATGATGTTTGTTCAAATTTCCCGATAAGTTTGGTTTTGATAAGTTATTAGAAAATGAGATGGAACATCATGATTGACAGATGAGACTGACTGAAGAAAGCTTATCATCACAGCTGTAGATTATAATTCAATATTGCCTTGTGGAGAATAAGTTAAACAGAGACAAAAATAGATGTGATGTAGTAAAATTTCTCATATAGTGTCCATTTGACTTGAAATGTTATAAGCAAAGTTCAGAGGAGGCTTCATAACAGTTATCTACTAACAGCAGCACTAATATATAGATGAATATTAACTAAAGCCAAATCTTCAATTATTAAACTGGATTTTATGTATCACATAAAGATGTGCATTTTTTTTTTTTTACATTTTGTAAGAGTAATTTCAGAATATTAAGCCCCAAAGGGTAGAGAGCATTTGAGTTTATTTGACCTTGACGTGTTTGTCTTATGATCTCACCCTCTAGTTTATTCGTTACCATCATATAAACAGGATGTAGCGACGATCGCTCACAATCACGACACATCCCATCTGTCTTTAATAAGGATGGAGCAAATGATTGTTGTCAAGACAAAGATCACAGCGACAATCATGATTAACGTGATGAGCACAGGTCACAGAGTAAATAATTGTATATCTACAATTTGCAACAGGCATTATTATTCTGTGCAACATAAATATCCCAGTGTTTTGGCAGTGCCAGAAGATTAGCATCGCATTCCACGAAGGCTCTTATAGAGTAATGGGTATTGGACAAGACAGCATACAATTACAAGCACAAATTGTAGGTCTCAACATAGTTTTATGTGTAGCTGCTGTGCACAAACCATTGTTCCTGGAAGTCCATTGTTGTCTTGAGTTATAATGGTAATCGCAGTTTAAATGAAGGATGTGTGAAAAGATCACACCCGACATCTTTGTCCCTGCATCGTGCAGCAAATGATAACTTCAGTCTCCTTTGCTTTCCTTTTAGCTCATTTTCCTTTGTGACACTAAATACAATAAATATAAAGACTCGCCTCCTTTTTCAACAGGTACCAGCTGCACGGATGTTACATGGCGACTGAATATCCCGACATTCTGTAAAACACAGCTCTGCAGGAGCCTAAAAAAAAATCAAGAAGTGGCTGCATTAGTTTCAAGGCAGCTCAGTGATGCATGAAATAATGTCCTGTGGCATGTTGCTAAGACCCATCCCCGATGGGAACAAGCACTGAAATAGCCACCGAGCTCCAGCGTTCAAACCCCCACCCCCCACCCCATCAGCTCCAAGACAGAGTCGCAACTCACATCACTGTGCTTCTCCATCTCATGCCATCACCCAGCGTCTCTTTCATGCAACCCTTTTCATGCTGGTTACGCAACACATCTGTACAATGCTTTACACTTTACGCCGGCTTCTGTCGATCCTCCTCTCCTGCTCCTCTGAACCCACATGCTATCTATTTTTAATTGCTGTTGATGCAGCAGGTCGGGGGGTTAAGCTCACGACTAGATTCTGGTTTATTAAGTGAACCACCACATTGTCTGGGAGGGAGGGAGGGGAGTTTTCAGTCTGAAGCAGGAACCAGCATGGTGTATTAATGGCAACTTTCAATTGTTATTATCATGCTCTCTCATGTTAGGCTATTTATACACAGCTGAAAGTGGTCTGCAGTATCAAACATGGCCTTATTATGAAAAAACTATACACACAAGGTTCACATCAAACATGACGGAAACACTCCACTTGTCTCTGCGCTGCCTGATCGCTGCTGGACACTGAATGGCTTACACGTTACTGTGTGAACCTCCGGCACTCTGCAGCATACGCTCAGGTCACCATAATTGAAAGGAACTTGCTCAGCCACTGACGAGGAAGTCTAACCACACACTAAACTCCCATCTAGTATACCCTTACAATCATTTATAGCAGCTGTGTACGTGCAATGGACTTAACTGCAAATTAGTACGGTGCCTTTTGGGAAAACTGCTGTAATCGAATTGTACTCAAATTTTTCACTGCCACACAGTTTAGAACGAGCCAACAGACAAATCCATAAGAATAACGGATTACTGCTTTCTTTCACATGTGGCCGCCAATGTGGTCATTTAGTACATCATAGCAAACCTCATTCCATTTGCTGAAATCCAATGATAAAGACTATTTTAAGCCACTAAAAACAACTTAGATAAATCACCTCACAGGCCGATTTATGTTTGTGATACATGAGCTGTTGGACTCTTTGGTATAAGTTTGACAGGTTAGACTATTGAAAAAAATATATTCTTGACTATTTAATTGTTATCTCCTAGCTTGAGAAGATGCGATAGTTGCGACTATGTTTAAACAAATTTACACCGCAGTGACAGCATTTCAAAACATCCCCGCCTGCGCCGCACTTCTCCACCCCGGGATCGTGCACGCTGTCTGCAGGATGGGGGTCCGTGTTTGAGTTCCTCTCTTCAGCCCAGTGAGACGGGGAGGCACACACCGACAAGGGGGTCTGTCTGCTGTGAGAGAAAAGGGCTCAAATACATATTAAACACAGCCCTGAAGAGCACTATGTTAATGTCAGGTGCTCCCCACGGTGCAGCAATGTCAGCAGCATCTGGCTCATTTCAGGGAAGAGGGGCAACATTGTTTTTAACATGTGGTGAAACACAACGGCACAAATTAAAAGGGGAACATCTGCATTGTTACGTCATGTATGAGACGGGGAGGGAGCGGCACTTGTTCTTTGGCACCAGTACGAAACATGGATCCTGCTGGTTAGTAAAAACATGCTTTATAAAAAGAGCAAAAAAACTGTCAATTTCTTTCCAAAATGGAATCAGGTTATTGCCATGTAGTCAAATTTTCACTCTGATTAAATCAAATGAATACCAGCAGTGTACAGCTGCTACAGTGAGCGGTGCATTTCAGTACATCACAGAGTGGATTTAAAGAACAGGGTGCAACCTTGGATAGCTGAATATATCAGACTCCAGGGCTGCAAGGGGATGTTTTCATTATCAATTAACCAACATAACTTTCTTTAATAATTGATCAGAGACACAGCAGTGGTTTAGGACAACAAGTTCGATCCCCATAGGGGACTGTGCAAGAGAAACCATCGTCGTCATTATAATTTACCTATTGATTTAAGAGACAGTAGTAATTATCTAATCTTTAAATACTGACTTCAGACATGACGTGTGGCACACTTGACATGTGATCATGTGTTAACACAACATTTATTTTGTGTGTTGTTCACTTAGTATTGTATCTGTGTGTTTAACAGCGCTGTGTGAGTTCCATAATCGTTCTGTTGATATTTGTTTGATTTCAGGTGAACAAGAATGAAGCTGGTGCCTTTGGTTATTTATTCTGAATAAACCCAATGGATCTGATGAAAGCCAGTGGAAAGCTAGCAGTGCATCCCACAGCTTGGGTTCAGATGTAGTGTTTTAATCATAGGTTTGCTGTTGTTTCGATTGTGTGCATTGTACTGCACATATATTATCCATTGATATTTTTAATTATATATGCATCCATTCATCCTCTTTAGGGGACAGTGCTAACCACTGCACAACCATGCCGCCCTGCAATTATATAAGATGGGTCATTACATGTTATATTATGTTGTCTTTTAAGAACTGGCTTGGGATAACAGATGCAAATTTGCCCATACAACTAACTCCGGCTCATTCCCTGTATTTTTTCTCCTGATTAATGTGCACTGTGCCTGTCAGATACAATAAATATATAATACATTTATATGCATTAATTCATTGTTTTGTCTTTACCATATCATGTGACTGAAGTGGGCCTCTTGAAATTATGTATTGTCTGACCAACAGTCCAAAGGTATGTGACAGATTTACTCTCAAAGAGCCCCGAGTATTTTATAGTTTTATGAACAGTGCTTTATTGGTTATCAAAATATTTCCAAATAAAGTATCTAAATCAAGTAAATTAACTCCTTATTCAGGTCAAACTACGTTTATTTTAGCAATAGTAAAACATACTCACACCAAATCATAACCACCTATTGTAGATTATAGTTGTAGATTTTGAGGAAATGCAGAGTGGTTACAGCACAAGCGTTCGATAATGAAGGTTAATCTATGCAGAACCAAATGTTGAGGCCTTTCTCAGCCCCTGTTTATGCCTGATTAGATGCTGTAATAAGACCGTCACTGTAAAGGAAGAGGAGCGCAGTCGACATGAGGAAACGCACAGAAAACCTCTCTCCAAATCTTCAAATGACTGCCTTCGACTGACAACTCTGCCTGATTAATCAACTGATAGGGGACATGGCAAAATGACAGTGACATGATGAAATTGCTCTCAGGTTTTATCAAAACGGTTTTTAAAAAGAATCCTCTTCCTCTCTCTCTTGATTACAGCCCCAGTCAGCAATCGCCAGCTTGGAGACAAAACAAAGCGATTCTTAATTTCCAGCAGTTACAAATGCCAGAACCCAAGGCGCATGGAGGAGGCAGATAAAGTTGTTATTGGCAAATGTCCTTGGTGCCAGCAGAGTGAGCGCTCAGTAATCCTACTGTTTTATTAGTCTCCCAGGACCCTGGGACTCTGGGTTACTATCACAGGCTGGTCCCATGTAGATAACAATTCCATTCACCCTCACATCTACTCATAGCTAAATTGACTGCAATTATCAGGACTCGGAGCTTATTATTGCCCTCTTTTATTTACACACAGACTTGTGCACAAGCCCTAAAGTTTTTAATGCTGTGAGATGTTGGACATTGCCTAACATGTCTTAATTCTCCACTAAATCCTCTGGAAGGACGGCATTGATCTCATCTGCTTTGCTCTAAGCCATAATTGACCGTGAAGCAATCAGGTATTGTATAGTTTGCTTTTTCAATTCCTTGTTGACCAATCAAGAAAGTTACCTAGACTAACTCCAGGTTAGTTCTTATGCATCCAAGATGTTAACATAGTACAAAGGAGAAATTACTTGTATCAACACCTAGTGTACGCTTATATATGTCGTTCGCTTTTTTTTACTGATAGTGATATTTGCTGTTATTACGTTATAACTGTGTTGAGAGCATAGCTTTTATATAAAGATGGATAACAGATCTACACTTCATCCTTTTGTGTCAAAATGAAGCTGAAACATCTCGGGTACTGGTCCCAGCGAATTGTGCTTTTGATATCATTTGGAGCCAAAGTCTGAACAGTAACAATCTGGGAAAGAAGCCCCGGGATCAAGGTCCTGCATAAACATGAGCTCGACCAATCCCAACTCAGTCTCAGCTGTCACTCATGACATCTCATTCCTTTTTATAGTGTCAAACCAGTTGTGAAATTCCAAACTCACTGTAAAAATAAATTCTCGTATACGTCAGTGGGATAAGAACTACCAAAAGAATTACAGTACCCATCTTAAGAAATTTGTACCTTGACCTTCATTTGGTCCTCATCCCATGTGCTAAAATGGAAGCAGCGAGGTTTATGACCCATACCGCAGCCAGCCACCAGGGGGTGATCCAGATGATTTAACTTCAGTTTTTCAACAGCTTTAAAAACAAGCTAATGAGGCCCTGTAGCATCAGTGTAGACAGGACAGAGTGTAAAGAAACGACAGTGTGCCCCCGAAGAAGGCAGGCTGCCAAGGGGCCAGGGGTAAACAGGTGAGACCATGACCCTCTATTAAAAGGATGTCACCCGAAGTCCTCCGCCACAGGTGAGGTCGGTGACCTTGCTCTCGCTGGAAATCTGAAAATATGAAGTGGCCTGTCAGTAATCTCAAGTCGTGGAGGGCACCAGGAAACTGGAAGGGGAAAGTATTAAAACTTATCAGTATTTTGACATTGCATTTGTCAAAGCATTTTCAGTCTCATTTGTAGTCTGAGTTCCCACCGGCTTTTCTTTCCATTCATCCAAGCATGGCAGCTGAGAGGCTAAATAAAAATGAGGCTTATCCATACCGGTAAACTGACATAGCATTGGACCTAAGGCTAAGTACACTGGAAAATATTTTCTTGGAGAAATGGTAAACATCAATATCTTAAGGGTAATAAACACTGCACTGTAAAAATGTAAGTTATTCTATAAACATATAAAACCAAACCTTTCAGAATTTTTTTTTACATTATCACCACATACCCATGTTGACCAACAGTAGCTAGACATCCAACTCTTATATCAAATAGAAACATGTGTATATTGTGTATTACCTTTATTTTAAATTTAGAGAATGTTGTCATCTTGCATGTAGGTGCATGACAAAGCTCAGTAATGCTGAAACAAGTCAGGAGTGATCCTGTGTCTCTAACTGAGGAATCTGACTTTATGGTGCCACATTGTCTCAAAGCCAACCAGCCGGAAAGTTTTAGTAAGATATTTATCAAAGACATCTCTGAATTAGGATATATTTTAATGAAACAGCAGGCCTTCATACATTATTGAACAAAGATCCTCCTGAAACACAGTGCCTCAAGTTTGCCTCAGGCTGTGTTCCTCTCGCTGACCTTTGGAAAATTTAAAGTCTGATTACTTTCAATGGAAAGAAATAATGAAAACAGCGGACAGGCCTGATCTGCCGCTCACATTTTACCTTACAACTTAACATGTGGTGTATGGAAATGTGAAATGCTGTTTCTCATTTTCCACGTTGTAATTTGAAAACAAGTCTTCTTCCACTGACCTTTGGGAGAGTATGTCTGTGAATGGCCCAGCCAGGAGTTTGCATGAGTGCCTGTGTTTATGTAGACTCTGTTTCATATTTTACAAAGAGAAAATCAAAGGAAAGACTCCATTGATTGAATTTGGATTCCATGAGGTATTAATACAGGAAAAGCCCATTGATTGGACTCGTGCTTTATGCAATATGCAAGTTCTACACAAAGTCAATAGAAGAAAAAAGTGTGTGTTAAAATGAATAATTCAACTGGGTGTCTAAAAAACTAGCGATGTTGCTGATTCGACATGTGAGAGGACTCGCAGTAAAGGTTTAAATATTCATGAAATTAAACGCAACATGAGAGTAGGGTTGAGAGGAGGTTAAACCTCATAGGCATCAGTCACACGTCTGCAGAAACCTTCCTACAGGAGGCGTAGCTCACCGCAGAAAACACACCAAAGCATGTACAGTAGTTTGTGTATTTTTAACAAAACTAAACGCTGTGCCATGGGCATACAGGGACTGTTAATTGGCCAGTATGAACATAAAGTGGACTATTCAGATATCCAAGAGATTCTCCCTATAGGTATAATTAGATGTGCAGCTGCCAAAGCATCCCCTATAGAGAACCTGCCATGGGTAACGTTTCCTCCCAGTGGATTCTTGGAGAAAGATAATTGGTGTAATGTTCATGCCCAGTGTTGTGAGCTAATTAAAGCTGGGGGCATTGGCTATCAGATCTCACAGGCCCCACTGCAGATGTCCACTGGTCTGCAAAATGTCCTAAAGTTCGTGTTATTTACTCTGTTTTATAAAATTACATCTAACTTTTATTTACAAAGAAGGATTCATACTCTTGGGGATGACATTTTGTCAGGGTGATTTGCAACGATAAATGATGAATTAATGTTGTATTTAAAAGTTTAAATGACACTGAAACACTGAAATTAATAATAAAAAGGAACATTATTTTTTAGAACCAGGCTAATATGAGTACCGTTTTCATACAAACAAACTTAAACAGTGATACCATTATATCTGTGAAAGGCTCATATCGGACAATATTGTTAGGCAACAGATATATAAGTGAGGCATTTTGGTCTTTTTATGAAATTTCTCATAGTCTGAGTCACAATTTTAAAATGTGACTTTTAAATGTGATAAAAAACTATTGGCCAGTATTCGGCTCTGCTGGGTGAGCAGAATGTCGTAATTTTGGATATGACAGCTACAAGTAGATATTTAAGTTTATAGCCTGAAAAAGAAAGACTTCCCGGTTATACAGACTGCATAACATTCACACAGCCGGCAGGGATATACACTGGCAGAGTTACCAAAACAGATGAACGCAGACTGTCGGATATGTGCAAACTGCAGATTAAACTGCAGGAAATGGACTCATTCTGGCCACACAATTAAAACACAACACTACCAGTGGCCATTTTTTAAAGTAATCTACTTAATCCTTTTAACTTGAATCTAAAAAAAAACACAAATTGCTTCCTCCTGGCAAACCATTCAAGCCACAAACACATACAGGTACTACACACACACACTGTCTACATACTGAATTGCAGTAATAAGTCACTTCATTTTTCATCTAATATTAAAAAAAGATAGAAAACAGTGTAGAGTGGCAGATAATTGTATCTGGTCTGTTGTATCTCTTCCCACTGTCACATAATTTCAGGCTGAGCATTTTTCCAGTCAGCCACAATACAGGATACAGCAGTTTATATCGGCCTATACTTTGGAATTGTTTAAGCCTGTAAATGCTTGAATCCCCCCATTAAAAAAAATTATCCATTTTCCTCTCACAGATAATTGAATGGTTATGACGAGCAAAAACAATGAGAGGGAGAATGTTCAGTTAAACCTTGTTGGTATATTTAGACAAGCATTCAGGGATATTAGGGGCTGGGCGCTAATTGCGCGAGAGAGTGATTATAGCTTATATTTGGAAGCTTCTCACGGAGAGTGAAAACCAAACGCCATTACCCATGATTGGACTCTTCTTGTCATCAGCGAGATAATTGTCAAAAGTTCATGATCTCTCAACAGTGCCGATTGAATTGAGTCTGGAAATAAAAGTTGCTGCAGCTCCCACACAGCACCACCCAACTGAACCTGCCCACTCTCACTCCTGGCTTTGAGCACTCCCTCCCAGAAAAGACCTTTCCAGTCACGCTGGTTCATCATTTTTAGATGGAGTTTCTTCCAAATACACACAGCAGTGTCGTGGCTGTAAAAACCCATATTTCTCTCACTGCATGAATGCTAAATCTTTTCATAAGAGCAGTAGAGATAGTAAATTATAAACAAGGAAAGGTGAACTTGTACGTTTTAGGATACAAAGACAAAATGTACGTTTGGTCACTATTTATTGCCAAGTAAATCACTTTGCAATTTCTTTGCTGTAATGGTAGATTTTTACACGATGCATAAATCTTTCTTTGAGGATAATATAGAGCAACTTTGCCATAACCTATAATTGCTCAAATGTATTTATATTGTTATTGTGAAACAGAAATTAGTGTTTCTCCTACACTCCAGATTACTGGGGAAATGCTAAAGAGCTGGGGTAAAGGAGAAGTAGGTCTGGGGCTGGGATGGCATGGAGGTCAGTTGCAGCAGCCCGGCGTGATAGCAGGACTGATGAGGACAGCAGACTGAGTGCTGCAGCAATCTGGCCTCCTCCAGACGGACTCCATGGACATCAGCAATGAGATCTCCTTTACCCTGTTTAACTGTGTCTGAGAGTGCAACCTCACTATTATGTCAATGTCAGGGGCTTAATGCTGATTCATACAGCTGCACAAATCCGAGATTAACCTCCAAGCACGAGGACCCCTTTCTGCAGCAAGCTGCATAGGGAACTTTATGTCTCGCAGGAGAGGCAATATGATTTTGTTTTGAAAGCAGACAGACATGTGTTATCCCAGATATCTGTATTGACATACACAGATAGACTTACAGACGGATGGTTACAGAATAACGACTATTTCTAGATAACGTGTATCACGTCAATTTATTTAGCTGTCAAATTCTTATCTAATAGGTTCAGTGCTACAGACTTTCATCCAATGTCAAAGAAAAAGCCTGAAACAAAAGCAATGTCCTTCCTCAAAGATAATTTAGGGATATCTGAGTCACCACTGGTGAATTGAGTCTTCTATGCTGCAGTGCACCCCCACCCTGGCTTTGCAGTGTTTCTATAAGAATGAGCATTAAGGCATTTGGGGGTGTGTGTGTGTGAGGGGGTTATTCAGCTGCAAGCCCTTGTGTGCCGCCCAGTGGTATCAGTCTCTTTTCACCAAAATAAACCACGGAGCAGTGGTCAATTATATTTTATAGGAATTAAGCGGGCGTAAAAGTAAAGCACATTTATCAGCTCCTCTTGAGGGAGTTTTAATTCCGTTTCTGTTTCTTAGTTTCATAACATCAAACACAGAATGCTTTGCAAATCAGATTAAATCTAATATTAAGGCGACAGTGATGTACATACTGCAAAGATTACGACTTCCAATGCCGTGGCTTGACTTATTTCAATTACCACAGTGATTTGACAGTGCTATCAGTGTGCTGAGGAAAGACATGCACAGCGTGGTGGTGCAGGCTTCAGCAAGCCTCATAGAACTGCAGGACTGGTTAGAAGGGTTTCGTAGCTGTATCTTAGAAACATGTTCAGGCATGGTACAGGAAATTGCATCATATCTTGCGTGAATCAACAGGCAGCAATCTCGCTGAAAGAGTGTATGTCTGCTGGAATGGGTGGGTGGTGAGAGAAGTGCAATACAATAATCGAAAACACAAAGGCAACAGATGGAAGTTCCTCTCTGGCCAGTGGCTGGGAGGGTTTATTTGAAGGAGAAGCAGTTTGGTGAATGAAGCGTTCTCCTTGGCTTGCCTTCTGTCTTGTTTGATGGAGATGCCATCCCATTTCCTTTGCCATAGTTTCCTCATCGGAGTCATCTGTGTTTCGACAATGCCGAGTTTTAAACAATTGATATTTACATCATTACCGTGACAATCCCCCCAAACACGGAATGTGAACATGTGGGGCACACACTTGTTTGATAAACACGGTAGACTTGGCTGAATGGTGTCGGCCTCTCAAGACATCACTAGATTGTATTTCTGATTCATTGTGTCTTCTTGACATCTTTATGTTGAAAATGAGGTCTTTGTTACATTGTTTGCAATAGATCCTGGTTTCACGTTGCAATTTAGGGAGCCGACTAGAGAATGTTGTATGACAAACATATATCTTGTTATCATCACCCATGTGGGCTGAGTCTACCAATACTTTGATTGGTAACACAGTCGTGGTGTCACGCCTACCATCGGATTCTTTTTTTATCTTATTTAAAATGTATGAACCAGTTCATTTTATTACATAATTGTTTCATTATGTTGTTACTACCAGCATATCGTCCTCATCCTTCAAACATTAGTGTAGATCATCGGAGGTGAAAACTCTAAGAAGCTAGCTTTAGATTTCTCAAACACTATGATCTTTCCCATCCTTTGAATATTTTACTGCCAAAAAAGGGTAGTTTTTTCAAATAATTGCTATGTTATATACCTCACGTTGTTTTGTACCCATGGATGTTGTAATGACTCCAGAACAGGGACCCAATTATTTGTATGTGTTCAATAAGTGTAGGGATAAAATGAATATAAATGAACCTATTCAAAAATAAGTAACCTTTTGTTATATCCAGTTTTCAGGAATGGAAATGCCTTTAATGCTGGTTTGCAAGTTTCTTGATGTAGCTAGCAAGCTAAAACTGTTATCATCAAAACATTGATGAGCTTTAGCTCATCTGACACAACCTTTTCTAGCAAATTTCCCTTTACTTGCTCTGCTGATACACCTCTTCTACATCATTCTGTCAATCTAACAAATCAACCTCTCCTTTGACACTAGCTTCGCTGTTCTCTTTATATAATCAGAGAGAGCTATTCTATTCTTTGTTGCTGCCTTTCCACCTCCGTGTGTAGCTCACAATAACTTAAACATGTAGTAAGGTGTAAAACTTATCTATTTTAATTAAGATACAAGACTGATAACTTAATAACAGAATGAGTTCACTTTTGCATGAGGGAAATACATTTTCTGCTCTGTTTTGCTTGCCACTCTCCCCATGTGCGTACATCCAAGAGGGATTGAGCAACTGGAACGATACCACCGATTACTTTTGGTTACTGGTACCTGAATACAGTGGGTGGCTCATTATACCCACTGGGTTGACACTCTCCCCTAAAGATTATGGATGGTTTTCTTCCCAGTAAGAATTATACAGTGTTTAATGCATGGCTGATCTGATATGGGCAGGCCCTGTGGCAGTGTGTGGTAATGGCTTCTTGGGTTCAGCCATTGGAGATACTTCTTTGGTCCTTTTTATAAAAAGCCGCTCTCACCTATCCCATTCACACAGACCCGGCGCTGGTGCGTCAACTTGAACTGGTTGAATGCATTTCCACCAAAAAAAGGCTAGGTGCTGGCACTGGTACAGCTGGATAAAAATGTTGGTGCAAAAGTTGTAACCACTGATGTAAATGGTGTCAATTCAGGGAGGGTTTACAACGACTTTCAGAAAAGAGGAGTGAAAGAAAGAGCAGTAAGATGTTTTCCTAAACCTTCCAATACAAAAGGTAATGATTAATTACGTGTAGAAGACAACCTGCTGCAATTTCTAAATTTTAGCTGATGCTGAGCGTCACTGTCGTCAGTTTAAAAAATCAAATGTGCTGCTTGTACATCAAATCAGCTTTAACTAATTAAGTTGATGACAGGTCCAAATTGCCTTTGGCTATTATCGGTTTTTTGCTTTTTGGACACAGTGGTCTTGTAAAAGATAGGTTGTGAGAGAGGAACTGCCACTCGAACACCACTGTACAACCACGACTGAACTCAGTGTTTCTGTTGAATGAGACATCTTAGCATTTCTCACAATGACCTGACATTGAGATACAATCAATAAATAAGCTGTACATTGTGAACCATGACCTTCATTGAAATACAATCAATAAATAAGTTTTCTATTGTGAACCATGAAATTCATATCTGGAACAAGAAGCTTACAAAAACATGGTATGTGAGATATAGGCATAATGATGCTGGGCTCAACATCACAGCACCATCCATCCGCTCCAAACCAGTCGATACTTCACTTTCATCACTAGAAATCCAGCATAAATTTAAACCAAGGTTGGAAACACTCTCTGAATTATAATCCTCACTTACATGACTTAATTGCTTAACAAGTGATACTGAGGGATGCAATTTCCAATAAATTAATTTCACATTTATTATGACACCCTCTTTCTCTGATAAGAGTTCAAGAATGCGGCGTTATACTCTTGCCTGTTGGTCTATGACTGATGTTTATCTTCAAAGCTCAGATTGCTTTATCAAAGACAATGAAAGATGGACTCCCCTGATAGCATGGGACGTGAGTTGAAGTAATCTGCTTTGACAAAAAAGATTGTTAATATTTACTGACATGTAGGTTGGCATGCTCTTTTTAACTACTTCACAGTTCCAAGATAAATCAACGACAGCTAGGACGCTGCCATCTGAAGTAACAGTTTGACTTTGACTTTCCGCTTGAAGGGACGGCCACATGTTTTTTTATAAACAGATGTGCAGCTGCAGAAAAACCTCTCTGTATTGCACGCACTGCATACAGCCACAAAGAGTAGCAGCCATTCTCTCAACGGAGAGGGAAAGGAACCCATACGAAGCGGCTCAGCGAGCACAATTGGCACTAAGACATGGTATATTAGAGCATGTGCTGCAAGGTGGTGAAGGTCTTGGTCTTGGCATAAGCAAACCAGAGTCAAACAAAGAAACAGCCACACAATAGAAGGAATTGGCAGAGATTCCAATACAGTAAAGGAAACAGTAGGTTGTGCCAAAACAGCTTCCTAAGCTAAGAAGTGACAATGGATGAAGTAGGAAGGAGTGCAAACAAAGAACTTTAGTTGGAAGTAAATTCACTGTAGTTCAAATAACAGTAAGCTGGAAACCCCAGATGTCCTTCACAGTTGGTCAACCAACTGAACCAATACATATAAAATACTTTCTGAAAACTGTGTGTTCTAATAAAATACTGTACACTGCTGCTGAAGCAGTAGTTATCTGCTTCTTTTATCCATATTGATTCTCTATAGTTGTGACCAGGTTATTTCATGCAAAACGTTGCCATTTAGCCTCAGTTTATTCGGTGTTTGAACGATTCAGTGGATGTTTTATTTCCGAACGGGTCATGTGCTCCATTAATGACGTGATTGGCATGAAAAAGTGTTTCTGAAGGTCTGGGTTTAAGCCAGTGTGTTCCATTGACCAATTAAACCATGACTGCTGTTTCGCTACAATGCTTTGTCTGAACTGCTGAATGGAAAGTTGAGAAGCCACAGGATCGGCTATTTTATAGTTGGCAGTTTTTCAGACATTATGTGAGAACATTTTTCTTCACAATTCTCTGGGCTGCTCTATTAAAGGGGAAGTAAATACGGTGTGCTGTAGGTGCTACTATTCGTTTGATTGCCAGGAGCAGGTATAAAAGCTGAGTGAGATTTCAGGCTCTTCATGTTGGGCCTTCTGAACCGTCTTTGAAGCTTTCTCATGTCTGATTAAACGGACGAGGAGTGCCTACAGCCAAGTCTACATATAGGTGAATTTGAACGGCAACACTAGTGTGCCTCACTGTACTCACTGTACTCACTGTACCGGTTTCACAGCCACATACTGAAATGTTTACTTTTGTTCATTGTTCTTTAGAGATCGTATAGTGAAGGTTGATGAAACACTATAATTACTAACTGATGTGCCTGCATTTGTGACATTGGTCAAATTTAATGATGGGGCAGAGAATATAAAAATTATAAATTAATTAAGAAATATTTGAGAAATATTTACACTTTCTTAGCTTTGCAAAGTAGGCTATTATGCATTGCGAAGATTACTAAACATTTACTGAGTACAAGCTTATTCTACCAACATTCTCTTAAATATCATTTCCTCTACATCGTCTGTTACAGCACCATAAAATGTTGCACAATGCTGGAAATTAAATGTTTGATGTGTTGAAATACAGTGAGGATTACAACGCTGAGGATTAGGCTTAACCAGCTAAGCTTGCCTAATCACTACATGTGAAACTGGATTGGTGAATGTGCTCAGGTGCGGCTGTTTATTAACATCCATCTCAACTGTAAAAAAAAAAAAAAAAATAAGGGAAAAAGAACACCTACAGCACCTCTGGTCTGTAGTAGCTTCACTTGATGCGCTAGGGAGATGATAACACCACAGGGTCCACACAAAGTCCGGCCATTCATCACTTGCCAGCTCACATTTGTTTTGTGTCAGCAGTGAAATTGCTAGAAGGCTTTAGATGTGCAGTGTTTGGTTGTTAGTTATTAAAAGGCAAGGGGTAAGAACAGGCACTGAGGGGAGCCTCCTCCTTCTTCTTCCTCTGCTGGCTCTGTGAATTTGTGGTGGTGGTGGTGCCATGGGGACATTTTCCCACCCAGTAATGAGCTTGTGTCAACACACAAAATCGCTTTGTTTACCGGACATTTTCAAAATAAAATACATGTGTACACTTTCAGATGTGATTAGAACCATTGCCACCAGATGCTGAAACTTTCATCAGACAAAGTTTGCAGATTATTAATAGCATTATTGTCATCGTGTTTAAAATCTAAAATATTGCCAAACAGGTGCTATTGCTTCGACGCTTTCTTACCAAAGGCTCTCCTCTCATCGCGTGATAAGACTCATAGAGAGCTTGTGTGTGTGTGCATGAGATACAATTCCTTGGCATGTTAGGATTAATTTGTTGCCACGTTTTGATTAATTCATGCTAATGTGATGATCGTATGGACTGTACACAGAGAGGAAGCAGAAAGCAAGCAGACATGCAGCGTTAGTGACTGAGAGGTGTTGAAGTATGAAAGTCTTAGAGAGGCTTTGAAGTCTTGTACACAAGCACACCATGAAGTTACAATCAATTTGTGACAGAGATGGCGCAGTTAACCTGATGATGCATGCATCAACATAAGGAATCAACAAAAGGTATTTTAACTGCTGCAATAAATGTAAAGCCTACACTGAATCTGTATATATCAACATATTAATTTAACATAATCCTAGAGTAAATCTCAATTTTAGACTCTTAAACTATACCCAGACATGTTCAGAAAAATAAGTTACATTGTTGGTGTTGCCTTAGACTTTCATACTATAGCACTTGTATTTGGAAAGTGGGAGAAAACTAAAGTTGCTGGGTCACACTGGCCGGGTAAAGGGACTCAGAGGCACAGAATGCATAACTTGGTTTGGGAACTATCAAAGTCCCAGGAAAACAATTCTAGAAAAAATAATTAGGTAAAAGTACATAAGTGCCCAGTGTTGCATTACATACCGGTAAGACGGATAATGGCTGATGTAATTACCCAACATGTGTTGTCAGGAACTATATCCGCTGATGAGTGAATGGCCTCATTAAATGAACGAGCACACAGAGATGCCCTCATCAGACTATTACTGAAGATGAAAGAAATAGAACCTTGTCATTCCGGCAGATTGTGGGTTTAAATATCCAGACTGATTCAGTTTTTTTAGTTGAATGAAAAACAATAATACGATAATAAAATGCTTCATCACTTCTCTGTGATCAAGGCCTTTGTGCAATAGATCTATTGGATACTGTGATGTATGTGAGTATGCTCATTATGCAACATGCTGTAATACTATATCTAGCACCAGGACTACTACCATTTTTACAAATTATAATATTGATGATATGATTTCCATCCATGTAGCAAAGTAACTAAATCAGTTAAGAGATGGGAGCTATGGATGCTTGGTGCTCCATATGTTAGATAGTGTTGATCCATTAGTGTTTTAATATCCGCTTCGGTGATTGAAGGGTGCATAATGCCTTGTGACAGCTACGAAATAAAGTCAACCAGACCCTGCTCTGAGCAAACATTTATCTATCCCGCCTAAAGTCTGGCGGCACAAACATTCAGAAAATGATGACAAGCGCTCTCTGTTTTCATCTTGAACAAAATATAATTTCATGCTGGATTAACTACATATTGACCTGAAGTAAGGATGAGTAATCTGTGGGCACAATTGAAGCCCCCAGGCCTGAAGATCTTCATCAATTGCCCGTTTCAACACATTACTGACAAAGAAAAGAGAGAGAGAGAGAGAGAGAGAGAGAGAGAGAGAGAGAGAGAGAGAGAGAGAGAGAGAGAGAGAGAGAGAGAGAGAGAGAGAGAGAGAGAGAGAGAAAGAGCTGATGATGAGTGAGTCAGATGTTGAATTGTGACCTGAGAGCTGCTGCATGCCTAATCTGGAGACATTACTTTTGATTTAGCAGTCGATGTTGCCTAAGACACCTATGATTAAATTCCACTATTTTACATTTTAATTGCTTTATTACCGTGTTGACTCAGAGAATAAGAAAGACTTAGGTCTAAGATTTTTAGACATAGCTGCATAAGCTCCATGAAATGATTTCATCTAGCCACAACCAGGGCATGAACATGAGCCTGTCATCGTTCAGCAAGTCAGTTCATAAAACTCTCTATTGTTGTTTCTTTTCTTGTCTTTGCATCTAATCATCCATTCATTATCCATAGGCTTATCCTCTGAGGGAGCCAGCTGACATTAGGGAAGAGGCGGGGTACTTCATGGACACGTCACCAACATCTTGCAGGGCCAACACACAAACAACCATTCATACTCAGACTTTCACACCTCTGGTCAATTTAATACACAGATTAACCTAATCCCAATCTGCATGTGTTTGGACCGCAGGAGGAAGCTGGAGTAAACACAGGAAGAACATGCAAACTCCACACATAATTTGATTCTTTGACTTTACAAAAATGGAACTGAACTCTTCCTTGGACTCGAACAGTGACACAATGTATTTTTACACATTGGCTGTGACATATGAGGACTTGCTTTAAGCCTTGAAGCCTTGGTGGTCCAGAGCAGTAGATATCAAAAGTGCTTTCCATGCAGTTTAACCATTACAAACAGTCCAAAACAAATTAATATCGTAATGGAGAAGGGCATGTCAGTGTTTCCAAAGCCTAAAAATAAATGGTCACATGTGCACCAGCTGGCATCAACTCCAAACCAAGATTATAAACACTCGCCTATCACTACAGCATTAATTAGATAAAATGAGTAGCTTAATAGTTCCCCCCTTTCTTCGTATACAACAGATGTGTAACCCGCTGCAGCCACACAGCCAAATCTGTTGCACACATTTCCTCATTTAAGTGGTACCTCCTGCTTTTAGGTATTTATTGAGCCGTGTTTTGTTCCTCTTCCGTTCACTTGTACTGTATAGTGTAACAAACTCTGTAAAAATCGGTAGGAATTCAATTGAGAAACCTCTGTAGACCAGTACTTTGTTGTACTTACAAGTATTGCCAATGTTGCCAAAGGCTTACATATATTAAGAAATTATTTCTTTCTGTTTTTGTCATTTTGCTCAGCTTGAACTGGAAATGAGCCATGCAGTTAATATGCACACATGCGCCGAAGGCCTGGACAGCATTGGTGCTTGTTTATTTGTTGGTGTGTTGTGGGGATGTGTTGCAGTGAAGATCCAGGACCATTGATATATACACACACTACTGTGTTCCATACAGACAGAAACACACCACGGGGGCTTTTTGCACCATTAGACACACTCAAACATTTGCTTTCAGTATTCTTAGAAAATTAAGACACATAGAAAAATGGAATTCACTAGTTGCTTCATGATATTCAATGCACAACAGATCATTTAAAGTGTATTTTGTGCATACACCATAGTCATATCTTGAATAATGAAATCAAAGACCTTTGTTCCTGCTAGTTGTACTGGGAATGATATTTAATGGACCAAGAATTCTCTTTAGTGGGATTTTCTCTAAACTTTGGGTAGCAGCTGCCAGGCAGGGTGGCACTGTTTGGTACTTTCTGTTTATATTTTGTCTGGACAACTCTGGCTCCCGGCCCAGAGATGCTCAACACAGCCTGGGCAGTGTTGATTTTGGCTCTAGGGGGAGGTGTGGGGGGAGGTACTCATTGAGTACAGGTTGTATTTACACTCCACCACAGTATGTACAGGAGCTGACGCTTCAACCGACAAAATTATATCATTTTTTCCATTATTAAAGCCAAAAGCCAGCACCGGGGTTTCCATAACAAGAAATCAATGTTAGGAACTTGGATCTTTTTAAGATATCAAGAGTCATAACAGTTTTTTTTAAATGGAACATCTGTATTGTTACGTCTACTTGAGCGGTTTTGAATTATTCATGTCGAAATTTGAGGTCATGCAAGCAGACAACACAGTCAGTCGACTGGAAAATGCTGCCTATCCATTTTAATTCTCTCTCTCCCAGTGCTGTGTCCAAGAAAAGAAAAAGGACAGTTAATACATAGATTAACCACTTGATGATTTATATTATATTTATTTTTTGGTGTGCGGTCTTGATGCAAACATGATGAGTTAAAGTGAACAATAATCTCAAACTTGGCTTGGATATAAGGCTGTCGATTTCTGCTAGCCTCCCCTGCTGCCTCCCTTGATGGAAAAGCTAAAAGGTTAACACGTTCATTATTGTTGTTAAAGATTCAGGGAGTTGCATACGAAAACAACAAACAGCCATACCTTTGTTGGTTACCTTGCCAACTGCAGTGTAGAACATGAACTATTCTGTACTCCACTTCTCAAATGCTTTTGTTTCACGATGATCTACCCATGACCACTTCGCCTGCTGCCGTTCTCCATTTTCACAGCAAAACCACGAAACATGGTTTGCTTACTTTATGAATAAGTAACGAGGACATGCATATACGTCAAGCAGAGAGCGAACGTCCTCTGTTGAATCACAGGGCAAATGACGTCAGACTTTCTGATGAGCTTATTGACTGTGTATTTTTCAATCCGGTCATTACAATTCCAATATGAACTTTTGCCTCCAAGTTCAAATTAATGTTAAAATGTCAACCTTTTTGGACAGATGTTCAATATAAAGGCTAACACTCTTAAAATACAACCTGGTCCAAACATATTTGCGAACAGAAATCTGTAAACTTGAAGAGAATGATTTCATAAAAACAAAGGACTATTTTCTTTTTCAATATCCTGAGGATCCTAAAGAAATCCCCGGCTTTGCTGTGATTCAAGCCCATTATTGCTTTACTATGAAATCTGAATTCATCATTTCTTTATTGGCATGCTCTGTTATGCTTCTCGTTATTCCTCTTTATATGTGCTCAGACAAAATCAAATTGATAGCTTGACAGCTACACACCTCGCGCACAGTAACACATCATGACTGCTGATGGCACCGCAAGAAGAGAACAGGAAATTAGCATACCTCTATACCATCACAGCAAACAGCTTTCATGATGCCCAGCTGCTGCCTGCGTGCGTGTTCACCTGTCTCGCCAACACAGTCACATGCCTGGTGGAAGCCACAGTGGCAGCTCGTGGCTCCGTGCCCTCTGGTTGCTCCTAGTTATCCCCGGGTTTCTGCTGAGCTGACAGACAAGTCACACCGGCCAGATGGTCAGAGCCCCGAATCAGGGCTTGGAGTTTACAAGGCCACTTCCAGAGCTACCACACAATGATTCTAAAATGGATGATTTATTAGAAGCTGTCTGTATTGCACCAATTGTAGGTCCAATCAGTACCCAACATGTGTTCTCTTAATATTATCATCACCTATATTATCTGTCTGATAAAAATGTTAGATGGTTATTACGGTATTGAATGCACCGGTATTTTGCTACATGCATTTTGGTAGGCGGTAAAGATAAATATAGTAACCTCAGGTGTATCAGAGTGAGCTATATGCTTGCCACTACTCACTGTTGTAAACTTCTCTAATGGGTCATAATGGGAAAGCTGGTTGTCCTATAAAATTGATGATAGTATTATATGGGGGTCATGCCAGAGTTCGAGCTATAACCAGATCATTAAAGTGCAATTACAGTCTTCTGTGGACACACATCACCATCTAAAGCTCGCTTCCTCTCTCCATTAAAACACACTATTCAGCCTAATCTGTTTAATCATCATGATTTCTTTTGAAATATTTTATACATAGTTAATGGCTGCCATCTTATATTTCCTTTATTTTGTAAAGAAAAAAATAATAGATAGCCTTCAGTGGTGAGGATATTGATGGAGCCATAAGTTATTCACTGAATTTCAAGTGGGCATAATTTGGGAAAACTTCACTTCCCTTCCGTACAAGCTTGGAAACAGAATTTTCCTCTTAGATGTATTAATAATGGAAGAACCATATAGCAAGTTTCATTCCGGACTCGAGAGATTTCTGAGTACTTTCCTTGAGAAATGAAGGAAATCAGCGGCATCTACCGGCCCCGGGTCAAACTCATCAACATGCCCTGCATTGATCAAGGGGGATCTGAATGCTAATGAAGGTGTCCTTGACTCACTCGCATTAGGTTATCCATTCTAGGATCATTTAAAGGAGCTCAGTGGCCATAATGATAGACGTGGATCACACAGAAAACTGTCCGGTTTTCTGACAGGACTCACACGTAGGCGTTGGAAGCTTCAACCGAAACGCTGATCATTTTCTCTGACATCATGTGTTACCGACCTGCATCGTGGTTCTGTCGCATTGTGTTGCTTGCGCTGCTTACAGTAGAATTTGTTTTATTTTATTCGGCAATAGATGCACCACCCAATCAAACTGTGTTGAAACAAACACAAACCGTCTTAATTTGAAAGAGGCAGCAGCTGAATGCATTTGTTTTACTTTCTCATGCACTTCTCTTAGCATTGCATTGATAGCTAGCATGGCACGTTAGCAATGCAACGTACGCATATTTTTTAACTTGATTGTGATTCCAGCATATAAGAGCAGGTACTAAGCTGCTCTAGTGGTTTGGCAATATCAGTCCACTTTGAGAATGTAGCATTAACAACTGCTGGAACAGAATGCCTTGACATTTGGTGCGGCTCTGCTCTGCGCCGAGAGAATGAATCCTGAAGAGATTCCTCTGACCCTTCCCCTTGTTCCATGAGCAGGTCACTTTCACTGAACTATCAACTAGTGTAGCCATGAGGTTGACATTTCTGGTTCAGATTGACTTATCTGAAAAACTATTGTAAGCACAGTGGCATGTGCTAATATTAGCATTCAGCTCAACGCACTGTCGCACCCGCACAAAGCTGCTGGAAAGGCCGTAGACTCATAATCCCATTAAATAACAGTCCTTTCACAGCCTCTTTCTAAAATGAATTTCGGCACTTTACCTTGTACAGTATGTGTGTGTAGCTACATGCTTGCAGTGGATCCCTATCTCCCCACACTTACCACGACCTGCACTCAGGCGCACTCAACAAGCTCCCTCTCAAAGACCATATGATGAGCTTCATCTGGCCAGCGTTTCCCTGCGTGTCCGTGAGGAGAGCCCATCTCTGTGCAGGTGGTCAGCAGAGCGTGTGATACTTCCCCGAAGTGCTTTGTCAGAGAGCTATTAATAGGTTCAAGGGACATCCTCCGTCACCCGCCCCCTCATACAGCCAACACTACCACCAACCTATGAGCCATTCCACACATGGGCGCACTTCTCTGTTGGCGTTCCCGGTGAAAAGGCGATGAGCAGTCAGCCATGATGCTGTGTTTAGACGAGAAATGCCCAGGTTGGTGAGGGCTGTTATGCCGATTCCCTACGGGCAACTGGGCTTTTCTTTGCTCTTCAGAGTTTCAACATACAGTGGTGAGATAATACTGTATAATGTCAGGTCGACAAGCAATGTCAGTGCCAGTTAGTGTATTTAATTTTATTAAACAGCAAGTTTAAACAGTTAATCAAACATTTGTGGAGCTAATGTCAATAATTAGGTTGTGGATTCAGTATCTCTTCAAATATATTAAATCATCTCATTTGATCACTGTAGTTTCTCAAGAGTCACAAGTTAGTTTTCCGCCCACATACAAAAACTGATGACATAACATTTTTTCCTATAGTTTGTATAGTTCCCCTCTGGCAGGTAACAGAGTTTGTCGAGAGCCACAGAGGAAATCAAAGTCTCTGTCAGAAATGCAAATCAGTTTTATAATTTCTCAAAACTCCAAAACAGCTGCGGCACATTTCTATTTTTCACAGTTTATATTCTTAATTTATATGCATGCCTCATACTGTGAAGAGTGATGCATCTGATGCCTGCGTGATTTACATCTGCTATGTGCTACAAATACGATGTCTATATGTTGAACATCTGTTGTGGGTTTTTATATGTCACAAGTAGCCAAAGGCGAATCTCCACATGTGTGGGTCATAAACTTTTCCAAAGTCTTCTGACGCAACCATGTCATTAAGTGAGTGGGTTATTTCCATTCCACTTATTTACCCACAACAGCAGCTTGACACTGTTGGATAAGTCAATGTTTGTCTTTAATTTCCAGTGTCACTACAGTAACAGGAAAAAGGCAACAGGAACATCTCTTTAATAGCGTGTGATCCGATAGGTCTGACAAACTGTTGAAAGACACAATTTCCTTATGCAAACCAAGACCCTCTTGTGGTTGGAAACATGGTGATTTTTTATAGAACATCATCAAAATTGGTCCGAGTGTCAGAAACCATGAGAGAAAATATGGATCCATGAGGGGAATTTACTGCAAGGAGAAAGAGAGAGAGACAAAGGCAGAATGGAAGGAGGGAGGATTAATCACTGTTGCCCCACAGCTCTTTCTCCGAGCAGAGTTAACTCCCCCGCCTCTGTCCCTCCGGGACTCAAGCCAAGACTGGAGCGCTGTTTGCATTTCACCTATGGAAACCCACACAACATCACTAACTTCAGCCTTAAGCGCCTCAAGGTCAGTCTGTGTGAAGCCTTTTAAAATCTCTTCAATGCCATAACTTACACGTAAAAGTAAAACAAAACTGACCTTCGGCAGAATCTGCACAATGTGCCAGTAAACATCCGGAGCCGTGCAGCCCTACGTGTCTGAGCTGGATGTTTCAACAAATTTCAATCTGTGTCATCGTCTTATAAAGTGAAACTATCGACCGTAAGATTTCTGTCCTGTAAATGTCTGTTGTGCTTTGTACTGAAATTCTTCCATTAAACAATAATTGATTGGATGCCGCCTCCATCATCACCTGGCCTTTTGGTTATCAGTGGATATGAGGCTGATAATCTAGGAGGTGGTATTCCGCTGTCGACTGATTTTCCTGACTTGTTATATTTGGCACATGAATAAATCCAATTCATTACAAAATTATTCGTAATGCGAATTCAATTTATTTATCAAATAAATCTGGTGACCTGATGCTTGTGCATTTCCATACAAGCTGCATAACATCAAAGCCTCCACCTGCATGTAAAAAAAAAATCTGACATTAATGTAAACAATAAATCACTTTTCCATCACGCAGCATGGGCGGTGTACTACAAAGTAAAGTAGGCTGAAATTGTCGGGTGGTCCATTAAACTGCAGATGAAGAGGGCCTGCAGGAGCTGAGGGCTTCAGTCGTCACTCTTTATTTTGTTTTGCAGCAGTGCGCAGTGTGTTACTTTCTTTACTTTGGAAATGCATGAACATGTGTGACATGTTGTGTGATTTTTATCTTGCTCGGAGCCCCCACCAGTACATCTGTGCCAACTAGAGTCCTTGAACCACCCTCCAAATCGAATTGAGCAAATTCTGGCCCCTGTTCACTTGAAAACACGTCGCCTCACATGCGACCCACCACTGTTTATGTCGGTGTCAAAAGTGGTTACTGCTGCTTTTGGAAAGGAAAGCCATTTCTTTATTATATCCGACGTGACGCTGAGCCAGTCGAGAAGAAGTTATATTAACATGTCTCCTGTGAGCGAGCTGCACAAGTGATATTGCGTGAATACTAATAATAAATTACCGTAAGCCCAGGGAGCAGGATAGAAAATGTCTCCTTGGCGGGGTCACTTCACATGATGATGAAAACCAGCGACTCAATAATTAAGTATATCATTAACACAGTACATCTAGAAATATAATTAAAGTAGTCTATTGTAACACAACCATCGGTTGATCACCGCATGGGCTAAGGTTAGCCTAATGTGTCAGTGGGAATCTGTCAGTAATGACAATTCTAACCTTGATGTGCTCTTCTTGAAGTTCAATTAAGTATGTGTGATTGCTCATATTGTTTCTGCATGTAAATCAGCCCGCTCTCTTTCTGCTCACATTTTTCATACTCTGCCGTGTGAGTGGAGGACATTGTAATTCCAATCATACTGCGCTGCATCACACTTGGCTTTGTGTGTGTGTGTGTGTGTGTGTTGGAGACTATGCCTCATTGTTTGTCCAGATGTTTGTGAACAGCAGCTCAGGTCAAGTACTCTCTAAATTATATGATCACATGGATTGAGGGGCTTGCCCGATCCTTAACCTTGCCATTGTGCTCCATTGTCTTCAGGCTTGCTTCACACTGGGCCTGATGACTGACACTGTTACCGGCCATGTTGTATGTGGTGGTAATAAGCCACATTCTCCTTGTATAATCCCCCTCAGAGAGAGCGTGTCACCTGGTGCCTGTCCGCCCATCAATCTGTCCCCCTGCTCCTATAAATCAGTCACAAATCTGCACCGCACACACGCTTACACACACATTTACACACCCAGACACACAAACACAGAGCCCATATGAGGTAAAGCTAAAGTTAACCAAGAAGCATGGTTTGACTTTATTAATGTCGTTACTATAAATCAATGTCCTCTCAAGTTTTGTAAAATAAAACAAACTGTTGTGAAGAAGTATTCAGATTATTTACTTCAGTAAAAGTATCAACTTGTAAAAATCTCCACTACAAGTTTGAATATTGAAAATATTTAAAGAAAATCGTTTTGGTAAAGAGTAAAAACAACTGACTGTACACCATTATGTCATTATGAGTCATCGATGCTTCAGATATATTTACTGCTGTAGATGCTTGAGTTGGAGCTGGTTTTAACTTCTTCAGATACATTTAAAAAGTTTAGTTCAGTTGTTTCCAATCTTGGGGCCAGACGCTTCCAAAGGATCACCGGATAAATCTGAGGGGTTATCAGATTATTAAGGGAGGGAGAGGAAAGAAGAAATAAAAACTGTGGGATGCATTAATTCAACACGTTTCTTTTGTTGTTAACTCCACCAACGAGACTTTCTTTCCTTCTGCTTTTTTCTTTCTTATTTTGTTGGTTACGTAAAATAATCTAGATCAAGTGAATTATTTTTATTTTTATTTTTAAATAATAAAATAAAGTATTACCTTTGGGCATCAAAAGGTTGATTGCAAGATTGTTAATTTAAATAAGCTTATTTGGAGGAACTGGTGATGATGACAAACATCAGACAAGTCAAAAGTTTTGGGAACAACTAGTTTCATGTTGAACAATGTGTTTTATAATCTGTAAATGCAGAAGTCACATAAATAAGTTGCGCAATTTTCCTTGACAAATATCAGGTGGAGTGCAAGTAGCAGAAAAGTTGGATGATATGTAGAAACTCAAATCTGTACTTAATAAAATACATAAGTAAATGTAGTTATTATCCACCGCTGAAGAAAAACTTTATGAGCAAGTGTCAGGAAGAATAATGTTTGGTGTGACGATAAGATGCTTTCACGAAATCACATGTCAGGCAGAGTTAAACGGGCCCCAGGTGGTTCGGTTTAGAATTTACAATTGAACTTCCATAAAGTTGATTTGTAAGAACCAGACTGAAGGGAAATGGTCGAAAGTCAAGCAGCAGAAGCTGCAGAGCAAATACACCAGATGTCCCATGATGCAACTTTGCATAGTCTCCAAGCCCAAGCTGAGACAACCCTGATGACATCACTGCGACATCATCAGCTTTATTTTCTCAGACTGAGCCACAGAAGATATTTTACATCAGAGTTGACAGGGTTTTCGCTAATCATGACAGGTAAACAGATTTCTGTGTGTAACGTTGGTGAGTTGCACCTTTAAACGTGTACATCGTTGTCAGGACAACAGGTGTAGGAAAGACGTAGCAGTGTTCTTGAAGGACAATCGTATATACACTGCCATTATCACTGTTCTCCAGCCGTAGTACAATGGAACTGGACTGTGTGTGTGTGTGTGTGTGTGTGTGTGTGTGTGTGACCCACGGTGGAGATTCTGAGCCGCCGAGCAGCGTGCAGCTGAATACAGTGCTGCGTCAATCTCAATGACTTTCCTTTGTAATCCAATGAAAGGGAAGTACTCTATCAAGGAGAAAATGAAAGACGAATATGAGACAAAAATGGTGGAAATGGGAAGGGGTCTTGAGGATAACCGGGTTGACAAAGGGGGCATCCATTTGAGAATAGGCCCTGTTATTTTCATTAATGTCTCCAGAGGACAGATCTGTTGGATGTGGAATGGGTTGGGGGATTGTTGGGGGGGGGGGACACAGGGAGGGTTTCATGCACGTTTCTCTTTCCATCACTCTGTCATGCTCGTTTCATGGCAGACTGAGGCTCAGACCCATCAGCGCATTATCATTCAAGTATAGCTGCTGTCTGAATCAAGGACATGGGCATTATCATGAGAATGAATGGCTGGCTGACATCAGTGAAACACAGATATCTTCCAACTGCCGCTGTGAGACCTTTCTCAGTGTGGAAAAAAAAACCTGTGTGTGTTGTGGTTTTGCATTTTTACACCGTTTCAGCACCGAAAAAGGAAATACTCATCCTTTGTGACATGAGTGGAGTTGACCGAAGTTATTTAAACACATATGTGCCAGTAACATAATATATCTTGTATTAGGATGTATTCAGCTGTGGTGATGCTGAACACTTTGCTGCAGAGAGGCGATGTGGTGATGTGAAATGTGGTATATGGGGCACACTGGTATTCCAGCTCTGTGCGTGGGAAATGCTTTTTCTCTTTCAAGCAGTTTCACTCCGAGAGAAGGCACCCCAGTGCTATTAGACATGTAAATGTAAATTGAGGGTAGGTGGTTATGCTTTCCTGCCTCATGCTGAACACACTCCAGATTAGAAGACCAGTGCCACCTAGTGGTAGGATTCAGAGCGAACGTGTGCATATCAGCATTCAGTTGATTAAAGCTCTGTTGATACATCATTATCTCTTTATTAAAGCACACTGTTCATTAGTATAATACAATATGTTAATCTGTTATATATATATAGTAATGCAGTGTGTACATTATAGTCACTTTAAATGATGATTAAGAGCATTAAAGATGTGTGGAGCACAACCGTCCCTTTTATTGTGGTTTGTTTTCTATAAACAGCTTCGGTAATATAAGACAGAACAGGTAAGCAATTAAGTTTGAGGTCAGTGCGTCGTTGTGTGGGTGTTTAAGAAGATCCAGCTTCTTACTCTGCCTTCATCTCTGCGTGAAACAAACGGCCTGGTGCGGGTTCACGACGCTCCAGATTTGTGAACTCAGGAAACCACTGACCCATTCACTGTTCATCAGAGTAATTATGTTTTGTTGTGCCCACAAGAGTGACTCACAGACAAACAGCTGCATGTGTTGTTGCAAAATGCAGGCACACACACACTGAGCCACACACAAACTCACAAACACACACACACACACACACACACACACACATTCAAAACAGGCGCGTACATCTGTGCTCCATCCGAACTGTGCCAGGTTAAAGTTTAAAGCTATTAGCAGGCTGAAAGTGCCGTGGAAATTAAAGGCAACTTAATCTTAAAACTCTTTCACGTCTGTTTAGATCTCAGACTTAACATAATAGAAGAGGTTTGGAAAAATGAAGTTTTGGTCAGGGGGTAGAATGAGACTACATTTCATGAACACCTTGTATTCAAAGAAGCCTTAAAGTTAAGGCCACACTATGTTTTCTCACCGAGAAGTTAGCATAGTCTGGCTGAAAACTGAAAAGTCAAAGTACACATCTGATGTGGAATGGATGCACGTTTCAAATGTAATACTCACATCCCATTTGTACACTTGTTAGTGGTGTGAAACGTCACGATTGACAACTGAGACTCACTTGTATTTGTCCCACTCAAAGATATCAATCCCCATATATGCCAGATGTTTTCCATGAAGACACATGAGTTATTCCCGGGAATTTTTTTGTGAATGTCCGCAAAAAAGTCGAAAGAAGGTTTAGGAAAAAAAGTTCTGGACCAACCCCTTTGTTCACTTCTATGGCAAAATGTAATGACTTCTTTCTGGGTTCAATCACATTTCATGGAAATATGTTCTGTAGTTGTTGCATAATCCTACTGACAAACAAACAACTATCAAATGGACCTGGGAGAAACACAACCTCCTTGTTGGAGGTAATACAGCAGGGACTACATATGTTAGATACTGCAAGGTATTAATACTAAAGTGTCTGAAAAAAGAACTCGTACACAAATCCTTACACACACTGAGGCAGGCACTCAAAGAAAACAAGAGAAAAGGACCATTTTGCAAAGAGACGTTTCATGAATTATACATGACAGGTTATTTCCCTTTATATTTTAACAACTTGGTTGACACTTCACAAGGTACAGCCACAATGAGTTGGTTCACTGGCTGGTGACGAAGAAAATGCTTTGCTTCTCATTGTGTGCAATTGTGTCTGGTGATTAAATTTCCAACTATTTAACAATGTTCAGTAAAGTGCATCTCGTCAATAGCACAGAAAATGTTTGTCAGCAAAAGCCAAATAAACGGAAAGCAGCAAATTAGAAAACAAACTTGATCTGATCAGCTGAGAAATTAAAGGTGCAAATGCATCACTCAGCAGAGACGCCTGTGCTGAGCGCCGGGGCCGGGCCTCTGCTTGTTGCTGGAATGAAAATCCTAAATGAGGAATTGATTGACCATTATGAGGAACTAGCACTCTTAATTTGCTTGTAGAAATCTGTCAGGAAATGCATTTGCATATATATTACAAAAGCATCAAGATATAAGCTTGGGCAGAATTCAAACCAGTTTAGTTACAAGATTGAATTACGCAGTAATTGAATTCATCACTTATTTTCTGAATACATAAGAGATTGAATTGTTGAGTCGCAAAAAAACGTTTATCCAAGAGCTGATTGTGGACATGTGTTTTTACAAATAATAAATTCCTTATTATAGACGATGTCATAGCCATATGTATTTTTTTTGTGAAGGAGATGAGCAGAACCTGAGTGTTAGTGTTTCACTAGTTTGGACAGAAACTCTGTCTCCTCCTCTCCCTCCTCCGATGTTTCTTATCATACCGTGCACTGTATTGTTCGGCTGATGATGAATGACCAAGGCTCTGGAAGCCAAAATGAGCTCTCGCCGAGACCACACGAGTGCCACACACTTCCAACACCTCTCCAGAAAGATTCATTACAGTAATTAAAGTTCTGTTTGCTAGCATTAATTCCACAGAAGTCACTCCCCGCGATCACCCAGCAATCTCAACAGACGCACAACGCTCCGCCGTAGTTCCACTGGCGTTAGAAGTGGGTGGCGAGACTTGGTTTTCTATTTTTATCGAGGTGGACATCACCAGCTTGGATAATCAACTCCAACAGATTGTACTCCAAGAAACAAATTGCTTCATTTAAGCATGAAAATGATTGAGCAAAAGGATGACAAACACAGCGCACTGCATTTATCAAAGCTGTTAAGATGAGACACAAATCACAGCTGCTGGATCCACTTGAAAAATTGCTTTGTTAAGGCCACAATTTATCATTGACGCGTTATATCTACCAAAAAGCAAATTTTTCGGATTGTAGTTAAGATAGATTCAGAATGTCAATTATCATTACTGAGAGAAGTTACAGAGGGATTTAATGTATGTGCTGCACAAACTGAAGCATTATAGCTAAAGGCACAGATTTGCATCATATTAATCGAAACTTTGAGGAAAAATTGTTTTGAGAGACAGCTGTCTTGAACTTGTCTCCCTCTCCAGCTTGAAGTCTGTTATTTGGACATGTTCTGCATTTGCTTAGACAGGTAAATGATGAAAAGAAGAACCTGGAGAAACTTAACGGATGCAGTTGGATGCAGGGCATGAGGGGTCAGGGAATTGTCTGACTGGTTTGACAAATATTCTAACAGGATTTTGGAACCGCCATCAAATATAAAGATGGATGACATGACAACTCCTCAAAAGTGAAGCCAATGACTCGTTGATCGCCACCTGGTGTCTGACTGCAGTATAGATCATAGATCCCACCACCTCCATGTTAGTAGATGGGACATTCATTTAAAGACAATACACGTCAAATAAAATGTTTTCAAAGATTAATTCTATCATTCAGTTTTTGCCTCACTGATGTTTGTCTCAGTGTTTTGTTGTATTTAGTTATTTGATGGGATAAAAACATGATGAAGCAAGATGATTGACAGGTGAGAGTGTTGATTGGCCGAACTTGTATATCAGCGGGACCTTACTGCCAGACCCCTCCCCTGATTACTACAGCACAGACTGGCTACAAATGCGCAAGATGGCAGCGTTCGTATCTGGGACGTTTTACATTCATTCATGGAAAGTGGGAGGAAGTGGACACTCGTCCATCTTGAATGGAGAAACAAATACAGTTCACCCACAGAGTCTGTGCAATAGCGATCGGGAGATGGAGCTTTGGTAGCAGTGTAACGTTGATACATCCACTCAAAAATGTTTGAGTCTCAGCTGTCAATCAAGACGGAACGTTAAAAACTGTTTTAAACTAAGTTACCAGAAAAATGAGCACTTCAATATCGATCAGCTTGTTAAGAACTTTATTAGAGAGACCTTAAAAAATATATATATACTGTATATACTTGAAATATGATTTACTTTTTAGTTTGGTCCTGGTTCCATCCACTGACATGGAGGAGGCTGGATTTATTACATACTGTATACTGTAGACAGCCACCAGGTGGCATTCGGGACACTTCAATAAATATATATAACATTTGTTGTGGGTTGATTGTAAAATTAGAGCTTGTACAAAAACTGGGTTTATTGTCTTTACCCCTTTTCATTCTTTTTAGTAGTGAAACTAAGTTTTGGGGTAAAACAGACAGCAGATTTCCATCATTCATTATTCATGCCAGTCAGTTTCTATGGCCTGTAGAACAGATTGATTCTTTTGATGCATCCATTCCCCTCATGTCATTTTCCGTTGACGTGGTGATAGCTGGTACCAGGAGCAGGAGCATTTTTCACAATGATTGAAGAAACTCGAGAGTTTAAAGGTCAATCCTCATGTGCAGCGTTTTGACATCTGTCACTCGCTCGTCTCACAAAGTAGATATGCTTCAATTTTATCAGATGTATAAGTCCATCCTGACACTCAGATACCAGCCCATGTCTTGTTTGCTTTCCAAGTGTAATTTTTTCCTCCACCTGTTTAACTCATAGAAACCTCGGCCCGAAGCCTTACATTGACCCGAAAAGAAGACTTTCAGGGGTTGTGTCAATACTCTATATGGAGACTGTCCTCTGGATAACATTAGTCTTTTGTTCAAATGCTGGAAACCACATTTGTTGGCTCTTTCTTAGAAAGTGACCTTTTGAGGATAATGATCTCTTTAAGAAACAAGCAACTGTGTTTACACTTGGTAACAAAGGCAGCAGCGGCATGACCACAAACCTCTCGGGAAGGAGGTCAGGGTTGATGCTTTGGTCAACAATGCGGAGGATTTTGATTAGAATGTGCTTTCCACGACAGATATTCTTAACCAGGAATGCATTTCCCTAACCTTTACCACCAACCCTTAGTTGTGGAAACTTAAGAGATCAGAAAACACTCAGTGTTTCCAGTGAGTCGGTTTTTATAGAGGTTGTATACTATGGGTCGTAAGGAAGTCACTGAAAATCAATTCGATTATTGATTCAAACATCAGAAAAAGTTTAAAACCCAGAACATACAGTGACCCAGCTCACGACAGAAAAGATACTGACAAACTTGTGCACATAAAAACAAATCCGAGTGATCGTGGATTTGAAAGGTGCCTTGACACCATGACAGGCCAGATCGGATCATTATCCCATTATGGTGGCATTAAGTGCCATTAACCACACAGAATGCTACTCGCACACTGTACAGTCACCATAACAATTTCTGGAGGCCATTTCAAATCAGAGATGATGGTTTAATCAGAAGGGAGTTGAGCCCGCTGCTCCCTGTTTGTCTTCTACCTGATCTTCACGCCACACAAATCCTCCATCCACACCGGCCACGCTCGGGAGACGATTATTAAAATATGTGAGAGGTCTCGGATTCTTCTACATTTGTCCTTGAGGGTTTGTTTTTTTTTCCACAGGTTTTAAATCTCCAGCCCACACAGGCGGGAACCCCCAGAGCCGGAGTCCATAAGAATTTACATGCCGGTGCTTCGGCGACCGTACGGACGCTGATGAAAACAGACTGAAGGTCGAATGAGAACTGTGCTGCAGTGAATCTGCTTTAAGGCCTGAGTTGCCAGAGAGTTCCAAACATTTCAACCAACAGTGGGATCCACAGTCTTTAGTCAATTTGCCGTCAGAGCAGGCTGGAGCTCCTCTGTCTGATAATTAGTTCATCCATTGGGACTGGAGATAAGGGCTGCGGGGGGGGGAAAGAGTATCTGGCTCCAAGTGTATTGGAAAACCTATTTAGGATTATAATGAATACATCACACTGCACAATTTGTCCCACAATTCATGTGTCTGTATTTCACAGTCCTAAAAAAAAAGAAAAATCCACATCTTCACTGAGAGAAGCGCATCACGAAGTCCGCTCAATTTGAAAACCGACAGCAGTTTGCCGCAGTTAACTTTCGTGTTTATCGGAGCTTTCTTGAGAGTTTTCTACCATCCTCTGCTCGAGCGAGATTTCATACAACACTGTCTGTTTTCAAAAACAAAAGCTTAGGAAATTGGCAAGGCGATCAAAGAAGGAAGTCTGTGATTCGGAGAGTGGTGTGTATGCTTCAGAGATTTCTGCACAAGTCTCCTCATTTCCCTGGAAGCAACATTAACATCTATTCAGCCAGGCCAGCCATATTTTTGAGGATTTTAGTCCAAACAGGAATTTGGAAAGGGCCCAATTCTAGCCCTCATCAGGATCTGTTGGTTCAGTGCCAGGCATTTTTTTAAAGGTGCATATTGATAATCTTCTCATCAAAATGAGATTCATTGTACCAGCCACCCCAGATGGCAATAAAAGCAGACAGTGCTGGCTGCCTACATTATAAAAATGCATAGAGTTTTTTTTCCTACAGCATGTTTTACCTTTTGGGAAGATTTAGCGTACGGATTATTTTAAAGAGATATTCATACTTAACGGCACTCCGGTTAAATTAACTTTGCTGTTAAGTTTTTTTACAACTGCAGAACACAGCAGTCATAGAGTAGGATAGCAGTCACCCTTTGATTAATGACCTTGTGGTATTCAAAGTGATGTTCAAAGAGAAGAGTGATTAATAGAGCCTGTGGGTATATTGACTGGTAGAGGGATGCCTTGGTTCTGCAGCATTTGTTTACCGCTTTTAAGCTTCCAACCTGAGCGTCTTATGCAAGTGATGCCTTTTTTTAGCAGCGAGTGTTATGGGCCTCAGGTAGAAATCTACAGACCTGACGCAGCACAATTTGTTGCAGAAAATATTTGACACCCGGCAGGACTCCGAATCTCGCGGGCCTCCATTGGCTCGGCTATAAATTGCTTTTTGTGAGACACGACCCAAGCTCCATTACCCTCGGTGGAAAACCATCTCATGGAAGGAGTTGTCACCTCGAGGCCGATCTCTTCCCACGACTGACTGACAGCGCCCCCTCCCTCTGCTCGCCTCTCTATTCCTCCCTCTCCCTCTCCCCCCCATCACTCCAACCCCTTGCTCTGCAGTCTGTTTGGATCACACCGCTCCTACGAGCAACTCTGATTCTCGATCAATTTCAGGAGCGGCACCTCTCACTGCTGTCTGTCAGGCACCCGACTGTCTGCCAGTCTTCAGAGCAACCGCTGCCAGAGGGAGCAGGAGATGAATTCATCAGGGACGCGAGCAGCGAGCGATCACCATTTACATATAAGTCGGAATAACACTTGAGGACCACTGCCATCTCTACTCCCCCTCAAATGCTATTTTAGGAACACTGTACATCCAACTTGTTTGTATGCTTGAAAAAACCCACCGAGAAAGCAGCGCACATAATATCAGTGTTCATTTAATGAGGAATTCATCGCAGTGTGTCTCCACCACACATGAGGTATACGTTACAGCCGTGCCCAGCGCTGGTTGCCCAGTGATCACATCTCTCCCATGCAGCCTGATTAGATGCCATGCGAGCAGCACAATTGCCCTTGATGCATTAGACAGGTCTGTTCATGCTGACCAATTATATCAGTTCTCCTGCTGGAATCACACAGGCAGCAATGCCAAACACACAAACAAACTCTGGGAAGCCAACTCTACAAAGAACTGAGAATTACTTAGAAGCACATTGTGGTGGTCAAATTGTGAGTGCATATACGAGTGGTAACTGTGCAAAGCAAATTAACAGTGTTTGCTTTCATAATGCTGCAACCAATGATTATTTTCTTATAAATTAATCCCCCAATTATTTTTTCAACAGTATTAATTAATTGCTTAGTCTATGAAATGTCAAACAGGAGCATAACAAAAGCATCTTGTGCTCTCATGCATGTCCAATATGACATCTTCTAATGTCTTGTTTTATTTGTCTCTGCAGTTTAACCCTGTAGCACCCCTTGTTGTAAAATATATCCAGTTTAAAACAAAGAATATACAGAGAGACCTTCATGATCACAGGGAAATCTCAGGTCTGGCAACGGCAAGTACATCAATTTATGGGGTGATCCAATACCACGTCCTTTAACTACATTCATTTCACCCACATAAAACTGCAATTTTCTTTTCCTGAACATCACTTCCTCTTCGCTGCACCAAAACAGCAGTTGCTCTGAACTGCCACTGGCAAGGACAGTTTTTAGATCAGTGATGAAGAAGAGATTTCCAGTATTGTAAGATTAGCCAAAGCTAGCTATCATGCCACATTTTCTCAATACTATTACACTTGAAGGTCTGGGAGAATAACATATTTCACACAAAATTCATTATCTTCATTTTTTTGTATTTTAACACGCTTCATCAGGACCAATACACAGCTGAGGCTGATGTGAATTGATTATGTCAGCGAGTATTATGTCATTGGACGCGAGAAGAAAAGTCCGGGCATCATTAACTATGTCAGATGACGGGTTTGTCAAGCGATAACAATTCACCCTGAGAAGCCAGGGAATATCCGCGCCAATGTTCGCGTCAATTTATCTGCTGCTGCCGTCTGTGGCCAGTGAACATCTGTACAGAATATCACAGCTAATAATCCATCTCCAGTAGTTTTAAAGATATATTTTACCCAAAACCACTAATGTGATTCCCACGGTGAGATTAAAGGATAAGGTGATCACCAAAGTCAGGCAGGATTCATCATCTAGTGAACATGTTATAGGAATTTCAATACAGGACACAGCAAACAATTATCAATCTGGTGTTTTAATTCAACCATCTGCGGATGGTGGCTCAAAGCTTGTACCACGGTGACAGATACAAGACATTTGGCCCTGAGCCTTGTAAAGTCACTTCATTTATACAAGTCAAACTCCTCCTCACACCGGACAAGAAAGTTGATCCAATCAGCTCTCTGTATGTCCTAACAGAAGGCTTAGACATTCGGTCTCCATCAATGTGCAAGGGATCTTCTTTGAAGTCTTACGACACAATGACATGTGGCTCCTGCTCAGACTCTAGGAGACTCTAGGTGTGAACACATGTTTCCCAGAGACCCCCGTCCTCTGGTCAGTCCCACCTAACAGCCCCTCTGCTCCATCTGCTGATTGGTCCCCGCTGTGACACCTTTTGTTTAGCAACAGGCAGAAGTCTCGAAGCAATACACATCTGAGTAGAAGAAGTTACGAAACATGTTTTCCTATGAGCAACTCTCTTTAAGCTTCAAGTCTTAAACACAGAAAACATATCATACATTCCTATATACTTGTCTTTTCTTTCATTAACCTTTGTGTGGTGTTCGTGTTTTGGTCACTCAACCAATGTTCGCGGGTCTGGTGGACCCACCGCATTATTCGGTCTTTAAATCAATACAGCTACAACAATATATGTAAAAATACTTAACAGATGTTAACTTTATCCCAATTACAAGCAATATAAGCAGCATATATGGTTAATATTTGTCATTTACCCCTATTAAATCACATTTATGAATAAAAGTGCTTTTCGGTTTTGGTGATAAAATGCAATTAAACAAAGAAACATCAATTACAATCAAGATATGATTGGAAAAACGAATATGAAACAAGGTCTATTTCTTGAACTTAATTAGAAATTGAACACACTCATGTCAGTCTACATGAGAAATTATTTTTGAAGAGAGAAAATCTTTGGAAGACAATGATGGGGAAAGCTTTAGAGAATATGAAGATCATGTTTCTATCAATTCAGAGTCTGACAGTGAGTTTGAAGAAGAGGATGAGATTGACCCAAATCCAGGCCAGGCCATCAGCAGCCAACATATGGATGTCAAAAAATTATGAAATCGCATGGCTACCAATGTAATAAGGATGCAACCAGGGCCGACACGGATAGCAGTGAATCATGTGCAGGACATCAAGCCTTCTTACGAACTTTTCATTACGTAAATCATTCTGCACTAATTTGAGGGACAGCGTGTTTTCGTAGAAAGCTGCAATGAGATGGACCAAACCCATTTATTTGCATACTTTGGGGTTATTATCCTTGCTGGAGTTTTCAAATCCAAAGGGGAATCCACAGGATCCTTGTGAGATGCAGAAACTGGCAGAGAACGTTTACGTAAAATGTGCAGGAATATGGGAGCAGAGGTGCTGGAAATGTACAATTTAACACTTTACGTAGTCCTTGGTCCAACACCACATATGTAATATAAATGTGTAGTGGGGGTGTACAGTGTTCAGTCACTGAAAATATGTCCTTTAATATGTTCATTACAGAAAAGCCAAAAGCCAAGGCCAATGAGTCTCAGGTTGAAAAAAATATTTATCGCATAATTTTTCTTACAGATACTAAATGACAAGTGTTGAACTGTTAATGAAACAAGGAAAGAGAATTAGACCCAGTTGCTGCAGTTTGTGTTATGGACTAGCCTCTCCACCTGTGTAAGAAGTGCACACCTGCTCACACAGGACGTGAACATGCAAATGCGTTCAATCCATCCCCGAATCACACATTTAAATATCGCTGTGCTAATGTGATGGAGGGCATACGCTGCTTTTAGGTAATGTCAGAGTAGTTAGCTATTTAATCAAGCAGGCTCTGTGTCACATTAATAAAGCCCCAGAGAAGTAAACAAATACGTTTTCCACTCTCATTAGGAATATTTCCGCGCCGGTGGAGCGGGAGGAAGCTGCTTGGTAATGATGTGCAGATCACATGGTAATAAATTAGACAAAACCTAGAATTAACAAACCTTGATATTTCATGAACAGAATATTATGACTTAAGGGTGAATGCATGTCCCGGTCTCATTAGGGCACTTGAGCACAAGCACATTGGAATGAGCGAGAAAGCCGGATAATAATAGATGAGTAATCACTAGTACAAAATAACAAGAGCGCTCTCTCAGGTTGGAGAAAGGAAACTGTAAAATATAATAAATACAAGGTGTTGTGTGGTTGTCGTCCACGTCGGATAACAGCAGGAGAAAATGCAATAAAATCACTGAGGAGGACGGAGAGGGAAATATGCTCACGTCTCATCCATTTATCAAGTTGATGCGCAGGAGCTGGCGATTTTCAGTTTTTATTGGAGGCTTATAACTACAGGAAGGGGATTATGAAGTGAATCCTTTGTAATTAGGTCCGCTGGGTGAGAGTCTTAGAAACAATAAACTTCGGAAGGAGTAAAAGTCAAGTCAATCGGACATGGAGGTAGGGCAGAGGAAGAAAACATGTTTACGTGATGGAGATGAGTGTTTCACAATCACTGCTGCTGTCCTTGTTATAGTTATACCCCAGGGAGTTGCAAGCTTATCTTTATAGTGTCGTGTAATGGAGAGGGAAATCAGTCCGGCTTCTCTACCTCCGCTGATGTGTCGTCTTGAGTACCTGTCTGCCATGAATGAGACGTCTTCCCCACTGTGCACCGTCTCTAACTACCTGCACCTCTGTGCCTCCTCTAAAGTCTTCCTCCTGGTCCCTGGCTTTGGCTTGAATATCTTCATTCTGGCCTCCACCGTGTCCTGTCTGCTCAGCCGGAAACGCAAGATAAGGACCAATGTGGCCATGTTCATCCTCGGAAGCACCGCCTGCAACCTCGTCAACCTGAGCCTGTGGCCCATGACCATTCACTGGCGGCAGCATGGCCGCTGGGTGCTGGGCTCTCAGCTGTGCGATGTCATGGTGAGCGCCAAACACCTGACAAGCTCCGCTTCCTTCCTCTACGTCTCCTTCATTACCTTCTCCGTTTACCTGACGGTGGTGTGTGGCCTCGGGCACCTGGTCAACAGCAGGGTGTTCCTGGCCCTGCAGCTGCTCTTCCCATTCCTTCCTGTGGGGGTGAAGGACCTGACCCTGGGGCTCTTAGGCATCCATGTAGATCACCTGGATCCTGTCAAGCTCACTTGCTTCTCCTTCATCAATGATGAAATCATGAGGGTCCTCTTGCTGGTAAAGACTGCCGTGTTCCTGCCGCTGAGCATCTACTTCAACGCTCACATTCTACACACTATCGTCCAAAGCGCTAAACTCATGAACAGGAGCCAGAGAGTCAATGTTCACCTGGCGAAGGTGTTCTTCCTCATATCGACAATTACCTTCACAGCACATGCACCTGGTGAGTACATTACAAGCTTTTAGGGAGGCTCTGACACACTGCTCCTACTTAAAGGGCAGATCTGTCAAACAATAACACAATACACCATAACAAGGCTCAAGCCGTTGTAGATTTTTTTTTTTAAGTTACAGATTTTTCTTTTTTTTAGCCGTTTATGTTACAATCAATAGTTCCACTGCAGCTCAGCAAGGTCGCAGTGCAAGTGAAACCATAAAGAGGGAACTTTACTCTGCAGACCTTGTTCTCTCTGCCGTTAAAAAATCATATTCGCTATAGTAAATGCTTGTATGTACTTTTTTACAAATGAAAACCTATGTGCATGTTTACTCATCACGTACTGCGTTCATGTATAATTTAGATAATGAAACTGACTGGGGTAGAAGTAGTAACTGAACCACGGGCTGGGAACCTGTTTTATCCTTTCGAATGTAATTAAAATGTTCAAATGTCCTTCAAAGACCATACCTAATCATTGAACACATATATGGCTCATACCTCTCAGGTGGCTGAAACTGCAATCAAACAAATTGCCCTTCTGGACGAAATTTCAGATTATTTGCTATAAACTAGCAAGTCACACAACTTCTTTTAAAAGCTAACTCTGTCCTTCTAGCTCCTCCACTCTTAACATTTCTCCAGCTGTAAACACTCGCAGCTTTAACCTTGTTCATCCCTGTGACTGTGTCCAAACTAACTCAACACACTGACGTCTCTTGCTTTTCGACATAAAAGCATCACTCTTAGTCCACTTGTCTTCGATCACGCACCTCAGGTTCTTGTCGTGACAGCTGCCATATTGGATGTCAGCCCTCGACAGGCACACACAGCCAGAGGCCAACATCACGAAGGACTCTTTAACCTACTATTTCATTACCTTTCTTTTTTTATCAAATTTCGTTGTGTAAAATTCACATATTTACTTATTAATAAACGTATTCATTCATCTATTTCTCACTTATTTATCCATTCATTTTTTATTTATACATTTACCGTTTATTTATTGAACTGAGAAATGAGCTTGTGATTGATCAATTGTGAAACTGCATGAGTTTGAGCTCCTATATCTATAAATGCACATCTATAGAAAATGAAGACAAAATAAATTAATGATAATTGTAATTATAAAGTGTATAATAACCTTGGGTCAATTTCATTCTTAATTCAATCAGTACTATTTAAAAGTCCAATAAAATCTGTATCCTTTAAGAAAGACTGATATGCATCCCTCATTCAAATTTTAGAATGTATAGTCATTATTTATAGTTTTGGAATAAATCAACTTTCTGTGTGTTGCTGCTGACTGGATTGTCCTGAATAAAACCTTGAGATGAATTAACATCAGCAGATAACTGATAATAACGAATAGATAATAGCCAATGTTTTTTTAACATGTTTGTTATGCTTCCGATGTGTATTTTGATGCTTCTTCTATTTTGTAAAGCACGATCAATTATCTTTGTCTATGATAATGCTCTATACATTTACATATTTATAGGCCTTGCCATTTTCTTTTTAATTATCGAGGGTGTTAAATGGTTGAATTCTACTCTTTGTGTTACAGGCCTTTACAAACTGTATATGTGGATCATCAGTACAATAATTACGAACCCCTCTTGTGTTCTCTAGGTGCTGTATTTGCACTGATGGAGCACCTGTCTGTGTGTCAGGAGATGGTCAGAGATCTGCTGCTGGACCTGCCATTGCTCTCCAGCCCTGTAATCCTGCTCTGTATGAATAAAGAGCTGAGGAGCCACTGTCTGCTACTGGTGAAGCGCAGCACAGCCAACCACTACATGGGGAAAAAATCCCTCAGCCAGTCAGACGAGCAGCACAAGAGCCTGACTACTGGAACAATGGAGACACTTCACCTCTAATTCGTTAGATTGCAACCTCGAAGATCTTCCACTGCAATATATTTCACAAACAAGACATGAACTGGAACTGGATGTTGTTGACTTTCAATTTGTCACTGAGGTGGATTAATGTTCGAGTCAAAAGCAAATAAACACATCAAAGTAAAGTAAACATAGGGTTTTGTTCTGTGGTGTCATTCAGTGTGTGTGTCCCCGCACGTGCAAACAGGGGTGTGGCTGCTCTGGGTTGAATGTGTGTCAGATTGTAAATCCATCTCCTTCAAAGACACAGCGAGACAAACACCACAGCCCACGTGTCCGGGATCAATGGGTCTGAGTTGTACTGATCCATGTGCAGCAGTACAACATTATCCTTTACTCGTAAATTACATCCACTGCGCTTTGCAGCCCCTCAATACAACTTTGAAACTTTGCCTTTGCTCGACTAGTGGTTGTGCAGTGACATCTATTGGTGAAGTTGTAGATTTCTCTGTATTAAACCGTGAAGGTGTTTAAACCTTAATATTATTTAAAAATCCACTTAAGTGACTCCTCAGTTTGTTTTACTCTTATCAGTTGTGCATGTATTTCTGATATCTATAGTGGTTGTAGCGGCATTAACGGTACGACTTATATCTGATTTGAATTAACATTAGGTATAGACTGTAGAATGTAGGCCATGTTCTTTTTACCAATGAAAATCCCCCCAATTTACACTATGCAATGTTTTCTTCAGTAAAGTTGATTTTAGACGTCTATTAAAGCCACTGAAACAGGATGTGTGATTCCTTTAATAAACAGGTAGATCCCTGCTGCTGAGTACGACCTAGTGTCAGTAGGGGGTGCTGTCTGCCCACTTTTGAGTATCTCAACTTCAGTAAATCATGAATGACTGAATAATATTCATTAATCTTCGTGATAGATTCAGTGAGAGGGATGCAGCACCCGGATAATGAATATGCATATTTATGAGCCTCCTCACTCATGACTTAGATAATCTGAGCACATACAAGCCACATATCCCCCCCCCACCCAAACCCCCCTTAGCTAGTTTGCCTTAATTTCCTGGAAGCTTCTCTGGGTCACCTACAGCATGAAGCTCCCTCTACATGACCTTTTAACCCCGGTAATTTCCCATGGGCCCCCGCCGCACGGAGAAGCATATAGAAAATGGTAATTACCGATGTCTCAGACTACCCACATATTATGTTAACTGGATGAACCACAATTAACATATTACTAAAATAGTCAAGGGTTTCTGCCTACGGATCCCATGGTGAGCTGCAGCATCGCAACATTTGTTAACACAAGCAAAGATGATCAGAAGGGACAGCTTGGGTATCAAATCCTTTAATATGTATAGAAATGGAAACGTACAACAATATAAGGAATAGTTAAAGAAACTCATTTAAATAATAATATTTGGGTTGTGTCATCGGAAAGCTGTGACAACACACACCATCTAATTACTAGGGGTTTTCATTTGCTTGTATATATCACATCCTATTATATATTGGTTCATTAACACAAGTGTTTTCTTTGTAGGCCCATCTCGTTCTTAGCAGGATAACTACTCTACTGTGTACTCTCTTTATTTCCTGGGAAGTGAACTAACACTGTTAGTCATTTTGCAAACTGATATAATATCACAATAATTATAATCACTACAACAAGTTGTATGCAATTATAAAAATAAAAATGTATCCCCTGTAAGGCATTATATAAGATCTTTCCTGGAATCAAAGAATCATTTCAGTCTGCAGCAAGTGTCTTCAGTTGCCTAGCAACTCCAGCCCTGGTGCGCACTAATGCTGTCTGGTTGGTGGAGGTAAATCGGGGGGGCAATCTGATTTCAAATTAGGTTGCACGTAGGCGGGGGTCAAACTTTGCTGTTGCACCAGGACAGTTTTCCCAATCAGTGCTGGATTGTTGTGGTTGTGCTGTTTGTCTTTGAGAAAAAAAGAAGAGGAATGCGGCTCACAAAGGGAAGTGTGCCACTATTACAATTAAGAGCCTGTAAGTCCAAGGACAACAAATTGGATAGCATCCGTCGATGGTAGAGTAACATTGAGCTGTTGACCATGTAGACTTAAGCTTACAACTTCTCCCAAACAGTGAAATTAACCACGGCTGCCACCTGAGCTGCCAAGTCCCCAGGCAAGCTGTGGCTCCGTTCAAAGCATGGAAATTTGCTTTGTGGATTGTAGCCATGTCCTTACTCGGTGGTATGTATAATTGCAGCGGTGGCTCCTACATTCACATATGAAATGCAAATGCCTATAGCGATTGTTCCTCTTCTCCCAGGTTCCCTGCTTCTTGTCCGTTACGCTTCGCTAAGACAATTCCACATTGCCCTCAGCGAATCAGCCCCTCTTCTATTCCTGTGTTCATTAAAGTTTCATGGCCGATTTTACTTTGATAACATATGCATATTGTATGTCATGCTGCCGGATGCAGGTAGCATCACAGGGGCCGAGGACGGCTGAGAGAAGACCACTTCCTTTATACCGAGGCTTTGTTAGCTGTCACATCTGTGCAGATGTGTCACCGCAAGTTATGAAGCAGTTTGACAGCGCAGAAGAGATATTCGATTGTGATGTTAGAACTCATCCATCCATGTCATCACATTGTAATACCCTGTATGCATTATCATGCAGCCATAGGTTGTCATGCTTCCTGTCCTCTTCAGGGATGACAGGGCGCATTACCACAGCACGTGCAAATTGTGATATGTCATTTCAGAGTTCTGATAAAGAGAATGAAGTATGAGGAATTCCACAGTCGGGCCGATGGGAAATGCGATTCCCACACTCGACAACCATATGTTCATCATTTTCCACATTGATTTCCAATTAAAGAATTTTAATTTCAATAGCAAAGAAGCATTCTGTGAAACTGGTTGCGCCTCTCAGAGCCTTTTGACGATGGTGCATACAGTTCAGGGTGTGGTCCCTAACAAACACACACACACACACACACACACACACACACACACACACACATACACAGACAGACATGCCACACACGAAGGCTCCATGACTTCAGGGGACATTATATTGATGTCCTAAAGACTTACTCTTACCTTAACCGTAGTTACGACTTGCCTAACCTTTACCTTAACCTTAAACTTAATCTGTCCACATTCAATATTGATAAATAAATACGAGTAAGAAAGATAAAATGTCGAACAATTAGATTAAATATTCTGATGTGTACCGGGACATCTGAGGAGAGGCCTGAGAGTCATTTGATGCCATCGATTTCAATTGGAAAAAAGTCCCAACATTTATCTCTCTCCCTTTTTTTTTCTCCTCCCTCTCTCTCACTTTCTCTCCCTGAAGCTCTCTGATGCATTTGCGCTACTCTCTTCTTGCCCCGAAAAATCACTTTGTCACATAGCGACGCATCATTTCACATGCTAAATTTTTAAAAACTGGAACTGGAAATCCTTTCTCAGCATGCAATATCCATTAGGGGGAAAATTATTCATATGATTCCCCTACATTATTTATCACTTAATGAAGAGGAATGTGTGCCCCTCACGCTCTCACCTCTGTCACCCGCCAATACTTTGCCTCTCAGAATTTCAGGTGGGTCTTCACAGGATCCCACTGTACCTTCACTGGATAATCTGGACTGAGAAACGACTTCTGATCACATAGTAATGGGATTTAAAGTGCCCTCATTCCTCCATCACCTCTGGAAGATTCACCCCATAGATCCCATTAATCTCCTCCTCAGAGGTTGTTGGGGTCTGCGTTGCTTCCTCTTATACACATTTGCTTTATTGTGAGATTGTGAGGACGCTTTTCTGGTCTTTAGGGCTCCACATGAATAACTAAAACTGTACCCAAAACTTACACTCAGCCCTCTATCCTCTCCAGCTCTCACTGATGCAGCTCGAGGAGCGGAGATACAATATCAAAACACGGGCAGAAATGTAATTTGGAAAGACACAAAAAATATCTTAGAGGACCATTGAATACATTTATTCTGGAGACAATCGTAGCCGCTGAAAATAACTGTGAAGCATCAAGCAGATGAGCCTGTGTCAAATACAAACTGTCATAGGATATTACGGTCAAGGTTGGCTCGGCTGCGTATTGGGTTATGGAGCTTTTTTGTTGTTTTTGCCGTGCATGGGGAGCAGATGGAGTCTTTGCAGGTGGGAGAGTCAGGCTTCTGTTCTGGGTGGAGGTGGGGAGAGGAGGATGTCTGCTGCTTATGTCCCAGTCTCTCTGGGGCTCCTAATATCACAGTATTGAGGGTGATAAATGGACCTGCAAAGGCGATACTAACCAAGTTCATGGTTCAATGACTCGGCCATTTATTCTTCTTTTCTTCTTGTACACATTCAGATGAAATAGAAAATATTTCTTAAAGGGCACCTCACACGCTGGAGCTTACAGATTCCATGCATGTGCTTGTGTACAGGAAATAGACGTATGTGAATCTTGCATAAGTGAAATTTTACAGATGCAAACAGTGCCTGTGTGTGTTTATAATACATTAAAGTAAATGCAATCAGGTTTGACTGCTCGCTGCACATACGCTCACATGTTTGCAAATTGAGGTAAATACCGAGACATTGTAAATGTGCAGACTCTGACCTTTCACCACAAATAAAGCATGCCACCGATGCTGCCGGGTCTCTATCCCGCAGCTCATGGTTCACAAAGAACATTTACATCTGTAGACACACACACGGTGAAGCACTAATGCTTTTGGCTGCAGCTAGTGGTTAAACAGACAAAGGGAAAAACTGGATATTTTCAGCAAGGTTGAAAAAGGAACTTGAACATTTAGATTTTTGTCAAATCATTGAATGGATTCAATATTTTTCTGATGTCGTCTGAAGCCCGTTAAGTTTGTTTACCCATCTGCCCTTGTGCTTCTTCCTCACTTTGCTGAATAATTGACGTGCGCTCCTCCTTTGATATGTACTTTAATGCCTTTTTCACCAACCTTGTAATAGTCTGCTCTCCGTGCTCCTCTCCAGCTGAGTGTAGAGTGCACCTGGGCACAGTCACTGATTTCACGGTGACAGCGTCTTTGATTAATATTAACATAGATTTCAATCAATTTTTTGTATTATTGCAATTCTCAGTAAGAAAAGAGGGAAAATGCAAAAGTGCCAGTTGTGTGTCTAGTGTGATGATGCTAATTGACAAAAACCACAGAGGATGAGTGCCTGCATGCCTCTTTATTTCTTCTTGTACCTGGTGCATTGCGTTGTTGTCAGTACAAAGGCTTTTTTCATGCGCTGGTTTTGCGTGATGTTGTTAAACTACATACTGCACAACTACAGCTCATAACATTTAGTGTATTGTTGACAAAAGTTATTGCCTGCTTACCCAGAGACTCATTTACGCTCCAGGCAAGAAACATTCTCGCCAAGTGAGAAATTGTCTTTGAAAAACATTGGCGGTTTTGTTTTTGTTTTTTTTAATAGAATTGCTTGACATACGCGCTGGGGAGATTCAAAACAATTTCAAATAAAGCCTTTGAAATATTTACATTTTTCTCATTTATAATCACATTAGGATTTCCAGTGTGGCAAAGAAGCCTCTCTGTCTAAATTTCAATTATTATCTCGCAGCAGGATCATTCACTGTTACACTCCATCTACACACGCAAACAGAAGTATATTTGTGCGATGTTTTTTTTGTGCGACTAATTGCGTCTAACTGCTCAAAGGATAATAACAGGCTTTTTTTTTAGAGAGCTGCCTTCAAATGACTGAAATAAACAGAGTAGTTAATGTGACAGACCAATAAAAAAAAAGGTAGCATTTCTTTTGCTTTCTCCTCCACCTGTGAGACCTTGCTTACGCATCTGGTGCCAGCACTGACAGGAGGAACGCTGCATGCTAATTATTTCCCCCCGTGGACGGGAGGGGCACCGGCAGTTGCCATTACTACCAGTGATAAAGGGGGGGAAGATGGAGGGCCGCACAGGGGATATGAAGCTCTAATTTGTCCTTTCTCATAAGAGGAAAGTGCAGGATCCATTCTGAAGGGTTCATCTCTGTGAAACGTATGATTAAGCTTTACAATAAGTCCCCGCGCAGCACACTGAGGCCATTTAAGTCTGTACAGCAGTGAATGCTGCCTATTCACTCTCGTTATCGCGTGTTGAAACAAGGAATGTGATGCATTTCGAGAAAATATGCACACACATCATACACTGACTAAGATCCCCACAAGGAACAAGAACAACAACTCTCAGCAAAATTTCTTGGAAGTAGGATAGAGGAAGAACAAAAAATGTTCTCCACTGGCATCTTTTTCTGCTTATTACAACTCAATGAAGACAATTTTACACAAAAGTGATTATGCATCCAAGCTGGGGAAATGTGAAATTGGAGCCCCAATGGGACACAGATTCATAAACAGGCAGTGAAAAGTGATATTCTGTTGAAATGCAAATTCTTTGAGGGTTTTGTTCCAGAGGCATGCAGGGTGAAATTGGCCTTTAAACACATTGGCATACTAATGCCTTGAGGTGCCTCCACCTTCAGCCTGTTCAAAATAAGCATGGCGGTATAATTGACTCGAAGTTCACATTGGTAATGCATACATTTGCATCAGATAGAATTAGACGTTTCTCAGCTCCAAGGTGTGTGTAAGAGTGTGTGTGTTGTGTGTGTTTCTGCAGGTACGGAGACAAAAGAGAGACTTTGTGCGTTTTTTCGTGTAGCATTGAGGGGGAAGAATAAGATTGCTTTGAAAATCTGAGAATGGTGGTGTCGCTGACCCCAGAAAGGTTCAGGAGGTTGGTTTCCTTTGCGATAACTAACTATGCCACGTATCAAGATCAGGCTCATATATCAGGCTTGACTTATCGCAAGCCAGCTCTCAATCTGAATGTTTAAAGTTGATCAAATAATTTTTTTTTGCTGAAACTTACTGGAAAAAGCAGTACTTGAATATGCATTTGTTTGAAATGACTACCTAGAATCACAGATACTATCTTTGTGGAAAAATGTAGCTGGAGTTTGCTTCAACTTTTTTGTTTGGTTCCTGTCCCACCCACTAACATGGTGGAGGCTGGATTTATGACTTCTACTGTAGTCAGCCACCAGAGGGTGATCAAGACATTTTGGTTACACTTTTGAGGAGCTTTCACGTCATCCTTCTTTACATACAGTTTATGACCAGTTCAACCAAAAAATTATTGGAAGACAGTCATTTTAGCATACGCTTATGTCTGCATGGCTATTTTCTTTTCTTTTTTGCTGTTGGTAATCATTTTGTGACACCCTCAGATTTTTTTCTGACACTCCCTCTGCTCTGATCATTGGTCTCATATGCACCATTAGAGAAAATAAAGCAATTTAAATCAGTGTTGTTACTTACACAGTTTTATTGTAAGAAACATAGTAAGTGATTCGCTGCCTTGTGCAAGGCATTTTTCCCCTTTGCTTCTAATATAGTTCTAACAAACATATTATTATCATTGTTGGTAGCATCGTTGAAACGTTGAAAGAACACAGCAGCCAATGAGCTCTGTCACAGTTCCACAGCTTTCTGCTGACACCAGGAGCTGCATTTAACTCGAAAAGGTGGATTTAATCAATCAAGCGTCATACAGTATGGGGTCCATGTTGTAGTGCGCAGGCACGAGATGCATATTTGTCTCAGTGAGTCAGCTCTACGATTGGCATTCAGTTGAACTCCCTGCAGGATCTCAAGCAATAAATATGGAAATCTGTGCATGAGAGCCAAGCCCTTGTCTAGCTGTTTTTTTGCCTATTGCACAGTTTAGTCGAGTATCACTTTAGCATAAACAGACTGATAGCAAACAGTATGATTGGAGCTTTCTCAACTGGCAAAAAAAAACTTCAGCATGATCACTCAGAAGCATTTGACAAATAAAAATTTAACATTTCCAATTTGCACACTCCTGGTTATCTCCATTACTTTGTTTTTCAGTAATTATTCATAAGAGATAGTATAATGGGAGGAGGAGACAGTGAAATCATCTGTGCACAATAGATTTTTCTTTGATGGATTTAGACTTGTTAAAGGAAAGACCAGCAGAGCCCCGAAGCACTTGGCATAAAAATATCCCTATATTCCCTCTGCCACCCTGTGCACAAACACTGTGACTAACCCTTTAATGTAATAATACCACTAAGATTATGTACAGAAAAGTGTGTCCTAATAAATATAGCAGTAAGCAAACATGAGTAAAAAGATTTTAGAGCGTACAACAACAGCTTGATTTCCTCGACTTATTGGCGTCCTGCAGAGTTCTGATTTTGGAGGTGACCCGGGAAAGTGCCTGATGTGGGCTGTTGTAATCATCCTCTGCTTGAGACCTAATCACTGCGAGAAATTCCGTAGATGTGCTCCGCAACTACAAAAAGCACTTCAATCAAGCTGAAGGTGGACGTTTACGAGGAGAAATGACGAAAGGGAATGTACAATTTAAAGGGGGATTAATGTGAGTCGGCCCTGGACTCAAACTGTGAGTAAAACCATGAAAGTGTTACAACACCATCAAGCCTCCCGATGTCGGAAGACTTAAAACACAAAAGTTTCTATCTTGCAAAACGATAATTTCTGCCTCAGATTTTATGCATTGAACCGATTTGAACTCTACTTTTCCAGCTCACTATCTTTAAGCTAATTTGCGGTTTGTGAATTCTGTTCCCCCATATTTTTAATTTCGCACTCATCCCGGTGGACCCTGAACATTTTGAAAAAGTGTGTGTGTATGTGTGTGTTTACACTGGACTGCTTGAAGTCCACTGAGACAAATACACCGAAAATAAATCATCTTTCAATCTCATTTTATAGACTTAGCTCTGAATTTTAATAGTTGTTTATATACAGTGCCTTGCATAAGTATTCACCCCCCTTGGACTTTTTCCCATTATGTGCTGTTACTAACTGGAATTCAAATAGACTTAAATAAACTTTTTCCCGTTTGATCAACAAAACATGCATAGTACTTTGGAGGTGCAAAATAAATTTTATTGTGACACAAACAATAATGAGAACAAAAAAGTTGACATCTGTTGGGTGCATAAGTATTCACCCCCCTGTGTCAATACTTGGTAGAACCCCCTTTCGCTGCAATTACAGCTGCAAGTCTTTTGGGGTATGTCTCTACCAGCTTTGCACATCTAGAGATGGAAAGGTTTGTCCATTCTTCTTGGCAAAAAAGATGAAGCTCAGTCAGCTCAGATTGGATGGAGACCGTCTGTGAACCGCAATCTTCAAGTCTTGCCATAGATTCTCTATTGGATTGAGGTCTGGGCTTTGACTGGGCCATTTTAAGACATTAACATTCTTTAATCCAAACCATTCCTTTGTAGCTCTGGCTGTATGTTTAGGGTCATTGTCCTGCTGGAAGATGAACCTCCGCCCCAGTCTCAAGTCTGTTGCAGACTGCATCAGATTTTCTTCAAGGATTTCCCTGTATTTGGCTCCATCCATCTTTCCCTCTATTCTGACCAGTTTCCCTGTACCTGCTGAAGAGAAGCATCCCCACAGCATGATGCTACCACCACCATGTTTCACTGTTGGGATGGTGTGCTCAGGGTGATGGGCAGTGTTGGGTTTTCGCCACACATAGCGTTTTGCATTGAGGCCAAAAAGTTCATCTGACCAGAGCACCTTCTTCCACATGTTTGCTGTGTCTCCCACATGGCTTCTGGCAAACTCCAAACGGGATTTTTTATGGATCCCTTTCAACAATGGCTTTCTTCTTGCCACTCTTCCATAAAGGCCAGATTTGTGGAGTAGACGACTAATAGTTGTCCTGTGGACAGATTCTCCCACCTCAGCTGTGGATCTCTGCAGCTCCTCCAGAGTAACCATGGGCCTCCTGGTTGCTTCTCTGATTAATTTTCTCCTTGTCCGACTCTTCAGTTTGGGTGGACGGCCTCCTCTTGGTAGGTTTGCAGTTGTGCCATATTCTTTTCATTTTCTTATGATGGATTTTATGGTGCTCAGAGAGATGTTCAAAGCTCTGGATATTTTTTTATAACCTAACCCTGCTTCATATTTCTCCACAACTTTATCCCTGACCTGTTTGGTGAGCTCCTTGGTCTTCATGATGCTGTTTGTTCAGTAATGATCTCCAACAAACTCTGAGTCCGTCACAGAACAGGTGTATTTATACTGAGATTAAATTGCAGACAGGTGGACCCTATTTACTAATTATGTGACTTGCAAATGTGACTTGTGAATGCAATTGGTCGCACCAGATCTTTGTTAGGGGTTTCACAGTAAAGGGGGTGAATACATATGCACTCAACACTTTTCAGATTTTTATTTGTAAATAATTGTGAAAGCCATGTAATATTTTCCCCCACTTCCAAATGATGCACTATTTTGTGTTGGTCCATTACATAAACTCACGATGAAATAAATTTTAATCTGTGGTTATACCATGACAAAATGTAGAAAAGTCCAAAGGGGGTGAATACTTATGCAAGGCACTGTATACATATATATGTATATATATATATATACATACAACTATTATAATATATAAATACGATATTTCATTACTAAAAAATATATATTTATATATTTATATAATTGAATGATGACATTTTTCTGTGTATTTGTCTCAGTGAACGTCAAACAGTCCAGTGTAAACACACACTATATATGACGTTCTCACACACACATCGATAAAATATACGATGTGGCTTCATTTCTGTGGATTCACATGCCACAGTTACATTTGCTCCCACTCCACTTAATATTTCTGATAATCCGTCTGCAGAGGTTGAAGGGCATAAAGGTGCTGAGTAAATTGGTCGAGCTCTGGCAGAGATTACTGCGCAGCCTCTGGGCCAAAGCCACAATAAGATAAATAAACAGTCTTTAAATTACTCAGAAATTAAGCAGGAAGTATTTTAGGGTGATCTTATGAGCGCTGTGTGTAGCGCTCTGCACCGGACATCTGCTACAGATAGAGCTGACAGAAGCACTCAGTTCATCCAAGCGCGAACAACAGAGGGGAACAGGAGATCCTGATTAATCTGTAATAGGTTCAGCTTAAAAACATGACGTCTATCCAAACTGTCAACAAGACTCACATTTCTCTGGGGATGGATCTCATGTGATAATGTTGTCCATTTTTTAATCCAGTAAAATAGAGAGATTTTGTATGATCATATTTACAACTGTCGCTGTTGTTAATTTTTTATTTTTTTATTCGCTGACTGAGCATTTATTACATATAATCCTTGTAAACCCTGTGTCAATATATATGCTACATAGTTACTGTATGCTGTCATGCATCTATATATGGACACGTATGTATATAATGACAGTATATACACTGCAGCCATTTGTTTGTGAATAGAAATCTGGCATAAAAATGTGTTGTCAAACAGCTGGATTCAAGAATCACATCATGAATAGTACTCGCTGGCGTCAGACTTCATTTTGACGAGCCACCTGACGACATCCAGAGTATTTGATTATGTTTCATTTCACTTATTATTATTATACAAGAATGCTACGTATAAATATAAATATTACACTAAGAAGTCCATTTCTAAACAGAGAGCCATGGTTTAAAGATTTCTGTGCCACAGGCTCGAAGAGGCCTGTCTTGTCTCTTGGTTTTGTGTGTGACTGTTATCTGATCATTTTGTCTGTGATCAAACAAATCACATGTGTTGATGGAAGGGCAGTGTGACTGTGTGACTGTGACTGCAAAATGCTGGGGAACATGTGTTCACCGGGGAACTCCATTGTACTCTTAAAATAAACCAGAGGCTAGAAGTGACAATAAGTCAAGATAACATTCAGTGAAGACGTCCCAGGACGAGGTTATGATGATGTGTTTTAGCTTTTAAAAGTGTCCATAAAGTGTTGATGTATTAGTATCCAACCTTTGGAGACCTCAAATACATGACTTCATTTTTGAGATCACATTTTTCCGCGTTCTTTGAGAGCACCTGGCCTCACCACAGCCAGAGCCAGGCCTGTATCTGCGGCAATTTGGAGCTGTATTATCCAGCTCATTATGAAGCCATTTATCAAACATATTAATCATTTCAAACAAGATATTGATTTTAATGATTTTATTACAAGCTGAAGTAAATTTCGAGTTTCTGGGGAAAAGGGAGTCTCGCAGAAGCGAAACCACAGGAAAACATTTAATATATTGTAAAAAAATTTCACCAGAGTGGCTGTAAAAGCCATTTTTAGATGACTATGCATGGAAATTGATACATTTATAAGTCTCATCAAGGCAAGCATGTCAGTATTAACTTCTCAGATAAATGTCACAAATGTGGATTGAGGACCCGACTGCGTTGAGCTACACACACACAAACACACACACACACACTCATACAAGTGGCAGATGGATGTTTCAAAGTAAATGGTTTACTGAGAGCCACAGGCGTCACAAGACACAGGCACAAGACCCAGCTACAAAATAATAAAAAACTTGATTGCTTCAATTCACAGGTTAAGTTAACCTTGGCACAAGCCTATAATTACAGAAAAATAGCACAACTGCACCCTAACAGTCAATGAGTTCAAATACAGGGAAAAGCCGGTTTTGTAACCAATATGTTAACAGGAATACTGAAAAAAAAAAAAGACCCAGCGAGAAGCTGCTCAGTGGGAATGCACTGTAAGAGAAAGCACTGTAATCAATTTGCTTTCCATGATAATTCATCAGGATGTAATAAATGTCAGAGGAACAGACCCGGTCTTACTATAAAACATGCCTCTAACAAACCACAGCCCGTTAAAACGGCAGGAAGTTTTCTCAGTAGTGTTTATTTCACTGTATAAACAAACTGTACCACTGTGTCATATGAGGTGACTTTCTGAAGAGACAACTTTTTCTAGACAGCTGATGACTGTGTTGCCCTAATGATTGTCTGTAATAGCAAAGATGTGTGTATGTGTGTGTTCGGGGGGGGGGGGGGGGGGGGCATAATCAGGCCACAGTGTTTTGATCAAGTAGATGCTTTTTTGTTCTTCAGGGATTGTCACATTCCCACAATGGCTTTTTGCACTACGTACCCTTTGTAGTCTTGTTTTTCCTCCTGGGGCCTCAATTCAACATTGGCTGCCTCTGCGCTACCTGCCTTCATTAGGGCCAGAACCCTGAGATAAACACTGGCACATCTTTTTATCTCATCCAAGACATTCACCTCAAGAGCACTGCAGAAAGAAATGTCTCTCTTGTTAAAGTCCTGTTGCAGCAGCTAAAGAGATTCTGATTAACTTGGGTAACAGATAACCACATGTGAATATGAACGTGATAATAGTCAGAGGTAGAAACAATTTTTTTAGAGAGGCAGTGAATGACTGAATAACTCAGCAGCAGATAGTAGAAATGAGAGTGAATGCGTGGCCTTGTGTTTTGTGCAATACTTGATCATTCATAGCACATTTTCCAGTTTTCTTCTAATTTGAGCATCAGAGGTGTTGTGAACGTCTGTGGGGGTTAAACACATTCACTGACTAAAACTAGAGAAGACAGGAGAAGAGAAAATGTATATATACCAAAAAAGAACCTATACAACTAATAATGGATGATCATTGTGTTACCCAGGTACCAGGGGTGAATACAGGGGCGGGGCCAGGGGGCCATTGGCCCCAGCTGAATCTGATTGGCCCTTGAAGAGTCCTTGTTCCTTATCAGGATTCCTTAAAAAAAGTGTAACTTCCTAACAATGATAAAAACACATAGGCTGTAATAGCTAACTATAGGTAAAAGATATAAAAAGGATAATATATAAATATTTATTATTACACATACATTTTAATAAGTTGAAGGAAAAAAGCTACAGTAACTCAAATTAGAATAAATAAAATAGATAGAAATTAGTTAAATTATAAAATGAGAATAGAATAAAATACAATGACAGTACAACTGTTTAGTTAAAAGTTAAGATCTCACAGTAAACAGGGAATGACTTAAATGTACCGCTTACTGAATAAAGAATTGTGGGACCTTTTTGTCCCCTGATTTAGAAAAACCCTACATCCACAACAGCCAGGTCCTGTTTATGTTTTCTTTGTTTTTCCCCATAGGACAGTTTAGTGGCAGTAGAAGACATTATCACAGGGCCATACGAAGGGAATCGATGAGCTTATTAGTTCTAGTAGACAAATTCTCACAGCTCTAAATTCGGAGCATTCCTGTGCTGTGCAGCGGAGATGAGTCTGTATTGATAAACAGTCGTGGTCATCAGAATGTCAGTTGTCCTCTTCACTGTTCTGCTGACTCGCTCGCCCTGCTGGCCTGTCTTCTTCGCTGTATTTATCTTTATCTTGCGTCTCCTGCTTGTCGTTATTCCGTAAACTTGACTGGACAGTATTTGACAGATGTTTCCAGTGCTCTACTTCTCTGCTGTTCTGTGCATCCTGTTCAAGCAGCAGTGAACCTCAGAGCTTCACCGATTGTGTTCATCTTCTTAATGTAGATTATAACATCTGGTCAGAGGCAGCTAAAAAGATGTGGCATTTTAAACGTAAGGTAACTCTAGCTCATTTACATTTTTATTGTTCATTAATGGCCCCTGTCCCCAGTAAACGAGCGTAAAAGTCTTAATGAATTAAATCCAAATACGGACTTCTTCTTGAGCAAATACAATTATTTTCCTGGCAGAGTATTCTTGTCTTGCATGTTATTTGTAAATGATAATGGGATAAAAAGCACTTAAAAGTAAAAGCAATTTCTCCGTCAGTCATCCAAGAAACAAAATCATTTTCAAATATACCCACAGCTGCACCCTGGAAAGCATTTTGCATGTGTAGTCAGTTGCACCTGTTTGAAATGTGCCAGCCTTCAGGCGTCTCTGTTGATTGATTGAACATTATCAAACAGGCTATTTTTTACGAGTCCATTTTTTGTGTGATTTACGACTGGGAGCTGGTTTTTAGTTCTTTCCCTTGTTCTCACTTTCCTCCAGGGCAAATTAATTTAGACGATTTAAACTGGGTAAAAACTGCATTTGAGACACTGATGTCCTAAAATACTATTTTCCGATTTGCCAGAGAAAAGGTGGTGAGACGGGGAACGGAGAGCTGACAGGCCTGCACCGTGGCACCATGATGCACACACTGACTCCAAAGGCATAAATATTATTCTCCGGCATGATTTTGAAATTACTAATGCGGCGGCCTCAGGCACGCCATCTATCTGTTTGTGACTCTGCTGACTTTTTGTCCTTGTGAGTATGAATGACTCGCCTGTACTCACCTGCTAAAACGCATAGGCTTTAACACACTGCATGTGGTGGCTGCTGCTGTGCCCCTCAACATTGGGCATTAACGTGTAAGACCACTTTTAGGGATACCCTCATACTGTTGCTTTTTTGTTTGACCTTCACCAAGGAGGTCGTGTTTTCATCTGCATGTGTTTGTTGCAGGATAATGTCTAAACTACTGGATGAATTACAGCAACGCTTTTCTTTGGGAGACAGACTGAGTTTCAATAGATTTGTTGATTTCTCAGAGAACAATACATGGATTTTGATGAAAAAGGAAAGTTGACGGGACTGATATTTATGAGTTGTGCAATTTGGTGCAGATCCTAATAAATGTGAATCTAGTGAAATGAAATGTGCTTTCATTAGGGGACCAACTTTTTAATTTCAGTCTTTAACTCCCAACGAATATTATGGCCAGTTCATAAAAATAATAGTGTGCCATTATTACAAACCCCTCACAGAAACTTCATATTAACAGCTATATTGTGTTCAGTATCCCTGCTGCTTTTTCCAAATTGTTAAATGTCAAATTCCTCACACTTCAGCTGCAGCACTTGCTAACACCGGGGAAGTCTCTTTGTGTAGGAGCTGACAGTAAGAGTCGTACAGTTACATGTATGTGCTGTGGCTTCTGTTCCGAACACTACATCAATAATTGACACCTTCGATTTCAATAGAGTGTAAATGTGGAAGTAGAGTATGTGGATGATGTGTGTAATTATTGCACTACCCCTCTATTAAGACCTTCACTTCTCAACATAGTTTAAAAGTTAAAGTGTGTTCAAACCTTTATGTTTATGTTTTATACAGATCTTGATGAAGCATTTCCGTCAGTGCTGCAGATGATAGAGACCTGCTCGGCAAATTCTGAGCAAAAGCCAGCTCCATATAAATCTAGAGGACATTTAAAAAACGAGTGGCGCTGACTACTTCAGTAAACGGATAGAAAAAAAGAAACAGAGACAAACGGACACAAGGGCAGAGAGGAATGACAGAGAAAGACAAAGTACTGATGATACAATATTGATCTCAATTGGATTTAAAGGCCAAAGTGAAGAGATGGGTTTTCAACCAAATTTTAAAAATGTCAGTAGAGCGAGCAGAGTTATATGGAGGGATAAACTGTCCCATTGTACCTACTCCAGGGCCTATTATGAATTATAGACGTATTTGTTTTGCATTATCGTCTCCGCACAAAATTTGGATATATATTGAAATTATGTTTTTATTGTTACATTTGATAACAATTATATTGCCATAAAAAAAATTGTTTTATTTCCCAACTCTACTTAAAAAAGACCCAATATATCCAACTTTACTGCTTTAATTATGACCTAAATCAGTTTTTTAATTTGTCAATAAACTTTATGAAAGCAAAACAAATCACTGGTTTAAGCTGTATAAAAGTAGTTTATTTTTTGCTAACTTGTATATTTGAGCCTTATGCTGCTGACTTGACTGTGACTGTCACGTGTGCCATCAGGCACAAATTTGTGAACCAATAAAAACATGTAAATCAAAGTGTATGAAAACTGGAAAATTAAAAAAAAGAGGATGTGGAGTAGTATTATTAATTAATTGGGTAATAAAAACGTCAAACTTTACTCCTGCAAAAACTGCTTTAAGCTTTTTATTAGCCTGTATTCAACGATAAAAGGGATGGCTCACCCTGTGATGTCCTCCTCTAGACGTGTACATGCATGGATATCAGAAAAAAATTGGGGCTAAAACATGGTGTATATGATGTGTTTCTGTCATGGTTTTTAAGTTTGAAGAATCGGTCACCATTTACTTCAAACGATTGGAATTTGTCTACAACGCTGTTTATCCCCCCACAAACACACTCACAAACACACACACACGCACACACACACATACACGCACACACACACACACACACACACACACACACACACACACACAAACACACACAAACACACAACCCCCTCATCGGCATCATGGTGAGTAGATAATGAGTGAACTTTCAATTTTAGGTGAACTATCCCTTTAAGGAACTTTTCCATCTATTAATTAATTCTCTCCAGTTTTAATAAAGGTTATCATCTCTTCTCTGTACCCTGTACATACACAATATGTTATTTTTGTATTACGGAAATATATGTCACGACTAGAGGATTTCACAGTTCTCCTCCAGGACACCCTCACCAAGAGAAGATTGATGCCTTTGAGCGGCCGGTGCAGGGGTCTTATTTTTTGATATACACGCTGGAGTGCGGTCCATCATTGAAATATTGAAACATTTCTGATGATCTGCCGGAGGAGAAGGGGCAGCGCGCGGAGCCATAAATCCTGCGCTCCCACTCATGTGTGATGCGTGTGCCCTTGGTTACCTAGTAACTCTCCTCTCCGGCTCCAATCGGCGCTCCCGAAACATCCAGCCGGGGTCGCGCCGCGCGCGCCCGCCCAAGCTCGCGTTGAGCCCAAGGAGTGAAGGCGAGGAGCAGCGGAGCGCGCGGGACCAGAGGAGGAGAGAGGGAGAAAACACCGGAATAAAGAGGAGACGGTGAGATGTGTTGAGATGACAGCGGGGCGAGGATAAGCACCTTCCCCTCACAGGACACACACGCAGTGCGTGCACTACATACGGATATTTGGAGCAGGATTTATACTCGGGCTGCAAGTGGAAAAGCTCGCCCCCCCCGAAAACTGAAACAGTGGCCCGGCTTTTTTATTTCTGCAAACAACGGCATGGAGGGAATTACAACTCAGCAAGGCAGGTGAGTCATGTCCTGATAGTTGGTGAGGAGCAGGGAGGAGGCAGAGACGGGCTGAGGCTGTGTGCGCAGAGTGAGTTCCAGGAGGAGGCTGCGGGAGGAACCACGAGCTGCGCTCCGCTACAAGCTCTCCTCACACCGAGGACTTACTTGTACAGGTTGTCAGGGACGTGTTATCTTGTGTGTGGTGCCGCATGGACGCAGAGCTGCTCACGAAGCACGCATGTACACAGATACACACTTCCAAATAAACGCATTCGGATCTAGTGACTTGAACGGAGTGAGATTGTAGAGACATGGGTTTGTGCGTGTGTGCGTGTGTATGCGTGCGTGTGTGTTTGGTCACACGGGCGCATGAGATCCATCGAGGCGTTGGGAATAATAAAAGCTCGTGATAATTGTTCAGGGGCTCACTTGTTACTTCGGCTAAAACGACATCATGTGTGTGCGTGATGGAGCAGTGACGCGCAAGCTCTCTCTCTCTCTCTCTCTCTCTCTCTCTCTCTCTCTCTCTCTCTCTCTCTCTCTCTCTCTCTCCAGAACACATGAATTAGCCCGATGACTTTCTTTCTTTCATCTTTTTTCTTTTCTTTTTTTCGCACAAATGAAATTGCAAGCTCTAAACCTGATTGGATCAGATCGTCCAGGACGCCAACGTGATTTGATCTCCAGTGCGAGCGGTATCTACCACCAGCTCGCAGCAGCACCTCCATCTGTTGTGCACGGGGAGCAGGATAATCTGCCACAGGCATACGTGGGGATTCCCATTGAACAATCTTTCTATTTTTACTTTTTATATCTTTGAAGAGCCCGCGGGTGAACAAATGCATGCTCCATGCAAACGCATCTGGAACATTTTGAGGAACAAGTAATACGAATGTGTTTCACTACAATTCTTTCTTACGTTATAGCTTGTGTATCTCTTCTCAAACCCCAAACGGCATTGGTCTTTCACATTCATTCAATGACTGTGCTTAAGAATGTTTTTTTTTCTCAGTAAACAGCCTCTTTCCCATCTTCTTAATCCCCTTTGAAAGCTGTGGAAACAATATCGTGCGGAAGCCGAGAGTTCAGTGCTAAATTTAAAGCAGTGTAATCATCCTGCAGGCCACTCGTGTCTACTTTCTCACATTATCAAACTCCTGGACACATGGCGCAGGCCCACAGATGAATAGGCTCATTGTGGTCCGTGGTAGAAAAAGCATAATTAGCGACGAGGGTTAAATTCAAACAGGAAAGATGGAGGGGAAATGGAGTTGTCATGGTGATTGGATGAATAAGCAACGTGTCGCTGATACCGAAGCGTTTAGGAAATGATCCAGCGTTTTATTTGGCTTGTGTTTGTTGAAATCTAATGGGCTATAATAACACACACACACACACACACACACACACACACACACACACACACACACACACACACACACACACACACACATTGACTTTATAGTTTTTGTTGCGCACATTTAAAACCCTATGAAATTTGATTAGGACCCTTTGGATTTTGATTTGATTTGCAGGCAAATTGTGCTCATTTATATTGTATGTGCGTCTTCAATATCATGTGAAGGATTATGCATGCTGCTGCTGCTGCTGCTGCTGCTGCTGCTTGTGAATTCCCTCTAAGGCCCTTCAGTGTTTGTATTCCAGTCCAGCAAAGTACTATTTTTCAAGTTCCCCTGCTGTTTTTCAAATCCATTCTTCCCCCCCTATTTTTATCTGCATTTTTCCTGGGCCTGTGTTTGAGCCGTGTAACAATCATGGCAGCTTAAGTCCAGACGGGTGACAAATTAAAGGAACATTTTGAAAAATAAAGAGAGAAACAGGGGGCGACAGGGCCCCCGGTCATAGAGGTGCGGGTATGAAAACGATATGAATCCACCTTCACAGTCACCAGATCCTAACCCAGTTTAACACCAGTGGGAGATTTTGGACGGCCATGTTTGACAGGCCTCTGCAAGTCCATCAACAAATGAGGGGACGTCTCTCAATAGAGCTGTGGTTCATGCCTCTAGTAGAGTCCGCAGATTTGCCCAGACACCCTAAGGCTGCTCTGTTATCACGTGGTGGCCCAACACAGTCCCAGGACCCTTTAGGTTGTTTTCCTCTGTAATTTGTCACCCGTCCGTTTGATGAAAACACTGTTGGAGAATAATTACGAGGAACGCTGACCTCTGACACTTTTCATTATCAAGGCAGAGTAGAATGCGAGTGCTGGTTCAACACGTGATAATTGACAGGCACTGAACACACACCCAATTACACACATTTCAAAGTGCAGCACCGAGTCTATTGTTTACTCGGTGAATCTCTGGACCGCTCAAGAAAAGCTCCATGAGACTCCCTGTCCGCTGCAAAGGTCAGCGAGGCTCCGTCCTGACCGAACGTGAATACACCTGAGCGCGGCCTGGCCTGACTTAACTTGGCTGAGCCACTCATTGGTCTCTGGCCCAGGAGGCCTCTTGTTCTTTAGCCTTCGGTTTCTCTCTCAGCTGCGCGCTCATTACTGCTGCCGTTACCAGACGCCTGGGCCGAGGTGTGTCAGAGAGTGTGCTCCTCTGTGTAAAGGCGGAGGTGTGCTGCTTCACATTCGAAACGAGGCTGCGGAAGGTTATTTGTGTTTTCTAATATCCTTCATTGTGTTTGACGTGCTGTCTTGAAGCAGCAGGAGTAGTAACCGAATAATTTCCCAAATGGATACCTCTGACCTTCTGCAAGTGTGTCCCATCGCCACCAATCCTGCAAAGACTGTCGTTGCTCCAGCGCTGTTTTCACAAATTTGCAATGTCACAGGCATAAAAGGGGGGAAAAAAGGGATTTGGGATTTAATGAAGGTTTGTTTTCACCACATTAGCGAGTAAACAAGATGACTGCACAGACCCTGATGGCTGATGTTCCTTAAAAAACAAAACAGTCCAGAAACTAGAAAGAAAGAGTTTTCCCGGTCTTAATCTTAATAACACTCACCATGTCAATGAGTCAGTGCACCACAGGATTTTAATTGCCCCTGACAACTGATGAGGCAACAAACAGCGAAATGTTAAAGCCAAGTCAAAGTGCGTCTCGTGATTTGTCGACTGGGCTCTTTCATAATCCTGTCATCCAGAGCGAAGGATGTACAGTGACTAATGACGGAGGATAAACTTGCCTCTCGCTGTTTGCTCGGGAGGATACGCTTTCACCGCCATTAAATCGCACCTTTTTATTTGTGATAGAATTGCAAAAAAAAATCCCCCGGCTATTTTTGTTGTTGTTGTTTTTTTTGTATCACTCGAGCCGAGCGACAATTCACCAGATACACTTGTGTCATATTCGTTTTTTAATAATGAATAAGACGTATTTGTTGAATCTGTGGAAAGATGAAAGTGTCTTTGTTTGACTAACAAAGTGGTTTTGGCCTGAGGCACAAAGATACGCCTCAAGTCTACTGCACATAGCATTTTCAACAGAGATTTTACATTGTTCATGGCCCAAAAAACATCTCCCCTGACTAACAGGTTTCCCTGCCAAAGACCAATGTCTGCTTAGTAAACAAGATTCTTTTGGACATCGCCATCCTAACTACAAAGCAGATGTCACACAGTATGCCTCCACTCACTGTCTGCCAGAAGTTGTCAATTTATTATTTATTTATTAATTCGACAATTTACACGCAAAAGCACACAGGCCGAGGACGAGGCCGGCTGAGTTGAAATCGCGGACGTCACAGAATGTGCGGCGGAAGCGAGGAGCTATTTTTGTGATTGTTTCCTTTGTTTTAAAAAATACATCACATGGGGAGAAGCAGCAAGTAATGGTGGGATAACGTCTCGCATCGGGAGAGAGTGTCTCTGAGCTGCGAAGTTGCACTTCAGACTTATATAAGCTCAGACAAGGATAAGACTCCCCAGTCATGTGAAACATGCAAAATTAATGAGCTTTTTAAACTGTGGCATAAAGAAAACGATCGACTCAAGCAGCAAGTGCATGTTTGTTTACGTCTGATTGATTTTTATCTTGTGCAACTGTTGCAGACCACGGCTGTGATTTGCATACTGTGATGTTACTTGCTTTCCACTTGCTCATGCATTATGATAAGCCATTTCTCTGGATCTGACCAGCTCCTGTACTTTCTGTCCCAGCTCATTTAAATTTGAAAAATGTCTGTCAGATAATAAAGACAGTCTAAAAAGAACAAAAGAAAACTCCTGCTCTCCCGACTTCTGTGGCTGACAGGGGTGAAGGCCTGCCTGTTTGTCTTTTGAAAAGTTCACCTTAATCCGCATGATTCAAATTGCATTTTATTCCGCTTAATCCACCCGGGAAATATACAGACAAGTGACAGGGAGTCAACACTCTCTTAATCCTGGGGATGAACGTTACTGTCCAGGTAAAAGTTGATGTGGCGGTATGAGCCTTTACGCCCATCAGTTCTCCAGCTTCTTATCCAACCAAGCAATCGCAAAGCCCTTTCTTCACCACATTTTCTTAACACGGAGCGGCCATTGTGTAGGTCTGGCAGGACACAGAAGCGAGGACCCATCTAATTCATGGGGTAAATTAGTGGAGATAAGGCCTGAGTCAGTACCTCCAGCCTACCATAGATCCCCTGGGGCAGGCTCTTAAGGAGCTTAGTAAAAGCCTGTCGTATGAAGACATGACATGGAGCTGCCTAAATGGGCTACGTTGGAGTGTCTTCCATCAATCTAATAGTCATATATGGGTCACTGTCGTTCAGGCTTTAATCCCATTCAATTTATTCATTCCGGGTTATTAATTCAGAGTTTCAGGAAAATATGCCTCCATGTGCAAGAAAGGTGAAAGAGGGCGTGTTAATGCAGCGGCGCACTAAACTGACAGAGGACTCAGGCCCACTCGTGAGACACTCATGTTGTGTAAGACTATGAGTGTACGCCACCAAATCAATAATGAATGCTGCTTTACCCGTAGTAAAAGAACAACGAAGAGTCACTGGGTCACGTACACTGGGGAAACAATTAGACGCTTCCTTGTGCATCGTAGTGCCACAGCTTCTTTTTTTTTCCAGCTGCGTGCACTTCCCATAATTTTCCTCCAGGGTCCAGCAGCATGTGTCCGCCTGCGTTGAGAAAATACAGCCACCGGCCGCAAAGTCTTTTCCAGCCAGGACGACAATAGACCACATCAGGTCCTCGTGATGTATGTCGGGGGGGCGTGAAGCAGAGAGCCTGCTGACGGATAGGACGCCAGTCTTTGCTGGTGTGCGTTAACCTCATAATGCTGACAGATTACAGATTTAAATATTTTAAATCTCACAGAGCACATGCTAGTGGTGATGAAGGGAGTGGAAATGACTGCAGTAATGTAAGAGATTAGTAGAGATCCTTCCTCTCTCTTTCCCACACACACACGCACACTGACACACACACAAACTCGCCATTTTCACCAGTTGGCCGTCGTGCACTCAGACACCTGCGCCACAGGCAGACCGATGCCGCTAAATACTCATGCTCTCTTTTTGTTTCGCCCCTTTTTGTCTTTCCCCCTTTTTTTTTTCTCCTTGTCTGCGTGTGTTTGTGTTTGCATGCAAACACAAATCCGCTACTCTGGTAAACAAGTAGTTATGATTATTTTATTTTAGGTTCAGCCAAAATTAGATCTTAGTCCAGCGTCAGGGCCATGCAGCTTGATCTCAATTTTGAGGCAAACTGTAAATAATATAGATACATTTATTTATGTACTTTTTTATAATCTTTTTTTTAAGGTAGCCTGCAGTGGAACAATGCTTTTTACTAGTATATGTGAGAATGTGTTCACCGATAAGGTATTATAGGCAAAGTCGTACCTAGCTCTGGATGACTGAGATACAGACAATTAAGCACTTCATTTTTATTTTACTATTTTGCCCACTAAGAATCCTGGAGATCAAATAAAACAATTCTGTGTTTCATAAATGTAAACCACACAGATTGTGATGGCCTGGACATTTTTTTCCCATCACATATTTTGCCCAGCACCCTTATCCTCAATGCCAGACATATTAACATTGTGATGACAAATATTAAATCCCTTCATTTAAGCTTTAAAACTCAGCCTTAACAAACTCACGTGTGAAATTTATGTGAAATGTGTTGAGTGAAAAATCCTCCTCCGAACAATACAAAAAAAAAAAAATCCAAATAAACAACAGTGCAGGCATTAGAGTCCTTGGAGTAGTAACGACAAAGCTGCAGCTCACATTTCCTCCTATATTCCACATACATGCAAATCAGGTTGACTGGAGACTTGCCTGTAGGTTTAAATGTGAGTGGATTCTGTATGTTGACCCTTCGAAGTGTCTCCACTAGTATAGTTTGTTATCTGAACTAACCTCAATAGGAATGCATGCACACACATCTAAAACAATATACGGATGGGTAAATAATAAGCATACATTTCTCTGACTAGCGTTACTGTGCTGTTCAGTGTGGTCGCTTTTTAACTGTACTTTAATGGCATTGAACATCCTCTAACTTAATATGATAGCACCTGCCTTTGGATTGGTTTATTTTTGTGCTTACAGGTACCTGTTCCTGCCCACCGTCTATTTATATCTGTTGCCAGTTTGCCAAAGTTGCCTGATGGCCTTCGGGGACAGAGAAATTCCTCCATCAAGCTCAGGACCCATCTGCGCCCATATTCTCCCCAAAAAGAGCTGTCCTCCACAATTACAGCTTTATTCCAATGATACTATTATCGTGCCATCGCTCCGTGTTGGAACAGGCTCCAGGAAATTGACTTGATATTAATCTGACAAAATTACAGAGAAAAGGAAATTAGACTGGGGAATTTTCCCTGGCGTTGACTGCGTTTTAAAGACAGGATGCACACGGCTGTTGGAGCTTAAATAATAGAACATTACGCTCATTGATTATTTGAAATGTTCTGTCACAGGACATGTCAGGCTGTAAAACCCGTGCTAAATAGTTTATTCGACCCGTTATTCTCTCTTTGACTTGCTGCGGCTTATTACATTGATAGGGATCCAGAATCACCTGGAAATCTGGGTTATTACAGAAATAGCCTTGTGGCTCACTCTCCTAAAATGGAAGCTCTGATGAATTGTGCAGCTGTGGGTCACTATGACAATGGATTGAGTGATGGGAGAAAAAAAGGGAGCACAAAGGGAGAAGCTCAAGGTTTTTAATCTGGAAAGAAGTTATTTTGTCTGTGGAGTTTGGTGATGTGGGCGAACACATAAGACTACAGCAATTCTTTAGGCGTTTTTCTGATCTTTTAAGAAGTACAGATTTGAGGGTTTTGCTAATACTGCCCAAAAATGTGACCAAAATTCATAATCGCATATTATTTGTGGAAGTCAGTAACTACGTGGGAAGCTATTTGATCTGTGGTTATTAGCATGCTGTATTTCCATTTGCTGAAAGGTACACTTCTCTCCCAGCTGAGGCCGGGAATGTGACACGTTTCATCTCTCGAGTCTCAACAAGAGGAAGGTAGATTTGAGACGAGAGACTCCCGAGTCATAGTCTCTCTCTCTCAGGTCCTCTTGGCTCGCGCCCACTGTGAACTTTAACCGGGTTTAGGAGCAAGCGCTCAGTGACATAATAATGGTGGGCAGTTCAGTCCTGAAGCTGAAGAGTGAAATGATACTGTTAGATAGAAACGGTTCTCGGAGAGTAGTAGGAATTGAGGAGGGATCAGAGAGGATAAGAGCAAGGACAGAGGGAAGAAGTGAGATTGAAAAGAAACAAGAGGAAAATGGTTAGGTTGGAGAAAGGTAAGCCGGGATAAGTATTCTGACAAGTGAGCTCTGGGCTGGAGAAAGCCAGTCAAACAAAAAATCTGCCAAGTTTGTTTTATTCATGCTGCGGACAACTACAACTTTACCATCCAGCGATACAAAAACAACAAGCAGCATACAGATGCCATTGAAACATTTCCCGGAGTTTTCTGCACTCCCTCTTTCCGTGTACGTGAAGACTTTTTTTGATGGAGGCAGATCCTCCTGCAATGTCGAAATTTACTAAATGATTCAATGTTTTCTGACACCCCAGAACTTACTGCTATTCTCATCTCTCATTCTCTTTAATCACATCCTGCTTCAAACACTTTTCGTGCGTTTGCAATTCTACAGGCGCCCCAACTCCAAAGCAAACTCTGACAATAAGCATTTATTGGTGAGGCTTTTTTTTTGGTGGCCTCACACCCAGTAGTATGTCAACTAATGGGACGTCAAATGCAGTTATTTGCTATTGCTGCTGAATAACTGTATACCCAATTTATATTCTGCGACTTGTCTTGTATGACCAAGCTATCTCCAAAGTCTACATTTAAAATGTATTATTGAAAGAAAAGGCAGTATTATATATTTTTGTGGTTGAAAAAGGCATCAGAACTGTACAATGTATTTCAGTAAGGCTGCCAAGCTGCTACACTACACGCTATTTGATTGGCTGTTGAATAAGTACCTAAAGGAAAGTCATTATCCAGCATACACACACACACTTAAGCCCAGCACCCAGAGACTCCTCGGGGTTGATTCTAATGATACCCATGTGATTTATCCAGCAGATCCTTGATCAGTGTGTAAAGAAGGAGCTCAGGACTGACCTAATAAGCCGTATCTTTGCCTTTGTTTCCCACTCGGGTTTCTGAATGAGGACGCTAGTAGCTACAAATGAGGAAACCTTATCACAAAAGATGTCGAGAACGTGACATATGTCCTCCAGGATAATGGTGCTTTGCGTCTCCGTGGCCCACTTTTCCCACCACATTGATGCTTTGCTGCACAAGAGTGAGAAGCAGCCGCATCGTATGTAAAGGTCCTTTAAGTCAAATCCATTAGCAAAAGTCCAGAGCAGAGCAAATGTTTACTCTTTTTTGTCGAATTGGGTTGAACGAGGATCCTCAGTTTCCCTTGTAATCAGCGCCTTGCACTCCGCCCTCGCACAAACAAAAAACGCTGCCACAGATAAAAAAAGGGGACCAGAGCAGTGGCGCTTGGATTCGGGGTAAAAGGCTCATAGAGGATATTTATGTAATCTTAGGGCACCAGGGCTGAGTCAAGCCCGACTCAGAGCCGCTGTTGCAGAGAGAGGCCCAAGGACAGTAGCAAATTTTCTAAATCCCTGGTAGACACAGAAAGTTAAGACAAGCAGTGTTGCAATAAAACAAAGCCCTACCCATTTATCTGAGCATCCCACACAACCCTTGGCCCAGATTTACAGCCCTGGGCATACAGAGCTCTCAAATCTTCTGGCAGCCACTGCCGCAGATATTGATAGGAAGAGGAAGAATCCCACCAAGGAATTCTGAGCTGGAGGGGCTGACCTCCCAAACCACGAGCTCCCCCTTAATGATTCCAGATCGCACACAGAACCAGCGCAATATAAAACATTACACACTATTATCACATTGTAAATTGGAATAAATTGTCTCCCATTGATTTTTTACTCTTTCTCTGAACTTGTCCAGCAAGTATCGCATGCTTTGTGGCATTAAGAGTTTATGGATTGTTTGACAAAGCCAGGTCTTTGATGAGCATTTGTACCCTCCGGAGACAGAACATAGCTGCTATTCCATCAAGAGCAAACTGGCTGTTTGAAAACAAATAAAAACGCGCTCTCTCTCATCATTAGATCTAAATCACTTAATCCTGCACAGAGGCTCTCCTCTCCCACTGAAAAACCTTTGTTTCCATAACATATGGATTTCCTTGATGGAGATTGTCTGCATACCAAGCTGCTGATGCCTAACCCTCTGGAGCTTGAGGGCATCCTTGCCGCCACGTTCCTCTTTAGGTGGTCCCCAGGGTGCAGGTACAAATACTTTTTTTATTGTTCACAAGATAAAAAAAGTTGCAAAGGAATCGAGCAATGAGAATGGAAAAATATTTGGTAATGTCATTTGTACACAATTTTAATAAAAACCAAGGTCCAATAGTGCCAAACAACGTATTTAACGTTTCAACAGCTGTAAGCTTGTAACCCTGTATGGAAGACCTATTGCTGTTGTTGTAATTGTCAACACTAGTCCAACCCCTTGAAAATTAAGTCTTGCATACGATAAACGTCTCCATTCACTTGTGGGACTTTCAAGCTAATATCGCCAATTCACTAACATGTTAGCCAGCTCTGGATAACGCTACACTACAGGAATTCATTTTCCTGTGGTTCACCCCACCTTTTTACTTCCGACTCATAAAACAAAAATAGGAAATAAACATCACCTACACGCATAACCTCATATCTCGACACCTTCCCAGTCCAGTATTTATGCTTAACAGTCTTTCTGTTTGTAAAATATGTAGATCTGTGCCCCAGATATTTCCAGTTAAAGAATTTGATTTGCTGTTTTGACATTTCCAGCACACGGCTGTCCTCATACTCGATAAAAACAGGGTCGTGGTAAGGTCAGGCCACGGCATACACAGGAACTGTGTTACTGTTAGAGATGTGACGCAGGGTTTTGAATCACAGACGAGGCCCTAAAAATCCCATGATTTAGTTCTAATGTCCAGAAGAGTTTTAGGGGCATTAAGTGTATCACTCTGCTCTCTGTGTGGATGCTTTATTGTGTCAGTTCCTTCACATCTAAGAGTGGAAAAGGGTTTCTTCCATGTGGAGGTGGTGGAATGAGTCAGTTTTGTGTGTGAAATGACATTACGGGCAATGACTATATGTGTAATTTATATAGGGAACATGTAAGGATGATGGAGGGAGAAAATCTGCTCTCACCATCGTGTTAAATAGATTAGAGGCTCTCCACCGCAGGAGGGGACGTTCTTAAGCTCTGGATCTGATCTGTGATTACACTCTCTATGGCCTTGGATGCTGGTAATTACTATATGGTAAAAACGATTCTGCGTGTCTGTGTTCAGTTTGTAGTAGTTGGAAAGCACTCAGTTTGTGATAGTCAAGAAAATCGTGTTTAGGCACTTTCAATCCAAGTCTCTTCATATCCACTCTATCGGAAGCATTATTCAAGATCTTACATTTAGGAATGGGTGACAGGAAGATTTTTCTAGATTCTATCAGATTTTAGGCCATTGATGTATTTTAATACTTGTAGAGTATGTGTCACTGTTTCTGTCCATTTGAAGAAATCATCATCGAGATGCCTCTTCCTGTTTTCAGATGTGCTGAATAAATTGACTTGCCATGGTGATTGAAGGTCACTTCTTGTTCTGAAACCATCCTTTTGGATACTGGGATGTTTGAGCCTTGTTTTCTTTTTTTTTTAAATGAAGTTCTGCTTGGTAAAACCTGATGTGCCATAATGGCTCCGAAGGCTTTAGCTTTTTAGTGTCTTTGAAAATTGTGAGAAGTCCTCGTAGTCACATGAAATTTTACAGTCGGCATTAAGGCACCTCCATTGTTATGTTTGCTGCTCACAGAGGCTCCGAGGCACTCTGGCTAGAAAACAATGTCCTCGTTGTTTCCGTCTCCTCCACATTCATTCCCTGTAAAAGGAACATAAAACTCTCTTCCCTCTGCAAGCCCGTTGCTAGCTGCACTCGTATCGGCACAGTTCAGACACAGAGGAATAGTTTTCAAAGTGTCACCGTTTAGGGCATGGTTTGGATGTCAGCAGTTAAATGAATAAATAATGTGCCCTCAAGTTGCATTTGATGTAGCGGGATCTGATCTGATATGACTATTCACTCGAGCTAGCTAACATCCAGATGTTAGAGGAAAACCCTTTTTTTCTCCCCCTCAGGTTGCTAATGAAACATGGATCAGGGAAGATGCTTGTTGTTCCACCGACAAAAACATTAAAGTGAGGGTTGGGAAGGAAAATGCAGATTTGAAGAGTGAAATCATTTGGTAGTGTTGCAGAGCGTGCGTGTGTACATACATGATCACATAATATGGAGCATGAGTGGATCTACAGTATCTACAGTATGCGTTGTCATTGCCCTGGGCTTTGTATGGTGCAAAGAAGGCACAGAATAGGAGGAGAGATACAGTAGTAGCTCACAGTGTGCGTTGTGTGCAGTCTTTGAGGAAGTGCAGACAACCCGAGGCCAAATTCGCCTGCATCGGTTGGACATGGCCTACTTCTAAGCGTGCAGCCATTAAAGTGGTCTTCTACTCTGTTTAAAGTACACAAATGGGATTTTAATCTGTACCCACAGTTCCATATGCTGAGTGTCTGCGATGTGCTGTGTCTTTTCATCCCATTAAACCCGGCATTGCAGTTTAAGACAGCGTATACACATATGATCCTGATAAACATGTATCTGGTCTTCGGTGGTGACACCCTGTATTTGTGGCGCCCGGCTGTGTGACCTTGACTACTCGCAGTGAGCCGCAGTGTCTGAGGATGTGTGTGTTTGGTACCACAGTGGCCCACTCTCGTCTCGTGGACTTTGTAGTGCCTGTGTGTGTTTGACTAATGTCCTGCAGGAGACACTCTAAGTGCAATGTCTAGGACTCAGGCGTCAGCAGTAATATCAGGGCAACCTCTCCTCTCTTCTCCTCTGTGTGCAATGGCACTGGGGATATTACAGCATTAGAACGCATGAATTATAGCCATATTGTTGTAGCTCAATGTCAGGGGACATAGACATGTTTCTGGTACCACCATGGCATCAGTCAAAAGCTCGGAGAGGTGGAATGAAGATTATGAAAGCATTTAAGTATATCCCCGCGCACACTGTTTTGGGCTGTGTCGATAAACTTAAGCTAATTTAACTGTATAATGCGATATTGAATTAGGATGCCACATTTGTCTCAAACTGTTGTAAGCTTAAGACAGCTCCCCTGTTCGATGTGAAGGCTGCTGTGCTATCGCGGCACCAGGTGCGACTGAGCATTATGTATCGTAGTAAAGGGATCGGTGCATTTCCCAAAGACGGGGGGTGGGGAGCCAACCTGTGCAATAACAAAGGATGCATTACCTAATAGATTTGGCAGAAATTCAGGCCCGGTCTGATAAAGCTGGGTTACAGTACTTTAATCAATCACTAAGAACACGAGCCAATTTAGGAAGAAGCCTGACATTCAAGATAGGCTTTCAGACAGGATTAGAAATAGTGAATGGAGAGTGGACATATCTGCCAGGGTGAACAGAAAGGACTGATGTCAGGGGACGGTGCCCCCCCCCCTTCCATATTTGATATTGAGGCATGTCTCTGCTTCACCAATAAGCCCCTCCCTTGTATTTGAAAAGTCACATTCTGTCTTCTCAGTTTTGCCCCTCAGCCACACTTGTTCTTTTTTTTCTTTTCCACAAATGCAGATGAGTATTAGCGACAAGACAGTGTTGGTAGCCTCTGTTGTTTACTCTCTCCCTTCAACAAAGGGCACTGTCATTTAAGATGTCCCTCGGAGCTCATCAGCTGGATTCTCCGGCCTGACTAATGATATCCGGAATATCAATGTGAACATGCAATGAGCGGAGTAAGATGGCTGCTTTTCTAAACAGACAACTGGGAGATGCACTGGAGGAAAAGCAAGCTTCTTTTTACTCTCTCCATGACAGTGCTGGTGTCTTTTTCACTGTGTCATACACAATCCTGCCGTTTATCTAGTCTCTAGTAGAGATGTTCTGATACTGATACCAGCTTCCGAAATGGCTCTAATACTGACGAATAGGCAGCATCAGCCAGTACGCAAATGTACTGATCCGATACCACATCTTGAAAGTATATTACTTTCACCCAGATAAAACTGCAATTTTCTGTTGCTGGAAATCACTTATTTTTCACCCCTTTTTGCCACTCCAACACAAGAGGAAGTGGTTTTCCAGTAGTGTAGTGTTGAACAGAGCGAGCTAAAATGTCAATATTTGTCGCATAAGTAAAACAGGGAAGTGTACTGTAAGCAAGGCTTCAGTTTAGAGGGTTGTTGTGTATTCCTGGATTTATTAATTTGCGTTCTTTTTCAGTTAGGACTGTTAATCTTGATAATAAAAGAGGCACGATGGCATTCAATCTCTGTATGCTTTTGTTCTTCAATGGGTTTAACCTGGCAGGCTATACAACAACGATAGCTATCACTTCTGCAAAGGATAGCTGTTCAAATATGTTCTAGAAGTTGTTATCTTTTTATGCATCGGTGCAGTAAACGGTATTGGTCGATACCAAGAGTCCAGGTATCTGAATTGGGATGAGGGAAAAAGGGTGGGCACCAGGATATCGGTGGAAATGTTGTTGTTTTTTCCAAATTTAAAGCTAAAACTTACAATACTCAATTTTGATATTGAAAATTAGCTTTTTCCAAAATCTTAAGGATCCCTTGAAGGGAAATCCTTGCCTTTAGCAACAACTCCAGCCCTATAGGTTTATACTGGATCAATGGGGAAAGCAGCCAGATACTGTGACGGTGCTGGATAAGGGGATGGTTCGGCTGTGGTGATTGATATCGCTTCACTAATCCCCCTACATCTCTTCTAAATCCACCTGGCTGTAGCTGTGAAGGAACCTGTAATGTGATAAATTAAGATTTAAATCCTCAAAAGCACATTTAAATTTCCGATTGTCATATTTTTCAAATTGTAGCCTCTTTATTACTGAAATGAAATGAAGGAAGCCAGGATTGTTTTCTAATACATATAAATATATATATTTTTTTTATATCACACATCCATAATATGCATCTTCTCTCAAAGATCTGAATGCATTCTCCCTAGAAAACCAGGCTATTGTTAAATGTGAGTGTATGTGATTTCTTCCTACTGAATATTACAGCACTATTAATTTCACACCTCTTATTAATGGCTGATAGAGGCCATGTGGTGCAGCATGTGTTTGCTTGGTCTTTGTTTACGGTGACGTTGAAGGTCACCCCCTCATTACTGCAGCAGCATCTCTTTTGATGTCGTGATATACATAGTAATCAAGTGGGGCTCACTTCGCTGTTCAGTGGTGACCTTTAGTTAAAAGCACATCACTGCCGGGTCAGTTGGAAACTTAATTATTCTCCCATAGAACTCCAGGGATCATGTACAGTGGACAGACCTCATTTAATCCGCTGTCATTAGGCCACACTCACCCCGTGCTCTCTCTGTAAATAGGGCCCACGCCATAATGCTCATGATCCATTATGCCCTTTTTTTCTGTACGGAAAATAAATAAATAGATGCTGTGTGTTTTGCTGTGTCAAGCGCACTCGTGTACATCTCAGCATTCAGCGATGTATTCAGAAATCCTGCTTGTCACACAACAATACACTTTGGCACCTCTCACTTCTCTGCAACTACCAGGCATTTGCATGTCAATGGCGTCATTCTAGCACTGTGCTCTTGGCATTTGTGAATACTCTGCAAGGAAGCCAAGTAGTCGAGGGCTTTGAAAAGAAGCAGCAGAATAATGTGCGATGCTGCTTTCATTAACACGTTATTTTTCTCAAAATCCATCCCGGCTTAATTGATCATCAATCACAATTAAGGGCTCCTAAACGTACGATTGGAGGCTGTTTTTAAAGTACGTGCCGCATTGAAGCACACGCCTCAAGGGAGAAGGTGAAGCTACAAATCTGTTTTATATGAGGCAACAGAGTTATTTTAAAGAAAAGGCACACTGTGGTACTTCGAGATCAGAGCACATTAATTAGATTGTCTCCTCACATGAAGTCTGGAGTCTAATACCATATTTACCTGAATGTGGAATATCCCTGTTTGCACATTAGTGTTACTGCTCAGGCACCCAGTGCATTATTAGCTTATTAATTTTACAGGCAGCATCTGGGTCACGTCTCTGCTTGGTATATGTTTGCTTCTGTGGAGCCATTTCACACTGAATAATAAAAGCTGATCTTTCAATTTTCAACGAGACCCGCAGCCTACTTACCTTAAATTAGAGGTGTTATTTAGCTTATTAGGCCACAGAAGGATTCAGGTTTTCAGCATACTTAAAGTATATGTTGTATATGTCCACACATACCGAGCAAACCCATGCACGTGCACAGAGCTATTACATTTCGCAGTACAGCCCCAGCAGCTTTCATTGCATTATGAAAGATTTAATTAATTTCACATTCTTCTGGAAAGTTGATCTGAATTTTTAATCTTGGTCTGCAGAAAACATAATTCAAAATGCAGTGAATGAAAGTGGTGAATTACATGCACTCAGCGCAGGGCTCCAGTGCTTTTCCAAATGATGCATAGCTAAGTGTTGTCCTCAGGATGATCATTTCTTCAAAGGTCTGCCTTTATATGGTTCATGAGGATACTTCTGTTTTATGTTAGGTCTCTGTATTTGAAGTTGTGTACGGCAATAAAATAACTGCAGGATTATTTTTTCTCTCTTCCCACCATGAAATGTCAGACAAATTGTAGATATCATTGCATGGTAAATTACCCTCTATAATCCCATTTTTCTATATATATATACATATATATATATATGTATATATATATATATATATATAGTGTATGCTAATCACTGTGAACCAAATTTAAATTATTTCATCATGAGAACCATTTCTCAGGACCAAAGGCACCAGTGTGTTCCGTTTAAATAATTGCTCATCAGCATGGGAAACCTTAGTTGCATATGTTCGTATGATGCCTCCTCTGTAAATGCTTTTTCAGACAACTGCACAACCTCTTTAGCCCTGAGTGAAAAAGTCAATATTAGGCACAGAAGCTGATCCATATGACATTTTATAATGCAGTGCCAATGAACCTGCATACCTGATTGTGAAAGATCAAATCTCTGTTGTAATTACCAGCCAGACCTCAATTAACTCAAAGCAAACCCCCCTTCCAACTCTGTGTGCTTGTGTCGTGTTAATAGCGCTTAAAGAAAAATGTTTCCCCGACTCCCGTCCATGTCAATTCGTTATTATATTTGTGATCCACCCGGATCAATGCTCAGTGCACTGCACATTGTTGGATACATTAGTTCAAATGATGTACTTTAAGCAATCGATACAGGGTTTAAATTGGAAATCCCCAATTTATCCCAAACAATACACTCATTAATCTCAAGCTGTAATCAATCAGTGTGAATGTATGCAGATTCTCTTTGCTGGCAGTAACTCTGCTAACTGACGGGCTGCTCCAAGACCAGCAGCATTTGGACCAGGGGTGGTGAAACTCTGGCGTCCGGGCAATCTGTGGCCCAAGAGATGGTTTGATCTGGCCTGTGGGTCAATTTATAAATAAACCTCCAGCTGCCAACTCAGAAATGAAATCTCATGACAGCAATTACATTTGTCTTTTTCCAATGAAAGAAAATAACATTGATCAGTAGACCTGTCCTTCAGGGTGGTATCTTCTGGCTGTTTGTCTGTTGTGTTATGGTCAGGGTGAACAAAATACATCAAGCATCATGGCAAATGTCAAGACGAGAGGGGAGAAATGGACAAATGATGAAGGCGAGCCGATGTGCTTTTCATGCAGAGACGAGGTTGCAGCGATAATAAAAACAAATCTTAAGAGTCGTTACAGCTAGATTTGTTTAGACTGAATAAGGTACAAGGACAAATGCTCTTTGACAGTATTTGTTTACCCAACAAGCAGCTTTTGCTGACGGACATGATGTTAGACAGGCAAGTTTTGTGGCAAGTTGGGTAATGACTAACAAGCTGAAACCTCATTTAGAAGATACATTTGTGAAGGAGCCTTGTTGGTGCTGCAGAGCTGTTTAAACCAAAGAACTGTCACAAAGCAGATTACTGATATGCAGCGAGAAACAAGTTTACAGTTTTCTTTCTTCAGCCTTCAATGAAGCAACATAATAAACATGATAAATACCACTGAACAAGCGCTTTCTGTGGGTGGGAAGACTGCTTTGTTTTATATGATAGCAGCCATGTATGGCACTACCAAGAGTGAGGATATGCTTGAACATTTTGACTAAAAGCCGCTGGAATTAGCATCATCATCATCATCATCATCATCATCATCATCATCATCATCATCATCACTATCGTCTGACATCAGATCCCTTGCCAGAGAGAAGCTCCTCCAGGTCATTGTGATAGGCCCCTATAGATGAGGTAATTTAGGGTGGTCCTTGATTAATTAAAGAAGTCCATGGGAAAAAAAGTTAATTACACCTGGTTTTAACCAAAGAGTTGAACAGGAACAACGCAAACAAGCTCTCAAGTGATTGTCATAAAGTTTCATTTGCTTTATAAAGGTGCCGTCATGCCCGTGCTGTTCTGGTTCCCTGCAAGTGCCTGAATTCTATTAGGGATGCATCCCAGAAGACTTAAAATCCATCCTTTCCACTGTAAGGCTGAAATTGATGTTAGTGCTGCCATGTTAGACGTTCCATCCTCACAGTGAAGGAGATGAGAGGAGCTGCTTGAAATATTTACCGAATTCTCCTCGGTAGGTTTGAGTGTGTCCTCTCTACGATTTCAATCATGTTTCAAGTGTGCTCACAAAGTCCAATCATACCCGTAGCCACTTCACAGATGTAGGATGGTTTGACCAAAGCTAAGAAATACTGCATTCCGAAAGGCATCATTGCCAGTTGTCCGTACATAGAAGATATGATTGTGCTGATAAATGACACCTCTACGATAACACATCTGATGAAAATGCTCTTATATGCATTCGTGATGCTGAATTGTTTCTTTTTTTCAGGCTACATTATTATGGCAATGTTTAGCGGCTGGAAAAGTCCAGCAATTAACAAAGTCTTTATGATTCATCTTTTGGGGAATTTGAATGACCAGATTAGAAGGTAATAGGTTGAAACACACATTACAAATAAATAAACAGTTGAATTGTCCTCTTTGGAAGAGAAATCGTGTAAAGTATAATAAACAAGTCAACAGACAATTTATATTTATGGTCACTGATTTGGCTTTTTATTGAGCACAGACATCTTCTTGTGCTCTTTGGTTAGCGTGTTGGCAGTTGCGATAGAAATTACACACAGAAGAGTTCGTCAACAGGACAGATCCCACCCTGCAAACGGCGTCAGTGGGAGCTTGGATAATGAGTATGCCATTTGTAAAGCCTTAATGTGTTTACATATGGCTAGATTAGAGACGGACCCGATACTTGCCCCTGCGGTTTCTCAAAGAATCCCTGTGGGCGGCTTGAGTCATTAGCTACTTTGAGATTTTTTTTCCCGTAGGAGTGTCAAGTGGGACTCTGCAGTGGATCAATAGGAGTTTGAATGATGAACTGTTCGGGAAAATTCTCTGTTCTTTTTTTAATGTAAGCTCCTTTTCCATTTAATTGAGGCCGTTAGCTTTGATTAATTTCCCTGTACCCCCACATATTGTTGCGCACATCGTATTACTGCCTTAACCGAATCTGACACTCAGAGACGTGCAAACCCAGTGAAAAGAGAAAGAGGCATCAAAGACGTAGGAATGAGCCCAATGTCTCAACCTGCAGCTCCAGGACTTCTAGATCAGATCTTTCCCTATCGTTTGAGACACAAAGAGCAAACAGTTGTTTCAAGCACCGTCAGCATTTAGCAGAGTAGCCATTATTTATTTGCTGTGCAGTCGCGGAATTTATCTCATGTGCTCACCTGGAATCTGTCTTTATTTTGCCTCCCATGCTTCCCTCTCCGTGTTTCCTCGGCCGTTCGGCTGGTAATGTATACTCGTGACAGCCTTTATCTCCGAGAAGGGGTGGAGACACGGCTTAGCATGCAGGCAGCCACAGCAGCTGCGCCGTCATTTCTCACCATCTCCCTTTTTTCTTTCAAAATATGTCAGCATCGCCGTGGTGATTAGCAGTCAGAATGTGCTGCGTCTTTGTCCTTGATTTAATGCCAAATCTCTTAAGTAATAATGACTGCACAGGCTCAGAGTCTGTCGAAAGAGGCAAATAAAAGGAAGAGTGGGCCCTCATTCCTCAGTGTTATAGTGGCAGTGGGTCCCAGCAGGGGCCTTATGACGCCGCAGTACGGCTTTGACATTCTGTGAATGTTGTTTCTGAAACATGCCAATCTTCCTGATTTAATATAGTGCTGTTGTTCGTTGAGCCCAAGAGCTTGTAGAGAGAGCGTTTATGTGAAGGGAGACGTGTAGCATTTGTTTACAATTATTATTGATTTTGCTGTGTGTTGAAATCCCCGTTTTACTATTTAAATTAAACACGCAGACAATTTAGAGATACGTTTTTCCACATATTTGACACAGAGGCCAGAGAGCAGGCCTATCTTAAGAGGAGCTCATTCCAAAATGGAGTCTTCACCCTGATGTAGATTGCTCTCTCTCCAGAGCACAGATGGAAGGTGAAGACACTAAATTAAGTTTTTGCCTTTGCCTCTTACATTTTAATGAGTTCAGCTGAGTTGCCACCTTCCCACATAGGTTTCTGTCTTCTGGTTCCCGTCTTGTTGCCCGTCTCTTATCATTTCTATAATGGCTCATTCAGCCCTTATACTGTAGCAGCACTGGAAGCATTTGTAATCAGTGATTACACTCTCTCAGGTCAGGACGGCTCACTTCATTTGAAGGTAGATGTTCTCAAGGACTAATGCAGCTTTGTGAATGCCTTTGTTGCAGGCTAGCTACTATAATAACTGAGTGGAGAGAGTCAGAAGCTCCATCTACTCAGAACTCTTATTGGTTCCTTTTTTATCAGAGTCCATTCAGCCTCTCTCTAAGGGACGTCAGGCGTAGGAGTACATTTGGCTCTGTACTCAGACCTTTCATTGCGATGCAGAGATCTCTCCGCTGTAGGAGAACAAAGGGTCTTCTACAGTAAGTATACACGGCTGTGGGCTCGGACCAAAATAAGGACGAAGAATCTCAATGTGTTATCTTCTCAATATTGGGGAAACTCACATTGTTCCATCGGGGTGCTTGTGAATAATAATGAAAAGGGATTGGACCTTCAGAAACTAACATGTCCTATTAATCAGGCAGTGGAGAATTGGGGAGGAGGGTGTATAACAGCATGTACTTGGTCCCCCCACTCCTCCACCTCAATCACCCTAGTCGTATTTATTACGGGCTGCAAGGCCACGGTGATGAGACGATCAATATTTCTGGGATGATGAGGGAGAACTCATGCAATATCTCTCTCCCTCTCTCTGTTCCTCCCTTGGCAGCGCTTCAGCAGGTAGGGGGATCAAAGCGGAGAGGACCTCTGAGATGGTGTTGGAGGGGAGACTGATGAAGTCCTCTGTGCTGCTTGTCCTCTAAACACACACACTCCATCACACTGTCCTTTGTCCTTGCTATGTCCTGATTAAAAAGTTTGACCTGATGTATTTTATCTCGAGTAGGATTTGTTTTATCACAGTGAATCTGCAGCAGTGTGTGCGGAATATGCCGCTGAAGCGGCTTTGGTTAAAAAAGAAATTGATAATCCTGTAGTTGTGTATATGTATCTATGGGGAGGTGTAAAACGCAGGGGATGAATATGCAGAACAGTTAATCCACAACACTTATGTTGGATAATAAATGGGATCAAGTACAATAGCACAATTTTGCAACATCCTACGTATATGAAGATTATATTGTAAAGGTCTGATTTTGATTGTAGATATTTACTTTGACTTCACTTTTAGGATGCTGTCATGTCGATTGTTATGTACAATCTATGGTTTTTGACACAATTCAATTCAACAGCACCTCAAACTAAGGCATGCTGAAAACTACCGGTGTCAACAATGCTAAACATCAGTACTAAACATCAGGACTTTAATAATAGCAGCATACACTGTAGTTCTAGGCTGTTGTATCAGGCTGAAGTAGTTTTCCGTGTATCACATATCTGGCTGTATGACCTTTTCTTATTGTTTTCTTGCTAAGCTGCATTGTTTCTTGTTAAATATTTAAATTGTGTTCTGATGTGGCATGATGCTAAGTATTGTTCTAGCATAACAAACAATCAGATATACTTTGAATATGAAGCTGTATGTGGCTTTAATGTATGCTAGGTATCTTTTGCACTGAGCAGTGGACTTTGTGAGTTTGGCTTTCGTTCCATTTTGAGGCCCTTAGTCCCCAGTAACACCCGCCCTTCAGGACTCAGATTAGATATGGATGTCTTTTCATGTGTTACCATTTAGCAGGTGCTTAGTGTTCCAGTCAATCCCTGAGCACAGTCGACCACACGTGTTTCTGTTTACACACGTATTTTTCACAAAACGTATGAATTAATTTTTTATATGAAATGAGGGCTTTTGCGTACACATGTGAATATCGACCAGACCTGTCACTGATCCAAGGCTGTAGAAGATGAGAATAGCTAGCTAAAGGCACATCCAGGAACATCAGTATTGCTTTATCTCTGTGGTTTGTGGCCCTCCAACGGCTGCTGATACATTATAAATCATTTACACAGCCATTTTGGATTGCAATATCCTCGTCTAAATGCTGGATTTTCTTCTCCATTGTTATTAGAGTGAACTCTGGGGTAGGCGCAGAAGGCTGAGGGGAACCCTAAAGCCACAGAAATTGAAAATTGATCAGGCAGTATGGGAAGGTGTTGTAGCCGACACCACAGATTCGCCCAGGGACTGCTGATTAGCATTTACAGCCCCGCCACTGAAGGCACCCATGATGCTGGTACAGCCCTCTGTGCCACTCATCCCAAATAGTGCTCTCATGTAAGAGCAAGCAAGGGAGTTGAACTTTACATTTACAATGTTCATATCTCCACCAAAGTCAAATTAATGCTACATGATGACATGCAATCTGGTGACATTCAAAGTCCTGTATTGTATAAAGTAAAATTTCAATGTTTATTTGATTTTAAAGGTGCTTTATGAACGATGCTCTTTGTTTTAACCTTCTAACTATTAACTAGCTGGTTACAAAATGTTGAGGAAACACAATCATGAAACAAATATATACAGTATCTGTACAGTCTTCACTAGGATATGTAATATTGTAGTACGGTGGTTATCGGTCTTGGTCATTTCAGTGTTGATCGCCATCTGGTTTCACCTGTCTTACCAAGTTTTACCAAGCTACAGTAGTAACCTAGATTGACTGTGGTTGGCCTGGTTTTGTGTCACGCAAACAGCCAAAAGGAAATCAGATGATAATACAAAATGGCCTCTTGTTTCTAGAGCTCTAGAGAGAAAAGGGACAGCGAAGATTTTTTCAGATGTTTTCTTGGTATTGAAAAACAAAAAAATGTATTCGAATGGATATCTAAACCTCAATCACGTTATTATGTTCTTGTGTGTGACCTTGTGCAGTTTGAGCGGTGTGTAAACAATGCTGTTATTTTCTATTCAAGTAAACGTAGGCATATAAAGTATAGAGTAATTACCTACCTGATGCCTTTCCCATTTCAGTTGTTTTATCAGCATTGTTAGACACCCATCCTGACAATCCCGGTTATCCAACAGTTAATTACAATATCTAAGACAAAAAGCATTTTTTTGATAATGTGGATTAATGGCAGCACTAAGAGATCCGTCATTTTTATGTGAGCTGTTTTACGTCATGTCAGAAAAGGAATCCACCAGTCAATAAAAATGACTGACTAAAAATGGGAGTAAACTTGTGTGCTGTTCGGAGACTCATTAACATCCCTGTCCTCTTCTGTTGCAGCACGGGCTAGAAGATCTGACGAGTGGGACAAGGACTGTGAATAAGAACTCGCTGCAGAGCAGACTGCATAACGACGGCCGGCTCACCTCGTCTGAAAGCCGGCAGGCTCCAGTGTCGCAGCTGATGACTGTCCCTCAGCTGGTGGGACTACAGGGCTGAGTGGGAAGCCTGTGCTGTTGCTGAGGGGGTGCCCCGGCTTGTATGTTGGTCACTTGCAGTCGCACTCACTCACAAGGACCATGTGGTTTTCTCCAAGGAGAAGTCTTCGCCCCTCGCAGAACTGGAACGGTGCCCACAGTTGCACCCATTTCAGCGTGTCCTTGTGGGTATTAAGTTTTTGTTGGTGCTTTGCGGCCGTGAGAGGACAGAACTACCACCCCACTGTGAACACGCAGTATGGGAAACTACGAGGGGTGAGGGTGCCGCTGCCTAGTGAGATTCTAGGGCCCGTGGACCAGTACCTAGGGGTTCCGTATGCCGCTTCCCCAGTAGGAGAAAAACGCTTCATGCCCCCTGAGCCTCCTTCTTCCTGGTCAGGGATCAAGAACGCCACCCACTTCGCTCCTGTCTGCCCCCAAAATATTCACAATGCTGTGCCAGAGATCATGATGCCGATATGGTTCACCTTCAACCTGGATATAGTTACCACATACATACAGGATCAACACGAGGATTGCCTCTTTTTAAACATCTATGTTCCAACCGAGGATGGTGAGTGTGTTGAGTATCCAGGGCCAAAAACAAACCTCTCTCTGTCTCTACCTCCTTCTCTCTCTCTGTCTTTTCTCTTCAATGTTGTGTCACCTCTGTATTTTGCGCGGAGCATGACCCTTTGTCTGGCGCATGCTGTGTCTGTGTCCATCATCTCAACCTCCCATCTTGACTTGATCTTTCATTTTAGTCTTTTCATCAACTCTCCCCTTCCATGCCACTGTTAGAGGTTCCTCTTTTGATGACAAAATTACTTATGAATACGACTTGAATAAAAAAAGAATCTGAAAAATAGAATCACACAACAAACAGATTGGAAAACACTTGGTGCGCCTTCTTACCCTCACTGTCTTGACTGATCTGGGGATATTAGCCATTAGTGATAAGTAGCCTGCTTCATACTACTTTAGGGTTGGTGAAATATTCTGTCTGGTACACGAGAGGCCTGTGGCATCAGCCTGACCTATGTAAGACCCTTTACTCTCCTACTCTCTTTATCCAGTTTGTCCTTGCACAAAGCTGATAGCAAGAGTGGGCTTTGTGCGACAATCATAGATTTGGCTCGACCATGTCCAAAAGTTCTAAAAGGTTTTAGAATACTAGATGTTGACTCTCTTAAAATGTCCTCATTATCTTATCACTGGAAGGAGACCCACACAGCAAAATAGGCTTGAAATGTTAGCTGTTCTAAAAATCAAATGGGCAAACGCAAATCACACTTTCACTAAGCAGAGTGGAATGTGAACTGCAAATCTTCTGTACTATAGCGTCTCTGCCTTCTGTGTGGATGTAATGGGTCTTAAATAGAAGTGCATGTGAATATGGGCTTCCTGTGTCCCAGGATGCAGCAAATTCATTCCAGCATTTTGGAATATTTCTGCAGCAACACCCCAGTTACTTACAGGTCCCCTGTTGTTCTTGTTGTTTATAACGGGGGGGCAAAGGAGGGTGAAGAGTGTTGGGCTTTGGGGGGAGGGGTCTGACTCAGTCTGAGTTGTTGCATGTCACGTGCGATCTTTTCCACAGCTCTCTGTTATTTTGTAGTTTTTCCATTCATTTTACAGTCAAAAGAATATCCAAGGAATGTGCCAGGAAACCCAACAAGAAAATGTGTAGAAAAGGAGGTATGTAAAAACAAAAAGAGAAAAGAGAAAAGCCAACACGGAACGAGAGAGAGGATTTGAGTGAAAGAGAGAGAGATGGGTGCATCCTCCCAAAGCCGCCAATATCATCACCTATCAACTCCCAAATCAAAGTGCTAATTGGGATGAACGTGGGACTTGTGACTCAGATCAACCTTGACATGAGTGTGAGAGATTATGTTGCATGTGGATGTGTGTGTGTGTGTGTGTGTGTGTGTGTGTGTGTGTGTGTGTGTGTGTGTGTGTGTGTGTGTGTGTGTGTGTGTGTGTGTGTGTGTGTGTGTGTGTGTGTGTGTTTGTGTGTGTGTACTTGTATAATCACCTTTGTGAGGACAATTTTGGGCATAGACCTTACAGAGTTAGGACATTTTTGGAAAGTGAGGACATTTTTTTTGCTCCTCACCTTCTGACCCACTTTCAAAGTGCTGCTAGGCTGATGGTTACGACTTGCCTTTAAGGTCAGGGTGAGAGTGAGGTATAGGTTTAGGTTGGTATAATGACTATGGTTAGGCTAGGGTATTCGAAGGCTTAAATCTGATATATGGGGTTTAAGGTAACGCTTGTTATTTGCGTTTGAAATACTTCAGGCAAATCTCTAATCTCTCTAGGCAAGTCGTAAAGTCTTATGAAAAAAAAAACAATGCCTGTGTCTGAGGCCTTTGCAGGATTGTAATAAACACGACCAATCATTTTATTCTATCCAAATCAAACGCCTGCATGCTGTAGTGTCTGTCATTAACCAACCTGCCTTCCTGAACATCCCGGCCTGTGCTGTCACTGTGGATGACCGGAGTCTTCAGCCACAGAGACATACACCCCCGATGCAGACACGATAGCCCGAAGTTAGCGGTGCACATTCATGTGTTTTGGGGGCGTAGCTTTAATGAGAGGGCTGACGGGAGTGGGCTGGGATGTGTCAGCTGGGTAGCCTGCTCTTGCTAGCTATTACAGGATTACCAACCCTAGCTTTAAGGTTAGGATAAGTGTTTAGGGAATATATTACGCCAATGATTGTCCTCATTAAGGTAGAAGTACAAAGTTGTGTGTGTGTGTGTGTGTGTGTGTGTGTGTGTGTGTGTGTGTGTTTGTGTGTGTGTGTGCGCGCCTGCGTGTGTGTGCATGATGTAGTATGATTTTACTGGCAGAGTAAGTGTCAAGGAGTGAAAATGCAAGTCCCTAAATAAATAATGGAGCTTTGGAAAGCAATTGCTCATGATGTCTAAGAATAACGTGTATTTTATTTTATTTATGTATTGCTTGTTTTATGTTTCAATGTACGATTTGAAATTCCGTTGTTGATTAAATCAGAAGCACAAGTGCTACTTGGAAACAGGAGATATAAATTTGACTTGGTATGCACAGAACTTAAGTCATGTTTCAGAATGACAGCACTTAAGACACCAGCTTATTGGAAGTATTTGTCAAACAAGACACCTGAAATTGGCGGAGGCTTAGCCCTTGAATAAATTTACACAAAAACGTGGAGGGCCACCTTTCTCTTAAATTATTATTCACAATTGTTCAAATTGGGGTTTGGCGGGGTCATTTATTGGCAAGTAGCTTTTACCTTTCTGTGTAACAAATACTAAAACACCCTGCGATGGAGAAACACAGTTCAATTTCATTAGCAGCAACCAAAATCAGACTCCTGGTAACAACGGAGTGCTAATTTTGCTAACCCGCCTGAAGGCACTGGAGGATTTTCCGAGTAGCCTAAAGACTGTGATCCCGAGCATATCTCACTCCACAGTAAAGATTCAGTTTCAGCCGAAAGACTGCTGCTGTTGATTTCCACGGAGGCATGGAGGCAGCTTTTGGCCTCACTCTGTGCGCTCTGCACATTCTGCTTTCGTAAACCAATTTTGTGAGAGACAGACTGGCCCTCCAGGCACTTCTGCTTCTGAATTAGTCCCAGTTGTGGAATATACACAGAGATATCTCTTTAATATTCCCCTTCCGCTTTTTAAATTTTTCAATTATCTTCCCCATGTTTGGTAATGAGAAAACGGTTTATCATAAGTTTCATATGTTGGTTTTGTGACACATAATTGTGCAGAGAGGTGATTGTCGCATAGTTACTCTGTGGCCATAAACACGAAGGTTGTAATTTTCATTCTCCATGGAAATGATTTCTGTTGCACCTTTTTTTTTCAAACTGCTTCTACTAATCTTGGCTTATGTTGAATTAGCAGTGAAAACGATACGTAATTTGTCCTTTTTAAGCAATGTAGAAAATAACCTCTGAAGTACACTTTGGTTTTGTTTAAATGTTGCTAACAAGGAAGCTCAAGTCTGGTGTGACAAATTCAGAGCAAATTTGGAAAAGGTTTATTAGTTCCCTCATTAGAGATTTTAATTTGTGTGATTTCAGATCTGTTCCATTAACTATAAATACGGAAGGGGGTATATGTTTTCAACTCTAGAAATGTACAAGCATATACATATATATATATATATATATATAATACAGTCATACACACTGTTCATATTCAGTGTAAACATCTCTACTACAAATGTTACAATCTGTTTCTCTATGAATATGGTTCCTGGAGGAAAGACCGATTGATTTAAAAAATATATGGTATTTGACTCTTGATGAAATGGCTGTGTGATTGTTGCCAAGCAACAGTATGCAGTAGTGACATGAGCAGAGTTAATAGCACGTGATCTTTGTTAGATTCCTGTTCTTTATGATGCAAGGAGTTTTACATCATAGTGGGTCTATGTAATGATGAGTACAGAGTAGCGTATGTGTGAAAATAGAAGACAATCTTCAAGTTAGCAGAGTGGTAATTAGCTTTTAACGGATTAATTATAATCTTACAACTGAGGAAGACTCTCCTATAGATACTGTGCTATTAGCATCCACAGAGCATTATGCAGGGAAACCACTTGATGCACTGATATCAAAGATATGGTTAATTTTCTTCTATTTAACGAGAGCAAAGCCTAACAGAAATAAAAACCAGTAGTGTCGTGACAAGAGACCGAAAAGAGACTAATTAAAAAAGACTCAAGACTAAATGCTTCTATTGCTTCCCAGTTTTTGTCTGGTTGGTGGTTATTTATTTAGGGCTGCTGTTGCTGTGCGGCTAAATTTGGCGGTGCCAAATCCACACAGCAGTTCAGTTTGCTCAGACAGTTTGGTAATGATGAAAAGGAAATTTGGTGGACTAGTGCAACACTGCATGTCCAAGATGTCCAGGATGGAGGCAATCTAATGTGCAATAGTCAGCACCATGGTGCCTTGCTCTGTCAGGAGTGGCATTGTAGCGCACACACATGGCACAGAGCAGTGACAGGTTGGAGACACTGGAGCCCTGGTTATATCACTCTGTCATTTTCTCTGCTCGGAGTGAAGGGAGTAAAACGGGGTAATGATGTGCAGGGACACAGCTAAAGTAGAGTGCTAGATTGGCTTGAGATGGGTCAATTTTGTGAGGGTAAATCTGGAGGAAGTCAATCTTTATCTTTAGTTTTCCAGTTTTAAATGTTTGGCAAACTTTATAAGAGGTCTATAAAATAACATGCTTTTGATGAGATCCTCACCGAGGCAGAATCCTGGCAATAAGCCGCACTCACTGTGCCGCATTCTGCCTGTTTATATATTATGCACGTTGTTTTTTTCTACAGGGTTTTACGGCACGTCACTTTGACTGCTGGTACCCCTCTTGTAAAACCCGTCCTTTGAGTCTTTTACACTGATCTCTCTGAATAGCAACTCATTCAGAGAGATGCTCTGAGATCCACCTCCGTGACTTCTAAATTCCTCCGTCATCATGAGTCAATTTGGGATAAGTGCAGCAAAATCTGTTGTACTTTTTGTCTTGATTTGGATCACTCATCTATCATTTCTATGCAGCCCTCACAGGCAGCCGGCTGCCATGTGTTACGCATCATAGTGCCAGTAGTGAACAGCCTGATCAGTCTCCAAACCTGTAGATTAACTACCCCGGCAGAGACATCGGTCATTTTTTCCTCCTACCAGATGACCTCCAGATGCTAGAGCTGTGAAAACAGGGAAAGAGCCTCAATCCTGGTTAGACTGTGTCTGGGCCTATGGCAGACAGTAACGGACCATGATAATCCCATTGGTTGGCTGGCTCAGCCCAGCCTCGGGGAAGGAGGGGCTACTCCCTGAGTGCTGCCCAGGAAATCCGTACGCCAAGTAGACAGGCCTAAAAACCTTCCGAGAAGACAAGCGCAAATATTGGCACGTAGAAGTTGAAAACAGAGCCGATATCGGCCTTGTTTTGATTGAAAATGACCTCTATGATCTTTTACGATCATCTATCTGGGTCAGTGATCACACCAGTCAGCAAGGGCTTCATTCAGCCAGTCACACTGAGTTGAGATGCAGGACCTGACCTACGCAGGAAGTTTCTATTCAGAACTCTCCTGCTGCTGTGCTGTCCAGCTTCCACAGTCACTCCAAGGCTCAATATCTCTGTTCGGTTCTTTGTTTATGCCAAATGAAAAAGGAATAGAGGACACAGCCTGTGGAGTCCATTTAAAGGAGAAAACACAATTTGTTGCATCTAGCATCTGTTGTTAGTTTAGACCAGTGGTGGGGAACCTCAAGCCTCCAGGTCACATAGGGCCCACGAGACACTTTCATCCTTGCGTGAAAGACAATTAATTAATAAGAAACAAAAACAAATTAAGAAACACAAAAATAAATCTCACCTATCTTCAATAAACGAAAACAGAAAAAATTGGACAAAGTCAGTCAGAGGGTGAACGATTCACAAATGTAGCTGTTTTGTGTTGTTGCCGACAAACGTCACAGCAGTCAGGAGAAGAAAAGTAGATGTTAACTGTTTGTGGGGACGTCCTCACAGTGATACAAAAGTGTCATTACATGCAGAAAAAATAATACTGGATGAGTTACAAGGTAAAACACGTAGAATAAGTTAACACTCATTGGCGGACTTTGTATTCCCAACAAGCCCCTTTAACAACATCACATTATGACACAAACAATATTATACAAGTACGTGTTGTGGTGAGGGAGGTCATATCTATAAAGCTAATTCTGTTATTCAGAAGGACAAGTTATAGGAGACTTGTTGCTGCTTGCACCGAACAAAGTAGTATGTATTGCTGTGCACACTTTCTTAAAATTTGGTAAATAATTGCTAATGTATTATATTTGGTATTATGGGATTTTCAACACGGCTTTTCCACACAGTGAATTTATAATGACACACTTATCAGTGAATTTGGCAGGGATGACAAGGTTAAAGGTTCCCTGTAGAGTTTTATTGAAAACAAGTAATAATTTGTATTCAGTAGTTCATACTTGATGATATTGCTTGTGTCCTCAACATCTCAGCTTTTAATATAAATATAAATTGAGTTTTTTGGTGCTTTGTTATAGTTCTTAAATTTTGGATTGCCACCAAATATATAATTAGTAGAGTCATGTCATGCCCTTTTGTGCCCTGGCAGGAGGTAAATAAAATGGGGACCATCTAAGGAAAACATTGCTCTTAGCACTGCTAGTCTAATATCAACAATTATGCATATTCATCTGTGCTGCAGCACCTCATTTAAAAAACTGTTTTGTCTGACACATGCTTGAGAAGTTTAAACGGACCGTTCACCCATAAATGAAAATTCAATCATTATCAACTCACCATGATTCAGATTGAGGGGTGGGTGAAGTGTTTGAGTCCACAAAACACTTCAGGACTCTCAGGGGTAAACAGTGCTGGAGCAGAATCCAATTTGGTTAGGGTTAGGGTTAGGTGGTAGGTCCTTTCCTCAGACGTAATAAAAAAACAGAAAAAAACATGGCATGCCTCCATACTGCTCCTGTGGTGTCATCAAAGTGTCCGCATGACATGACATTCGTATTCGACTTGAAACGGCGTCCTTTACAGAGTGTTCTAAGCCTAAAAGTGTCCCAGAAGTGGCTAAGCTAGCGGACGTTAGCATCTCCAACAGTTCCTAAACGCACCTTGTCGGAAGATATCAGTGTACATTTAGGCTAAAAACACGGGGGGGGGGGGTTGCCGACACTTGATTGACACCACACGAGCAGCATGGAGGCATGTTGTGTTTTTTCTGTTGTTTTGTTATGTCTGAAGCTTTGGTCACCAGTTACTTCGGTTGTATTGGATCCTGCTCTAACACTGTTGCGACTCCTTAAGTGTGTTGTGGACTCAAACACTTCACCACCCGTCCATCGGCAATGTGGTGAGTAGATAATGAGTGTTTTTTTTCATTCCTGGGTGAACTATCCCTTTAAGGCCGGGCGAGGCTTGATTGTTTGGCAAGCTATTTGTGCAGTTCAAGCTGTTTGTGTTAATATGGGGAATAAATAGTTCATTAAGATTCCAGAGTAGAGGTAAAGGACCCTGGTTTGAAGCCTGTGGTCTTTGTTAAACATGTCTCTTTCCATTATTGAGCTGTAGACAGGCAAAAACACAATTGGCTGCCTTTTATTTGTGTTTTTTTCTTTTTCTTTTGCGAACAGCTGAAGCGCAGTGTGGGTTTTGGCTGTCCTTTACTGCTGGATTACAGCCTCCTTAACCTTTTAGCTGCATTCTCCATCATTCTCTCTTATGTGTCCCTCCCAAGCTGTTCCTTAACCTCTACAATGAGAGACAGATTGGCAGAGATGGAGATAGACAGAGAGAGAAAGACACAAGAGGGACGAAAGACTGGGGGAGAAACAGATCCATGCACTCTGAAAGGGGAAAATGGCCACCTGAGTATTAGTGACTGAATATAACTGCTCTAAATTGTCAAGGCTGCAACATTTCACATTTCACTAAGTCCCTTTCAACATTCTGACCTTTACAATATTTAACTCCAAGTCCCATCTATTGTCAGAGAACCTTTTTCTAGCAAAGGAATGCCAGCTAACGTTCAGCACTTCTACAATGTAATGAGTGAATTGTGGATTCATAAAGAAAGTCCCTAGAGTCTAAAAGGGCTCTTTATCTGTGTGCATGTGTGTGTGTGAGTTTATGTGCGTGTAAACATATGTAGGTGTGCACGTTCAGGTTTATTCATGTAAGACTCTACAGGAAACCACTAGACTTTCTTTTATTTGCTATTTCCTCCTGTGGAAATGTTAAAATGCAATACCTCTTATGTAAGAAGTAAGCCCATCAAACGTGGCTCCTTTGAACCTGATTTGATAAAGGTGACAGGTTTCTATTTTGCCTGTCAAGAAACATGAATAATAGCTGTTATTCTGGATGCCACCTGTTTTTGAAGCAATGCAAATGTCGACTCCTGGAGGCCGGCTCTATGCAAGAAGGAACTCATCACTTTCATTGTAGTTTTATTTTCATGTCACACTCTCTCACTGCGGCATCACTCTGAAGGCTCCAAGGTCAAATATAGGCTTGCCTGCTGAGTCACTGCAGATGTCCCATGTTTGTGGTTCCTATTATAGATCCAGCGCTTGACATACAGGCTCACCAACAACACAATTCAAAGTGACAGAGCTTCCCTGTCGACACCTGCCATCCAATCTTTGCCTGTCGGAAGCACTATCACTCAATAACCTCATTGTTTTAACATGTCAACAGCACAGTCGATACCAGAATTACTGTAATCTGTAACAAGACATAAAGAACCTGCTGTTGAAGTGGGTGTTCACGCCCTGTCTGTTAGTCTGCTAATGGATTTTCCCATGATGCATGTGGGCTACACATATGGTCACCTGAACAAAATCATCTTATGGCCGTTCAGTGACTAGTGACAAATTTATCAAATGGAGAAGTATTGTGGGCTATAAGAATCTTTGGAGCTACAGTACAGAATGCCTTAATGGCCATGGAGCCTACATGAGAGAGACGATGCTCATGACTGATGCAGTGCTGCTATGTTCAGCTTGGGAGTGCCATGCCTGCCAAACTCCAAGACAAAGGGCATTTTCAGCCTGATTTCAGCGCTGCGTGAAAAAAACGGAGAGCCCTCATTCACTTCAATGAGATCACTTTGTTAGCATCCTCACTGTGCCAACACAAAAGGCTCCCACAAAAATGATCCTCTGGCCGTGATAACCACCCAGAGTTGTAAAAACCTTCATAAACCACAGTGCCATGGATCTGATTAGCTTTAATACCCTCTCATCTTTTACTCAAACTGCCCTTGCTAAATAATTTTTCATCACCTCTCTGGTACATGAAACAACCAGCCGTTAGCAACACAGAAGGATGTGTGGTTTTAATCAGGGTTGTTCTCAGTCCGAACATCCAGTAATGAACAAAAAACTCAAAATATCATCAATCACACCTCCATTGTCCACATGACCGGGGTCTACTATTTTAGAATATAGAATATATATATAGAATAAAATGTTAGAAAAATACTTATATAGTAACTGATTGCCATTTAGCCAATTACAGATTTTTTTTTGTACTTTATGTTGTCGAGGGATTCATTTTTTTACATGAACCTTGATTGCATCAGCAAGTAGCAACCACTGGACCCTTTGTGCCAGCTGAAAAATGTAAAGCCCGCCTCCATTTATAGCACCGCGTTCCACAACAAGCTGTGTCTTATTTCAGACAGAGTGAAACAACATCTTTGTGCGAAGAGATGCAACAATCGGTACATTTGCAAGACACAAGGTTATAATACACCCCCTAGACAGTGCTCCTTTTTCAGGACAAACTGAATTTTTGATTGACTCGCAGTGAGGAATAGGTTCGGGCCGTGTTGAATCATCCTCTGGGGACCATGAACCTCTACAACTAAAGTAATAGTTCTTAGGCTGAAAAAGTAGATTAAAGTCTTTCTTTGTGATAGGAAAAAAGTGGACAGCACAATGAACCGGTTTATTCAGGTCACCCAGATTCAGATGCATTGTCTTATGATCTATTTAGTTTGTGGATGACAACTTAAGCAACACTCATGAAATGCATGGTATATGCTGCTTGAAAAGCAGCTCCTCTCCTCTTTCCTTTAAACGATAGATCGTTTATTTAAAAAATGGTCTGTCTCCAGCAAGGATCAGGCTTCCTCTTGCCATAAATCATCATCTTTGCTGGAAGTCCTAGACATCTCATCTTGTTTGAGTAAATTCCAAGACAATCACCTCATTAAACCTTGATAATAATTTGTATTAATACTGGCCTATAGTGATTGCATGAGAGGAAAAATCCAAGGTCACCAGAAACATTAGGCTATACTGTATTGAGCGTTGCTCTAGAGAAAAATTAGAACTGACTGGTGTTAAACGAAAGGTCAGGGGATCACCCCAAATTAGGGAGTTGTGCAAAAGGAGGATGATGGATTTTTGAATGTGATGTACAGACCAGCTAATCGTCACTGATAGCCTTAGGCCCTGCTGCTACCAGGCAGCAAGCGCGGTTATACAAGGCTATCACACTAACCAGTTCTAAATACCACTGTGTAAGTTGCAGGTCAAGATAGGTCTTGTACATTGTATTTGTACATGTGTAGCTGCCCTGGGGGGGCAGATTTTCACATTATCATGGAGCACGAGGACAACAGCACATTACCTGCTGTTTGGGGAAAAGAGACAAGCTGAAGTATCTGCACACATCACAGATTATACATGATACATGCAATCTTGTGATTTATTCAAATCTCACCACCTCTGGGGAAGTTGCAGCTCTGCACATGTTTCCGCTTGCAGTTCAAAGCCTGTTCCTTCAAAACGTTGTCTTCCAACAGTTTTTTTGCATTGTGAGTTTTATGTGCTTCAGCTTGGCAGTCACCACACTTTCTTAATATACTTTTATTTGCCTTTTATGGCGGTAAGTTAGGAAAATTGATGTGTGGTGCATATTCCAGGAAGAATAGAGAGTCTCTAAAGTGTTGTTTAAAACACACTGAAACCCTGCTCGCAAAGTAATTTAAAAAAATATGGTTAAAAGAACGTGCTGAACAGTAGCTATTCTTTTCTGCAGCTTTTCTTTTAGCCATTGTTTCCAAACATATCGGTCTGAATCCAGAGGGTCTCACAAATGAGAGTGTTTTTTCTGAAGATGCCAGTGGTGTATGACTCTGCTCCAGATATGCTTTGATAACAATGGAGCTTATATTATGATTGAAATCGGATGTATTTTAATTTTTGTCACCGAGTGAAGAGCTTTTTCTAAATGTATTTTTTTTAATTTACTCTATGCGTGAAATATGACTTATTAATGGATTTTGTGTATTTGAATTAAGATTGTTAATATTATTTACATTTGCTCCCAAATGCAGTTTAATTCTTTTTAATGAATTGCTTCATTTCCTGTCTCTGTGTTAACAAATGTGTTATTTTGAATTTTCCTATGCCTCTCTATGTCTCTCCCTGCTTCACTAACAGGGGCCCATGCAAAAAAACAGGGCGAGGATTTATCGGATAACGACGGTGATGAAGACGAAGGTACTTTCCATGGTGAACAAAGATGGTGCATGATTATTTTTTTTCTAGAAATGTCACTGTTATCTTTATTTTGTTATATTTTAATTTATTTTATTTTTGTACTGTTTCTAATTGCAAAAGCAATAATCAATCATCCATGTCACAAGACAGTGTGTAGCATAGTCTTTGAGCAAATGTAGAGAGTGTGAGTGTGAGTGAATGTGAGGTGTCCTATTTCCAAGCATCGAAATTCAAGTGACGAATATTTGGCTCAGAAGTCAGATGTGATCTGGGAGCTGTCTAGATAACCGAGTCCGGGTTGGGTCATGTTAATATCTCACGCTTTGACTGGAGCAACTGTTATTATGAGGGCAGAAGCGGTCGTGAGAGCCCCTACTTAAGGCTGGGCCCCTCAGCCGTATTGGTGGCGATAATGACAGAGAAAGTGAAGCAGCAGTGTAATATCAGACTGTTCACCGGGTCTGCCAGCAGATTTAGATGAGGAGCGGCAGTTCAGGAGTGCTGTTGGAGAGGATTAGAGGCGAGAGGTGTAGAAAATGGGAAGTTGCTGCTCGGCAATCGCATTGTTCACTTTCCATATTTATCTTGGGATATTCCTGGCTCAGGGTGGATCTCTGCCGAGATTAGAATGAGAGACGATTCTTGTGCTGCAACAGAAACGGCTTTAGAGTCTGAATCTAAATTGTTCCTCAGGTATTCAGCCCCCCCCCCCCTCCTTGTCTTCCCTCGGCACCAAAGGGCGGGTGATGCAAGCATGATCGTGGGTATTAAGCTAAAGCCCTCAGTATATATTCTCTGTATGTTTCATATGGAGGTATTGGATTTTGGCTTATTATGTGTGCATTTGGTTAGAAAAATGTAACCGTATGTCAGGGGAGAAACTGTTTTAGACTTAGCACATGCTTAGGGCAAATGGGCGGATGCTCTATTTGACAGGAAAACTGAGATATCACACCAAATTGCTGTATCCTTTTATTCATTTGTCTTGAATGTTGGCACAGTGACAAGAGCTTTGCAGCAGGTCTTGCGTTGGATTTTAAACCCAGCAGAAGCCGCCTGGCCAGGGTTTTCTCCAGATGTGTAAGGGTTCGTAAGCAAGCTCCTTTCTCCGTGCCAGTGAGCTTGTCTCTCAGAAAGAAGCCTCATGCTGGCCTTGATCACAGAGCAGGAAGCGTTGCTTTGGCACCACTTTGACACCCAGGTGTTTCCTCATTCAAGCCCAGGGCGAGCTATTCCGACTGAAGCCAAATTGCCTTCAGTCTCCGGCCTTACTGTGCATACACATACACATGTGTGAGTGTATGTTTGCCTTCCTTCTAGAAAAGGCAGCATGTATCAGTGTATGTCGCCCTAAATCTGTTCAGAATTGCTGACGAGTGCCAATCCCTTTGTCTGGCAAGTCTTTCCGCGCGTACACAGTGGCTTGGTCTCCAAGCTGTTGTGCAAGACTAGTCTCACAGAAAAAGTGACAAGTCTATTCTTCACCGAGCGCAACTAATGCTATTTACAGAGCATCACCGTAGCAGCACAATACGGTCCCAGCAGATTCTCTGCCACTGCACTGCAACTAATGCATGTGTGACAGAGTTGGCCATCAATCCCTAAACATGATCCAGACGAGTGTCATTGTTCTGGTGCATGTGTCTCTTTTATCATTCTCATGGCCTGACATATGAGACCAATGTTCAGGGACACAGAAATACTGTTTTTGCGTAATTCTCCCCGAAGAAAACCTCTGTGAAAACAGGACTTTCCTCACTGAAGGATGGTTAAGAGGCCCACACAGCAAAAACCACAAAGTCCTCGTAAGCTCATACCACGGCCCTCACTAGTGGCTACACGTTTACTGCAGGTATCAGCAATCTCCTCTTCTGTTGTAACTGTACTTTGATGTTACCAGTGAAAATCAAGCATTTGTATTCAAGTTGAAGGCAAGTAGAATCAGAACACAAGCAGAACTCCCACTCTCACTATTTAGCTCATGCACCTCTTATCCGCATATTCTCATTCAGTTCAGAGAGTTGCTGTCTGGCTTCTCCGTCTAACCCCCTCCATCGCTCAGGCTGTTCATCCCAGCATTACCATGCTGTCTCAGTTGGCAGTCTGTCCATCCTGTGCTAATTTCCCTCCTTTCCTCCACCATATTCGAGAAGCCCCCCCTCCCTCATATAACCCTCCAGACACGCTCTTAAATTCTTACTCCAATCAGTTATATTTCTTACATTGCCAAAGAAATGTGAGGGACATTTTGTAAGGGAATGGTAATACATGCATTTATAATCTAAGAAACGCAGCGGAACAACACAAAAAAGGAAACATTCTGCTGAGACAGGGAGATAAGCAAAATGTATAATGAGAATATAAGGACTTTTTAAAACAACAAACAACCCCCCTTTGGATACCGCCAGCTGCCCCTGAGGCTCGGTCTTATTTGTGTTTGCTGTCTTTCCCTTTGTGTCCCCCCTTCTGTCTGAGCAACAGTTCAATCCCTGGCTCCACCAAACTACATTCAAATTCTATGCACCACTCCCTCCAGCATGTAGACCAAGTTGCTGTGGCCCACAATCAAGACTGGATTTTACAGAGGCTGTTATTGCACTGTTAACGGGAGCACAAGCTTTCAATCACCTACCTGCTGTCGTTAGATAAAGGCGGGAATGTAACTAGAGGAAGTGAGGCTGGAGGAGCGAAGTCTCCGAGGTGGAACGCGGTGCTGAGCCCCTGCGCCCGGTGTCAGGCAGAGAGAGGCAGCCGTCCCCACTCCACCTCTGGACTGTACCGCACCACTGCTGCCTCAGCCCTCTCCCACTGATGAAAAATAGATGTGTGTGTCTGTCATTTGGCTCTTCCAGACTCTAGCTCTAATCAGGAGGAATGCTTCCACCCAGCATGAGTGTGCACACACTCAGACATGTAGACCCACACATCCATTCATTCAGTCAAGCATGCACACACCAAACAATGCTTACTTCCAAGCCCGAGGAGCAAGCACTGAGGAAGACAACACACCACACATACCCCCACCCCCAGAGAAGCTCTCCATCGATGCTGTGCCAGGGAGCAGAGCTGAGCTCCACCTGCCTGGGTATTACCATTAATTCCATCGCAGAGGCCCCTACTGGATCCCTCTCCAGCCAAACCCTCGGCTCGACTCAGGCAGCCTGGAGAGTGGTGGATCGACAGCGGGGGAAAGTCACACACCATTCCTCCCTTTCTGCCACTATCCTATTCTCTCTGATGTGGCGGCGTTGAGGAACCGTGCCCCTTGAAGCCCATTTACGTGGGGATATTTGGAATATTGCTGCTCAGCTTCTTTCCAAGAAAAGCGTTGGCGCTAATGGCCGATCTACGACAGCATCATCTCAGAGAATGCCAGAGTCTGACTGCTCCTGTCATTTATTAGTTTTCTTTGATTCCTGTCTCTGTCCTTTCCACTTGAGTGGCACAATATAATTGCTACGACAAAAACGTGCAAAATGCTGCTTTGGAAAAGATTGGAGATGGGTTTTGAATTAGTTCACTGAGCCATCTTTCCTTTTCCTTTTCCAACGCCACAGCATTTCTTTAGGTTTTTATTTCATATCCTGATATCCCCTTATTTACTGTGTTTATTGGTGTGCTGCCGTAAAGCCCTCAGTGTTTTTTACATTATATTGCCAGCTGTTGTAGCAAACACCAAGGACAGCAGGTTTTCCTGGAAGACTTGAGACTTAGTCCCGTTTCAGTCAGGGAGCAAAAAGCTGTCTTTGAGTCCTAAGGATGATAGCACTCTACAGCTTTCTCCTCTCAACCAGGTCCAGACCAGCCTTAGGGGGGGCTTTGTCTAATAGACTTGTAGGCTTTACTCATCCGAAGTCTATCCTTGTCTCTTTTCTCTTTATCCTCCTACATATACAGTATACACACACTGCCCTCTTTCTGCACTGCTGCCAGCATCATATTTACCTCACAAACACCTTGGGAGCAAGACGGCCCCTTCCCAGAAAGGTCATTCTTCCCATTACATTGACCATGGCGATGTCAAGATCCACAGTTCTTCCAGGGATGTGTTCAGATGTTCAGACACATCTCAGGTCCGGGGTTGTGGTGAACATGCTACAACGGTAAAGGTGCACGTCTCATCGTTCCCATCCCAACAACAATGTGCAGACTCTAATAATAGCTTGTATCCTACACATGTAGGCAGTTTTATCATTGTAAAATCCAGAATGTAAAGCCCTGTTTGTCTACCCCTGTAAGAGGGGGTAGAATTCATTATACACGGCGTGTTCTACACTGGTAGCCGAAGCTATTGTCCTCCAGAAGTTGTTGTATGATAGGAGCTGGACGAATCACCAAAAGCTACGTCTGACCGAAAAGACCGTATCAGCAAGCTTCTGTTATCTCTACCTTTTACCTAAATGTTTCTAAATATCTCTTTTACATCCCGTCCAGACTGAAATTGATCTCAAGTTTTTAAACTAAAGTAGAAGCATCAATTCCAAACCTCTCCATTTTAGCGAGGCAGTGCGGACGCCAGGAGAATTCGTTGCAGAGCTTATGCATTTTAAAATGATAACGTAGTAGTGTGGATGTAGCATGAAAGACCTTTGCTATAAAAAATGAAGAACCTATAGTCACACACGTTTGATTCCATTGAAGGGAATATAAAGCAGACATTCAGAATAGTGTCACCGACTTGTACTATAGCACAATTCAGTTTAATTACACTGTCTCTTTTGTAAAAGGCTCCCCAGATAAACTATACGCGCTACATGAAAATGGCCAGTAATGGACTTGTCATGAATGAAGCGAGAAGCTCGGCCTGACACAAGCGGCACTGTCGGGTGCATGTCATGTCCTGCCACATCAGGACATTGCCACCCGTTCCCCTCCACCTCAGACCTCACTGATAGCCGCTGACAGCCAACATGTTTCACCAAGTGTTGACACAGTGAATGCCACTGACACTTATCCCGGTTTGCCTTTGTCCCGTCCCACTCCGGAGTGTCAAGGACGGTTGTGGGGGGCGCTTAACGTCAGATATATGATGGACTGCTCGGAGAGGAGGGAGATGCAAAGGACAAAAAGGTGGAGGTATAGGCAAGAGAAATATGATGGAGGAGGAGAGGGGCTGAGTACTCCTTGCCCTCCTGGTGGGTTTCACCTGCAGCAGCAACACTTAGAGGCTCAGCTCAGGCCTGTGTTATGCCTCCCACTGATACTCCAATCAGTCCTGAGCCGCTGTGAGGCACCTATGAGAGGTTGTGTCCCTCTGGTCCTGCTAGAATTCTTGCTCTGTGTATGTAGGTTTGACTGGAGCCGGACTGAAGTGCAGTCAATGGAAAACCTGCGGGTATTTATTCATTTAGGGGCAATTTGCAATAGATTTTTTCTGCTGTTGTGCAATTATTTGATTTTATTGTCAAGTTTGTGCTGGAGTGTGAGTGTGTGTCACTGAATAGTAGATGCTGCATGTTCTAACTTCTCTGGTGAGAGAAGGATGTGCTACTGTGCATAAATTATGTGTCCATTCAGCTCACTCTCCACTGCACATCAGCCTTCATTTACATTTCTACCATGCACCAGGTTTTTTTGTTCATCTCCAGAACATGAGTATATTTGTCTTTTGTTTTCAGTTTACGGTGCATGGAGTTCTATTTCAGATATTATTTTATGTGCATTAATAAACATGTCTCTGTTTCTTTTCTAGCACAGAGCTCTGTGCTGATTTTACGATGCTATGAACATGTGAACATGTGTGTTGATGTAACCATATGTTTGCCCCCGGAGAAGAAGCTAAGTTAGCAGCTTAGTCACCTGTTTCGCCAGATTAGCCCATCCGGGGTGACTGATAAAGCTCTGATCTGATTGGTTAAGAAGAGCTACTCACCTCTTTGCCTCTTAAGTTATGCTGCTCTGCAGCCCAGATGTGGATCCATCCAGAAATTAAGACTATTTCTCGCTGTAAAATACACCAAAAGTCAAATTGGGATCTGATGCATGCATATTTTCTCTCTGACACACAGCAGTGTCAGTGAGAACTGTATATCACATCTGTGTGACACCCCCCCTATCAGATCAAGTCAATAAATAGATTAGAACAAGTGGAGCTTCAATGTCTCGTTACACTCTCCCAGAGGGATTTAACTGTTGTCATGGGGACTCGATGTGAATCAACAAAAGAGGTGACTGATAACACTGACATGACTAATCTCTTTTTCTTATTTCTGCCCCTCTTCCTTCTTCCTCTTTGCCATTCTCTCTGTATCTGTTTCCCATTTGTTTGAGTATCTTGTGAAGGATATCATTTGACTGTTATTCTCCCTGTACCCCCTTCCCCAATTTGAAATGCCCTTTCCCTCTCTGACTGTACCATCCATGCTTTCTCACCCCATGCATACCCTCCTCCTCCTGTTTAAGACAAGTGCGTGTGTGTGTGCATAGAGAAGTGTCAGCCATAAATTACATTTCACTGAGTAGCCTTCTCAGATACCAGCGAGATAAAGAAAGCCATACATAAGGCCACATCATGTACAAGTTATTGCTTTGCTTTTAAACGTAACAGGGCCATGAATAACCGAGGGAATAATGAAAAACGAAGAAAAAAAACATGTGAATCACGGCTGAGCGCTGCTATAAGGTTACGGGAAAAACCGTGTCTCTACGAAATGCATTTAAGTAGTTGTCCTCGGTGCTAATGTGATGGGGTGCATAACGACGAGTGCAGCCTGCAGATGGATGCAGACTGGAGCTGTGCAGGATGTAGTCCACGATTAGCTGTTCTTTAGGACTTTGAATTTTGGCTCTCAGTCACTATAGCAACCAGAATACAATACCACCCTTTTAAATCCGAGCCCGTCGCATTATTTTCTCTTCCTTTCTTCCTTCCCTCCTTCCTTCTTTCCTTCCGGTCTGTCTTTTGTGTCTCTCTCCCTCTGTCTTCCTCTCTCTCTGCCCTCCCCAGCCCGCTCTCCCTCTCATTTTCAACCATTCTCAGGGCTTAGAGGAGAAAGGGAGAAAAAAAATCAAAAAGAGAGAGAGAGAGAGAGAGAGAGACAGAGAGTTGGACAGAGATGGAGGGAAGGCGGGAGGGAAACAGGGAGTAAGACAGGGGAGAGTCTGTGAGTGAAAGCGATACAAAGTGAGGGAGGGGAAGGCGAGAAGCTGCGGAGAACGCGGGGGGAGCAGGAGTGAAAATGAGAGAGAGTTTCTTGTCCTGTCTCCCTGCTCGAGCTAGCCAGTCAGTAATTCAGTCTATTCCTCAGACAGAGGCTTTTTTCTTCCCTCTACCTCTGGATGTGCTTTATCTGGCTGGAGTGTCATTCCAGCTGGGTATCAAGCCTTGCTCCTGGAATAAAATAAACAACCTTTTACAGATACTGAAGCACAAACTTAACCGACTGCAATACTGAGCAGGGCCGGGCAAATCAATTGTTGCAAAGAGATAGGCCTGCTTACCAAAACAAAAAAAAGGAGGCGCATGGTAGCATTGTGTAATTAGCCAGCGCGATTTCCCTATCACTGTCAAGCCAGATTAGCCTTCTCCGTGGTTAGGAGATGTGTCAGGGTACCTTTCTCTTTATTCTCCCTAATGGCTTCCTGCGTGTCTATATTGGGAAGTGGGTCTGTCTCCTGGAAGGCTACACAAAACCAAACACAGCCCTAATATGTTTGGTTTATGTGAGGTAAACGACAAGCAGCAATTTTCAGCCGAGACGGCAAATTATTCTAATGGGGCTGAACTCGTAACATCTCGAGAGGAAATTGTGTCTCAAAGGGCCGATATGTTGGAGTACTGCTTCCAACAGTAGACCAGCAGATTGTGTCCTTACAGCTGGTATCTGGGAGGTGACAGTCAGCCCCGTTTTGTGTGTGGCCACCATGTGTTCGTATGTGCTGTATATCTGAATCTGAGCTGACCCTTTGATCGGAGTAGGCGGACGGCAATGTGAATGTGTTAATGACGCTGTTGCAGACATACGAGACACCGGTGCCAAGCCCGTGATGGTCTACATCCACGGAGGATCCTACATGGAGGGGACGGGCAACATGATCGATGGGAGCGTCCTGGCCAGCTACGGAAATGTCATCGTTATCACTCTCAACTACCGCGTGGGCGTCCTCGGTAAGCTTCCCTTCTTTCTTCCTTCACCTCTTCCTCCAAGGACATTTTTCTGGGCCATCTTTGTAGGGCAGCTCGGTGTAATGAGCACCACTGATTGCCACATGCTCTCCAAATAAGACACAAGGGGGTGGAAACGCAGCCCTGTAAATACATGGACCGGTTCCTGTGCTTCTTGTTGATGCGATGCTGTATCAAAAACACGGTAATTGAGTGTGCGGAATGTGGGTTTGTTGTTGTGACTGGGGTTTAGAATAAATTAAGAAATTATTGTAATGAGGCTGGGAATGGAAAAAAAAAAAGATGATGAGATGGGCGCGATCCTGGAGAGATGGAGGAGAGGAGAAAAGTCTGTCTGAGAGGACGAGGGGTTCTCTCTCCCAGTCGCGGTTGGTTGAAGATTGACTCACACAGCTGAAACCTCTTTCAGACATAGTGTGTGTGTGTGAGAGAGAGAGAGAGAGAGAGAGAGAGAGAGAGAGAGAGAGAGAGAGAGAGAGAGAGAGAGAGAGAGAGAGAGAGAGAGAGTTAGGCTGGTGAGGAAGAGAGCAAAAAGAGAGGGAGAGCAAGCTCCATGGAAACAGCTGCAGCAACACAAAATGGAGTTTGTTAGCACACTACCGAAGCTTTGTACCTTTTCCATCCATCTCTTTGACACAGCCGATTTCCCTCCTCACACATTTAGAGTGGTTCTGTGCCGACTACAAACTGAAATCTTCCTGTTGTTGTTGTTTGCATTTGTTTTTCACCGTGAGCTGTTGGCAAATAAGGATACCTCTTAGGTTATTCTATATGTTTGTTACTGTCGAACAAATCCCCCGACGAGCCCTAAACCAATTTGTAAGTCTGCTTCTCGGGGCTTGCAGACTTCCCTACCTTGCCAGTGGCACTTTGCCCAAAGGCTATTGGTTCCAAGTGAGGGGATCCTGCAGATGTTTAAAAGCAGGCTAGAAATGTAAACTTTAATTTGTTCTTTTAAAAGCCTGGCAATTTCCTAAGACAGCTAAGCAGCTAAGCACTGTAAGTTCAAGCAAGCATTTAATATAACATGCTTTGAGGTAAATATTACATTTGTCCCGTAGGGCAAAAAAGTACAGCATCTTGAATAAATTGTCAGGAACTATCTTCAGTTGCAGATTAATATGTCCCTGTGTGACATTTGTTGAAGAGTGGCCATTTTGGCCACCAGAAGGTTATAACAGTATTATAGTTTTTTAAGCTACTTTCAAACCAGCACTACTGTCAGTTGCTCCACTCAGCACCGGCAAAAGTTCCGGAAAATACCAGAGTTACCTCATGTGAAAACAGAGCAAGAAAATCCAGGTGAGTGAGCGAGTGGAAGATGACAAGATGGACACAAAAGTGAAAAAAATAACAAAACACAAAGAATACAAACATGTCAGGAAAAATGAAAAAGAGGAACAGCACACGTAGAATGCGCTGACAAAGATGTCAACTTCAAATGACAAAGAGATTTGAGAGCTTTTGAAATCAAGAACTGGTCCTCACGTGCTGTAAACAAAAAAAGGGGGATTTACAGATTAGGATTTTCACGTCAGGTCCGGCCTCCTGCGTGCTCTACCCAGAGGCCATCACTCACCTAAATGTTTTGGACATTTTCCTCTTGTCATGAACGCGACTGACCCGGACAATCTCCTGCTGCATTATTTATATGTGAAGGGAAAAGTCCGGAAAATGTCTGGACCTAATTTTATGCCTCTTTTTCAGAGTTCATGTCGGTCGTAAAGCGGCTATAAAGGGTCACCCTTAGTTAGCATTAGCAACCTGATAATGCTCGTATGACTCTAGTAAGCCTGTAGCAGCCAAACCCTTGTAAGTACTGAAGTGGCAGAGCTAAGAATGTATAATTATATGTAATTAATTTGATTCCACTTTAATTTCTCAAATGATGCATTCGCTGTTTGTTAAGTTCACAGTCGATAGTATAATTTCACGTCAACATACATCAGTCGAGCTGTTGAGTGTTTAAAGCAGCAGGAGGGTGTAGGCAGCACAGATTCAAATAAACTCCAGTGACCAACACGATCCTAATAAAGGAACTTGTTGAGCCTAGTAACAGTGTGACTCATTGAGGCTGATGGGTTTACATGCTCCTGTAGAACAGATGATTGAAATACGGGTTATTTAATTAATAACATCAGAGCTAGTTTCTCTTTGTTATTTTACATCGGGTAGTTTCACCTGTTCAACACTTTCACTTATTCAAATGGTAGCCCCGCCTCATAGAGCTTACAACTATAGGTGTCACAACTAGTCAGGATCTGTGGCCACTGAGCTTCGGTTGGCCTTTTCATGGCAGGAAAAAACGAAGGATATCACAAGCCCCGTCCCTAAGAGAGCCATCTGCCTCAGGTCGCTGTTTATTGAGCTCCACATGTGAAGAGCAGGATGGAGACGGAGAAGTGGTGCTACTTCATCCTCCAGCACACCAAGATGACTGGTGTGGGTGAATCAGGGAGGCACTACTGCATTCATCCTGCGATTCTCCCTTTGACGGAGATGAGAGCGCCACGGCTTATCGATTTTGTCATGAGGATTGCTTGCAGTGAATGTGCCGTGTTTTCCTCGGTCATCTCGGTGGAGTATCATTCCGAGCATTGTAATCAGCCTTCAGGGTGGTAAGGTAGCCGAAATGCTGGGCGTGCTGCCCCGTGCTGCTGCTGCTGCTGCTGCTGCTGCCGGTTTTAAAGCTGAGCACGTAAGCCTGATACAGATTCATGATCAGATTTCTTTCATGGCACTTCAATTATGAGTCAGATGTTTCCTCTCTCGCTGCCACATTTTGCTAAATGTCATTCTACATGCATGCACACACACCCTCAAAAACCACATACGAGTACTCCGGGCACGTGCACTCTCGCGCACATGCTCTCAATCGCACCCACAGAGAGACCCAAGCAAAAACAAACCACAGGTTTCTCACATGGACGCACGCACTCAAAAACGTGCACGCACGAACGCAGCCCGCATGGCAGAGCTCTCTTGGTTTAGCTCCCCGGCAGCCATTCTGAGAAAAATGAGCAGAGAAGAAGTGATGCATGTCGTTGAGCGATAATGTCCATGGCTGTAGCATGGTCTGATAATCTCCCCATGGAACGGCTTTAAACTGTTATTACAGACACACTCCTATAAACCGAATAAAACCAAGGCAAGGGAGAAATCAGACCATGATGGGCCAATTAACATAAAGTGTGAATTGCAGTTCTGAGAACACCAGTGATTATAATTACATGTCTCCATTTTATATCTGTTTACAGTTTTCTTTATATTTAATACGGGTGTCGTTAGCGTTAGTCTTCTCTAAACAGCATTAAGTGGAGTCGATAAACTGTTTGTGTTTGACACCATATAACACATTAGCCGCCGCTCTCACAGGCGAGAGCCGATATCAGGTCGGGTGAAAAAAGTTTCTCTCTTCATGCATTGCTTTGAGTAAACAGCAGAGGAATCCCTTCAGTTAGATTATAGAAGAAAAAACATTTAATTTAGATTTCACCCAGGGTGAGGCAGTTTCATGTAGAAAGGCAAAATAAATAAATAAATATTAATGAGGAAAAAAAGAAAGCTTTTAATTAGGCTGCTTAAAGGGATGAGGGAATAATGGAGGAGCGAGAATTAGGCAAGATAATGAGTTTAAAGTGAAAGCAGACAAGGCAACTCAAACTCCGCTTTCTGACACTAATATAGCTCCCCCCCCCCCCCCCCCCCCCCCATCTGACTGTGGCATTAATAATGCAGAAACACATTTGAAATACACACAACAACAAATATTTTACTCATTTCACAGAAACAATAGGCCTCAACCATTAGGCAGCAACAGGTCCACACTCTCACAACTCTGTAATGAATGAAAGCATTTCTTAAACATGAAGAAGAAAAACTATTTCGCCAGCAAATTTCAACAAATTAGACGGAGGCAAACGGCTTTAAATGTCAGTGATTGTGAATGTTTGATTAATGTGTTGCGTTCATTTCATTTTCGTTGCACCATTTCTTTGCCGTAAAACCAGTTCCATTTCTATAGCGAGCTTTTCAAAATTTTCCTCAAATGGAGCAAAATGATTGAAAGATGATGCTCAGTGTGTTATGAAATATAGATTTAGCATTTGTTTGGTGTTTTCCAAAAGACAGGCCCCAGTGGATTTAATCTATATTTCAGTCTGGTTTTATAATATTTGCTCTGCAGCTGCAGAATGCACTCAGACAGAGAGAAAGAGGAGAAATACTGCAAAGATGCAACATGAAGGCGAGTTGTACAAATTCTTTCCTTTGAATGATGTCTCAAGCCACAGCCACTCCTGCTCCCATTTAAGATTGAAGAGTCCACCAATGGTGTAATGGTAATTATTGCTTTAAAGGCTGGACCAAAATACTCCTGAGGCCCCATTTGGAAACTTTCATATCTTTAACTATTAAATGAATGAGAATTACTTTCAGATTTCACCTTTCATTACGTATTGACCCAGCGCGGTGTGATCCTCACCAGATACAAACCAGAGTTCCACACGGCCTACACCCGTCCTGTCAGGACCTGGCGCACTGTGCCCAGGTCAGGGACCTGCGGAGCGAAGTGTGTTGACCAAAGAGAATCAGTGTTTGGATTCCTGCTTATCGATCTGTATTTGTGTGTGTGTGACAGAGAAAGTGACACTGTGTGTGTTGCGTGTGTGACTCCTCTCGCGCTTGTGGGGGCGTGTGTGGTCGATTGCATGTGGTGCGCGCGTGCGCCTAGTTGCCGCGCCTCTCTAATGATGTGTAATGAGTCCCAGTCAGGGGGGAGTATCTTGTATCACTGCTCTTTACAAATATAATTACTCACTGGCTCTCCAGAGCATGTCAATTTCCCAGTCCATCGGGGGGGGACTTAATTACTAGTTTCCAAATGCATTAAAAATTAACAAAGGCTGCCTCTCTTGCCAAAACCCAAGGTGAGACTCTTCCTCTGAGCCAACTGCTCTATAGAGGCGAGTGGTCAAGTACAGAGTGGAGCTGTGCAGCGCTCTCACCTCTGACAGGGTTTAGTTGTGACCTCTGATGTCTATCTGCCATATCTCTCAGATCAAAGTCATTTTATAGTGGGACCATCGGCGCTGCGGCCCGGCGCCTCGGCTCACCCAAGTTTTTTGGGGCCTTCATAAGAATAGTTTTAGATCCAATCAAAATAACCTCAACCTACTGTAAGAGTGCATGAGCAGGTGGCGGTTGAAGCTGCAGAGTGGGTGATGTAGCATTGATTTGTGGATGTGCCAGTTATTCTGTGTGCAGTAAGCGACTCTGCCTTTCTCTGTTATGTCCTGCTGCTGAAGTAAAGACGGTGACCGTTGGTAATTCAGCCGGGGATCTGGGGAGCGCAGGACATTTTGGGCTGCGTGTGAATAATATTGTACAAACACAAGTTTGTACAGTTGTTCTTTCACCGCGGCATATAAGTGCAGAGCTCCACTGAGAGCTGATCAGCACCCTGTATGCCCCTGGCCTCCTGACCCCGTCGCTGTACTCTGCTTGATGTTGGTTAAGTAGTAATACTATAAGCTGTCATCTGGGCACTTCTTTCTGAGGCCGTGTGCTGTAAAAGCATTGGCTCCATTTACTCTTGTGCACTAGCGGTTTAGATTCTTATCCATCACGCGACACCCAGTCAAAAAGGTGTCTGATGGGTCCCAAATTAAATCTGCTGCGGGACAGCGCACCCAAACACGCAGCTGACATCATGTCATAATGACCTGTCTTCAGAGACAAGAAGAACAAGGAGTCCTTCAGCAGATGGTGTGGTTCCCTCAGAGGCCGGATCTCACCTTCACAGTCAGTCAGTGGAGGATAACATCGAGACACGTCAGACACGTCAGACCAGGTGTGAACGTGCAACCTGAGAGATCTGACGTATATATGTACATTCATGTTTATGAGTTATACCAACAAAAATCTTGCAGAGACGGATTCATCGACAGCTTTTTAACCTCTAGTTTGAATGATCTTATTCAAATTCTTCTTTTATCCTCAAGGCATTTTCACACCTGAAAGTCTGGACCATGTTCCAAACCAACGTTGGATCCATTTAAGTGCATAAAAAATGTGTCTTTCCGTTTGAATGGAGACAATGAATGAACTGGTTCCTATCATTGTTGTTTAACTAACAGGATGAAGATATAGTCCGATTGTGAAGACTATAAAAAAGCCTGTGATTTACTTATATTTCTTCTTCAATTGCTTCACTTCATCTAATTGTTCCAAAAGTCCAAACTATCAAAAAGAAAAAATGCTTTTCATTTCTTGTGGACCGTCTCCTTTGATTGGACTAAGTATTTGTCTGTTGGTCCGGACCATGATCTCAGCTATCTTTCACACCTACGTTAGCTACTTTGGATCAATCTAAACTCAAAAGTCCCAAAGTCCAGACCACAAAATGTATGTGTGAAACCCCAAGAAGGACGTGAACATGTTCCGCGCTCGAGTATTTGTCTTTGGTTATTCATGATTTAATTATATGTGTAAGATGCAGTCTAACATGGTGCATCTCATTTATCACATCGGATGTCTGGCGTCAGAAAAATCCTTTTCCCAGTAACTACGAAATAAAATGAGACATGACAACCTCCTGTGTGGGGAGAGTGAATCAACTTAAAATAAAACCTTCCTATAACACAAGTCTCGCTCAGTAAATGTTCCTCAGACTCAGTCATTTCAGTTATCATCTGATATAAGAGCCTGGCGCCGAGCGGAGGAATCTGAAAAAGTCGGTGGGAGAAAAAAGCGAAGGCAGAGTGAGTTCTCTTTGTCTTTTACTATCAGGAGGGGGGGGGGGGGGGGGCTGAGATGGATATTTACTTGTTTTCGGTGCCATTTGGATGAATTGATCCAAATTAAGCAGTGAACAAAAACATTTATTCATCCTATTAATGTCAGGGAGTGAGGGATTGAAGTAATGGTTTTCATGCTCCGGTCTGCAGCAGCTTGTTGATGCTGCTTCCTCACAAATCACTGCCAGGAAATTAACTCTTAAGCCGCTCTTGCTGGGCGCGCTGCAACAAACGTCTGGCTCTTCGAGACAGGGCCGAGACGGGGCCCATTGTCTCCCAGCCTGCGGCTTTTCACTCTCCCAAAAAGATGTTTCCCCTCCAGCTCAAAACTCTTGAAAAGTGTCGATTAAAACTGACAGGGGACAATTCCGACTAGGACTGAGCCACTACAAATAATAAACATCACTAGCAGGACCTGGAACACTCCGCGTATAAGATGATTTCTAAATATAGCGCAGCTCAAACATTTAAAGGCTCCCTGTTATTAGCCTTTCATGATTAGCATTTAATTATGTTGTTTCTGCAAAAAAGTCTGATTATTCCTGTATTTCTTCATTACATTTGTTAAGTAAGTTCTCAGTTGCAGCCGGGCACTGGAGGTTTGATTGGCACGTGGCACAATCTCCAGCTCATCCAGACAGTGTGTCATTTCAAATGCTGGAAACCTCCCAGACTGGAAGTATTTAGTCGGTGGAGGGAGGGAAAGCAATCAAGACTAATTGTGTTTCCTCACGTTGATGGGAAGGTCCAAATCTGGACTGGGTTTGCTTCAGCCGGGCCTTCATGCAGAAAAGGAAAATTAAACACCAGACAGACATGAAACTAAATACTTTAAATGATTCAACCCTTAAGATTTTCGTGTAACCATAATTTGCTTTTGTTGAAATGTGTAATTTAGCTTTAGACATTTATTTGCATTACCTCAATATAAAGCAGTGATTTTGTCCAGGATTAACCAAAAACTAAATGCATACATATAGACTAGAGATGTTCTGATACCATTCTCCTCGCGCCGATACTGCTTCCTATACCTGGACTTCTAATACCAGTGCATTTAAAAAACAAAGAACACTAATATAACGTGTTTTAACAGCTCTATTCTACTTCCACTGCAAGTGAGGATTACTATCATTATTTTATGACCTGGCTCAGGTTAAACCCTTTGACAGAAAAAGGCTTGAATGAACGTCAAAGAACTTCTTTTATGATCTAGTTCGATAGTCATAATTGTAAAAGAACACGAACAAAATAATCTTAAGGACACACAAAAAATTACTTTCTTTAAAGGTTCAGTGTGTAGAATGAAGTGTGCTAGCCTTCAGTTGTCGTAAAAACAGGTGTATTGTGTACTGTAAAAAACATGGCGGTCTCCGTAGAGAGTTCCCGCTCCCATTTTAAATATAAAGTATTTAAATATAAAGGGCCCATTCTAGGGTAAATAAAATAATTTGTACAATTTAGATGATTATACACGAGTGAAAATATCACTAGGATTATTTCATATTTAGTTTCTGCCAATTAATCCCTTTCACCTAAATCTTACACACTGAACCTTTAAATAATTTGCTTTCTAATCACTAAATGAAGTCTTGAACCGGTATGTGTCGCTGTTTGACTTTTTCTTTTGTCAAATCTCTTCCTCACCAAACACCACTGAAGTCACTTCTTCTTTTGGAGCGGCAATGAAGGAGTGATTTCTGGGCAAAGAAAATTTCAGCGAAACTTCTAAAACTCTAAAGACCTAGTATCGGATCAGTACACAGATCTGCGCACTTGACATTTTCAGCAGTATCTGAAGCATTTGTGAAGCTGGTATCGGTATCAGAACATCTCTTCATGTTACCCTACATTACTGTTTTCAGTCTTGTCAACACACACCTCCCTTGGGACTCTGCTGCAGTCATATCAGGGCTGTGTAAAGTTTCTGCTGCACTTTCTACTGCCACGGCGTTTCATTAAAAGCAACTAGAAAAACCAGCGGGTGACTTGTATGTGAAGCACAGTCACAGGAGATGCGATGTTTGTGTCACAGAGATTAACGTCGACAGCGAGCGCTCATCAAACATGCACGACACGTTTGATAGACGATCAGTTTTAAACACCGTCAGGTAACATGACAATCGACATATTTGATTTCCGGAGTTAATTTTTTTCAAAGGCAGTTACCATCTGATGGTTCTGAGCGAACAGCTGTGAGTTGATTTGTTTTCATTTGGCCTCATTGGCTACATCTGCTCAATCAAAAATAAATCATAGTTAAAAAACTGGAGAGTGAAATATGGATTCAATCTGGCAGCCGAATTTAAAGAGGCTTTGAGGTAAATCATTTTTTCTTTGATCGCACAGAATCAAGTATCTTGGCCGAGTGGATTCTGATTCAATTCTCTTTTCGACATGGTCAGCCCCAACCCCTCAGCTAGGACTCCAAACTTTTTCCACTTTTCATTTCCTCCAACTTTCAGATTTTGTTGATGTCGATTCCCACATTGAATATTCCCGGAAATGCAGTTTTTTAAAAGATATACCCAGTTGCTTTGAATCGTAATCAAAAGAGATCAAGAGGTTTCAGGGGCTGTGTCACTTGACGTCTGTAACCACATGTTCCGATTCCTCTTAACAACGTTGTATTAAGATGTTCTACACCGAGCGAACAGCAGGTCTCCTCTCAGCACTGTGACTTGAACTCAGATTGCTGATGTACCGTTAATGACTTGTCCTTCTCTTTCATCTCCCAGCAAATGGAAACAAGAACAAAGCTCATTATATTTCATAAGCATGACATTTGAGAAAAACTGTGACATTAAGAAATCAATTTCGGCGATACAGTGGTGCTTTTTCACTGTGCGGGGGAACAAGCCTCCGCTGTAGCGCTGCCCTGAGATGAAAACATGTTTAGATGATTGCAGCACTTTTGCAAAAAACAGTAAATATGCATCACAAAGACATCAAAGAGCTAACCCGACAATGGCTTTCATCTGGTCAAGAGGTTCCTCCGCAGCGTCTCGTGTAAAAATGGAAACAATTCAACCGACGACGGCAATATGAAGTGCACAGATGGAGCGGCGGTTCACTGGAGGGAAATGTCAGCCTCGTGTCAGTGTCTGAGGTTGAGATGCTTTACTGCTGGATGTTTGACCTTTACCGTTCCTGATGGAGGCTGTGCTCCTCGCGAAGCTTTCATTAGCATCATCAACATTATTCGGACCGGTGGAACACAAAACTAAACTTTTAGTTAGTTTTTTCTTTGGAGAATGAAGATTTGAGTGGCTCCTCCATGACAGCAGACTAATATTTACCCAGCAGCTCTCTCGCTCTCCCACTGAAATGACGTTGTGCAGGAACAAGAGATGGCATTTCCAATTCCACCTCGGCAATATGTTAGCTCACACTGATTTAGGGCCAGAGCTGCAATTTTCAGGTAATGCCCCCAGCTGCCAGAACTTTTTTTTTTTTTTTTCATATTTTCAAGTGGCCCTTAAATTGAGTGTGTTTGTGTTCGAGAGTCAAATAAAGCATGCGGCGACATTTCATAATGCCGTGCGGGCACAGTGGCAAGTGTTGCCAATGCCGTGATGAAGCTGTTCTTTCACCTTTGGTTTTTGGGACCGAGTCTTTTAACTTGCATAAATAGATGTGGCTGAGTTGTGTGTGAATCCCTGGCTGGCCTCCGCCTTTGCTTTCCGAGCCAGATGCCCTTTTAATAGCCACACCAGTAAATCCCAAAATATATCCACAGCAACCGGGGCTTTTGTGTGACCTTCAATACTTAGTCATGTGTGGACTGGTTTATTGCCCGGCAATTGCAAAGTGACCTTGGTTTCTCAAGGATATAAATTGAGGGGTCCCCTCAACCTTTAATGTGTTATTGCATAAGATATTAGCCACACAACATCATGACCGGGGAACATGTGGCTGTTATAATCGAACCGCTATCGTTCTCCCTTTGTCTTTATGAACGGGAGATTTCTTTATGTCTGAAAGGTTCTGGACACAAATTAAAGAGTAAAACAGATCAAACTGTAGCACAAAATGATTCAGAACCATTAGCATTAGAAAACTAAAGTACATGGAGGGACACAAAATGCTTCGGAAGTAAACATTGCAGTCGGGGTAATAGTAACAGCAAATTACTGTTTTGTTTCTTTACTGAGATATTGACGCAGAGTCGGAAAATCAATTAAATGAAAAGAGTACATCTCTCTATGAAGTCTCTGAACCGATATCAGTCTGTCAGAAGATGGCATGGGCGAGATATATTATACACCCCGACGGTGAATATTTGTATTTGTCAGACTTATAACTTCAGTCTATTGCCAACTCGTATCGGGATTCTTGTTTATGGTCCCTGAAAGATCTATCTGCGGTGATTCATGGCTTGAATGCTTTGTTTTGCTTTGTACTCTCCTCTAGGAGGGAGTGCGGGGCTCCTAATGGCAGCACAGCTTTTCTTCTTAGTGCATTTGTCCTTGAGGGATTTTTAACTTCACAACCAGACACACAAGCGCACACACGGAGAGACACTTCTTCTTCCTCGGGGCAAAATACATACAGGTAACAGGCTTATCGAACGGAAGCCAGCATGTACTCCTTCCAGATGAGCCCGGTGCGTCGTGTTTGATCATTTCTGCGCTGAAGAAAAAAAAAGGTGTGTGAATGGTCCCTCCTTTTTCTGTCTTTTCTTCCGCAGCATTGTGAAGAGTAGGAAGGCCGAGGATTAGAGCACAGGCACAGCAAGAAGGAGGACGAAGGTTACGATTTGTCCATCATCAGATGTGTCTTGACACAGGAGTGATGTGTGAAAGAAGATATATGTTGGCCAGGCAGTTAGAGGAACTTGCTTCTTGTCTTGTAAGGGCATTAATCATAGCAGCGGCCAAGCCTAACCGCCAAGGTCAGCAGTCCTCGCATTGGGTGCAAGGCACTCTCCGCAGCTGCCACCACAATAGTGCTGCTGCGGAAGGACTCACAGAGGCGGGGGGGCAGGGGGGGCTGGAGAGGGTGAATGGAGCAGGATGTTGAATTGACAAGGTAAAAGTACGAGGAGAGGAATGGGGATGAGAATAAGGTTGGATTAGCGACAACCCTCAGGGGGCGTGGCTGGTAACAGAGTGACGCTGGAGGTGGCAGTGGAGGGGATTGCTTAGCAAAAGTAGGTGGACATTTTTGGAATAATGGATTACAGTGGGCAGCACGGCGGGGGGGAGTGGAGGAGCGTAGGGAGGGGGGGGTGGGGGAGCGCAGGGTAACAACGTGTGATGCACCGGTACAGTGGGCGGATCTGCAACAATCAGAGCGAGGGAGGTTGCGAGGGACAGCATGTGAACAAGGCCCGGTCACAAATGCTTTTAATCACACCTCCGGAGTAGGAGTCTGCTATTATTAAAATGAGACAGGAGTGAGAGTCATGCCCGCTCAGGAAGAATCGTGACTGCTCAGAGCTTTGAGGAAGATGCCAGATAATAAAGGTGCTGTTCATTTAGCAGATTACACAGCCAGATACTAAGAGTGATACTGTTACTTAAAACAATGAACCCACAGCAGGATGATAGGAAAAAAAACGTAGGGCGCCATGACAGGTTATATTATACATTGAGCAAGTACCATTTTGAAAGCTGATTTCATACATTTTCGCCTCAATTTCCCTGGTAGAGATAAGAAAGTATTAATACCTCTTGGTTTTGAACATATGTTCCGTTAGCTGTCCATTGAGTTGAAGCATGTTACTACTCTTGTTGCTTGCCAACGCCATTACCTCTTTAAAACCTCACTGATGAATCCTGGGATAGGTTGGGCCTGGAAGGATCCACCCGCAGTGTGAAACAGAGGTGGGCTTTATCCCAACTTCAATCCAGATTCATCTCCTTCACTATGTTGAGCCTTGATTGGTATCAAACTGATCCAAGTGGGATTTCCCACCATCTCCTCTGCCCCTCCATTCTTTTCAGCCCCATTAAGGAGGTGGAAAATTCTCCAGAGGAAAATGTAGAGAGTTAAGACACATGCTGGAAGGATTTTCTTGTAGTAAGCCAGCACACAAGGAATTCTGTGGACACTATACTTTTGCCTGACTGCGTTCGGGTTATGTAACTTCTCTCATTTCAGGTGAGGGAGGACGTTGTATTTTTAACTCTATGGCGGCATCGCAATATCATGAACCTGATCAGTTTTCTACTTAGTAGCAGAAGTGGATAGAAACTTTGACCTAAGCAGCTCTTGCCCTCCAGGTATGAGGACTTGTTTTGGAAGATTCAAGTATGACTGACTCACAACCAGGTGTAGGTTGGACCTCAGAGGCTCCTGCAGCTGGGTATGCTTTGCATTCTGGGATACAGCAGAGTTCACAAACTGTAGCAGCCTGTAGTGCATATTTAGCGATACTACAAGTTTGCAAGCTGGTCAACATCTTCTGAAATGTTTTCACAAGGCTATGTATAACAGTAGAGTTCAGGCACTTTAACAACTTTTAGTCATACTTGTTTTCTTTGTAAGTTAAACTCTCAATCTGTTACTGGACTGAGCTGATCCCAACATGTCAGTTCAGAAAAAACAAATCAAGATCCATGAATTATTCTGTTAAAGAAATGTTGAAAAATGCTTGGAATGTGATAAATTGAAAATTGAACAGGTTCTTCCGTGACCCAGACCACATCCTTTCACCTAGTTTTGTGCTAAGCGTTCAGTAGTTCAAACAAACTAACAGACAGACAAACGCATATGAAAACACAAGCTCCTTGGCGGAGGTAAAGGACAGAGCTGACTCAGTAGCTCTCTGACATGACGGACTAGACGGAGCTTGGCACTGGTGTCTCCCAGCATCAGCAACATGGATCAGAAACAATAAGGTATAACAGAGTGAGCCTGCCAGATGTGGCAAGTGATGATCAGTTAAAGCGAACCATTGGCCAGCTGATGGGCAGGAGTCCCAGAGGGATCTCCGCCCATCTGGGGAACACCCAGCCCCAGATTCAGCACCATGGACAGCAGACATGACATGAGGTGGTTTAACTTAATGGAGTGGAATAAAACGTGATCACAGATAAACAGCTGAAACACAAAGAAGACAGTGTTAAATATTGCTGAGATAGTTTATTTATTTATTTGAAGTAATAAAACTATTTTCTTTCATTTTTTAGAGATTTAGAAATGAATTTCAGAGAAATAAAAAACATTGATTTAAAAATTGTGTTTTCAGCGCTTGTAGAGAAATCCTTGAGTTTGATAGTTTTGATTGCAGTGCACAGCTACGCACCTGAATCCCATCCTGCCTTTGGTGCCTCATGATCAGAATTCCAAATTTCTCATCAATGTGTTTTTGAGGAGCGACGACGGCAACAACAACAACAACAACATCAACAACACAAGAAAGTTATGTATCAACAGCAGCCTAAAGGGGGGAAATGAAATAACATCATGACAAAGCAGCTTACAGAGGAAGGGAAGTATTGCAGATGGTTGATATCTAACACTTCATCTGAAAATTACATATTTACAAAGCAAGTCTGACATGGTTCGTCTGTAAATAACCTGGGGGAAAAAGAGGGGACATAAACTAAAATACCAGAAAAACAGGGAAAAGGATTCAGGTCAAACCAGGAGGTTCTTTTCATGCAGTATTGTGTGTGTAAAGCAAGTCAAGACATTCTTTTAAGAATGGAAATGTTCCCACTTTTTAACTCAAGTGAAATGTTGATGCTGCACAGTTTGATGTTTTTATCACTTAAATTGATTTGTTAGGTTCATCAGAGGATTACGCTTTTACTTGTAGGGTTTGGCTTTCCAGCAAAAAGAGCTTAAAGTACGGTGGCCCTGAGCGCTCAATGCACAGCAACTTTAGCAAACACGTGAAATCAGACAAAACACAAGGAAATTGAGAAAACATCTATATCACAATTTACACTAAATCACTTGAATTATTTTAATCATCACCCGTGCCACCTGTAGCTTGTTTCACGTGTTGTGATCAAGACATTTTGTTTTGTACTCTATTGAGCTCTCAGGGCCACCTCATGAATGGATTATACATCACTAATAGAAATTGCCGTATCACCATAAAAAGGTTTTTGATGATATTGAACAAGATGTTCAATTTGAAATATAGATAAAAAGTGAAAAGTAATTAAAAACATAAAGTAAATTGAGGTAAATGGAAAAAGAAGAACATGGTATTGAAGTATCGTTTAAGACCTTCATGTTGTTGGATTCTGCTTTTTTTCTTCCACGCTTTCCGGTCTGTGCTGATTTTTCAAAAACTGTGCACCAGGTACCTAATCAACAGCAGAGCTTAATTGAGATTACGCTGTAGAACAGAGAGAGGCTTTGTTCCTCGCAGGCAAGAGAAGTTCAAGGGATTCTTGTAAATATCATGTGGGACAGATGTGAGCGTCAGGTGCTGCTGAATGCCAGTTTCCTCATGAATAACAGCGGTGTAATGTGTTGATAAATCCTGAACGTCTTGTTGGAGGTGCGTGGCTTCAGGTGTTGCCTGACATTCTCTCCACGGAGCTGCCTGTCAAACCGACGCTGGGCCTCTGGAGCGCTGTCTCTTTACCTGATGTTGTTCAATAGCGCAGTTGCTGCCCTGGAAACACACTGAAGAATCCACAACCTCACAGGCGCACTGTAGCAAGACTGCTCCCCTCATATTCTGAGGTCTCATCTGTTCCTGTTTTGTTTACACAGATACGAGCCCTGCTGTGGTTTCCCATTTCAAATTGTATTAGTTTCTCTCATCACTAACACGACGTAGCAGGCTAATAAAAGCATCAGTGAAGTGTGCAGCACATGGCAGCCGCTCGGGGGAACGGTAGCTGCAGAGAGGCGGCTCTCATCTGGTGTTTTGGAGAAGGGTGGGTCCTCCTCCCGTATATTGGCCACGAGCCCATGTGAGTTGTGACCCCATGCCACTTGCCCTTTACTCTCACTGGCTGCATGCTGGCAAGTTGACCTTTATCATTAACCCCGCTGCGTGCCTGTCATTTGAAGTCTTTATTATTCACGTTCCCCTTTGGGTATATTGTATACCATGGGAGCACGGAGGAGCGATGCAGAGCTAGTTAGCACATTGACACGCAGCAATTACAGCACTTAGCTGCTGCTGGGAGAAACAGACGCGGAATTTTCAAGGCGACCAAAACGACACATGCAAAAATCAGTGTGTTTTCTGTTGAGTTACAGCCATCATTCAAACATGTGCAAACAAGTAAGTCACACAATTCTCCATGGGCTGCCGAGCGTCAAGCTGGTTTTGAGGAAGCTGAATTCAAATGAATGTAAAGAGCTAATTCATTATGCAGCTCGAACACAATTAGAGGAAAGTGACTTGCTACATTTGAAGAAAAATGCTAAATGATATTGTGTAAAAAAAACACATTTACTTCAAATCAAGCACACGTCTGTTAATGAATCTTATTTTGCAGCAAAGTTATGGAGGAGTCAAAGGTTTATAGTAGCACAGCTGATAACAGGAATCCTTCCTTTGGTCCTCGAAGGTGGATTTAAAAACAAACCTCAGGATAATGGTTTAAAATAAATCGAATTTACTTCTGTATTGCCCTTCATATAATCGGTGAAGAAATGAAAAGCCTGTTGAAAATCCAGAAATGTTCTGATGATGACAGAATGGAAGGGTTGTTTGATTTTAGAGTGCATTATGAATTTGCTACCTTTGTTTCCAAGTCTTAGAAAAAAACTGAATGGTCAATTTTCTTAGCTTATTTATTCTGTTTGTGTGTTTTTGTTTTTTAAAGCTGAGCACATTGACAATAAAAATCAATCAATCAATCACGCAGCAGCAAACCAGCAGAGGCACACCCTCACGGGACTAAGCAAACATATGCGACCGCATGCACTGCAGAGTGACTATAGACCAGCTTGGAAAATAATTCAAAAATAAAGACAAACAGAACCATCAGAAACGTTTATTCTATTAATTAGTTTAATCTCTTTAGTCACACTTTCTTTTGTAGAGCCGCGTTAGTTCCATTTAATGTCTAGAGCTCAGTCCAACACACTGAGACTGAGACACTGTTGATATTCTTTTGGACACTCGTCTTTGTCCGCCGCTGCGTTAATCAGCTGCCATTCTAATTAAACTCAGTTTGCACTTGAAATGCTTTTAAACTTGTTCAAACACTTCTGAATGGCGACTGTTTGATGGGACCCATCGCCGCCGCTGTCCTGTTTGCCTGTGATAAGAGCAACGTGCGCAAAATAAGTCAGCGGGGATGTGTTGCTTTTTAAGTGCAGATTGCCTCGTGCACAATCGGACCAAGTCAATCCGTGCCGCACACCTTCCCCGTGATATTATTCATGACTGTTTTGTGTTTTTTTTTCGCCGATCCCACATCCATTACATCTTTATCACAACCATTTTCATTATCATCTGGCTCGGCCACTTGCCTTCGCTCGGCCTCATTCTGCCGCGTGCTGAATCAGCAGTCTCCCACAAAAAGTAATCCACCGCCTTCACTGATGTGGAGTGATACGACTCTCATCATGTCAGTGCTGCCGTGACGCCTGCAGAATGTGACAAGCAGGCGGTTGACACCCCACGTCCGCCGTGTCAACTATTCAATTTGAGCAGAACACTATCAAAATTAATCCTATCAAATTACCTGATTACATTACACATCCAATTACAGTGTTTTGGTGCAGCTATCGCCGAGGCCTTTCCATTTGTTAGGCAGGTGAAATATCAACTTTGTACTTGGAGCCAATTGATTGGTTGTGCATAATGTTTGCAGGTGTACCTGTTTGTAGTCCTGTGCAAGTCGTAACAGTCCTGCAGAGCATCGTACATAAAAGTAAGCCAGAGGACAAATTACAAAATGCTTTCGCCCCTTCAAGATTTTTCCATCATTGCAAACAGAGCGGAGGAATGCAACTTGGACTACGGGAAAATTGCAAATGCACGTGTTCGCCCCCTCCTCTCTTTACCTTGTCTGATTCAATTGAACAAACTGGCATGATATTTGATGGCCTGCGAGCTCCAATTATTAGAACAATATTATGGCTGGGGTAAGTCAGGGGCACTCCAGTGGAATTCCAATAGCGTGTGGGAGCTATTTGTATTGGTGCTAGTCCTTCTGGGCTCGGAGAAGGGCATACGGCTCAATAACTCAATTCTTAACAATTAGCCCCTGACATGTCCCCAAGAAAACAGATTGAGAGGACTCCAGTGGATAATATTTTCAAAACGTCGCCAGGTTATTTAAAAAAGACAGCACGGCAAAACAAGCAGTGGCGCTGCTTTCACATTGAACGTGTCGTCGGATCAGATCGGATTTTGCACGTACGAAATTTTTCATAATGTCTCCACAGTTTGAGATGCTTTTCTCAGTATCAGCGTGGATCTGAGCACAGGCTGCACCAGCCTCTTACTGTACTCTGGAAAAAAAGGGTCTGTCTGTTCTCCTGGGCCTCTAATTATCAACAGCACCTTCAACATTTCAAATGTCCTCATCGCTCCCAATTATAAACATATTATGCAGTAATCGGAGTGGGCTCCTGGATCTGGGGTCACATCTCATCTAACTGGCCGTGTGCTCGCCGCTCCCCGCCCCTCCTCTCCTCTGAGTACAGCCTCTCAGCCGCGGACCTCGCAGAGAGTGGCCTTGGACCGAGCCCTGACCTTGCTGCATCACTGCAGTCCGTTGTTATTAGATTGCCGAGGAAGAAGAAAAAGCAAACGCAGTCCATCTCGCCTCCGCTTGGTTTCGTGTGAACTTTCAAGGGGATAGGGCGAACAAATAGACCTGTCTGAGGGCGTTTGACTCTTGTGCGTGTGGGGGTGTGAATGTGTGTCTGTGTTCGGATGTTTGATTGACACAGACGCTTGCGTCGATGAAACCACATAAAACATGACCAGCAGACAAACATGGAGTTGGCATTTGGAGTTCTCTGCTCAGGGGAGTACTCCCATGCCTGAGGGGATCGCGCTCACTCAGTTCTCTCCATTGGGTTCGGATGGGCCGTGCGCTGTGGTCTGATTGTAAAGAGGTCGTAGCTCTGTGAAGGAAGCCCCAGAGGCCACCTAGAACAATTATAAATATGTGTTTCTGGGTCACTGGAGCACAGTTACACGTCTGGTAATTCTATTCTATTTCCTGAGAGTGGAGGCAGAGGAAGTGGCTTTACTCTGGCTTTTGTCTGATTTGGAGATGTGATATCTCTGAGCCGGAAGCGCCACGCACGCTGCTTTGTTTGAAATGCTTTACACTTTGCCACAATGCTGCAGATTGGTCGTATACTTTACTCTGTATATTCTAATCTTTCTCCCCACAACTCAGTCGTCCTTAAGTCAACAGCAAGCTGTGCTGCAAACACAGCAGTGACAACACCAGTGTGCGAGCAGTAACCCAGCTACAAGTGAGCTAAGCCTTATATAAACATGGCCATCATTTCACTTATGCATAGCAGAGCATGCACCAGTGTAAGTAATACATCCATGAAAATAGGCCTCAGTTCCCCATAAATATTTGATGAAATCAACAATACAAGAACTGCAGAATACTACACAAGAACATGTGTGTAATTGAATTCATTTTTCATGTTAACAATGCTTTGAGCCTAATGCATTCATTGGAGGCTTTTTGCCAGCGGCAAGCTACAGTACCTTTCTCTGAGGCAGCATATATGCTGCTTAATATAGCAGTTATCAAGTTAACAATGCTTGACAGGGATTAAAATGGATATGGATTCCCGAGTGGCAGAAACTCAATGACACAGATCATATTAGTTGAACTGTTAAAGGTGTCAGACCCTGTAAGTCGAGTTCCGATTTGAGGTTGCATGTCACTGTCGTTCGTGACTCACACAGGAAGCTTGTAATCCTCTGACTCGAAATGTCACAATCAGCCAGGCTGGATTTAGTAGATTTTCACCTGACAGCACCGATAAACATGGAGAACGATTCACCTTCCTATTTTTCTTCGTGACATATGAACGTATCGGAGGGATGACTTAGGGTTTGCTTGTGATCAGCGCCTCCAGCTGTTACGTATGCATGAGAATATGGAACGATGTGCATTATCATAAATAGTATAAGGGCTGCATCAAGACAGATTATCTCCCGACTCAATAATTTTGCTGGGTTGTATCACACCAGTCTCAATTGATCACCGACCCCCATCATTTCAGACTTGAATTGTGTATCAATTATCTCCCCAGCTCAGGCACGCTGGGGCGTGAGTGCAGTCCCATATGATTTGGTATCTTACTCCTGGCATCCAAATGCATGTGCCTCCTATAAGGTAGCATTTTTCATGCAGGATTAAAAAACGCTGACTGTTTGCTGTGCATACTGCTCGCTTCATTTGCATTTTAATGTGCACCACCATTTACATTTACTAACAATACCACTGTGGTCAAAATTGTGGTTGAATTTATTATTATAGGAGTGAGGATAAATAGATGGGGGAAGGGGGGGGGGACGTGAGGCCTTTAAGAACATGGAAAGTCTCGGCTTTTAAAGATAGAAAGTCAACACATTGTTTCTGAGTAAACAAGTCCAGGGCCATTTGCTGGGGGCACCACTGCTCTAGTGCCCATTTCCCCACCATGTTGTAAAAGGCTAAATTAGCCTCCTCTGGAGCCAATATAGCTGAATTAAGGAGCTTAGAAAGGTCATACTCACTTTACATTTCAACCCAACGGACACTGCGGTAGGAATGCAATTTCATCTGCTTGCCTAGATCACCAGCAGAAACTTCAAAACTCGATGAGACTAAATATTCAGTCATTATTCCTGATCCCCTGTCATCCACCCAGAAGCTTTGCAGGTGGCTCGGGCAAAAATACCTCAGGTATCAAATATCTTTATGGCATTTCCCCAAATTAGGCCTCCGATCCACTGCATGTTTGGCCATCGAGCGACCTCGTTAAGTAAAATAATGAATGAATCGTGCAGGTAATTATGAAAACTGCTCACAAGCTGGGACTAATGCTTCTGCCGGTTTAATTAGAGCAGGGGCCTGCCACTCAAGGCTCTCCGCCGAGCCGATCCGCAGGACGGGAGCGTGGATTCTCGGGCTGCGAGGAGATAAGGTTCCTCTCAGGAGCTCAGAACGGTAGACATCTGCCACAGCAACGCAGGATGCTACAGGTAGCAACGCTGAGCACAATGAGCCACAGCCTGGCCCAGTTGTCCCGGGCTAGAGACAGGAAGAGCAGTTAACCACCTGCTTCCAAATGTGGGAGCTATTGCGGTGCAGTTAACCTGTCAGAGACAAGAGGAAAGTATTGTCATCAGCATATGCCTTGATGGCCCCGCAGAGAGCTTTAACAGACATTACAGAGCGTTATCCATAGCACAGGCCGTTAGTGGACGCTCAAGTGAAGGAATAGATGTGGGTTTTTTGGTTGTGTGTTTGTGTGTGTGTGTGTGTGTGTGTGGGTGATTCGATAAACACAATTGGCTTTATATCTGTTCTGCACATGCCAACCGTTTGCTGCTGATGCTATCAAAGAGCCAGAGGGGCTGACTGGAGCATTGACTGAAACAAGATGTCCCGCTAATAAGATTCAGTATCCTTCCTTCCATTTGAACGTGTCCATTTCTCCCCCATTATTGGCATCGCTGTTGAGTCAGTAAACCACCCTTGTAACCTCCAGGCAGACTGACTCGGAAGGGCACAGAGCTACCGACAAAGTGTGTCAGGCCGGCGAGAGCGAGCCAGACTCTCAGAGAGAGAGGTGACATTGGCCTTGACTGCCCACAACCACCACAAAGCAATCTGTATAATGAGTGGTTTCCCCTCTGACTGAGGTGACACTGTCATTTTGTTCATACATCGCAGCTCAATACATCCCCCCCCCCCCCCCCCCCCCCCCCCAACTGTAGTATGCCCTCCCAGGCCCGGAGGGAGAAGAGGAGACAGTGGGGATGGCACACACACAGAGAAAGCGATGAAAGAGTTCACCAGGGCAAATGGGAATATAGGCTTTATATTAAATGAAACGTTATCACATTGGTTCAGTCGCTTTGATTACAATTACAAAGAAACTATTTTTTAATTTTTTTTTCTATAATGCAAATATAATTCCCTCAGAACATTTGGCAGAAATTGGTTACACCTCCTTTACTTCTTTGGTGGATAATAAATGTTGACGCCCGTGTTGTTGTTTACATTATGTCTGTTTTGAAAATACAAGCGTGTGCCCCAGATAAGCCCATGGGCTTATGAGGCGCGCTGCCACGGTTCAAAACATATGAACTCACGAACGTCTGCCATCGAATAAAGCAAAGAGAAACTCGGTTAAGGGAAGAGATCTGGTGGGGATTGCATCAAATTAGGTGACTGACAAGCCCAGTAATCTGGAGCGCAGAGCATTTTTCATCTAATAACACTCGCAGACGTCCTTGGGAAAATGGAGTATGCGGCGTTGCTCAGCTGAGGGAGAGGGAGAGGGGACAGCGGAGCCGCCAGGGCGGGGGTCATGTTCGAGTACGGTGACAATTCCTTCCGACAACGTCCCATCGTATATTTGCATCGTCAGCACCCTCTTTTGAGCAGGGATGTCGTCTTTAATCAAATTACCTGCGAGAGCCGCTCCTTCTTTTATTAATTTATTGAAGGTGGTGGTGGTGGGGGGGTGGGAAGGGAGTCCGGGGGAATGGAGGCGCACGGATGAGCTCCTTTTTTTCGCGATGAGTGTGTTTGTGCTCTCTGAAACGTGAACCAGAGAGGCCTGAGCTAACAGGAGCTGACAGTGGCAACCGCCCTCGTGCTCGGCTGCGAGAGGACCAGTTGGCTTTTTCACTCGAGCCTCGTTAGGGAAATAGTGAGACGAGTCATGTGTGGCTCAGAGAGAGGAGCTGGGTCGGCCGCTTCTCAGAGGGAAAAATGGATCAGGTCTGACTGTAGACGTCAAGAGTTTGAGTCTCAGAAGCTGTTTTGTTAAGCTGTGGCGAGGATGGCAGGCATTTCCCTGTAATAGAGAAAAATGCTGAATTAGCCATGTTGATGAACCGTGCGTAATGTATTTGTGCTTGAGGTTAGAACCTTTAATTGAATTGATTTAAACTAATTGATTTTGTCATTGAAGATAAACCACAGCCAGTAAACGGAACGTGATGGCGGCACGGCCGGCGAAAATTAATAAGACGAGATGTAGCTCAGTCGCTGCACCACCTCTTCACCTCACTCCACTCTGTGCTTTGGCCTTTGGCTCTCAGGTGTACAGGGCGTCTGGACAGCCTTTGGGGCGCAGGGAACAAAGCCGCTGTGACATTTTATCTGACGGTAGCTCCTGTGGGGCCTGAGCCATGCTGCCGAAGTGTCAGGCAGATTTTAGCGCAATGAAGAGAGGGGGGGGGGGGGAGCCAAACAAACAGAGACCTGGCACAATCTCCCAAAGCCGAGCAGTGCAGACGAGCACAGAGACGTCCCCGGGGATCGCAGGATGCCGAGATGAAACAGAAAGCGAGATCTAACCTTTTTGTTGTTGTTGGAACCCAGTTCTTTAGTGCTGCTAGATTAAAAGGAAGAATGGTAAAGTGAAATGAAAAAGGGAACACTTCAGCGGAGACCCTTAGTGGAAGCAGGACTCCAATATCCATTGAAAAGGGAGAAAAATATCGTCATCCTTTGAAGGACATGGGGACAAGTGTCTTTTGTGTAGTACATGGCCTTTGTGTTACATGCAACAATACTAGACAGGCCCACTCCCTCCATTGCAGAAGTGTTATGGTAATCATAAGCACTATTTCAAAAGCTTTTCATCCATTTTTCATGCCTGATTGTTCTCAGGGTAAGAGAACAGGCATGTTTCATCAACAAAGGAATATGTGAAGCCAAGCAAGTCGAGTACCCTCACAAGGTGGAGTATTAAATTCTGCATATGCAGAAACATACTAGGTTCAGTTTCGATGAGATGGACGGATGCCAATAATGACATATTAAACATGGTCAGTGTTGGTTGGTATTGTTAATAAACCACATAACCACAGATTTACATTCCTGCGTTACCCATCCTGAATGCTTTGAAATATATTTGATTATATCATGACATGAAAAACCTCAGCGGGCCATGGATAAACCCTTGTCAGGCAATGGTAACTTTTTAACGTAGGAATAATGCTATTTCATACTAACATTATTATGACTTCATTTAGACCAGATGATGGCAAATAAATATATGGTTCATATAATCAGTTGTAGATCATGTCTGTTGTTATTGGTTACAAAGGTTACTGCATAACTATTGTATTATATGATGTACATTGCTGATTTCATTATGACATCATAATGACATCATGCCAACATATGATCGCGAATAGTTTTTTTGATCTATATTAGGTCCTGTATATTGTCCTATAGGAGGCAGAGATTCTTTAAAAAAACGCACTTTTCAAACTATACTTCCTTTTGTTTCTTCTACATGATTTTCATTTATTACAGGGCATCTTATGATAGGGAATCATGTTAGGATCAATAAAACCTTTAGATTGCTTCTATAGCTCTATTATTAGCAGAGAGATCTTGGAAAGTTTTTTTCTGAGCATTTTTTTGTTTATCCTGAATTTGACCACGACTGTTGAGCGATACACTCGAAAAAGTAAATCATCTGGGGAGAACATCCCAAGTGATATTCCCACTATGTTTGAGGAAAGCCCGCGCATGCATTGTTGAGCTGTGTTGTACAAACACTACGGACTCAATTATTAAGCTGTGATGCTTTCTTCAGCCTCAGATTTTAAAAGACACTTAAAAGAGGTACTTTTTAAGTGTCTTTAATTTGCTAAATGCAGATTTGGATGGGGTCAAATTAAGTGTGCAGCACAATTAGTTTCCCCCCTCACCACTCTCAATAGGGTTGGTATTAACCTCCTGATTCTCTGACAGAGGGATGAAGAGATACCCACCACTGATGTTAAGCTGGAACTGGAGCTGGAGCCCCAGGAGGCTCTGATAAAATCCCCAACTTAGCACTCCACTGTGCGCTGCGCAGCCCAGTTCAGCCTCACATGGCCCGGGCTGCCCTAGCCTACACCAAAGTGATCCTCTTGCTACGTCCTCCTGGAGTGAAGAAGAGGGAGATCATAAGGGAGAGAGGCAGAGGTCAGGTGGAGAAGAAAAGAGGGAGGCAGCAGTAAGTGAGGAGGTGCTGGAGGAGTAAGATGGTGACTGAGAGGTAGTTTAGCAGCGATGGCTTGGAGGAACGTCTTGCCGTGTCAAAGATCAGGCGGTAGTTTCAAACAATGCTTACTGCCTCTTACAGCATCAGACCTCTGAAAACAGAGCTTAACAACCTCCTTTATGGGCGGCCGACTTTCTGAAATCAGCCCGGCTCCATTAGTTAGCAGTGTCATGGCTTCTGAGAGCAAGGCTATAAACAACCGGCGAGCACCGTTTATACGTGAACTCACTTTGTCAGAACTGCTGCTCACTATGATGGCTGATCCAGATCTCATACCTTTTTCCACACCAGAGAGTAAATGCATGCTATTACCACTGGCCCAGGCCACTGCCCGCCTTGCCATCGTTCCGGCACTTCATTAAATTGATATTGTGGGAAAATGCACGGGCAGAGCC